>NC_090922.1:1285258409-1285944748 GCF_040938575.1 Ambystoma mexicanum
AGAATGTCACCCCTGCACCGGGACCTGGAAGCTTAGAGGCATGGCAACACATGGCTCATTGGTGAGTATAAATTCCTGTGCACATGCATGCATGTTAGACAGACAAATAGACAAAGCCATCTAATGACAACCATTCTCACCACCCCAGGAGACAGTGGCTACCCTCTAAGCAACTACATGATGATGCCAATACGTATTCCCACCACACTGTTAGACAGAATCACATGCAGCACCCTTTGGGAACACTACATACAATTAAGAAGTGTCTGTACAATTTCACCTTTGGTACAAGCCTGTGCTACACTTCTCTCAAGAGTTGAGAGAGCAGTAGAACAAGTTACACAAAGGACCAACAAATACAGTGATTCAAACATACTCTTACTCAGGTTTCTTGGTAAAAAAATATACATTTCTTTACACAGTCAGTTGGAAAACATTACACTAGTAAGAGCAGCTCAGTATCGCACACTAATATACTCCAAATATTTAACCAATACATTACAAGTTCAGCTCCCCTGAAGTGGGAGCAAAATGGCACTTCAGATACTTTAAAAAGGGGTAAAAAGACAAGGTAATAAGAATCAATAGCACAAATACTTAAATAGGCAGGGCAAAGGGTTTCAGTAAACTACAACCAGCAATTCAGTTCATAGGCCTGGGCCAAAGTGAATGGTTCAGAGTCTTTGTATAGGATAGCACAGTTCTGGGAGTAAATGGTTAAGTCTTTGCCAAAGAGTTTAGAAGAATTTGGCTAGGCGAAAAGTTTAACAAATGTTTAGGGAAGGACAAGCCTTCGAAGTTGAGGAAAATTCCACAAACTTTTGCGATGGCCAAAAAGATTTCCAGACCACGTTTGCACAGTAGCTTGTTAGTGAAGAAGAGCTGGAGCTGAGGTATTTTTTCCTGGCAGTTCGAGCAGATCTCGCTATTCCTGAGCTTCAGTCATGGGGACAAGAAGGAGGACATCGGGAGGTTCCTGCACTGCCCAGGTATGCGGCCACAAGCATAGGAAAACGTCGGTTTAAGGTTTGAGTGCTTTAAAGACCACACACTGGTATCCTTCACATTGGCTGTCCGGTTTTACACAGCACTCTGCAGAAAATTCGACCAGGAGGGCACTGTGTCCAGGCGGATTACGAGTTGGTTGTTCCCACCAAACTCAAGGGAAGAAGTTAACCTTGAAGGGCTTCTCTGTCGATGGAGTTTCAGGCAATTCGGGCAAGCAGTAGGGCTTCACCGGTCGTCCAGGAGTTGCAGCAGTCCTCTTCCTTCAGCTGGTCTTCGGTTCTTTCGTTCCAGTGGTCGACTCTGCTCTCTAAGTCCCAGAGTCATGCTTTTAAACAGTTTTCCCCCATTCATTCCAGCCTGGCTGTCACTCACACAGCAGGGTGGCTGTCCTTGCCAGACAGCCAGCCGGCCAATCACGCCAGAGTGCATTCAGGTCTCCTAGGAGACTAAGCACAGGGAGTTTCGGGCACCTGTGGGATGTTTTTATCCACGCATCCAAGCCCTACCTCAAAACTGTGCAGTACTGACATGGAAAACATCATGATGGCCAGAGATTCCCAGAAAATGCACAGGGAAATGCATGAAGAATAGGCTGCCACTCATTTTTGCCGATGTTATGGGCACAGAAGGGCACTGCCTAAAACCACCATTGGACTACCCACACAGTAGTCTGAAACCATTGGGAATGGCAATGCTGATTGCCAAAAGCAACCTAGAATTGTGGGGAATTCATTTTCTTAAATCCCAAAAATGGGTGCAGTACCAGTACTCACCACTATCAGAAAGCCGGCGTTTTAAAACAACACCAGACTTTTTTCTTTTTGTGTAAAACTGAATAAATGAATGAAATAAATGAAGGCAGGCCAAAGAAAGACTTACTGAGAGGTGGATACAATCTAAAGTTATATTCTGAAGTGACTTGAAGGTTTATAACAAGACTGGCTGAGTTGTGGATTTCAGCAGTTTAAGTAAATTTGGACTGAAAGACACTAAAAAATCTAAATGTTTAAAAGAAATGAGTGACCTACTTTGAGTGTCACATAGGTTGCAATTGTTTAAATGTCATAGTTTAAATTTAGAATCAGCATCCTAGCTGCATATGTAAAAAATTGTCTTGACTTAAACTTGGGAACAAAAGTGACATTTTATCTGAAACCTGGTTTAAGGAACTGAATTCTGCCCACCAGCTACCCCCGACAGGAGATGAGACTTGCATAACTGCTGTGTTCCCAGGCCTAGCTGCCCTTTTGCTGCTCCCACCAAAAGGGATATGACACTTCCCTGATTGAATTACCTGGGCTCTGCAGGAAATTGAACAAAGCCCTGTTCTGACTCAGGCAAATGTTTTATTATGGGGGCCATAAATGGCTTCCTCTTGAACATTGGGCCTTCCAGGGCCCAGGCAGATGGTTTATTGCAGGGGTAATAAAAATGGCTTCCTCTTGGCAGAAACTGGGAGGGGGAGAAACTGGAGACAGAGGCTGAGCTTGAAGAAAGTGGAAAAACTGGTTTCTGTACCATGTGACCTGAAAAGACACACCCCTGTAGCCAGAATATGGGTTTAGAAAAAGATGAATAACCCATAGTACGGACTTGTCATAATTATTTAAATGATACCATAATTCTTGTGATTTTTCTGCCCACATTTTAAGAGGTTTTTAGAACCGGTGGCATGATCTGGGGGCAAGCTAGCAGTTAAGAGGGTATTACTTAAAATGTATGCATGTTAAAAATCTGACACTTCATCAAGTAATGTCCATACTCCTTGCGCACATGTGTATAAATTTGGGGTAATGTCTGATATTGGTAACCTGATTAAAAAGTGCAAATGTTGCCATTTCTGAATGCAAGCTCCCAGGAAGAGCATATTTGGACATGGTATACCTCCTGTGATATGTGATGGGTGCATGTAATTTTAAACAAATGTGTACCTGTGCAAATATGTCTTTTGGGTCAAAATATAGATTGTGTGTAATTTGACAGGGGTGGGTTCTCTGTATCATAAACAGACCTCATCATGATGACACTTCATTTCATTCCCCCAATCAAGGGGAAGAGGATGAAGTGGCCAATGACAAGTGGAGAGGGGTAGAGCCTAGTGATGCTGCACACACACCCATTTTCAAAACACATAAAAGCAGACAGTCAGGACAGATAGGGACATTCAATTCCATTTGCTGCAACGCGCTCTGCCGGACCATACCACATCCAGAGATCCAGACTTCAAATCCATCAATCTCCAGGGAAAGCTGTGCAGAAAAATCCAGAGAGAGCAGAGCTGACCCAGACCACTGTTAGCAGAACCAGAGAGCTGACCCAGATCACTGTGAAGTGCCGAGACCAGACCAGAGTCCAGTCTAAAACCTGACCAGATCCGTGGCGAGGCCCATTTATTTCAAAAATATATTGTGAGTACCTAGCAGACTGTGCAGAACCAATCTCTTCGTTAAAATAATATAATTCAATCTATTTTAATATAATTAGAACTGCCTCCTAACTGTCACCTGTCATTTTGCAAAGCTGTCACTTGTCATTTCTAGTTGCTAGCTGTCACTTGTCTTTTTGAACTTTAAAATTTCAAATCTGAAAAACGACCTTTACCATATCGCTCATATCTCCGTGACCGTTTGTCTTAGAGACTTGCAGTAACTTTCCTCTGAAAGCTTAGAATCTTAGCTTTCCTACGGACCACATTCCTACCCCCGATACTTTTGCCGCAATCGCAAAAAAACGCACTCGCGAATTTACCGCGATTTGCAAATTTCTCTACGTGTGAAAACAGCAGTTTCCTTGCTAAAAATTTGTTTGCCTCTTAAGAACCATCCCTGAATCATTGCTAGAGTGAGCCTGGACTAATATTAACTAGATACCACTCACCCTGAACCTCTAGAGGGAATTAAAAGCATTTTAGCATATTTTTCACTTCATTGCCAGCACATATAAAAGCATTTTGGGCCTGTGTTCCCAACTTCTGTAGTCTAAGCTTGCCGGGGTGAACTGAATTACAGGGATTGCCAGAGAAAAGTGATTACATTGTTTTGTTGAAATCATATTGAGTATTTTCTGTATTGCATTTTCATTCAACATTACATCCATCTGAACTGATATAAAGCATTCTCTACCACCTTATTCTTCTGTTCCTATTCACAAGTGTGCTAGTGCCAGACTATCCATTATTGATTACTGCTCAGATTCAGTGTGATATTCAAGTATTAATTTATTATAAAGTGTGACATATATATATCTATTGTTTAAATTATCAAATAAACCTTTTAAACTTGCAAAACAGAACTACTTCTTGGCTCAGTGGGGTCAGGGGGATTCCAAGAGAGGGGTGTTATATAGGGGTAGTCATCCAGAACGCATGAACTGGACATAAAGATATATCAATAAGGGTTTCCATTCAGTATCCCAGACTAGGCATTGACTTAGCTGTAGTGTTGAATTGAATCCTCTTACAAATTGGGGGCTCGAGCGGGACGTTTGGGTTAGATCTATCACTTGTGCAGATTAATACAGTGTGCCAGCTGACCAGATACACATATCCGGTCGGATCACCACGCTGTGTTACGCTGTAAAGCACCCCTCAAAGGAACGCTCCAAGGAAAAGCTCTGTTTTGCAAAAATAAAATACAAACTTCTGTAAATCAGGAAGGAACTCAAATTCCAGAATGACGACCTTAGTAGACATGAAAATGGCCAGAGAGCACTTCTTACATAAGTTATTTGTGAGAGGTGAGTGGACTCATCAGGACCAAACGGTTTGGTTGCAGGCAATCGCACCCCAGATCACGGAAACAGGGTCAGATATATGGGGAGATCAGGGTCCCCTACATGTGGCCCTGAGTGAACTATATTTGGCCCCGAAGGCTAAGGATGAACAAGACAAGATGGTTAGGATAGCGGCATACCTGTACCTATATATGGGAGACATGCAGGATAAATGTACTGAAAGCCAAGATCTGGCAAATAAGCGACAGATGGCGTTAGAGAAGGTCCAATCTGACTTGGTCTCTTCTGAGCAGAGGCTGCAGGGGAGCCAGGAGTCAGAAAATGAGAGTAGACAGCACATCATTAAAATAAAGAGGGATATGGACATCCTGCAACAGGAAAAGGCTGACTAGGATACCAGATTTCTGGCCTTGCAGAAGGAGTACCAAGAAGGTTTGGACTCCCTACTGCAGAGCCAGAAAAAGCTGGAGCAACAGTTAGACTTCAATGGGGCATGTGCTGAGCAGGTAGTCACCCTGCAAAGCCACCTAGATAGGGAGAAGGCAGAGAGCAATAAACTGATTTTGAAAGACCTGGATACCCAGGCAGAGTTTGACCAGGAGCGCCAGAAAGCGGGTGCCTTCCAAAGGCAAAGGGACGACCTGGCGGCACAGATGCAGGCTCTTAGTCAGGAAAGGGATACCTTAGGCCAGGAAGTCTGCCACTTAAAAAGGAAAATGGAAGAAAATCAGCTGGCCCTCCAGGGACTGGGTGACCTCCAAAAAGAACACCAGAACTTGTTAGAGCACACCAGGAAGGTGGAGGATGCTCTGGCAAGAAAGGAGCAGGCCAATAGGGACACAGCTCAGGAGGTAACCCTCCTGCAGCAAAGACTGGCCCAGTGCTCCAGGACCAATCAGGAGGCACAGAGAGAAAGCGAGGCTCTCTGCCAGCACAATGATAGGCTCCAACAACAGGTAGCGATGCAGGAGAGACTGATAGAGTCTAGTAAGGCCTTAACTGAGGAACTGAAGGCACAGGCTCTTGCATTGCAACAGGGAGCAGGGGCGGATAGAGACCAAGTTCGCTGGGAAAGGGAAACTCCTGAGCATAACCTCAGGAGCCCTAGTACCAGAGGCCTTTATCTCTCTCAGTCCCTGGACTCTGCCACCCCCATGTCCCCTGGCGCACATGAGCACCGGGCCACAGGGATGGCAGATTACTATCCAGCCAGAAGCATGGGGCTCATAGGCCAGTACCTCCCAGGAATGGATGGGCGGGCTTCCGGGTATGGGCAACCAAGCACAGTGCAATTTGTTGGGGAACCCCAGGAGAGTAGGCCCATTAAGGGCATCCTGAAAACCTCTGCCCAGTTAGGTCAGTGGGGGGGGTACCCATCAAATCCTGGCAGCAAGGAGGGATCTGAAGACTCCTCTGAGCGGTACAGGACACAGGAGACCAGGTCCCCACATTCTGCCAGCCATTCCCAGACTCGCAGAATCCGGGAAAACCTGGAAGAACAGACGGGAACCTCTGGGAGCAGTGCCTCTGAGTCAGAAGATGAATGGACCTGGGTTACCCGAACCAAAAAGGCCAATAAGGCAAAAAGGGCCTTGCTTAAGGACCCATTGAAACACATTAAGGCAATCAGGAGTGTCATCACGCCTTATCATAAGAACGCCAAGTACTCTGTTTGGGAACACTTGGAGCTCTATGAGCAAATGATGGAGACTTTCCATTTGAAGGACAGCCAAAGCTGTATTCAATATGTAAAGTGGACCTTCTCCCCGGAATACTCCAGTTTCTTTGCGGGGCTGGAGGACCAAAATCATTTAAGATGGTCCGCCTATAAGGGGCCATCTTGAAACATTTTTCTACTCACAGAAATCCCCGAGAGGCTCGCAAGGCAGCCTACAATTTACAATGTGGGGAGGATCAGGCCCCACAAGAATTTGTGCAGGAGTTAAAGCGTGCTTTTGCACAGACCACAAGAAGGGTGCGCACGGATAGCAGAGAATTTATTAATACGTTTTTCCATGCCTTGCCCAAATACATAATGACCCAGCTTGTGAGGGATTTTCACGAGAAAAGATCTTTAGACTGGGTCATTGAACAGGCGACCCGGATCTATGAGGTGCAGAAAACAATAGAAAATAAAAATAATGCGCCCAAAAACCCCAAAGCCAACAACACCCCTGCTGCTGCCAAGGTGGCAGAGGTAAAGGTCACCCCTGTTTTAGATTTGGAGATGGGGGGGCCTAAAAACCTACCTGCACCTAATAATGCTAGGCCCAGAAGGTCCTCGGGCCAGTCACAGACAGGGAGCCAGGGAGACAGCCCCACAAATGGGGTCCCTCGCTCTCCTGATTATGTAAGCCCCCGTTACAAGGGAAATCGACCCATCCTGGGTTATGTGTGGACTCCTCCAGCCCAAGGGGGGGGATCCAGCCAAGCACCTAACCCAGGGAACTTCCCTCCCAACTTCCCACAGGAGGGCAGAAATTCTCCAAATCCTGGGCAGAACTCTTTCCCCAGGTATCCACCCAATTTCCAACCCCAAAATCATCCATCCTTCTTTCCCCAATTCCCTGAGCCCAGACAACCTAATCCGGGAGAGGGGAGGCCAAGGGTGGAGGGGTATCCAAATCTTCCCAACCAGGGGTACTACCAAAGAAGGGATAGCTACCCTTCCCGGGATCAGCCCAGGGGAGAAAATAGGGCCCCGTATCAGCCTGAGCGGGTTTCCCAGTTAGAGCGCCAGGTCCAAAATATGGCACGGGCTCTGGGTCAAATACTGAGGGCGCAGCAGAACCCTCAGATGGGCATGCCGGCACAGAATGCCCCAAATTCTGGACCTGGTACTCCAGAACAATGACGGGGGCAGCACCCCGATAACACACCGGTTCCCATGGAGGAGGCACAAAGGGAAGGGGGGTGTAAAGCCTTGGAGGAAGCTTCCTATCTCACTTGTAAACAGCCCCTGGAAACCCAGGAACCGGAAACAAAATCTCCTGCCCCTGAAAGTCTGCCTTCTAAGGAGCAGAGGGGGGGTAGGAGAAACAAAAGACCCAAACAGACACAGTTTGAGGAGGAGGTACAGATCTTCCAATTTGAGGGAGAGGGATCCTCAGAGGATCCTGGGAAAAGGATTTTCTCCTTCAGAGATGGGGGAACTCCTCCAAAAGAAAAATGGGTCCCTAGGGACGCAAATCCAGACTGGGGAGATGTGGAGACTGAGCTACCGCCGCCCACCATCTCATCCCAGAACCAACAGCAAGAAAATCCCCTGGTTCAAACCCATCCTGGTGACTGCCTCCAAAAAGGGGGGGGGGGGCGGCCCGGAACCGGAGCCAGGGGAACCCACAATGGCTCTGATCTCCAGTTGCCAATTTTTTCTTTCAGATTCCCAAGGCTCTCCACAGAATTCTGCCCAAATCTCTTTGCTAGCGATGTCCAAAACCAGAAAGTTAGCCCACCAGTTGTCCAAAAATGTGCATTATCTGTGCCCCCTTGAGGAGAAGGAGGGAAGATACTATGCCCCGGTAAAAGTACAGGGACAGGGTACAATTTTGGCACTGGTGGACACGGGATCTCAAGCTACCCTTCTGTCCAGAAGGGCCTTTGATGAACTGAATGCAGGAAGGGGAGGGAATTACCAAATTCCTCTCACCTCTCTTCCTGGACAACTCCAGAACTTTGACGGGAAGGAAATTCCCGTCGAGGGGACGGCAGATTTGGACATTAAAATTGGGCGACACAAGTTGAAACACCCGGTCATAGTTGTGACTCCAGAGGGCACCCCTTGTTTACTGGGGAATGACCTCCTGAGGAGGTTGTCACCCTTAATAGATTACGTAAATAAGATCCTCTGGACCCAGACTAGCCGACCAATAAAATTAAAACAGAGTGTCAACCATGTTAGTTTAAACGGCACCTGCCACATGGTTGAACAAAAATCTGACCAAGTAGAATTTCACTTCCAGAATAGCCAAATTCCAGACGTGACAGTAATAGCAGTAGGACAACAGACTGGTGATGGAGGGTCCTCTCTATTTCTGAAAATCAACCTTCCTTCCAGTCTAAAGTGGTACTCCACGCTGGAAGGAAACACTCTGAGATTCTATACTAATCCACAATCAGAAACTCCCACTCCTATAGTCCAGAAAGATGTGAAATCAGCTCAGAGCCTGGTTGATATTCAGCAAATTGGAGAGCAGTTGTTCATCCCTGTCCAGTTAAATGATGGGAAGGACTCTGTTCTCGCCCGAGTGTGTGTGAGCAACGGTAAGAGCTTCATCAGCGAAGCCATGTTCCACCAACTCCCAAAAGATCCAGCCATTCCCACATTCAAACTGATAGACAAATGGGAAATGGACCTGGAAGCACCTAATTCCAAACATCTCCTGCCAAGCAGGTGTATGTTCAAAATCTCCATTGGCAACAAGAGCATAGTCCATAATTGTTGGGTCGTGCGAGACGTTACTGCCGTCTTTTACTTAGGCAGTGACATTCTCAATCGCTTCGCCATTAGTTTGGACCTAATAAACTTCAAAGCTTGGTCCCGATTAGCGGATAATCCCATGGGCTTTGATGATCCAGAAAAAGCATTTAGGTCAGCTCAATTGCTAGCTTATGCAGTTGAAATTCAGATCAAAGAGGAAGTCACCATCCCAGAAAGGACCCGACAATTCTCCCTGGAAGTGAAAGTTAAAAGAGGACAATATTTGCAAAACCCTGATGCTTACATACAACTAAACGCTTCTCTCCAACAGCAAGGGTTGGGGGTAAACCCAACTCCATTAGTCAACATAGAACATGACACCATTCTAATAGAGGTGGATAACAGCGACTTGAAGAGTATTACTCTAGCCGCAGGCACCATTATTGGAATGGCGGTTGATGACCAACATTTTTCCATCGATTTAGGTAATGAACTGTTAGGACCAATCCCCAAGGACTGTTTTGACAGTGACAGTGAGGACAACACAACACCAGACAGGATATTTCCCCGGCATGGGGGGAACTTCCTGTTGTACTCTTTTTGCCCTTATGGTAAGGAAGATGTGACTTGTGACTTCAGAGGGGATGAGGTGATTTTCCAGGTCCATGAGGGCTGCCTTTCCCACCTGAAGCCTCCAGTCCAAATCAGCACTCTGACCAGGGACTTCTCCACCCAGCTGGAGGAGGCCGCTGTAAAAGCCAAACCAGAAGTCTTTCCAGGCTTCAAGCAGATGGTGGAAGAGAGAGTCAACCTAGCTGATGCCTGTGTGGCTCTGGAACAAAAGCAAAAGTTGAAACAAGTTTTCTTGGATTTCCAAGATCTCTTTGCGGTAGACTCATATGACTGTGGTCGCACTGACATCCACAAAACAACAATCCCCACGGACCCTGGCATGACTCCTGTGTTTGTGAAGCAATATCGCTTGCCTCTCGCATCAATGGAGTCCCTTACTGAAATAATTAAGAACCTTGAATCCCGGGGAATAATCCGTCCAGTCCACAGCACCTTCAATAATCCGGTGCTGGGAATATTGAAGCCAAACGGCCAGTGGAGACTCTGCGCCAACCTCAGGGAGCTCAACAAATGGGTCCATACTTCCCGATGGCCTCTGCCCTACATTGACCAAGGGCTGGCCCAGATCCAGGGGTCACAGGTATTCACTGCAATAGACCTGACCAATGGATACTGGACTGTGCCTGTCAGTAGGGAGGACCAATACAAGCTGGCTTTTACCTTTGGGGGCCAGCAATACACATGGACCCGGACTCCCTTCAGATACCTCAACTCCGGCAATGAATTCAACATTTTCCTACACAAGGCCATGCCCGACCTGGGTGCGAGGGGTAACCTGGCTTATGTAGATGATGTCCTCATCAAAAGTTCATCTGTGGAGGAACACATAGCAGAGATCCGTTATTTTCTGACCCAGTTGAGGGCCGCCGGAGCAAAACTTTCCTTTCAGAAACCACAGTGGTGTAGAACCCGTGTTAATTTCTTGGGGCATGAGATTACTCCTCAGGGTCTCTGTCCCCAGGAAAAGAAAGTGGAAGCACTTCAGAAACTGAAAGACCCCACAACTCTGCGGGAACTAAGGAGCCTCCTTGGACTGACTTATTACAGCAGAAAGTTCACTGAGGGCTACGCAGAGATCACCAGACCCCTGATTCATCTCCTGGAGGGGGGGTCAAGTGGTAATGGGGTCCAGAACAAGCCGAGGCAGTAAGACAACTCAAAAGAAGCCTCTCACAAGCGCCCTGCCTAGCTTACCCTGTCAGAAACAAGGAGTTCTTCCTGGAGACGGGGTTCTCTAATACGTGCTTGACAGCAGTATTATACCAAAAGCATGACAAGGTCAATAAAGTAATCTCCTATGCGAGCAAAACTTTATCCTCTGTGGAGGAAAAAATCAACGTTTGTGAGAAGGCACTCCTGGCAACGGTGTGGGCATTGAAGAATTACCGCCCGTTTATCCATGGGGAACACATCATAGTGGAGACTCCACACCAGCCTCTGCAATATCTCCAAAGTGATAGAATCCGGCCCGGAAATGTGAGTAATTCCCGAATTACTTCCTGGATTCTGTCAATGCAAGGCTTTCCTGTGGAGGTCCGATATGGCCAAAACAAGAAGAGTCCCCTCGCGCAAGGTCTGGCTGACTTGCATGATTGTGCCAGAGAAAACTGTCTCGAGGACGAAAGTCTAAAAATAAAGGACAACATGGAGGCATACCTTAATTCCCCCCACAAAGTCTTTGAAGAAGACAAGTGTGAGGGAATGCCCACTGTATATGTGGATGGATGCTCTTACCATGTTGACAACGACGGGGAGAAAGAACTGGTGGCCGGCGTAGGGAATGCATGGGTGAATGAGTCCCCAGAACCCTCCGCTGGATACAAAATTGGTCCCCGAAGTAGTCAGTTGGCAGAATTGATGGCTGTGCATCAGGCCATCCTCACTGCTGTCCAGCATCAACTCCACGAACTGGTCATAATCACAGATTCGGATTATGTACGAAACGGGTTCGTGGAGCACCTGGTTAATTGGAAAACCAGAGGCATGTTATGTGCTAATAACAAACCCTTGTAAACATGGGAAGTTGATCCAAAACATTGATGATCTGGTCACCTCGAATGAGATGACCATCTATTGGAAAAAGATTAAGGGTCATTCCAAAGTAGAGGGACCAGACAAAACTGGAAATGACTTAGCTGATCAGCTGGCCAAAACCGGGGCCATCCAAGGGGATCTAATTGATATTGAGTCCCTGTTGGGGGAAATCCAGGTCACTGCTATTACTAGGTCCCAGACAAATGCTCACAGTGATCTTTCAACTGCCCAATGGAGCAAGGAGACCCCTGATGCTGATTTGATTACAGCTCAGAAGGGGGATCCAATTATTGGTAAGTTTTACCAGCACCTTGAGGACCCTGAGAACTTTCCCCTGACGGATACCGATTACATTGGGAAAGAGGACCTAAGAGTGTTGATGAAATGTCCAAAAATGTTCCGAATCCAAGACGGTTTGCTGGTAAGGAAATCCAAAGCTGGCCACGATCAGTGGGTGGTTCCTACCTCATTCCGAAGCCTGATGTTAAGTCACGCCCATGATGCGGCCACCGCCGGTCATAGGGGGTTTCACACAACACTGGAAATCTTAAGAGAGGTTGCATACTGGCCACACATGGGGCAGGACCTCGACCAATACTTGAAGGGGTGTCTTGTGTGTGCACAATTTCAGCCATCATCCCTCACGCACCATGCGCCTCTCCAAAAGAGGGGGATGACACTGCCATGGTCAGATTTACAAATCGACTTTGTAGGCCCCGTGATTCGCTCTGCTAGGGGGAATAAGTACATGTTGACTGTGACATGCTTGTTTACCAAGTGGGTGGAATGTCTCCCAGCCCCAAACTGCAAGGCAGAAACGGCAGCCGACTTGATGATTAACCACATCTTTTCCCGTTTTGGTCTACCTCAAAGGATTGAGTCAGACAGAGGTAGCCACTTCACCAGTGAAGTGATGACAAAGATGTGGGAGATACTGGGGGTCAAAAGGAAGTTGCATATTGCTTACCGGCCAGCTTCTTCTGGGGCAGTAGAGAGATATAACTGAACCATTGTGAGCATACTAAAGAAGCTTGTGGCAGATTCTGGGCCAAGTTGGGATATCCGATTACCTCTGGTCCTAATGGCCATCAGATCTACCCCTTCATCTGCAACCAAAATGTCACCATTTGAGTTGATGACGGGGCGCAAGATGGTGCTTCCTCAGCATTTGCTCTACAGGACCCAAGAGAAGACACTGATAAATGCCTCCACAACTCATGAGTATGTGGAGAATTTAAGGAAACACCTTCAACATGCTTTTGCTTATGCTCAGCGGAATCTAGAAAGATCAGCTGATAGCATGAAGACCCACTATGACCTGAAAACTTCCAGGAAGGAATATCAGGTGGGGGACCGGGTCTATCTATACAATTTCCAAAGGAACCAGGCCAAACAGCGAAAATGTTTGCCTACATGGAAGGGACCCTTTGAGATTATAGACAAAATCTCCCCTGTGGCCTACAAGATCCGCATCCCCAAAGGCGGTTTGGCATAGGGGGAAGACAAGTGGGTACACATAAACCAGTTGAAGTGTTGCCATCCCAGGCACACTCTGCAACAACTGGAGGAATCCTCTGGAATCCTAGAGGGTACTGTCTCAGATTAATTCAGTTCTAACTTAAAATATCCTACATATCGCCTATCAAATTCTGAGTTTCTCAATGTGGGTGTTTTGGTTTTTGAATGCAAAAAGAAATGTGCATGTTCATATGTTTTGACTATAAATTTATATGCCACCCCACTATATCAATGGTGGGGGAGAAATGTCCATGAATAGGTATTGCCGCTCTTCCTTTGTCGACCTAGGAGAAAGAAAACCTGGAGACGGGCCAAGGAGGACGATCCGGAGACCGGGAGCAGAGACGCAAGGGGCCCAGGGTACCGCCCAATATTCCCATCAGGACCGGCGAGGAGAACCGATCGATCCGACCGGATGGAGGAAAAGATGCTGAACTGTGCCATCTATTGGAAGAAGATGAGGAAACATCCCAGGTCTTGCGAGTCCCATCAGTGAAACAGAATGGCCATCGCAAGAGGGGGGTTTGTGGGATGTTTTTATCCACGCATCCAAGCCCTACCTCAAAACTGTGCAGTACTGACATGGAAAACATCATGATGGCCAGAGATTCCCAGAAAATGCACAGGGAAATGCATGAAGAATAGGCTGCCACTCATTTTTGCCGATGTTATGGGCACAGAAGGGCACTGCCTAAAACCACCATTGGACTACCCACACAGTAGTCTGAAACCATTGGGAATGGCAATGCTGATTGCCAAAAGCAACCTAGAATTGTGGGGAATTCATTTTCTTAAATCCCAAAAATGGGTGCAGTACCAGTACTCACCACTATCAGAAAGCCGGCGTTTTAAAACAACACCAGACTTTTTTCTTTTTGTGTAAAACTGAATAAATGAATGAAATAAATGAAGGCAGGCCAAAGAAAGACTTACTGAGAGGTGGATACAATCTAAAGTTATATTCTGAAGTGACTTGAAGGTTTATAACAAGACTGGCTGAGTTGTGGATTTCAGCAGTTTAAGTAAATTTGGACTGAAAGACACTAAAAAATCTAAATGTTTAAAAGAAATGAGTGACCTACTTTGAGTGTCACATAGGTTGCAATTGTTTAAATGTCATAGTTTAAATTTAGAATCAGCATCCTAGCTGCATATGTAAAAAATTGTCTTGACTTAAACTGGGGAACAAAAGTGACATTTTATCTGAAACCTGGTTTAAGGAACTGAATTCTGCCCACCAGCTACCCCCGACAGGAGATGAGACTTGCACAACTGCTGTGTTCCCAGGCCTAGCTGCCCTTTTGCTGCTCCCACCAAAAGGGATATGACACTTCCCTGATTGAATTACCTGGGCTCTGCAGGAAATTGAACAAAGCCCTGTCCTGACTCAGGCAAATGTTTTATTATGGGGGCCATAAATGGCTTCCTCTTGAACAATGGGCCTTCCAGGGCCCAGGCAGATGGTTTATTGCAGGGGTAATAAAAATGGCTTCCTCTTGGCAGAAACTGGGAGGGGGAGAAACTGGAGACAGAGGCTGAGCTTGAAGAAAGTGGAAAAACTGGTTTCTGTACCATGTGACCTGAAAAGACACACCCCTGTAGCCAGAATATGGGTTTAGAAAAAGATGAATAACCCATAGTACGGACTTGTCATAATTATTTAAATGATACCATAATTCTTGTGATTTTTCTGCCCACATTTTAAGAGGTTTTTAGAACCGGTGGCATGATCTGGGGGCAAGCTAGCAGTTAAGAGGGTATTACTTAAAATGTATGCATGTTAAAAATCTGACACTTCATCAAGTAATGTCCATACTCCTTGCGCACATGTGTATAAATTTGGGGTAATGTCTGATATTGGTAACCTGATTAAAAAGTGCAAATGTTGCCATTTCTGAATGCAAGCTCCCAGGAAGAGCAGATTTGGACAGGGTATACCTCCTGTGATATGTGATGGGTGCATGTAATTTTAAACAAATGTGTACCTGTGCAAATATGTCTTTTGGGTCAAAATATAGATTGTGTGTAATTTGAGAGGGGTGGGTTCTCTGTATCATAAACAGACCTCATCATGATGACACTTCATTTCATTCCCCCAATCAAGGGGAAGAGGATGAAGTGGCCAATGACAAGTGGAGAGGGGTAGAGCCTAGTGATGCTGCACACACACCCATTTTCAAAACACATAAAAGCAGACAGTCAGGACAGATAGGGACATTCAATTCCATTTGCTGCAACGCGCTCTGCCGGACCATACCACATCCAGAGATCCAGACTTCAAATCCATCAATCTCCAGGGAAAGCTGTGCAGAAAGATCCAGAGAGAGCAGAGCTGACCCAGACCACTGTTAGAAGAACCAGAGAGCTGACCCAGATCACTGTGAAGTGCAGAGACCAGACCAGAGTCCAGTCTAAAACCTGACCAGATCCGTGGCGAGGCCCATTTATTTCAAAAATATATTGTGAGTACCTAGCAGACTGTGCAGAACCAATCTCTTCGTTAAAATAATATAATTCAATCTATTTTAATCTAAGTAGAACTGCCTCCTAACTGTCACCTGTCATTTTGCAAAGCTGTCACTTGTCATTTCTAGTTGCTAGCTGTCACTTGTCTTTTTGAACTTTAAAATTTCAAATCTGAAAAACAACCTTTACCATATCGCTCATATCTCCGTGACCGTTTGTCTTAGAGACTTGCAGTAACTTTCCTCTGAAAGCTTAGAATCTTAGCTTTCCTACGGACCACATTCCTACCCCCGATACTTTTGCCGCAATCGCAAAAAAACGCACTCGCGAATTTACCGCGATTTGCAAATTTCTCTACGTGTGAAAACAGCAGTTTCCTTGCTAAAAATTTGTTTGCCTCTTAAGAACCATCCCTGAATCATTGCTAGAGTGAGCCTGGACTAATATTAACTAGATACCACTCACCCTGAACCTCTAGAGGGAATTAAAAGCATTTTAGCATATTTTTCACTTCATTGCCAGCACATATAAAAGCATTTTGGGCCTGTGTTCCCAACTTCTGTAGTCTAAGCTTGCCGGGGTGAACTGAATTACACTTGATTGCATTTCTGAGAACTGTGTGCTTTCCTTCCATTTTCTTGCATTGCATAAAGGGGGGAGGGGATTGCCAGAGAAAAGTGATTACATTGTTTTGTTGAAATCATATTGAGTATTTTCTGTATTGCATTTTCATTCAACATTACATCCATCTGAACTTATATAAAGCATTCTCTACCACCTTATTCTTCTGTTCCTATTCACAAGTGTGCTTGTGCCAGACTATCCATTATTGATTACTGCTCAGATTCAGTGTAATATTCAATTATTCATTTATTATAAAGTGTGATATATATATATATATCTATTGTTTAAATTATCAAATAAACCTTTTAAACTTGCAAAACAGAACTACTTCTTGGCTCAGTGGGGTCAGGGGGATTCCAAGAGAGGGGTGTTATATAGGGGTAGTCATCCAGAACGCATGAACTGGACATAAAGATATATCAATAAGGGTTTCCATTCAGTATCCCAGTCTAGGCATTGACTTAGCTGTAGTGTTGAATTGAATCCTCTTACACACCTCCCTCACATCCTGTCCACCCCAGACACCGTGGCGCCAGAGGAGGGCTTCAGCACTGAAGCCCGCCAAAGGCCAACGAACAAAGGGACCAAACTTGGTTCAGCGCACCTGGTTCGCCACACATAGACAAACACAAGAAGGACCTATCCTAAAAGAAATGGTGAAAAAAAGTCGACCGGAGTCTGTTTTTACAGATAGGTCTTGGGAGCAATATTGGAAAACATGGCTGACGCAATTCTTAGCTACCGTTGTTCGCGGTCGGGAAAAACTATGGTAGTTTGATCTAAACCACTGCCACCAGACATTTCAAGTAGGAAAGAGTAACATTTGACTGTTACATGAGTGTTTTAACTCAGGGAAAGCTAGGCAACCCCTCCAGCACTCTATAGGAAGATAGTGTGTGCTGGTTCTGTAAATTCAAAGAGACTAGTAAAGTCAATTTAACTTTACATGCTCTGGGAGATATTAGTCAGTCCCAGAGAATGTATTTAAACCTGGGGAAGTCTGAAATACATCCCTGTGTCACTGCACTGAAGGTGCTGTGTGACACACAGAAAAAGATGATGCCTATGGAGTTGTTTTAAAACTGCATAACCAAAGAACACAAAAGTAAAACACATTGAAAATGAAAAGTTCAAAGCCCCAAAATATAGCAAAAGAGCTGGAGGGCTCTAAGGTAGAGGGAAATTAGCACTTGGGTGAGAAATCTCCCTACAACTCAGCCCATTTTGCAACTAGGGACATAGTGGAACACACATTTGGAGTGCTAAAGTCATGTTTTCGCTCCCTTGACCACTCCTGTGGACAGCTACTATATGCACCAGCAGTAGTGTGCAGGATAGTTGTGGAAGCATGTGTCTTGCAAAACATTGCAACACAGCGTGGTGTACCGGTGGACATGGTGGTGCCCGCCACATGCACACCCGCTGTTCATGGGAGGGGAATGGGCATGTGGCGAGGCAGCCTTTACCTAGCTTGTGGCGCAATTCTGCACCTAAAATCCCACCCCTGCGGTGTGCACACAGGCTTGGCACATTCTAGGTGACACTCGATGATGACAAAGGGACAATCAACTGTTACAACCTTATCACCCTGAGAATGTGTCCTTGGAAGTGCTACATTGTGTGCATCCCAAGCTACTTAAAGTAACCCAATGCCATGTGAACAAAAGGCACACATTGAAGATGCAGTATGCCACCAACCCCATGGAAAACAGCACATCTAAATCCTAGTATGTCACCTAAACCCTCCCAAACTTCATGTCACCCGGTTGCCACACCATGCTATGGCATGTAATGTCAAAAATGACAAATAAATGGCCAACACATAACGCTACTGTCACAAAGTGCAGGTCGACAAATGGAACTAGGTCAGAAATAACTCACTCTGACACATCAGAATGAAATTGTACACAGGAACATCCATCTTCCAGCATAACATATCATAAACACAGGACCCAACAGTGATAATGTCAGGCAGTGACCAATCACAATAGCACAAGTGCATCAAAGTGAACAAGCTTCCACAGGCACCCCTTCTATCTTGAGTGTGTCTCTGCTAGCTAAAGGGGGCGGGGTAACGCATACAGCAGGAAGGGCATCAATAATGGAAACATGCAAGGTCATTTTTGTATTTATTGAATTATTATATAACGCTTTACGCCAACGTGCTTTACAAGAGGACAAAGACAATACAACAAGCATTACAAAACAACATGTGAATCAAGTACCAGAAAAGAGTATATAAAAATATTTACTTGAGTGATATGGTTTAACATGAGTGGTGTTGGACCATAGTGAGAGAAGCAGCAAGAAGGTGTTAGGATGTTGAGCATGACCAAAATGAGAGAGGCAGCACAAGATGTTAGGGTGGTTATTGGGGAGATGGGATTTTAGAGAAGTGCGGAAGGAGTAAGAGGAGACAGAGCAGATTGGGAGAGGGTGTCGGTTCCAGTGGAAAGGAGCAAGTAGTTGGAAGGAGGGGAAGTGGAATGGGGCATAGGGTGGAGGAAGAGGAGTGAGTAGGAAAATATTGGTAGAGCAGAGTGGGTGAGAAGGAGTGTAGAAAATAAGGTGCGAGAAAAGGTATGACGGAGCAAGACCATAGAGGGATTTGAAGACGATACAGAGGAAATTGAATTTGAGCTGGGAGTGTAAGGAGAGCCAACCTAAAGAGGAGAATGAAGAGGAGATGCAATCTTGAGGTGAAAGAAGAAAAAGGGAACGGCTGGCAGAGTGGTAGATTGATTTAAGGGGGGTTAGGTGAGTATAAGGGAGTCCAAAGAAGAGAGTGGAGCAGTGAAAAAATCTAGTGAAGACGAGGGAGGTGACTAGGAGTATAGAAGCATGAACGGTTGGGAAGGGTTGAATTTTACGGATGTTATAGAGGTGGAAGCGACAGGATCGGGAGAGAGATGTATTGAGAGAGGGAGAGATTAGAGTCAATGTGAAGGCCAAGATTACGGACATGGGGAGAGATGGGGCCTTGGGAAGGGGAAAAGAGAATGGAAGGAGGGGGGAAGTCTGTTAGCAGAGAAGACTAGGACTTCAGTATTGACCGTATTTATTGTAAGAAATTGAGATGTAACATGAAAAAATGCACATTAACCAATGTCCAAAGAAAGAGGAATGCTAACCATGCACTGGACAAACAATCATGAATCCCTACTAGGAGTGTATACACAGGTTGCACTTCAAGCCAACCACAGAACTGATGGAAGACCAATGCCTCTGTGTAAGTTACTTTCAAACCCTGCCCTCCTTGCAAGACATGGAAAGGGGAAGTAGGAAAGGCATATGTGTCTGGACCCTAAGGCACAAACAAGGAGTGTACCAACATGAGACAAGCATGTATGGGCCCAGCCGGAACACACAATGGATGCCTTTGAATGCCACACAAAGCAACACACTGTCACATGAATGCACAATAGACAAAAAATAAAGAGATAAAACCCTTTCCACGCGATTCGGCTGGCACGAGTGCAGTATGCATTTTCGCAGGGGTACGTGCTGCCCTTTCCACGTGATTTGGCTGATGCGAGCGGTGTACCCGATTTCACGGGGGTACGGGCGGCCATTCGCATGCGATTTGGCTGGCACGAGCAGGGTACGTGATTTCGCATGGGTGCAGACGGGGCATGCGCAAGTTTTTCCATGTGATTTGGCTGGTACAAGCGAGGTATGCGATTTCTCAGGGGTGCAGACGGGGTACGCACAGGTCTTTCCACACAATTTGGCTGGTGCAAGCGAGGTACGCGATTTCGGAGGGGTGCAGACAGGGCATGCGCAGGCCTTTCCATGTGATTTGGCTGGTGCGAGCGGGGTACGTGATTTTGCAGGGGTGCAGACAGGGCATGCACTGGCTTTTCCACGCAATTTGGCTGGTGGGAGCGGGGTAAGCTCCGAATTTTCACACGATTAAGATGGAGGGGGCTGTGTGCTGGGCCACGGATGTCGCAGGGACTTGCGCTGTATTGGTCATTTCACTGGCTTTTTTCTGTGCACAGGGTGGTGTTTGGGGCCTTACTGGTGCTGCTTGCTGTTCATTGTGCCACTGATACTAATTTCTCAGGCAATCCATGAATACGCGCTTGCACTGCTTCTACGCAAGATTCTATGCATCAGGCCCAGAATATTTTACGAAACTCTAGGACTCTATGGGAGTGGGGACACGGAAACACTGGCACCGTTGTTAACAGTGCCGGTGCTTCCGTGATGGCTTTGCCTGCAGTGACCGATGTGCCCGGCAGAGTCAGATCTGTCGGGCAAAGAGGCTCCGCCAGGCAAACCTGCAATTTTCCGGTCTGGAAACAATGTTGCTGGTAAGCTGCAGCTTACCGGCACTCAGGGGTGTTGCTAGTTCTGGAAAAGACCCGGGGCTACGCTGATGTCGGCATTGTCGGGACTGGGGGCTAGCAAGCCTTTTGGTTGTAGCTCCTGAGATTCTATCCGGGGCTACAACCAAAAGACCAGGGACTATAGCCCCCTTAGCCCCCCCTAGCAACGCCTCTGCCGGGACTGTTGTTTCCGGACCGGCAAACCTAGAATGTAGCCCATTGAGTTAAATGTGCACATTTTACAGCACTTTCTGTAAAAATTTGATAAAAAGACACGTAGTCTGCAATCAGTCTGTTGTTGGTAACACATGAACATAATTCAATATATGCCAGGTCTCCAACAACAGTACAGAGAAGCATTTTCCAATGCAATTTCATTATACCTTTGCCCACAATATGTGGCAGTATTCTGCCAGTCTAAATAAACATTTGTATGCTATCTATGTTCAAAAAGTGGACGCTGTATGTGCCGATATATACCAGTATGCCCACGTATGAATATACTCCTGTTTGCTTTGCCCATAATGCCAGTATAGATTAGAGATGGACATACCATTTCCAAAAGGAATCAAGCATATCTAAACAATTGGGTTTTGACTGAGCTCGAAAGGTTCAAACCAATTGGACCAGAAATAGCTGGAAACTTTTCAAAACGGATTTTGAGCCACTCGCATAAACACGAGTATTCAGAAGTTCGACTCGGCTCAAATACAGCACTTTTACTAGTGGCTAAGATATTATACTATAAGAATACAAATATTAACACAAATGAAAAACTGTAGATGATGTGTTTTTTCATTCACCTCATGTTAAAACTGCATCAATCCTTTTAACTGCAAAGGTGACTTGTGCAGTCAGGGCTGTCACAGGGTGAGGTGACTCCCAGGCAAACAATTTGGTGATGCCCCTTTATTTTTTGCACTTGGCCAGCGGCCTCACAAACAAGCAAAGCGAGTAAACTCCATTTGAGTTTATATATGCAAGAACCCAAATATGGTTTATTATTATGACAGCAAATCAACTAAAGAAAAGCCATGTTTTTCTGCTGAAGAAAGGTTTATTCCAGACTAATGTTTATATCATAGTGGGCGGGGCCAGTTAATGTTAAGCGAGGAAGAACCCGGAAGCAGGACCCAGGTCATGACGCACTTTGAAGTCCCTCTCTGTGATTTTTCACAGCACGGACACAATTGCCAAAAGTTTGAGCTTTTGTGTAGATATGGGAAAGCATTTGCCAGGCACAGCCGTAGTGGTATTAACTGGCCATTAATAGTAGCAAGCACAAATGGTTTGAGTTACCTGGGCATCTAATAGTAGTACTGTCAAAAGCTTACTACTTATTCAAAAGCCAAACCTTTTGACTTTGCCAATGCTTGGTTTTAACAGGACTTCAGTCAAAGACACAAAGAGTGCTTACAAATCCAGTGGCTGATGGCAGGCCTGTTAAGACATTTTTTATGACTCAATTAACACATTTACGACTCCAATTAAGCCAGTAACTATTAGAAGACTGCTTTGAAAAAACACTGGCCGGCCCTGGAGTGCATAGTTTGGAGGTATGGCTTGATAAAGCTAGCTCAAAGAGTTCCCATGATGAGGTGTTTTGGGCGGGGAGGAGCAGGAATGGCCATAGGGGTTGGCATGGCCATGGGCAGTCAATGGGTGGGCACATAATCTACCAAACAACACCTACAGACTGCCCCTCCTCATATGTCATTCCTTCCTATCTTCACTCTAATACAACAGTGGTTGGCCTAATATCCCAAACTAAAAAGTGCTTTTTCCAGGAGGAGGATTGTAACCTTCACAACCCACAAATGCCCAATGAAGGGACATTTTTGTATGCTGCTCTTTTCAGGTTTTGTCTCACAATCAACTATGTCAATGCAACAATTTTTGTCTAATGAGGGACATGCTGCACACCAGCCAGCAACAGCCCTGCACTTAAGGCAACACGATGTGCCCCCTGCGCCGAGCGAAGTCATGTGATATGATGTGGTTGTCAGTCACTGTGCTCAGTGCGTGTATATACTATGATGTGTGGGCTACTTAAGCACACAGAGTCAGGTGCCGGTGTGACCCCGGCCCAGCATGAAGACAAATAAACAGCATGAGGCCAGGGCCGGTCCTACGATTAGTGGGGAAAGTGCAGCAAATTAAGTGTGGGCCCCTTAATATACATGTGATGACATCACAGGAAGTGACAGAACAGGCAGTGATATCACAGGAAGTGAGGGTTTCCTATCTGTAAACATAGTTCTTAATAATTAGGAAATTGCCTCAGACCATGCAGGGTTCGAAATTGAGGGGAGCTGGGAGCTGTTTACTGCCTGCTTGAGGCCTAGAAGAACCTTGTTAACTTGACATGAAAAAGCCACCAGGAGCTACTTTTGGCATCCCAAGTCAAGTGATGTTGAACAAACACAACTATGTGGATTTAACTATGTGCGTGGGATAATCGATAATTAGGACACATCTAAACAACATTTAAAGCATTAGGGGTCATAAATAATGAAATGAAGTGATATGTTTGCATCTTATGTGGAAGCTAGATTTTCAGAAAGAAATTTACTAGCTCCTGTAAGCGACTTCAATTCAACACTACAGCTAAGTCAATGCCTAGTCTGGGATCCTGAGGGAAACCCTTATTGATATATTTTTATGTCCAGTTTGTTTACTCTGGATGACAACCCTTATATAACACCCCTCTCTTAGAATCCCCCTGACCCCACTGAGCCAAGAAGTAGGTTTGTTTTGCAAATTAAAAGGTTTATTTGAAAATTAAACAATATATATATATTACACTTTTATAATAAATTAATATTTGATATCACACTTGAGAATATGATGTTGATCAACAATGGATAATGTTATAGTGGTACACTCTTTTTAATGGCTTAGAAGTTGATATAGAGAAGATAAAGTAGCTGAAAATGCTTTTATGGCTTCAAGGACAATGCAATGATGAATGAAAATGCAGTACAGAAAATAAATTTGATATGACTTCAACAAAAGACAATGGGCCTCATTACGACCCTTGCGGAAATGGAAAAATGATGGCGGAAATGCAATACCGCCATCGAACACCGCTCGTTGCGATCATGACCCGTCACCGTAAAGTACGATGCCATTAGCGACACCGCAGTGAACGGCAACGCTAACTGCACCAAGTACGCGCACGCGCGCCTTGCAAAACCGGAATCACCGCCATGGCGCAACGGTACGCGAATTCTGACCCTAGCGGACATGTACTGAACGCCATCAAGCACGTCGTAAAGTACCATTCCGCCATGGCGAGAAATACGGCAACGCGAACCAACCGTAAATGGCCCACTGAGTGCCTGTACTCCACTCCCTGGCCTCATTGCACAACTCCTGGCAGGCGCAATGTACTCACACTATGCAACCAGTGAAATCCACTATTCACCCATGCATGCCAACGTAGAAAAGCATGCAGGGGCTCAAAGCGCCCCGTGAGTGGGCATCCATGTACGGCATGTCACCATAGCCGTACTGACGCAGCACAGGCATGTGAAGGTACAACACATCAAAATGAAAATCAAGAACACATGACACAAAACAACAGTAGTCCCCCATCGCTTGCCACCAGCGCAAGGCAACATCCACAACAGCATCCTGAGGGGGATTGCACCAGCCCTGTACTCATGCCAGTAAACAAACCAACCATCAGCAGAAGCATGTACCACACAAGTTGGCAGAGTGACTGAGCAGCCAGGCTCATCCCAAGAGGGGCCGATGGGAGCTGCAGGGCACAGATGGCATCAATACAGAAGCTATTCCAATGGACATGACCCCAGTCCCCCTCCAACAAACGCACGCAAACACAGTCACCTGTGACCAGCCACATTCTGAACAACCCATCATTCCACCAATCGACCTGGCTGACAGGCACCAGTCGGCCAAAAGCCAATCCCCCGCCCCTGAACAGCACATCATGTAAACAGACACAATGGCAGCCTCTATCCGTGACCATACTGTGCTACGTAGGCAAACGCGGCCAGTACTGTACCACACAACTCAACTCAGAAGGCGGAACACAAAGCAGATCATCACGCAATACATACCGCCACAAAGCGAAAATCGCCACATCACCTGCAAAGAACAACGCAACACGACAAATATCGGAATACAATTTAAATGCACATCCAAATGACAAAGGCCCCACAGCAATTTGCAAAATCCCACCAAAACAACCATCATCACCGAGGGCTGCATCTGCAATAATTGACCGGCTTCCACTTGTGTGACGCCCTGTACCATCATGGCACACAGGGCTTACATCAACGTTCCAAAAGGCAACATGGAAGCGGCAAGAACCGCAGGTCCGTCCCATGAGGCAGGCACTAGTCGAGCTGAAAGGCCGAAATGTTGCACCTAGCCACCAGTACAGCGTAAGGGCATGTGGCCCATTGGCGATCGTCCCATATGATCGAAATGGTGCTCCACTGATTCACCCGAAGCTGCAGGAGTCGAGAGTAAAAACCATCTGGAGGAGTGGCGTAGAGATGGCATCTGCAATAGGGCAGGAGATACCTGTCACCCAAAAGAAACACAAATCAACCGATTGCATTACGGGTCTCATGATGCATTACAATCTTCATTCAACACACCAAATCCACACCCATATGCATGCTAGCCCACTCCAAAGGAATATACACACCCCTAATCCAGTATCGAATCACAACGAAACCAATCGAGCCAAATACACCATTGGCAACGTCGGTTACTGTGCATGCGTCCGTCAAGATAGAACCCATGACATGGGATTAGTAACGTGCCTAGACACAAGTGTATGAAGGCGCGTCGAGACAGGGAGGATCCGACAAGGGCAGAGAGACGTATGTCCCACTATGGCAGCCTTGCATCACATAACGCAGGGGAAGGGGAGTGAACCAAAAAACCCATGTACATGGCAGACCCTAAACGGATTCATCAGTCCATGCATCCACACATCATTCCCTCATCCCGCAATGAAAACGCATGAATATTCACTCACATAATATGTGAAACTTCCATCGCGTCTGTGCGTAATGCAGTCCGCAAAAACCACTGTGCCCCTGGCCGGATCTGTAGTGTTGTGAAGCAAGATGGATTTGGGAACGTCCTGCCTCATCGTCCACTACGCTATTGCGCATCCCCTTCAATTCATATCATTCATTGCCTGCTCGTTATGGGCCATGTCCCAAGGACATTCTACAATAGAACGTTACATTTCCAGCCAGACCTGTGGGCGTATCCTCGCCGCTACTTCAAAACCCAAAATGCTGGCCTTCGAATTCCTCACTTGCAACATTACGCCGAAAAGGCTTCTGTGAACGCTTGCATTCACAATTACATCAATGTAGTGCGGCTGTGTGTCATGATGCTAACTGGCTGCAATCACAAATGGGACGCCACGCCCGTCGGTGAAGTACGTTACTGTGCTGCATGAGGGTCGGCCATCGATCGAGCCCTACATACCACTGACTCTTCACAGGTATGTAAGCGGCTGCAATCATAGCATGTGTAACAATGGGAGCATACCATGAAAATCAGTCAAAGTACATCACACTGCCATCGGGATTTGATACATGATTCCAATCCCAAGATGCCATGCGGCCAAATGCAGCCTTACGTGCGGGCCGTGCTCGACCAGAAGGGATTGCATCTGCCACAGATTCATTCAATCAGCACAGGTGGAGGCCATACAGGCCGACAGCACATATATTGCAGACCCAAACCCCTCCCACAACCACTCCCACTCCAAAATGCTACCGGCAGGACTAGCGATGTTGGGCCTGGGGTACCAGATAGCACTGCAAGTGCTACAACTACAAGAAGACGACGAACAACAACAGGTACAACAACCGGGCGCACAGGGGAGACGGAGGAGGAGGAGGAGGAGGAGGGCAAGGCAGGGTCAGCAAGGCCCACAAGCACTGCCACTACCACCACGCAGGCGGCCCGCAATCCCACGCCTCCGAGCCGATCCGTTCAACCTCACTGCTGAGCAGATCCACACCCTCTACCGTTTGGACCGGGACACCATAATCGCCATTGTGGACATGACACATGCTGACCTCGTGAGCATGATAGATAGCCCAACCGCCATCCCACCCCTACTGAAGGTGGTGTCTGCACTCCACTTCCTGGCCACAGGCACCTACCAGCACACAGTGGGACAGTTGCATGGCATTTCACAGCCACTGTTCTCACGGACACTCTTCCAAGTGCACGATGCCCTCCTGAAGCACGCCGACGACCACATCACACTACCACGCACGTACCAGGAGATTACCAACGCTAAAGTGGGATTCCATGCACTTGGCGGCATCCCGGGTTGCATTGGTGCCATCGACTGCACCCATGTTGAATTGGTTGTCCCACATGCCATGGAGGTCCAGTACCGCAACCGGAAACAATTTCATTCAATCAATGTGCAAATGGTGTGTGACTCCAACAAGATATTTACGCATTGTTGTGCCAGATTTCCAGGATCTACCCATGATTCTATGGTCCTGAGGAACACAAGAATACCACGCTACATGGAGCGACACGCAGGGCACAGATCCTGGCTACTCGGTGAGTCTCATTCCATGCATGACATCGTGGCCCATTTGATGCGTCAATGACCTTGCAGGGGGGGGGGGGCTACTTAGCACTATCATTCCACTGACACCCTTTATTCGTCTCATACAGGTGATGCCGGGTATCCACTGAAGAGATGGCTCCTTACACCAATCCGGAACCCACAGAACGAGCATGAGGAGGACTACAACCATGCCCACTCACGTACCCGTGTGGTCATTGAACAGGCATTCGGCCTACTGAAGGCTCGTTTCCGCAGCCTCAGCAGGTCTGGCGGGGCACTCATATACAGCCATGAGAAGGTTTCTAAGATGGTCATGGCATGTGTCATGCTGCACAACATGTGCATACGTAGGAATGTGCCCATGCCCCCTGACGCTGTACTGCATGCACCTGAAGATGATGATGATGATGAGGGTGGGGATGTGGAGGCACCTCAAGGAGTCCATGAGGCACAGGATGCACGTGCAATCCGACAGAGCATCATAGATGCATGCTTCTAGCAACCACGCATGGTGCCTATTACACGGAAAGGGGACCTGTGGCACTGTGTGTGTGTAGTACAGGCACATTGTGGACTGTACGCCTATGTAGGCCTCGTACGCAAATATCAATGTCCACACATGTCATTGGATGATAATGAGGTGCTGTATTGTTGATGTGATTTGATTTATACACCCTATGGACCCGCCACCCAGTGAAGCCCAACACACCCCCTCCACCCTACTACCTCCCCCCCCAACACCAGTGTCCAAATATGCATGCTGTCCGTGGGTAGACGCTATTGCAAGCCCCCTCTACGGGTATCAGGGGCACCCCTGCCCGTGGAGCGCAGGTTCCTGCCAGATCTGCGTTGGGGGCTGCCCTGGACGGAACTTGCCACGGATGAGGTCTCTGCCTGCTCGCGTCCATGCATGTCTCTGAGGGTTTGTGAGAGCTCCGAGAGCACACGGCGCACAGCAGCAAGTTCAGCACAGACGTCTTTGGACGTTGCATGCAGTTCCCCCCTCAGGCTCTCGGTGCTTTTCTCCATTTGTGCTCTCAGGCTCTCGGTGCTTCTCTCCATTTCTCCCCTGAGGCTCTCACTACTTTTCTCTATTTGTGCCCTGAGTGTCTCGGTGGATGTTTCCATGGCTGCCCTGGAACCCCCGCATTCATTTGCATGGTCCTTGAGTAGCGTGGACGCTTCCTGCTGTTGCTCGATCAGCAGGTCGAGGGACTGTTGCCTCTGCTGGGCCATGGACATTTGCGGTGGTGTGACAGGGGGGCTGCTCAACACATGTTGCCTTGGCACAGGACTTGTGGGGGTTGGCCAGTCGTCGTCTTCAGGGTGCCCCTGCGTGGTTTCGTCATGGTGTAGGGGATGGAACATGCAGGGGGATTGGGAAAGGTCATGGATGGTACCTACGTCGCCAGCACTGTTTTCCGTGTCGGAGCATGCTGGCATGACAGCTGTGTCACCTATGGTGCTGCTACCACCAGAGGCAGTGCCATCAGATACGTTCTTTGGGGGGACCTGTGGTGCTGGGGTTGTGGACTTGCTGGCTGCTGGGGTGCCTGTTGCAGTCCCCTCCAGTGTGCTGCCACTTGATTCCTGCTGCTGCCGTGTCTTGATCCTTGCACCTGAGGTGGAGGCTCTTGGGACGTTGGTCCTGGCCCTCTTTGCAGGCGTGCTGGTAGGGGTGTCCTGCAGCTCGTCGTTGGTATCGGACCCTGTGGTGGAGTAAAGAGGGGCGAGCGTTAGTTATGGGTCTGTCGGATTTGGAATGGCAACGTATCAAATGCATTGGGGTGGTACATGAGGCTGATTTGGGACTGGGCCTTGGAGGTGGTCTCATTTTCGTGTGGATTGAGGATGCATTCATTTGGCTGCCTGCAGTTAGGGGGTGCATGCTGCACATGTAGGGGTTGTTTATGGCTTCTTGATTGATTTGTTTGTTCATTCTGACTTTTAGAGGGCGCTGTCAGGGCAAAGTATGTATTGCACTATGGGGTCACATGGTACTGCACATGTTCGTGGTTTGTGGATTTCGCATTGTTTCTCTTGGCCAACCTACCTGATTCTCCGGATGTCGGCACTCCTTTCTCCATCCCTCCGACTCCCTCTATGCTCTCCATTCCTATGGTGGAGGCGCAGATTTCCTCCCAGGGGGTCAACTTGATGGGCGACTCTGAACCCCCCCCGGTAGCTGTGGCGATGTTCCTGTTCGCAGAAAGTATGCTGCGTACGCGGATCCGCAGGTCGTCCCACCGCTTGCGACATTGCTGTGGCGTGCGGGGTGTTGTCCCCACCGCACTTACGCGCTGTGCCACCAGGACCCATATGGCCTTCTTGTTGGCAAGGGCCGTCCTGGTCATTTGACTGGAGAAGACGACGGCGGAATTTTCCTGTAGGGTCTCGGTGAGCACGGTCAGTTCCTCTCGGGAGAAGTGTACCTGCCGCTTGCGGTCACACGCTTTCTTGGCTACCTTTCCCATATTTATTTTTTTAACTGGGGTTGCTAACGGGTTGGGATGTGTGTCAGGGTCGGATTTTTTATGGTTGTGTTGGGATTCGGATTTTATAGTTGTGCGGCGTGCTGTTTCCCGTTCCGGCCACATGCTTTTACTTCCGTTTCCGTATATTTACGGTGGCCGTAATTTGCGGTGCACGCTCGTTACGGTGACCGCTCATTACGGTGACCGCTAAGATGGGTGGCGGTATTGCACCTGGTGCAGCGTACGGCGGCGGTAAGGGCCGTTTTGGGGTCATTTCCGCCATCGCAGCCTTTCGGATTCCGCCATGGCGTAATGCTCGTGCCCGATGGGTCGTGATTGGCCGCACTTTGCTCCTTCGTGCTATGGCGGAAACGCTATTTACGCTGTTGCGGTCCGGTCAGTCAATTTCCGCCAGGGTCGTAATGAGGGCCAATGTAATCACTTTTCTTTGACAATTCACACTCCCCCTTATGCAAGGTAAGGAGGTTAAGGGAGGTGATAGATACTTGGAATGAGTTCAGGTCCGCGCTACAATGATTAATGAGGGATTATTAGGTTGGAAACGGATTTCAGCAAAGGAAAGCAAGGACAAATATTTTTTACCCGTGGCTGAAATGAAGCAAAATGTCAAATCGCAGCAAATTTAGTAGCGTGTGTCGAGTGCAAATACGGAGGCACTACAAGGGGTAGAAAGATGACAGTTACAACTCGCTCCTAGCACAAACGGTTCCGGAGATACGGCCGATTTAGTAAAGGTAGTTTTTCGGATTTGAAATTTGAAAGCTCAGAATGACAGATGACAGTTTTCAGGTTTAAAGATGACAGAATGACACGATTCTAGGAGGCAGTTCTAAATAGGTTAAAATAGTTTGGATTAGATTATTTTAAACTAAGAGATTGGTTTTGGCACAGGGCTAGCTGGGTACCCCCCACTAGATTTTGGACAGGAATGCGACTTCGCCACGGATCGGGTCAGGATTGGACTGCGGGTCCCTCGCCACGGACGGTCTCTGCCTGGTTCTGCTCACTGGATAATTCTACCTTCTGGGTCAGCTCTGCTAGCGGCACTGCACAGCGGTCTGGATCTCTGGTTCTGACAAAAGTTCTTGGCACTGCGCGGCGGTCTGGTCTCTGGTTCTGACAAAAGTTCTTGGCAAAAATTCAAAAAAAGGATTCAGCTTGTGGATTCAGGCCTCTCTGCTACAAATTCTGGAGTTAATTTCTGGTCTCTGGAGATTGATGGATTTGAAGTCTGGATCTCTGGATGTGAAGTCTGAAGTCAAAATGCTTCGCAGAAAGTGAAAAAGAAAAGTCCTATCTGGCTTCCAGTGGCTCTTTTTATGGGTTTAGAAAGTGGGTGGGTCGGCGAATTCTGCATGCCCAACCCTCTCAATTTATCATTGGCCAGTTCCTCCTCTCTTCCTTGATTGGGGGAACTGGGTTGTGAGTCAGAGTGATGAGGTAGGTTTATGGTCAGAGGATCCTCAAATTGCACACAAATCTATTTCTGATCCAAATACATATTTATCTATGTACCATTTTTCTAATATTATACATCCAGTTTACATATTTTCTGTAGCAGCAAACCATCCGATCCCTGTCTTTGTAAGATGCTGTGTCCACTTATGACAGAATTCTGCCCTTTTCATCCAGATCACGACCTCTAAACCTTTCCAGATTTTACACAAATGTGCACCAGGGATATGGGTTTCAGATGATAAAGTGTCAGATTTTTAACATGCATACATTTGGAGTAACAACCTTTTTTTCCGCTACTATCCCCAAGAACATACCACAGGGTCCTAACACCTCTTAAAATGTGCACAGAAAAATCACAAGAATGGGGTGTGGTTTTCCAAAGCACATGGTGGAATTTCTGGTTTATCCACTTCCCCCAAGCTCACCTTGCTCACAGATGCAGTGCCCCCCCAGTTTCTCCCAAGAGGAAGCCATTTTACGCCCCCCTAATATAACATTTGTCTTAGCCAGGGACAGTGCTTTGTTTAGTTTCCTGTAGTCTGCAGGTACCACTCCCCTAATTCAATCAGAGAGGTGTCATCTCCTTTTGGCAGGGGCAGAAGGATGCAGCCAGGCCTGGGAACACAGCTGCTGAATTCCCTCTCCTGTCGGGGGTAGTTGTCAGGCAGAATCCAGTTTCATTAAGCCGGGCTTCATCTAAATGTCACTTTTGTTCCCAGTTTTTCTTCATTCAAATCAAACTCACAATTCTTACACATGCAGCTAGAATGCTGATTCTAAGTTCAAAACTATGACATTTAACAGTTGCAAACTAAGTGACACTCAAAAGTAGGTCACTCATTTAATTTAAACATTTCGATTTTAGTGGTTTTAAATCCAATTTCAGTTAAGCTGCTGACATCCACAGCTCAGCCAGTTTTGTGATAAACATTGTTTTGGGCTCTTTCTCTTTCCAGATTTTGTATGCACACAAACCTCATTCTGCCAGATGTCTACTGGTGTTCAGTAAGATTTTTTAATATCCTGCAATGTTTGAAATAGGCATTTTGAGCTTGCATTCAGGGAAACAAAGGTGATTTTAAAGCGCTTTTTTTAGCCAACCGCCACTGCTGTTTTTCCTTTGGCACACATTTCACTCATGGCACTCCTGGCCCATCATGCTTGCACTGGTGGGTGGCAGGTTAGGCAACCATTTTGTTGTGCAAACAAACTGCGCGGTTTTCCCGATTCTGGCGCAAATGTGGGCTTTTCCGTCCTCTTGGATTTCCTAAGCCCACAGCACCAAATGTTGCGTCATAATAGTCCAAACGTGGGTCAGGACACCCAACACTCCTGGTTCCCAAGTGGTAGTGCTGGTCAATGGTTAATGTTGGATACCCAGTAGCTGCTTTTAGCTCCTGCTTATGAAGTCTTCATTTCAATCCCTGCTGTGAAATTCCTGAAATGTTCAGTAAACATGCAAAGAAGTAAAACACTTAATTAAAAGATGTGTTGCCTATAAATTGAGAGCACGATGCTAGAGCCCATGCACTGCCAAGGAAGCCTACCAGCAGTATGATATGATATGATATGATATGGCAATTATAACGCACCTATACACAAGTGTTTCAAGGCACGAAACCGTATCTCTTAAGCACACGTGTTTTGCATGCTGGGATATCTTGGTAAAACTACAAGTCCCTACTATCGCACACAACCCTGCAAGTCACTCAACCCATTCAAGCAAACCATGGAGTGTAGCTCAGCCTCCAGCTACGACAGCCAAACACCCCACAACCTCACTCCCTGTACCCCCATCCATGAGTGTGGCGTTAGTAACCCTAACCCTAGCAGTGGTCACAGTTCCAGTGTGCCAAGCCTAGCAAATATAACATAGGCGTACCCTCTCACTGGGAGTCCAACCCTGCCAAACCCACCTCACTGCAGCATTGGTCCCACTGCCAGGCTCTTGCCATACTAGCCCAGCCAACCTGTCCTTGACATACAAGATGGTTGCACTCCACCACTGCAAGCATGATAGTATTCCCGAAGCAAGCAGTGCTAGCTTTCGATAGTAATTACTTAATGTACCCCTGACCTGGCAATGGGTACCTTGAAAAACTCTTGCCACTGCAGGATTTGCGGTACACTAGACATGAGCCCTACACATATTGAACTGCAAACCTGAGAGGCCTTATGCACCGCCTCATCTTCTCACTACACCCCAGGTGTTCCATGGACTGCCACGGTTTGCTTCTCTGGAAGCCTGTGGGGCTGCCCCTCGGTGCCCTCACAAGACCTTTAGCACTCTGAATGTCCCCACCTATCAATCAGAGCACCGTGCCTCCCAATCACCGATCTTCATCTGTTTTTCCAATTGAACCTTTTTGTTTCTAATGTAGATATTAAAAAGAGTGTGCACCTGGAAATTGCACAGCTAAATGTCAATCCATTATTTACAAAACACTTAAAATGGCTTATTCCCAGGAGGCAGGGTACCTTACCTGCTGCTGACTGAACTTTGGCATGCTTTGGGTAGGCCTAATAACCCCTCTGCGGGTTCTACCACGCCCCTGACCTCCAGGCCACAAGTTCCAAATGGGCAGCGCCGCCAGCACACCCAGAGGACTGCTACTGCTGGTGACTCGGACTCAGCAGGGGTAGAAGGATGCAGCCAGGCCTGGGAACACAGCTGCTGAATTCCCTCTCCTGTCGGGGGTAGTTGTCAGGCAGAATCCAGTTTCATTAAGCCGGGCTTCATCTAAATGTCACTTTTGTTCCCAGTTTTTCTTCATTCAAATCAAACTCACAATTTTTACACATGCAGCTAGAATGCTGATTCTAAGTTCAAAACTATGACATTTAACAGTTGCAAACTAAGTGATACTCAAAAGTAGGTCACTCATTTAATTTAAACATTTCGATTTTAGTGGTTTTAAATCCAATTTCAGTTAAGCTGCTGACATCCACAGCTCAGCCAGTTTTGTGATAAACATTGTTTTGGGCTCTTTCTCTTTCCAGATTTTGTATGCACACAAAACTTCATTCTGCCAGATGTCTACTGGTGCTCAGTAAGATTTTTGAATATCCTGCAATGTTTGAAATAGGCATTTTGAGCTTGCATTCAGGGAAACAAAGGTGATTTTAAAGCGCTTTTTTTAGCCAACCGCCACTGCTGTTTTTCCTTTGGCACACATTTCACTCATGGCACTCCTGGCCCATCATGCTTGCACTGGTGGGTGGCAGGTTAGGCAACCATTTTGGTGTGCAAACAAACTGCGCGGTTTTCCCAATTCTGGCGCAAATGTGGGCTTTTCCGTCCTCTTGGATTTCCTAAGCCCACAGCACCAAATGTTGCGTCATAATAGTCCAAACGTGGGTCAGGACACCCAACACTCCTGGTTCCCAAGTGGTAGTGCTGGTCAATGGTTAATGTTGGATACCCAGTAGCTGCTTTTAGCTCCTGCTTATGAAGTCTTCATTTCAATCCCTGCTGTGAAATTCCTGAAATGTTCAGTAAACATGCAAAGAAGTAAAACACTTAATTAAAACATGTGTTGCCTATAAATTGAGAGCACGATGCTAGAGCCCATGCACTGCCAAGGAAGCCTACCAGCAGTATGATATGATAGGATATGATATGGCAATTATAACGCACCTATACACAAGTGTTTCAAGGCACGAAACCGTATCTCTTAAGCACACGTGTTTTGCATGCTGGGATATCTTGGTAAAACTACAAGTCCCTACTATCGCACACAACCCTGCAATTCACTCAACCCATTCAAGCAAACCATGGAGTGTAGCTCAGCCTCCAGCTACGACAGCCAAACACCCCACAACCTCACTCCCTGTACCCCCATCCATGAGTGTGGCGTTAGTAACCCTAACCCTAGCAGTGGTCACAGTTCCAGTGTGCCAAGCCTAGCAAATATAACATAGGCGTACCCTCTCACTGGGAGTCCAACCCTGCCAAACCCACCTCACTGCAGCATTGGTCCCACTGCCAGGCTCTTGCCATACTAGCCCAGCCAACCTGTCCTTGACATACAAGATGGTTGCACTCCACCACTGCAAGCATGATAGTATTCCCGAAGCAAGCAGTGCTAGCTTTCGATAGTAATTACTTAATGTACCCCTGACCTGGCAATGGGTACCTTGAAAAACTCTTGCCACTGCAGGATTTGCGGTACACTAGACATGAGCCCTACACATATTGAACTGCAAACCTGAGAGGCCTTATGCACCGCCTCATCTTCTCACTACACCCCAGGTGTTCCATGGACTGCCACGGTTTGCTTCTCTGGAAGCCTGTGGGGCTGCCCCTCGGTGCCCTCACAAGACCTTTAGCACTCTGAATGTCCCCACCTATCAATCACAGCACCGTGCCTCCCAATCACCGATCTTCATCTGTTTTTCCAATTGAACCTTTTTGTTTCTAATGTAGATATTAAAAAGAGTGTGCACCTGGAAATTGCACAGCTAAATGTCAATCCATTATTTACAAAACACTAAAAATGGCTTATTCCCAGGAGGCAGGGTACCTTACCTGCTGCTGACTGAACTTTGGCATGCTTTGGGTAGGCCTAATAACCCCTCTGCAGGTTCTACCACGCCCCTGACCTCCAGGCCACAAGTTCCAAATGGGCAGCGCCGCCAGCACATCCAGAGGACTGCTACTGCTGGTGACTCGGACTCAGTGGCGAGGGAGCAAGGCTCCGCCTCAGAAGTTCCATTTCTGTCTTTCTGAAATGGCGCCAGTGGGCATGTGACATCACATGAATCATCGTGGCAGCGGCACCGCCGGCAGACTGTTACATTGTTACAGTCCCACCGTCGACACTGCCCGATCTATCCTATTGGCCCATTCACCCACACACAACCCAGTGGCATTGGCAAATGGCTGACCAGCTTCTCTTATGCTGCAGCATGAGCCGCCTGTGGGCTCCGAGTGCACTGCAGCTTAGCTACTCTCCGAGCAAACGTACACAGCCCACGCTATAGCCCAGGCACCAACCAAGCGCTGCCGGCACCAGCGGTGGTGGCATCTGGCCGTGCCCGTCCCATGTGTCCCCTGCGGCCGTGAGGCCACCTGAGGGCGAGGGCTGGAGCAGTTTGCCCCACTCGCCTGGGAAACCCCATCGTGACGGCCCAGTGTGCAATTGATCCACTGGCCAGCGCCTTTGAGTACACTCATTAGAGTTGGCATCATAATCCTGATACTAATCGCTGAAAGGATCCTGGATCGCATTTAACAGTTGCGGGCCCAGAATGGCTCATTCTTTGGGAAATGTTAACTTGTGAGGAATAGAAATGCTAGTGAGAAATCAATAGCTTATGTTGCTGCTGTTCCTTTTAAAAGAACATTCACGACAGGGTCGGAAGTGAACCTCTCCTGCATTATGCATCCCCTTGTGTCTATTCCTGATAGACGCATGGAATGGGATTATTTCCTGTGCATTTCAAGGTGCATTTTATTGATTGGATTTCTGGTTGTGCTTTGAAACAGAGGCTTAGACAGGGTCGGGCCTGAGCAGGCATGGCCCACCCAAAATCTGTAAATGCCCACTCTGCAGCGCTTTGAGGGCATTTGCAGACATTAAAGTAACTGCAGTGGGTCCAACTACATTAGCTTCAGGCCCCACTTGTTAGACAATCCTAGCTACGCCTCTAAAAATGCACAGAAATGCCCTCTTATTTGGACGCGTGTGCAAAGGTGTGAAGAAGTGCACATTTAGGGGCTGATTCATGGAATTTGTGCACTTAAAAAACGGGGATTTGTGCGCCATTCTGCACGCAAATTCCAATTTGTTAAACAGGGATTTGCGGGCAGAAAGGCGCACAAATCCCGGTTTTTCGGGGCACAAATTCCATGAATCAGCCCCTTAGACACTTGCCACTGACAGAATTAGTGCAAAATGTTAACGATGATTTGTTTTAAAGAGAAACCTGAACTTGTATGTTATTTCGATCCACAACTAATATGTTATGTTGGCACTGCCAGAATCAGAACAATCATCACCTTCAATGAACTGGTGGGAGTCGCAGCATAAACCCCAAACATGTTGACACTGTGTGGAGCAGATGTGGGTGGTATCCAACTCGGTGTGTCACATGCATGCTAGAAAATATTTGGGCCCTGGGACTTATTCTCTTACAAATAAAATACTGCTCGTTTTATGCAAGAGAAGGAGGTGCCAGGCTCCAAGGCCCATAGATGTAGGTCTGGGGAGGCAGCCAGCCTAAGGTCACGGCAGGGATGGGTAAAAAGTATAATAGCCCGATAGGAATTAATGTCAGAAGAAGAACATTCCACAAAAAGCTTGCATTTCTTTCTTAGTGTGAGGTTTACGCCTCTGTAGGAAAGGAAACTTCTGGGGGAAGACTTGCCATTCGCCTCATGATATTTCCATGTCCCAGATAATGCACAGATTGTTTGAAGTGTTGCAATCTTTCATTAGAAGCTTTATGACCAGCTAAAGGAAGTGATGTTATCAAACTGCAAGTGTCAGCTTTGCAGGCATCAAAAGAAGGGTAGTTTAAGTAAATGTGTATTAACATATTGGAGACATATTGAATCCTGCATGGAGGTAATTGTCTCTAGGTCTTTGATAACGATTTCAGGAAAAGGTTTGGCATTCTGTGTATTCACGTAGAAACCTTGTTCGTGTATGTTATGAAGCACAATAGGGAAAGGGATATACAAATTGGGAATCTGGGTGAATGGTAAGGCTATGGAAAGCTATGGGCTTTTCTGACTTTTTTGAGAGTGGCGTTTAAGATAAGGAAGACGTTTCTTGATTCTACTGATTTTCATGGTGGTTTGTAAGAAATGTTCTAATGCTATGTTGACTGGACAAATTATTCATATTTTGCAATTTGATTGATCTATGAAATGTTGTGTTTTTAAAATGTATTGTTTTATTGAAACCTTCTCAAAAATAAACATACCTGAATGACTGACTATGGAAAGCAGAACGCAAATTGACAACAGTGAAATGCGTGGTTGATGCAGGAATTTAATAGAGGACGATAGTGTGTTTAGGGACTACTGGTAAAGTTGTCGAAACAGTGGCATTAACTGTATGTAAATCTTCTACAAAATTGTAGGTTTGACAGGTTTTGTTTACAGGAAGAATAGGAGTGGTGTTAAATGGTCTCCTAAAGTCTCTGTGATCTGCAACTCTGGCTCTCCCATGGCACAGAGCAGGTCTGAAAGGTCACAGGTGACTTGTTTGACAGCAGCTGTGACAGCCAGTGACTTCACTGGAGTGCAGAAATTGCATTTAGGTCTACACCTTGGTTCCCAAATCATCATAATTATGATAACCCAGCACCTAGTCAGAGGATATTCCGTAATTAGTTTTTAGTATGGTGTCTGATGGTTCACATAATTGCAAAAATCCACATCTATTTGTAGCATACCAGTGTCAAACATGTGAGCTCAGTCCAGCTATGAGAGGCAATCTGGCTGCCACGCACATGCCTGTCTGCATTCCAGGGAATGGGAAAAAGGGCAGGATGCTTGCCTCTGTTGATACTCTGGGAAGTTGGGAAACTCCTCCCTGTCAGGCATAGTGACTCAAACCAGGCGATCTCCAGGAAGCATGGCTTCAAAGAGGCACTCCCATCACAAAATATCTCCCTCGCAATAGGGGTTTGTACACCAAAGGGCTTTTGAAGTGCAGGAATAGCGAAGGGGGCAGCTTTAGACAGGCAGATCCTCACAAAAGGGAGGAAGTATTCATTTTGTCTTCTGTGGGCTTCTTCTTTCTTCCTGTCTCCTACACTTCCTGCACAGCAATACACTTTGGGCATAATGCAAAAAGGAAAATGTCACTTGTTACCTTAACAAGGATTGTACCCCTTAAAGAAAGCCCATTTTACACCAATCCCCAGTGGCACTGATGCCTTTATAAGGAAGGTGTATCCCACTCTTTGATTCATACTGGGACTTCAAATTAATTTGTACATTTTTTGGGAGAGCAGACATTTGCATATCCTCCACTAGTGAGGTGGAGAAATAATCAGAGGCAAGCTCTACTTCCAACCCATCCCCAGGGCACATTGGATATGATCTGCTGGAGAACCAAGACCTGCCTCTATACTAGTTACACTGGTAGCCAGGACCTCACTGGAGGTGAAGGACTCCTTCAGGTGTTACCAAGTATCTCTTGGGTTGGGAATGAAAAGAACAAGGACCAATAGTATCCCTGAGCTCCCGGTTTGGGACTCACTGTGGTAGAATAAAGAAAGTAGCTGGTCGCCTGCATTGAACTGCATCAAACCTCAGTATAACCGGTTGCCAGTCAAAGGATCGACAGTGAAAGGGTTGACAGGTCAAAGGATCAACACCAAAGGGTCAACAGGTCAAAGGATCGAATGTTTTTTTTTCACACATATTTTTTTTTAGCAACCCCCTTTTTTGTTGCTAAAAACCATTTTCTTTCCCTAAACGAAAACCTAAAAAAATATATATAATTTTTAAAAAAATGTGATCCTTTGCCCTGTCGACCCTTTGGTGTCGATCCTTTGACCTGTCAACCCTTTAAATTCGATCCTTTGACTAGACACCAGTATAACCATTGTCAAATGCATACAAATGCATTCAAATGAACAGGGTCCATGTTGCTACCTTTTTGCTATTCTTAGAACCTCTTAGCTGGTGCAGCTGCTCCTTGAACCATGCTGCCCCTGTGCTGTGTGTTAAGAAAGATTTCCATTTATGGGTAATTTTCCCTCCAGTTGTCAACCCCCCAACTTTTTGCTTTTGTCTGACCATCCTAGCCTGACTTTTACCATTGGAGCCCAGCCTTTTTCTGTACGCCGCTGGGCTTTTGCTCATCTTGTTGAGAGGAAACTGACATGCCCTTCAGACTGTCAGTACTGGGAGACTTTGTTTCCCTTAATCTTTCACTTTGTTTCTTTTTCTTGGCAACATTTTAGCAGCGCACAATGTACCTTCCAGTACAGTGTGCAGGGGTCTCTTTATCATTTTTAAGGTTCTACACACCCTCGAAGAATTTTTGGTGAATGTACTAGTGTGTCCAGGACAGAACTGGTGGCAGCTGTTACATTTAAAACATTTTTGACTCTTTTCAATGGTCCAAACCACGATTACCGCATTTGCCCCATGACACTGGCCAGTGCCTACAATGTCCATGCCACAAGTCCTTTAGTCTGTCCTTTGGCCATTTTGTCCCTTTGTCTTCCCCAGGTCGAGCAAACCCAGGAAATTCCTTATTTGGTCATGCAAACACCCGCAAAAACCAAAGCTTTTGCATGCTTCTGCATGCTTTGTGTGTGTGCGCCCAGGATGTGGGCTGGAGCTGTCTAGTTCCAATACCCATATTGGGTGCCAGGATGTCCGGTGTGCTGGGATGACTGAGACCACTGTGGTCCCTGATTGGTCCACGTTTGGAATGATTGAATATGAGCAGGTCTCCTATTGGTTTGTCTTTGTTTTGACGTGAATGATATTTCAGATAAGAGGAGGCACTCTAGACCTATTCCAGGTCGATCTTCTGAGTTCACACAGAAATTAGTAAATGCAGTGGTCGAGGAGTGCGGGAGCGGTCAGGAGCGGCGCTCCTCCACTTCTTTTAATGAAGTTTTACCGTTCTTTTACTTTTATTTTAAAAAGAAACCGTTGCGGAATGGTTTCGTTTTAAAGTAAAAGTGCAGGAAGCAGTTGAAACTTGAGAATCGCTTAAAATCTATAGTTTTGAGGAAAATATTTGGGATAGTTGTGCATGTACATCAGACCAAATCAGGGATTTAAATGTAAAGTATTTAGTCTATGTCTTATGCTGTGACTGCATGGAAATGTCTGACGTCAGAAATTGTACGGTAATAACAGCCAATTATTATTTCAGGATTTCCCTAATGATGGGAAAGGTTTGTGGCGTATGGTACAGATCTGTGTTGGCTCAGCGTGAATGCACCTGAATAGTGTGGCCATGGTCGTTTGAGGCTGGGAATGTGCAAATGGCTACAATAATCTGTGTTGAATGTTCAACAGTAGGGAATTCTGGCGGTACTGGTGATTCTGAAGGTGAAGAAAAGTCTAAGACAATTTGGAACGTGCATGCCAGTGATGGTGGAGGAGTGTTGTTGGCTCGGCAAAAGGGAAAAGGGGAATATGTTGATGGTCCTTCATGATGAAATGGTGTAGAATGGTGTGGCTGAATGGGGCACTATCCTGTGGCTAAAGGATGAGGAAAAGTGTAGATAGAGGCAGGAGGAGAAGTAGCAATGAGTGACAAATTGTCCATAGCCTCTTTGAGAACTCGCTGTGTCGATGGATGCAGCTAGAGGAAATTACTGAATTGAGTGTGGGTGTAGTTTTTCTTTTGTTCCTCTTTGTGTTTTTCACTTCTAACTTTAGGAGAATGAGTAAGATATTCACTTGTGCAAATCTCCATCTTCCGATAACATTTAAAATAATGTTCCCATTTTTCTTGTGAAATCCTGGATTTGGATAATTTTAAGGCACCTCTCAAGTGTACCAGTTTGTTTATATAGAAGGAACCCAACAACGGAAATTAAGTACTGGGTTATGGTGTGTGTAATAGTGGCATTCATATATATGTTTGTGCACAAGTAAAATGTGGGGCTGCCCCTTTCAGGAGTTGTCTTTCATTTTAATTACAGAAGCCTGTTGTTCACCCTGGGAAGGACACACACACATTGAGAAAGGATAAGAAGTAGAGATCAAGATGGGGAGAGAAGGAAACTGCCCATACTCCATCATGGAGAGGAGAACATATGCAGTAGCAGAATACTATGACATAACACCACTTTGTAGTGGCGTAACACTATAACAAATGGAGGTTGTGGACTCATGACAGAACACTACAGTCGCGCGAAAGGAAGACCAGCTCATAGGAATCTGAAGGGTCAGAGAAGCTGGATTAGGATGAGTGAGGGTTCAGGGAGAGAAAACAAAAGGATGGAAGAGGAGAAACGGCACGCTGTAGTCAAGGGAGCCTTTTCCCTGAACTGAATCAGGGTGTATGTGGACAATGGAGCTAATGAGATAGTAGGATAAGTTGAGGGCTACCACAAAGTCAAAAAAGTCTGTTCTGGACAGAATCTGAATATTATTAAACCATGTTGCTGATGTGGTCAGAAAGGAAGGAGCAGCGCAATAAATGACAACAAAAAAGGGACAGACGGGTTTTGCACTCCAACACCCTACCCAGTCTTGGTAAAGGGAATCAGGGGGACAGACAGGTGCCATTTTGAAGCCCTGCCACTGGGCCCTCTCTTTAGTAGAGATGCCCGGGGAAAGAGAACACAAAGGAGGCAGACAACGCGTTGATGTCCGATGCCCTTCCTGCCTTCAAAAGATTGCAAACAAAGAATATCCCAACAGAAATACACTCTGTGTTGGCACCAGATGACCCATTCAGGAGAACAAACAAATAAAAAAAGACAAAAGTGTGGTGACACAACACGTATTCTGGGGGACTTATTAACATAGAGACACGCAGAGAAAAACACAGTTTGGCGTGACTGGCCTTCTAACAGAGCTCTTTGGAATAGAAAATGAAGAAGAGAGAGAGAGAGGGGAGCAGTGATAGAGACCTCACTCTTTCCTTGAAACAAAACAGTGGGGAGTTTGTGTGGTAAAACACAGAGGAAGGCAAAGGAAGGGTAGTTCCTAGGTGCCTCACTCTCAAGCAGGGCTTCCAGAACACACCATAACGCATAAATCAAACCACACTCAGGAGAAAAGAAAATAGACAAAAATATATTTGACAAATGCAGACCACCCACCTAGGGCTAGGAAACCTTCTGCAGTGCACGCTTCATGTATGGAGGGGGACGATTTGGTGATAAGGTATGTGGTGGGACAGATCACTGCATTTTGTGATAGGCAAAGAAAGATCCAAGAACGGCACTGGTATAAGTCTTAGGTAATACTGTGATAAAGAGGATGATTAAAACATGAGTATTATCACATGCACTAACCTAACGAGGACATGTTCAACTCCAGCAAACATAGAGAGAGTGCAGACCCCATGAAACAATCATCAAGGAATGCTTATTAAGACTTTTAAAATGCTTTGTACTTTTCTGAGTGGTCGCAGAGGTTTTGGAACATAACCTGCACCTTCTTCTCAACTTAACGGGAAGTGAGGTCAATGCACCAAATAGTTGTGGAACCAATCACAAAATCATTTAGGAGGTCATCTCAGCAGTAGCAATGTATTATAGGCATATAGTATCCCACAAAGAACCAAGAACAAAGCGTGAAGCGGAATCGTTATCTGGTGCAGATCGATGGCCTTTCCGAGAGCTGCACTAGCCTATAAAGGCTACTTATGCAAAGAAAATGAACAAACAGAAAGAGCAAGTGAAACTAGAGATATTTTGCAAACATATACTTTGTCAATAAACAGAACATGTATAATATATGTTGCGGTTGTAGCTGCCAGAGCAGGTCATGCAAACCTCTCCCCCGCCCCTGACTCCCACTGATTATCATGGAGCCTAGAAGCCTGACAGTCACAAAAAGCTTAAACATGACGCCACACCCTGTTCCTAAAACTGCTCTAGTTGTATGTGTGTGTCCTATGTGTTCACAGTGCATACTCACTTAAATGGCAGGCTCTTTGTGACTGAGGCTGCATGAAGGTACATGAACAACTACAGGATCCATTGACAGTTGTCCTCATCCTGGCCGCTCCACTGCCCATATGGATATCACTGCCTGGACTCTAGACGACTGTGACCTCCCGGGGTTGAACTTGTCTCTAATAGTAAGGAATGTAAATATGTCTGGTAAGCACATACATACAGTTGGGCACCTGTGCCTAGCCAAACACCACCTGCTGCACTGTATAACGGGTCATCTTTGGCAGCAATATAACTGAATTTTGGATTGCAGGTAGACGATAGTTGTGTAACATTACATCTCTCCATGCTGCTATCACTGGTCCTAGTGACAAGGGCAGAGCAATTGCAACCTTCTGTCACAATGACATATTGCCTTCTGACATTTATGGCTGCCAACGATTTGTCTGAGCCCCTCTTATTGTCTTTTTCCAATGTTCTGCTTTTGCTGGATCCCCTCAGCCTTATAAGTGACTCCTTCTTGTGGTCTGCGCTCGAACCATGAAAACGCCATTCCTGGTAAGCAACCAGAATCCTGTGAATAGGAGGCGATTCCTGAGATGCCATAAAATGCATACAATGCACAACTTCCTACAAAATAGTCTGAAATTCAGAATAGTATTGATGGAGTCATGCAGAATTTAGATGTATTTCCATGCTGGGTGGACACCTCCCAGATTAAATTGGTCAAGGTGTGACTGTCTCAGGGAAGAAATGTAGAACACAGGTTGTCTGATGATGAATCAGATGTAAACAGACGTCGCCAACCTCATATGAGAGCTGCAAAGGGTACAGTTGGACAATTAAGATGTTAAGGGCACACCTGGGGCAGTAACATTAAAGTGGTGAGATTGTGGAAACTGGACATATGGAACAGCTCCAAGAAATATTCCTGACAGACCTTCCAGATCATCCAATGCTGTCCTCTCATTTCCTAATCGAACAAGCTCATCACTCTTCAGGAGCCGGTCCAGTCCCTGAGAGACAGTCATTGATTATCACCCAACTGATCTGCTACTACTAAAAGCAGGATGGCATTCTGAGGTCTAAAGGTGCTAAAGGCGAGCTAGACCACAAGCTGACCCCTATATCTATTCTGGGATTGGTTGTCTTGGTCACCTCACTCGTGCGATCACGTTCTCAAGGCAAAACTGCTCCTGAGAGAATACAACAGAAAATATGCCAATATATATATCCTGCAAAGCTCCAAGTTGTTAGATGGGGAAATTCGTTTGTTTACAGACCACCCTGATATCTTTATGTTTACCATTGCACTGCCTAGAATTAAGTGTGGCAGTTTAGCCTGGAGCTCTAAGGTCACAAACCTGACTTGGTCACTGACTCAAATGTACCTTTGGTAGCAGAGCCTCTATGATACTTGAATAGAGAGTCAGAGGCACATGCAGAATTTTCTGGAGTTTCCCCCGAGCACGCATCACTGATAATGTTGTGCTGTGTTGGTCCGATGTTCATTCATCGCCGTTTTTTTTTTAGTTGCATATTTCTCCTAACATTTTTGCCCGAAACAAATCATTGAAATATATGGAGGAAGGGAATAAGGGCATATAAGGGATAGTGTGGGGATGGGGAATAGGGAATAAATAATAGGGGGGGGTTGGTGCTACCCCACCTCCAGGGACCCCACACACCCCAAATAAAAAAACACATTTCGGGCAAACATTGTCAGGAAAAACATTAAGCAAAAAAACGGGCGATGAACGAACATAGAACCACTTTGTTACGTTGCTTACCTATTGCTTATTATGTACCTTTGGTATTTTGGCTGGGGAAAGGGGCATTTGCCAATAAGAGTTTGTCATTGTGGCGGGCTGGCATGGATAGAAGTGGGATAGTTCTATATGTTGTTTATTATTGTAATTATTTCCTGATAAGCAGGTAATTTATTGCCTTGTTCCTATGGTCAATTTTCCTAAAGTATACTTGGTTGTATAGTCCTGCACCTGTCAGATTTCATACCTTCACAGAATCGTTAAGTTCGGGTGGCATTACCTGGAATCTGCCAAGCCTGAGTAATCCACATAAGTCCAGAGAGGTCTTGTCTTGTGCTATTGAACTTTGCACAGATATTTTCCTGCTTCAAGAGGCAAAAAATAGTTTGCTAGGAGCTTATATACTTATATGGTATTTTCCGCCTACACCTCTAGCTTTACATAGGTTACAACCTTAATACATACATTCCTTAGTTTTAAACATCATAAGACTTCTGTTGGTGATGCAGGATGTTCCCTGATAGGATTGTAGCTGTGGATGGCCAAGGTGTGAAGATCGAGGTTGTAAATGCTTGCATCCAATTAGGATGCCCTAGAATTGTGTGAACACACATGAAAGTTACTTAATCAATTTTTAGGCTACAGTATTTTAGTGTGACTAGGGGAATTTTCACTCAATCCCTACACTGGAATCTAGATAGACCCATTGCTACCACATGTCCACTTCCCAAAGCTGCAAACACTCTATAGTGCCTGCTTTATAGCATGGCACTCACAGAGGTATGGATGCAGTGGAACCATTCCATTAAATTACAACAATCAAGTTACTGGAAATGGAAATGAACTAATCTCATTGGCACTTCGCACAACATTCTTTTCAGTCCACTCTATGCAAGGATATCAGGTTCTTACTTGTGAATAATCTAAGGTCAGTTTAAATCCGCTCTACTCCATTGGAGACTCCAAATGTCTGTGTTACCTTATTCACATATCCAGGGAGAACAGAATACTAAAAACAATACAAGGGGCGGTGGAAGGGCGAGAAAAGAAGCTGACAGAGATTGGATTGTGGTTGGCTTCCTCATAAGAGCTAAAACATCGTTGATCCAAAATTGATGATTCCCAGAATACTCTTATATATTAAGTCCCAAAAACATTTCAGCAACTCTCCTTTTACCACCAATATGGTCTCATGAATGATTTCAAAATAACTTTTCGGTTGCTTGTATACTCTAGACCCATTGTCAAATGATCAGGGCAATTTGATCTGTGCCTGAAAAGTCTACCAGACATATTTCACAATGGCTCTTTGCAATCCTCCATATAATCAAACCAGAAGCGCGGCTCTTCTTGCTACTCTTGATTTGTTGATGGCATATTACGCTATCAAATGGCTTTTCATCTTTACTTTGCTTAGTGGATGTGGGACAGGTGATTCAAGCAATATGCCATGTTTTTAACAATGTCACTTTCCTTGTTTGCACTTTACTTGTGCATGTAACCCGGTGGTCATTTGGTCAAATAATGTTTTATATATATTTTGTGTGTTTGGGGGTGGGGGATTTCCAGAGGTTGTGGAGGTGAGATAGATGGGGGATTAGGAGAGCAACACCACAATTGTAAAATAATGTTTGACCGAAAAGACCACAGGGTAAAATGCACGAGTAATGTGCACACAAGGAAAGTGAATTTGTCAAAAACACATACAACCATTAATTCATGAAGTTTCAATGTTCTGAACTCTAGACCAAGGCAAACACTGACCGAGTAATAACTCCCTCCTTGCTCCCATTCGAGGGACACAAGGCAAGGAAGACCCCTCTCGTTTTTGCGCTAATTGAAGCATATTGGTATTGGTATCTATATAGAATATCACAACCCAGATAATCCACAGAAGTGACACCTCTAACAATCCAACAAGAATGGCCACTTGTTATATTGACAATTGAAATATTTAACATTCATTTGCTAGGTAGGGAGTGGTCTAATCTTTTTGGAGTCACCAAAACAGTGTTTCGTTTATCAAGTTTTTCCCATTGTCTAGAAAGACTGTGCCAAGCACCGCATCTTCCCTTCCATTTATCAGAATGTGGAAGAATGTGTGTTAGCCATTTTCTGGATGTAGATCAAATTATAATTATGTTATTCAGAACTGTTTTCTGGAGCATGTTGACATTTTCCAACGTGGAAAGCCATTTGTTGTTAGGAACGAGGTTCGGTTTTAGGAGTTGGGATGAGATCCCTTACGGCTCTTTTCCCATATTGAGATGATGGTGATTTTGGGAACCTGATTATTTTGAAAATTATATTCAATTTGATTGGGATGTTGTTCAATCAAGTGACAAGTACAATTCAGACTGACACAATTGGTACTTCTCTTCAGCTTGATGGGACGTTTTCATTTGGGCCCAGAGAACTTGGTAAATGCAATCAATCAGAGGGGACAGCCTCTCAAGAAAAAAATCATTCCCCACTAAACAGGAAGTGTGCTCTGAAGCCACAACAATAACCAGATGTTTCAGACTGTGTCACCCAATTTTGATTTCCAGTTCCACAAACCCATCCTTTCCATCAACATTTTGGAGTTCTCTTAGACGAGGTTTAAGAGGAATCTATGACTTTCCCCCCTTCCTAGGTTGAGTTTATCAAAGGTTTGTTTTGAAATCCATGTCTCCTGTGACCGTTTGTCTACCAGAGCTGATGAATCACACTGATCTTGTATCTGAACAGGGGGGTATAATCTACCTTCTTTTGACTCTAGTTTAGAAAGAAAGTGTGAGTTATTGGACAGATCGGCATGGATTTTCTTGATGTCATTTATTTCTAGGGCGTGATCTTGTGTTGCCTCCATGTATGCCTTCCTTCCTTGAGGACAAGTTCACGTGACATGGCTTGTGAATCTGGCAGAATACACATGCTTTTGGCGATAATGTATGAAGTAGGTGTGTCCCCTAATCCACAGATACTATGTTGTTGTATGGTTTCAGAGAGTACCACTACTATTTTTGGATTTTCTGGGCTTATCATATCTTTTTTATCTGATTGGCTTTTGTACCTAGGACCTTATTGGCACTTTCAGTCTCTTTTTCTACATTCTCGGATTCAGGGTCTTCTGTTTTTACCCTCTTTTCTATAGGAGGTGTCACTCCATCTCTGAAATGCTTTGCTGAGTTTTCTCTGTATTCCACTGTTTCAATAGTAACTATTCTATTTTTTTTGATCTTCACTCTTTTTCTCTGCTCTTTTGGCTGAAGGAAGTGGGAAGTGTTGTACCTACTATTTTCATGTCTCTCTTTATTTAATTCAGGGTCATTTTATCGGCTCGAAAGGAAGCTTCTTCTGCGGCTTGGGATATTTTTTCCTCCATGTTCCCTTTGTTTTAGATTGTTTGCCTTTTGTCATTGTCCCTCTGAGGCAACTGACCTGGACATTGGGGAACTTTGGTGAACCATGGCAGTCTGAGGGCTCTGTTGGGCCCTCAACATTTGTCCAATATTCACAGTCAATTGCGTGACCTCTCTCACAATTTGAAAGATCTTTTCTCCTCCCTCAGAACTGTAATGAGGTCTTGGGTTATACCTTTGTTGCTCTCTGGAAGGGTAGCTATCACTCCTATCAAATTAACTCGGGTATGGTTGAAAGTTACCACTGTAGCCTTCATTTTAGGTCTCCACTCCACTTGTGTCTGGGCTCTATTGCCCCTTAATATAGGAGAAGAAGGAATATTATTTTAAAATGTTTTATTTGGAGTGGGTGTAGAATGTCTCTCCTGTGTGTGGTTCCTTGATGTTTATTCCCCTGCTGTTTTGGGGGAGTGTATCTGTAGCCCACGATAGCGTGGACGTATGTCGCTACGAATGTTAGAAGGATCAGTATTTTGGAACACTGGTTGAGTGTCGCTCGATTGGGACTGGACAGAGGGCCTTCTCTGTTGGTCATTCTGTTTGCGGGAAGGAGGAGCATTCTTCAAACCCCCTGAATCGAGATCCAAAGGATGGGTAGTTTTCACTTCTGTCACTTTCGCTGTGGTAGGTGTTGAAGATAATTTGGAGTTTTGGGGTTATTTATGTTTTCTTCAGGCTTGTGGACTTCCTAGATCCAAATGGTTTGTGAAATCACCCGTTCAAGCATTCACAAATCATCAAAGTCCCTTTCTAATAGGGTGAGCTTTTATGTTGGGAGTGCATGGAAAGATGTGTTTTGTCTGCCAAGAAGTCTGTGCAAATGGATGCTTCAACTCTTGAGCAAATTCTCTCGGAGATTGGTCCTCACTAAACAATATTGTATGGAGGTTTGCAGACCTCTTTTGGGTTTCTTTGCATAGAGAAATGTTTTGAAATAGCTGCCTTATTAGTAGATCATTTATGGTGATTTTGGTCCTGAAAGAAGCTGGAACACCCAGGGGAGAACGTCCATACTCCATATTATTAAAATCAGTTCTTATTCCAAAAGAGGACATCATTTGCTCAAATAAGTTTAGATGTTTGCATACAGAATATTTAGCATTTTTATGATAAGTGATCATAAAACCTTTGATGGCTTTAATTTGTTTGATAGAGTTTTTGACAACATTATTTTGGGATCTGCCCTTCTTGTGTCTCCGAACCTCATTCCACTCTCTCTCAGAGTCAGAGCTACTGCTGGAACTCCATTCACTACTGTCACTTGGGCCTTGCCTAACATTCTGATTTTGGGAATGTTTTCTAGATTAGAAATAAGGACCACAACTTCCTCCCATTGTTCTTTTCTCTGGGATTTTGCAGGGTTATTTTCCCAGGATCCCTTTTAGGTGGTTGGATAATATTGGGTTTCTTCCTCTGAGGGATAAAAATGAACAAAGTCTCTTATCCTGGATTACCTAGAAATATCTCAGTCACCCTGATGAGAAGAGACTTATAAAATGCCCTTCTTTGGCTGAAGCTGTTGTCTTTCAATGTCAGCTAAGTGGGCTAAATGATTTTTCTGCAGGATCATTTTCTGCAGTTACAGATCTCTCAATCCTTCATGATATTTGTCCTCAGGCCCGGATGTATTTTCATTTCCACTTCTGACCCCTCCTGACGTGCTGAATGTTACCACCGTCTCGCTGGTAAAGCTGGAAGTCATCTATGTCAGATAGGGAATGCTCTCCTGCCTGATCATAAGTATTTGGGAGAGAGGATGTTAGATACCTCTGTGCATGCCTATAGGGAGAGGCAGTGGGAATGGTCCGCTCTGTCCAAAGATTTCTGCTCTGATGGATGGCTACTGGTTAATGGTAGGGCCATTTTAAACTCACTTACTTCTTGGTGTAATTGTATTTATGTATTATTACATTTGTATTGCACGCATAACGCTCAGGCACATGACTTATGAATATAGTTACAAGATATGCAAGCTTAAGAATTTGGTTACACGCTATGCAGATTTAAGAATATGGTTATAGGACATACAGGCTTACGTATATGGATACAGGTCATGCAGGCTTAAGAATATGGTTACATGTCTTACAGACTTAAGAGTATTGTTACAAGTCGTACTTAGATGTACAGGTTAGAGTGTTATGCAGTACAGTGTGAAAGGCAGTTGCATTTTTGTAGATTAGAGTGTTGCTTTGGCAGTTGAATGTTCACAACGGCGAGAATAGTACCTAGTAGTAGGATGACATACCATGGTGTCGAGTCGCTGAGGTCCGTCCATTATGCAAGTCAAATTACTTACAGGTGTGGAAGGTGCAACTTGGTGTCCTGTGTAAAGAGCCATGTTTTTCATTTTTTGCGAAAAGATATTAGAGTGGGATCCATCCTCAGAGCAATTGGCAAGGCGTTCCAGTAGTTGGCTGCCATGAGGGGGAAGCTTAAGCCGCCTGCTCTTTGTCTTTGTATCTAGGCTTGGTCAGTTGCCTCAGATATGCTGTGCTGGTGGGTCTGGCAGACTCGTTTTTAGTTATCAAGCTGGACAAGTAACGTGGGGCCGTGTTGGATAGGCATTTATGCGTGAGTGTGAGTGTGAGTAGTTTAAATTTAATACGGTCTCTCACTGGTAACCAATGGGTGTTTCTTCTGAAGGTGGTAATGTGTTCTGATTTGGGAATGTTAAGTGCTGCTCTGATGGCGTTGTTCTGCATGATTTGGAGTTTCTTAATGTTTTTGGCCGAGGAACCTGCAAAGATGGCATTGCAATAGTCGATCCTGCAAAGGATTAGTGCTCTTGCCAGAGTGATACGGTTCTCTTCTGTGAGATAAGGTCTACAAACCATGATGAGTTTGACTGTATAAGAGGATGCCGAAATGATGGCATTGACTTGCTGAGAGACGGTAAGTGAAGAGTCGACATATACTCCTAGGGTCTTAACCTCTTTGGTGGTCATGATGAGGTTTCCATCTGTGTTGAAGGATTGGTACAGCAATGAAAGATTCTTGAGTTTTGCTTGGGTGTCCACGATCAGGATCTCGGTCTTATCATCATTAAGATATAGCTTGTTCTGAGCCATCCAAGCTTGGATAGTATGATAGATTGCATTTAGAGCATTAGTGTCAGTATTGTAGTCCCCCGTGATATGAAATAGTATTTGGGTGTCATCAGCATCATTTTTGTATGCAAGGTCCATATTGTCTAATTTATCAAAGAGAGGTTTTGTGAATGCGTTATACATGGTAGGTGATACACATGATCCCTGGGGCACTCCAAAGGTGACTCGGGTAGGGCTAACTGCTGCCGATGATGAGAAGACTCTCATTCTTCGGTTCGACAAGAATGATTTAATCCATGCTATTGAGTTATTGGAAAAGTGGGCATCACTGGCTAGGTGGAGGCATAGGATGTTGTGATTTACAAGATCGAATGCCGCTGAGAGGTCCAAGAGGAGGAGGATGGCTAGGTAACCTCTGTCTCTAATCTGATCCATTTGCGCTTTTAGGTCTACCAAGGCCGTTTCCGTGCCATGGCCTGGGCGGAAAACTGATTGGCAAAGGCCCAACAGGTGGTTTGTTTCTAAGTATTTTTGAATTTGTACATAAGCGACCCTGTCAAGAATTTTTAGCAGGAATGGTACTGTTGTGATGGGTCGGTAATTAGTTGGTACATTCGGGTCTAGGGTCCGTTATTTCAGTAAAAGTAAAACCCAAGCTTCTGAGTAGTTTATAAGTGAAATGATGAAAGGTGCCAGGTTATATGCGCAATCTTTGATTAAAGTTGATGGACAGAGATTACCTTGGCAGCGTGATGGTTTGAGGCCTTTTATAATTTAATGGTCTAATCTATCGTAATAGAAAACTCAAACTTTGGGAATGGTTTGGGTGGGTTTGTTAGATTGTGGGCTGCTGAGATGTGTTAAGTTTCAGCTTTTTATTATTGATTTTGAGTTGGAGTGATGTAATTTTGTCCATAAGGGCCTTTTGTATATTTTCACACCAGACTTGGTCTTTGATACATAGGACTGGGGCCTGAGAGGGTGTTTATAGTTCTGATAAAACTGAGAAGAGCTCTTTAGAGCTAGAATTAGCATTCTCTATGCGAAAATTATACGCATTGCTTTTGGCTTGATGGATGGCTTTTCTGTAGTTGGATGTTAGAGAGGTGAATGGGTGTTTGTTAATGATTGATGGGTTTTTACTTGAGTTACTTTCTGAGTTTCTTTTTTGCTACCTAAGTCTTTGAGTTCAGGAGTGAACCATTGATTAAGATGTGCTTTGGGTTTAGCTTTGCAGTTACTCATAGGGGCCACCACATCTAGGGCTGCTTCCATAGCTTGGTTGTAGGTAGTTACCAGGGAGGAGACCATTTTCATGATAGTTTTCTTCTTACACTGGGATAACTGAATTCTCAAATCATGTATGCTGGCCTGATTAACCTCCAGCATTTTGCCACAAGTCCTTCTAATTTTGTAATTCCTGCTGTACACATTAATTCTTGTGCTATCAATTTTGAATTACACTAGACCTTTCCTGACTTTTCCCTTAACAGTGCAGCATTTCTTTTTCAAAGTACACTTTTAATTGAACTGACTGTTTCAGTTCAGATTATATTTGTTGCAATTGGCCCTGCAGATGCAAATTGTCAACTTTCACATTGGCTACTTCTAGGGAAAGGACTTGACTCATGCCTTCATTTTTGTTTGCTTGTTCTTGTTTTTGTACCAGTTGCTGCTACTGATGATTAACCCTTTAAATGCCAGCGACGAGCCGGCTCGTCGGTAAAAAACGCTCCAGGTTGCCACCGACGAGCCGGCTCGTCGGTGGCACTTAAGGGGTTAATGAGGGGGGAAATGCTGGCGGGTTTGGGCGGTGAATACCGCGATTTAAAAAAAAAAACATTGGCACTGGGGGGGAACCTCAATGGCACTTAAGAGGTTAAGAGCATCATACTCGTGAGCAAGCTAAACTTTTTGTGACACTTAAAATATCATTAGTCTTCTCAAATTTGTTTTCGGACATAACTTTTTTTGAGATTACATTTATTATTTTCATGTTCAATTCCGCTAAATGGAGTCACAATTTTGTGTAACACAGTATTATTATGTACAGATTGGTCATTATATTTTCCTTGTACCTTATTTTTGGACTTCATACACTGATTATAAGAGTCCCTGAGACCAGAAATCGTGTCATCTGATCCTGCAGTTCATCACAAGATGTCTTAATTGCAGCTTGCATTGGATCCATGACATTGTGCTGTTGCAATATGGAAACCTGGCTTACTTTCTGTGGTTCTTGCAGATGTACATACCTCATCACAAGTTGTACGGTGCGGTAATACCATGCCAGTAATAACGTTTACCGGCACGTTACTGCACCGGTCAACTACAAGTTTGCAGGTGGGGCACCTAATTTACCTCCTGATGAGAGCTGAGGTACGTCAGGTGACTGACAGGCAAATATCGTTGGTATTACCGGTACCTGTATTATTGGTGCCAGTAATATTGGCAAAACCCCCATGAAGTCCAATAGGACTCCATGGAATGGGGATTGACAACCGTTGCTGGCACTCGTAATCTGGCGATAATACCACTGGACTGAGGGCCGGAAACAGTAATACAGTTTGGTGTACCACCAAACTTGTAATGAGGGCACACTCAGCAGCTCTTCAGAATTTTTCTGGGCTGCTTCTTGGTACTGTTTAATCCGATCATCATTGTCTGCTAACCTGCCCTTCACCAGTTGAACATGAAAATACAAGCCTCCAGAGAGGCAGATCAGTTTAAAATTGTTTTCTTTGACAGTGCAAGTGTGCAAGTCATATATAGTCTCTGGAGGGATTGGTTCAATCACCCGCGTTTATCTCAAATGTCCATGCCCACTAAAGCAATTGTTTCTAACATCTTTCTTCCAAAGGTCAATATCTGTGGCGGTCCAATCCCCTTCATAATATATCTTTGAAGGGCATAGGTCTTTGTCACAGGTACTGCTATGTCAGACATCTCTCTCTTTCAGATGTAATAGTCTACCTTCAGCAATTCTCACGAAGCAGAAATGCACACTTGTCTTACTCCTATTTTGCCACTATCTCTCAATCACTTACAACTACAATTCAAACCTTAATGATTTTTTATGTAACAATCTCTACTTCTATGCATTCCTTAGTATTTCCTTAGGAGGCTGCAGTACCAATATCATGTAATTCACTGCAACACAAAGCTTCCAGGCATATCTGTGGGCTCAGCACAATTTAAGTTAAAAAGATTTATGTGCAATGACACTAGTTATCCCAGAAATCATATATTGGTGGGAGCTCTAGTTTTGTTGTAATTTTTAATCAGGTGATATCTAATTCAGCGAAGCTTTTCACCCAGTCCAAACCAGGCATTTGCAATTTTCCTTTATTTTCTCAGGTACTTTTATGAATCTTAGACCCCCAATTTAATATCACACAGCTCCCCTCCTCTTTTGGGACAAGAAAGAAATAGGGCTACACAGAAGACATGTTTATTAAAAAAAGAAAAACCATTTAATCAATTTAAAGACGAATAATTTATACATTCATGACTGCTTCTAATCAACACACCAGTCACCTCAGTTTTCAATGCTACAATTACAGAAATAGGGACTTTTGTAACACACACATCACCATTGCTATATATTCATGCACCATGCATTGAATGCATGAGAGTCCAGGTGGAATCTTTAATTTGTGAAAAACAACACATCAGTTAAAGTATCCCTGTCTATCCAATTCTCACTACTTCTCCTTTATTCAAAATGGATACCACATCCTCACACAATAGACATGTCAGCATTTCAACTGCATTTTATACACAATTTCAAAATACTACAATACGTTAATTTATGTAGGCGGCTTGTAGAAAGAAAAGCATGTTCAACATGTATGTAGGAGGCTTGTTGAAAGGAAAGTGTATTCAACATGCATGTAGGCTAAATTCCCTTCTGTAAAGTTTCTGTTTAATAATTGTGTCAAAGTGTACCTTTATCACTTTCAATGGGGAACTTTAAACAGTGAGAGAATGGGTATTGAACAACGGCCCTCTCTATTTTTGTCTGAAACAACTTATCTTCAACAACAGTATTCTACTCGATGGCGTATCCAGAAAGTGACTTCACTTAATTTATTGGTCTAGTTATTGTGATGAATCACAGGAAATCGTCACTTCTCCCCATGGGAGAGCTCCCCCAGTCTCCTGTGAGCCTACGAAAGTCAGCCTGCACCGCAATACCCTACCTAGGAGTAAAGTGAAGCGGGACCCAACCAGGAGAGACTCCCCCTGTGGGGACAAGAACTCCCGTTCCTGTGAGACACTACCTAAAGTGTCCCCTAAATTCTCATCTTCAACCATGCCCCACAAGTACTTATACAACGAAGGAACCAATGTGTGGTGTTGTGAATAAGGAATTGTAACTATCCCTATAATGGAAGAACTTTATTTTACTGAGACAAAGATTATGACTAACAAAGAAGAAGGGCTTCAAGAGGTCATAAGAGAGAGCAAGACAGAAGAAGGTGAGCCGGGGAAGGCCCAATGCTATGTCACCGCTGGAAGGGGAGTTTCAAAAAGGCTGTTGAACTGGAGTCAAGGAGGCGGATGCACAGCATCCAATCTACAGAAGAGAAAGCAGACCAGTAAGCTGTGGCATGGCCACAGAGAGTGGTGGACCAGAGGTCATTGCAAGCATGCCGATACCGATTCACATTCATCGCAGTTAAGACAACCAGAAAGTAGCTTAGGGAATCAGAAGAATAAAAGAACATTGTTATCAGAGTACTCATACTCATCACAGTCGACATAAAAAAGTACAACAGTAATAATAAGAGGAGAGAAGGAAAATCGTTATGAAACCATTTTTACTTGTCTCACTAAAGTCACTGGGAGTGTAATCCAAAAAGAATTGGAGGATAATCATTGTGAAAGTAATCATACTCATCCCAGTCAAAGAAATGAAAATATCACTATCCAAGGGAAGGAACCTTTAAGAGAAAGAACACTCAAAAGAGAATCTCAGAATGCTTGGATAACTCTACCCTTGGAAAAGGGAAGAATTACTTTTGGAAATAAAATTAAGGAAGAAAGCAACCAAGAAATAATAAACCGTGACAAGAGAAGAGATATCAGTACAGAACCGAGGAAACCAATTATGGAGAGGAATCAAAAGATTAAAGTACTATAAGAACTGTGTGAACTAATCAAAGAAGTTACAATTAACTATTTAAAGATCTGTTATTGAAAATTACTTTTGCAACAATCAAGAACCCAGGAGAAGGGAGCCATTTGCATGTCCAAAATTGACATCGCAGTAAGCATCACCCTTCAATGTTTTTGCGCATATTAATGAAGTAGGAAGTCTGATGGGAGAAACTTCTAAACCCGATTTCCCTCCCATTTAATGTGATGTCATCTCAAAGATTTCTTACATTCAATTTTGCAACGTTCTCAGATAATGAATTCCACACCTATTACCAGTGTACTAATTTGCTCACCAGATTCCTCTCTACGGCACAAATCAATTGATTCAATTTTTTATCATGATAGGACCAGCGGTTAATTTCACAAAGATTTTGACTTGTAATGTATTGATACATTTCTGTACAAGTTATTGTTCCATCTCAAAGTGAAACGCTTGTCCCAGTGGATGCTACGACATATGACACAATAGTGTGTGCCATTTCTTCACAAAAAATGCAAATTCACCTAATTTGCATGCTTAAAATGACTTCACACAAATATCTTTTTTCTACCACCCAAGCAGGACATTGGAAAAGAAAAAATTACTTTCTGCAAGTTTCTGTTCAAGAATTATGGTCGAAATAGTGAATTCAACTGTAAAAAATAAATCACCATTCCAATACAAAATATTAAGTAGCTCTGCAGTTGGGTCTGTCACTACGAGAGCATTTGGAGTCTTCAGTTCTTTAGCTGTTAGTTCAGGGCTAATATATATGACGCAGAGGCCTGGCGGTGATAAGGTCTTTAAAATTTGGTACTTCAGGGCTTTATGACTTTTGTCACTGTCCCCTTTAGAGCTTTCTTGGGTCTATAGATTTTTCAGATTAACCATTGTTTTCCAGGTATTTTATTTTTCTGCCTTCATGAGGGCCCTGGAGATTGAAATTTCAGATTAGGCACCACAGATCTGTTGAACCATTAGTTCATTAACTTACATGTATACAACCTATAAATATTCTGGCTTAGGGTTGTTTCAGGTCCAGTATTCGCAGTGACTAAGATGCCGGCCAGTTTTTATCTTTATGGCTCAATCCTCAACAGTTTATCTCCATGAGAAAGCATGGGATCTGGTTTCTCGTCTAATTTTGAAGAAGGCGGTATGAGCAGAAAACAGATATCAAGAGTTCAATGCTGGCTGATGCTTGATTCAGGTTGTCTTCTCTCCATTTCCACTTCTAAAGTTCATTTTTCTGTGCCCTTTTGATGAGAGTTGCAAGATGCTCTCTGATATTGGACATCTTTATCTCCGGCCATTTTGTTTGAGCATATGATTCCCAAATGCAGGCCACAGGATGCAGCTTACATGTTGTTTTTCAAATTAAGCCTCACTCTGCATCTTTTGTTATGAGTTAAACTTCTCTCTTTGACCCATATCCTCTAAGCAGTCTCTCGGCTGTTTTGCACCTGTGCTATGTTTAAGCATTTAACAGTGGACTCATTACAAGTATGGTGGTGTGGTAAAAAAGTGGCGTTAACTGAATTACTGACACTTTTACCACATAGCTATACTAAGAGGTTGAGGGAAAGCACTTGGCCGGAGGCCTTTTTTCCACATTACCTAGATTAAATGGGCTATATATATATATGATGAGACTGTTACGCCAAGATGGCAAACAAAAACAACCAAGAGGAGGAAAACAGGGTCGGGGACAAAGCAGAGGCGGCCGGGCAAAACGAGGAGGGGGCAGAGGGGCAACCAATACGGCCAGCAATATCCCGGACAGATTGCTGCGCTCTGGGAAATAGATGATATGCCCAAAGACGAAGGTCTGAAAATCATCAATTTATCTACCCATATCCTTACCGAACATCAAGAGAAGGTTTTGAGCCTTGGGTTGAACTTCTGCCCGACCGCCCACTTTAACTATGTAGAAACCCGCATTGACTTTGACCACTTTGTGCGTAAGTTACGCCTCAGAAAGTTTTTTGCCACCACCGAACGTGCCAACAGACGCACACCCAAAGAAAGCGGAAAACCAGCAATAACCATCAAGGATCTAGAAGCTCTAACAGATTTAGCAGAACTAGAGCAAGAGGCTCACTCAGATGCCACAGAGGTGACCAATGTAGTGGACCTTGGAGACTATGATATTAGAACTGATTGGACAGCGAAAAGCAAACTCAAATCTAAGTCCAAATTTAACCCTTTTAACAACCTAGGCAACAATATTGAAGCCTTCCAGACATTGGTCATCGAAGATCTCAAGCAGTATCGCAAGAAAAAGAAAGCTAGATACAAAGATAATCCAACAATGTGCGAAAGAACGACAATAAAAGAACTACAGACTCTCAGTAACTGCATAATAAAGCCCTTGGATAAAGGTCGGAACATCGTCCTGATGAACAGAGAAGACTATATTAAGAGTGCTTACAAACAATTACATGATAAAAAATGTTATGAGAAAATTGAGGGTAATCCAACCAAAACCCTAGAGAACAAATGAAGAGACTTCCTCGAAATATGGGAAGAAAGAGGGATCCTTACTGAGGATAACTGCAAGTTCCTCAGAACAACAAACTCAGTGATTCCGACAATATACTTTCTTCCGAAAATTCATAAGGACATTGAGAAACCTCCAGGCAGACCGATAGTTTCCTCAATGGGCTCCGCCCTCGAAAATAAGTCAAAATTCATAGACGAAACACTTTTCCCTTTTGTGTCTTCTCTTCCATCATACATCAAGGATACAACAGATTTTTTGACACATATTGAACACATACCCTGGCAGACTAACTACATCATGGCCACTATGGATGTTGTTTCCTTATATACATCCATATGGCACGAGTATGGAAAAAAGGCCTGCGAAAGTTTTCTAAACACTAGATCTCTAAATTTCTTGGAACACACCAAAATGATTCTTCAGATGATCGATTTGTGCCTGACGAATAATGTTTTCATATTTAATAACGAGTACTACAGACAAGTGCAAGGCACAGCAATGGGCACAACGTTTGCCCCCCTCTTATGCGAATCTGACTATGGGAGCATGGGAGGCTTCAGATGTATGGACAGAAGAAAATTATACATTTACTGACAACATCGTTTTGTGGCTCAGGTACATTGACGACCTTTTTATAATATGGAATGGATCGGAGAAAGCATGGGTAACATTTATGAAGTTTTTAAACAACAATGACCACAACACATAGTAAAACCTTCTTAACTTTTCTGGATGTGAATCTCCGAATTGTGAATGAAACCTTGACCACGGAACTACACAGGAAACCAACTGGTACAAACACACCCCTGCATGCAACTAGTGGCCACTCCAAAAATCTAATATGGAGCATTCCATATGGTGAATTTATAAGGATTCAGAGGAATTGTTCAACTTTGAAGGCCTACGATAACGAAAGTAAAATGGCAGCGAAGGGTTTCCTGAGTCAATGTTACCCAAAGAAGGTCATTGCTAAAGCATATATTAAAGCGAGGAAGAAAGTGAGATCTGACCTGCTGACAGGAACTCGCTTAACAAATGAGTCCAATAAAGATAACGATGCCACAAGATTAATTCTTACGTATAATAATGAAACTTCTGATATCAAACGCATATTACAGAGACATTGGAAGATCTTACGAGCGGACAAAGACCTTGCACCCATTTTGAAAACCTATCCAGAAATTAGTCTCAGACGCAATTGCTCGCTTAAAGACTCACTGGTCCAGAGTTTCCTAGCACAAGAAACAAAATCTACAAAAGAGACCTGGTTGACCAAACAGAAGCAAGGTTTCTATAAATGCACTAAATGCAACATTTGCAAATATGCCAAGAGTTGTTTGAACTACATACACCCGATTTTAGGTGACTCAATCAAGATTACAGATAGAATCACATGTGAGACTGAATATGTGGTGTATATACTCTCATGTACCTGTCAAAAATGGTACATAGGCAGCACCAAATGTAAACTCAAAATAAGAATCCAGCAACATGTGAGGGCCATTTTACATCAAGACCCTAACTATCCAATGGCCAAACATTTTTATGACTATCATCACTGCAATCTTGAGGATTTCAACTTCTTTGGCATTCACAAAATTGAACAAAATGTGAGAGGCGGAGACAGAGAAAAGACACTCCGTCAGAAAGAGACATGTTGCATTATAGATTTTGAGACCAAGTATCCTAAAGGACATAATATAGATGAAGAGATGCATACTTTTTTAGGCTGACATACTCATTGGAAATGAAATGATGAGAGTGACATGGTCATAAACAAACTAAACTTTCATTTCATTTTTTACACAAATGAGAAAATGATCTATTTCCCTCTTCCCCCAAACCTCCAAATTTTTTATTGGTCATTTTCTCTAAGGGTGTGACCTGGTCAGAACTTCCCTGGTCTTAGTTAGGGTAATGAAACATGGTGCTAAACTTGGAATTTTGGTGTTTTTAGTAACCCAGTTGGGGTTTTAAATTTTAGAGCAGTACACCTTGGTGATTTTACATTTAATAATTTTGGTGAATTTATACATGTGCATGGTGAAGATAGGCTAGGATGAGAATAGCGTGGATATATATGATATATAAGCATAATTGTGGCCTATGGCTACTAGCACGAGGCACTGTAATTCATGGACATAGGAATATTCAAAGCACTATGCACTTTAACATGTATACATAGGAATGTCTAACATCAGATCGCAATGTGGCAGTTTGAAGGCACTTTGCACTTTAATGGAATTGCACTATGCACCTTAATTCATAAATGAAGTCAAAAGCATACTAATTGCAAAAACACATAAAGGCCATAGAAGATACGATTGAGAAACAAACAAAAAGCATGTAGCAATGTGAACGACAATATATTGTCTTTATATATTTCTGCATATTGCATTCCCCAAAGTAACAACTGTATAGGCACTGAGCTATTACTATGTATGTTGGGGGAAACCAACGCTAATTATAATTGTTTCAGAGGTTCCATCAAAACAGATAGGGGTTGACTGTTTAAAGAGTTGCAATTACAGCCAATTAGTCCCTCTTTGATGTCTATGTTTGGGACTTGACTATGCAAAGATGGCCGAAAATTTACAACTACACGCCAAAATGAGTCCTCTTTCTTTACCTAAAACCATGCCACATGAACTATTTTAGAGCACTGGTAACATGGATCACCTGTTGTGAACAAGCGGTGAGGAAACCGCGAAACGCGTCATTTCTGATATGCAAGGGCCATATATTTTGGGAGGACCACAATGTTGGTGGATTTTTTTGATCCATATGCTGCGCAATTTTAATCAATAAAGAACATTTGTTTGGACACAGAACACCGGCATCCTGGAGTAATATTTTGCGAATGGGGGAGTGCTTTCCATGGACTGCAGAGAAAACAGTCTTTTCTGACATATATATATATATATATATATATATATATATATATATATATATATATATACATATATATATATATATATATATATATATATATATATATATATATATAAGCTGGACAAGAACACATGGGGATAAATGCACAAAAACATTAACGGAGTCCTACAGGATTCAAATTGGGACTAACACTACCATGATGCCCCTTGTAATTTGGCACGCTTACTGCCAAAGTGAGTGGTGGTAATGATAGAGGAGTATAGTCGTGTTATCAGAGGAAATATCAATATATTCATAATGAGGCCCTATGCCTTGACACATTTAATACACATCATGACAATTTGGCAGCATTATTTCAAAACCTGCACTGGCTGTACACAAACCTGTGATGCTGCAAGTTGAAATCTAATGAAAACTAACAGCATCACTTCCCGTGCCCACCGTAGAAACTCTTGTTGGACTTTTATACAAGGTTTTGCTTTGTAGCAGGCCTCATGTTTGAAATGAGGTCTCAATGAGATATGCTTGTGCCACACTCGGGGAGCCTTAGACAGACCGATTATTAAAGATAATTTTTTGACAGGACTTTAAGAACAACATTAGTATTTTGAATCATTAATTACCTTAAATAGGAGGAAAATGAGACCTGTGTTAGCAAACTTGGAAGGGGAAACATCTGTTATTCAAATTTGGAATCGGCAGTATGCCCTAATGGAAACGGATTATATGAAATAAAGAGATACATATAATTTATCAATTAGTAACATGAGTTAAGACTTAACCTGATTTTTTGTTCCTACTGGAGCACCAAAAGAGCAGTGCTTCTGTTATGAAACTCTATGGATGGCTTTATAATATTCACATTGTAGTGGAGATGGGCGGCTGCCTGGAAGATGGCCCATTGACCACCTAGCTCCACTCCCCGAATCCACTTAATCGTAATGATTGCAGCATTCATGTAATTCCTACTTCACTGGCTATTGGGCATCGGCTCCAGAGACCCACCCAGGCTGTTCTGTGCCTGCGGTGAAGGAAACAAAGGTCAGGTGGCATCAGGTGCTGGAGAGTCTGGAGGGGCAGACTGCAGCACATGGCCTGAGGTGGGAAACTGTGAGAAGAAGCGGCCCTTCCTGGATCATCATGGCAGTGCCAGCTGAGCACCACATCATCGTAAGGATGTGATTGTGGCAGCTGAAGAGCCTGCCGTTGCAGCCATCTATGGATCTCTGCCTGCCTTACCTGTGAGCTGTGATCCAGGGGCAGTGCGATGGAGCAGGAGGGGAAGAGGACACATGAGAGTACCTTGTCCCTGTTCAGTGTCCCCAGTTCCCTAGACTTTTTCTGGGCCGGCGTCCATCTTAGAATGGAGTTGCCCATGTACAGCACAAAAGACAACCAAATCTAGTTGCATACTTGGGACCAGAATTTGTTCACTTTTATTAGCTTTAAAAGTGAAGTGCATTTTGTTCTCCTTCATTTCAACAGCAGAATAAGAGGGCTTCAACTTCAGCCAAATAAGTGCAAGCACTGCTGTAAACTTCAAAGTCAGTCACCTTCCTGCTAAATGGCTTAGCACTAGCCCTACAGTACTGCACAAGAAGCTTTGCTAGCTGAGGCATTTCACATTTTCAGCCAAGCAGTCAGAGTGGTCCTAAAAATGCCAGTAGGGTGTGCAAGTAGTATAGAATCAAAAGATTGTTACTCTCAGTGAAGTCCTCCACCTGATATTTGATATCGCATGATATCGGGCCCTAACATTTTAGGCAACAAGAAATTGCCACCAAGCATGCCATAGGATGCCCCACCCCACAATTTGACAATGGAACCACTACAGGTGGAATTAGGCATAATTATGGCAGAATTGGCATCTATACAAAAACAATGTCCTCTATAGACTGGCGAACCCAGGATATCCGGGACAAAAAAGGAAATCCATTAGTAAGAAAATGGGGGCTTTGTGGGGTGCATGGAGCATGCAAAGACGAGGATATGCTCACTGGAGGATAGAATGTAAGGAGTGCAGCACATCCAGGGCAGGGTAGTTGAAGTGGAATCTGCAATCTCACAACTGGAAGACAGGAACCGAAGGAACAACATGAGGGTGTTTGGGATCCTTGAAAATCATAAGGGCAGATTCTATCTAGTGGATGGAAAGTTGATCCCTGAAGTACTGTAGCTAAATTTTGTCTAAAAGTCCAAAGGGCACACATAGTGGGCACTGAAGCAAACAAAGGGGACAAGAAGGCAAGACACTCAATAGCATGCTTGCTTTGATATAACCGGGGGGTCCTGATTCTATAGTTGGTGAGGAAAATGCCCGAGCAGCTGGTCTACCGTTCATATTACCAAGGACTTTTCAAAACATACTGTGACCGTAAGGAAACTGTTCCTCGCAATCTGCATGAGTTACGTCAGAGAGCAGTGCATTATAGCTGCTTTGCTACTTCTAAAATGGGGAACACTACTGCCTCACGTGCCTAAAAGTTCTTTGACAAGCCACCAGACCCATGGTGCTATCTCGAGGTGACATCTGACCTCCCACAGACACGGCTCCTCTTCTCCACATCGAGCATGCTGCAGAATCTGCAATAACATCTACACCCTTACATCAAACAGGGCCTCACATAGAGCTTTAGTCTAGGTTATCCTGCTAAAGGTACCAGAAAGGGCCCATGGGCAGGCCAAGGTCTGGGTTACTCGACATTGCGACCATGCTGCAAATGGCCTGAGAAGCTTGTGACAAATCCAGCTCTCCTATGAAGTCTACTAAAATGTTGGTGCCTGAGCCAAATACTGGTTAAGAGCAACCACTTGGAAGCTGGACATCGTACGAAGCAGGGTGATTGCAAAGCTCAGGATAACATGCTCTCTTTCTAACTATGTAATATAGCTTCTGTGAAGTGGATATGGGGCCAATGCAGTCCTTGTTGTTTAAACCCCTCACCCTACCCCATGCAACCCCTCTGAAGCTGGGGATTGGCCAGCACTCAAAATTCTATTTTGTTCTATTTTGTGAGTAGCTGTGATTGTCCTCGCATTGCAGTCAGTGGAAGGATTGCAAGGAGGCACCAGGCTTGGCAGCTGGAAGTAACAGAATGTATTGGCAACTACACCTTACGGTTCTCCAGCTTCTGTTTTACTGTGTTTTCACCCTTTTATGTTGCTGTGAGTCCTTATCTTTCGGCATATTGAAACACATATGTTGGGAAAGTGCATTGTGAGATTGTTCAGTGGGGCAGAGAGACACTTTCCTCAGGTGAGCTTACTGGCTGGCTGGATCCCCGTAAACATGGGATGTGTTTTTTATTCTTCTTTGATAATACTGCAATGTGATGAATGTTGTCCTATGGAACATAAAAGGGTCTTGGGCCACTATTAAAAGGCACCAAGCACTTACTCGCCTAAGGGACCTGATGCCAAGGTGGCTCTTATCCAAGAGACGCACCTCCCAACAAAAGAAGAGGCAATATGTCGGCAGGTGCTTGTGTTGGTGGCCATAGACCGTAAATTGGGGGTCACCTTTCTCTTCCACAAGCAGCTCTGTGTATCCATTTCGAATGTCAGGGCATATGATAATGGTAGATGGGTACTGGGAGTGGGAGTGCTAAATCAATAAATCCATGTATTTATAGTGAACATTTATGCCCTCAACCAAGCTGAGCCCGAATTCTGGCGCAACATGAACGCGATGGTCCAAAAGTTGAACTCCCTGAATGTGAAAACAGGGGGGATTGTAATCTTCCAATTGACCCATAATAGAAAGGGAATCACAATGTGACGGGAAACCTTCCAAAATGCACAAAGTATTTCAACAGTTTGTCCAATGCAATATTTTAGAGGATGTGTGGAGACTGTGCAACCCTTCAGCAATGGTGTATATGAGTTACTCTCCAATGCACTCTTCGCATTCGAGGACTAATTATGTATTGATGAGTAGATGTTTGTTTGTTTGTTTATTTGATAGAGCGCAACCAAAACCCTCAGGTAGCTGAGCGCAAGCATTACAAGGTTACTTAAAGCTTAGTTACAAGGTAGGTGAGTACATACAAGGTGAAAAACATAATTACATACAAAGAAAGCATATTAGATGCAGCATATTTTACAGAGATGTCAATAGTCCAGAGAGTTGTACCCAGAAATACACGCAGTATAAATATGCAGTCAAAGTGTGGGTACAGCAGGGTATCAATTGGGATGCGAAAAGGTCAGCAGGATTAAGCATTGTTAGTCTGTAGCCAGGTGAAAACTTTCTGTCTAAAACTGGAATAAGGTTGGTCTGTTCGGATATCTAAAGGGAGTTTGTTCCAGGATTGAGCGGCTAAAACCGGTAAGCTCGAACCGCCAGCTGTAGTCAGTTTGTATCTGGGAACCTCGAAAGTGTAGGCATTGGCAGATCTCATAGGTCGGTCAGAGGTTCTCCTGTTTATTCTTTCTGCAAGGTAGGGTGGCGCTATGTTGTTTAGGCATTTAGATGTGAGGGGAAGTGTTTTAAGGAGGATCTTGTCCTTTATCTTAAGCCAATGGACATCTCTTCTAAATTTCGAGATGTTTGGAATATTTAGAGCTGCTCTTAGGGCATTATTTTGGAGTATTTGCATTTCTTCAGCAATGTACTTATTGGATCCCGCGTATAATGCGTTGCAGTAATCCAGTCTAGATAATATAAGGGCATTGGCTAAGGTGATGCGGCTGGTTTCAGAGGGTCTGCAAGCTCGGATCAAATTTGCAAGTATATGCTGTCGATGATGCTAATGAGTTAACTTGCTTCTTAAAGGTGAGTCTAGAGTCAAGATAGAAGCCGAGGATTTTAACTGCAGGCATCACTTTGATGACATTGTTGTCAATGTCGAATGAAGTATGGCTAGGATTGAGTATTTTAATGGCCGTCTCTGAACTTAGGATCAGTAGCTCCATTTTTGCATCATTAAGGCATAGGCCATGAGATGCCATCCATGCCTGAATGAGGAGGTATATCTTCTTTACTAAGGCTGAGTCTTCCAAAAAGTTGCCCGAAAGGGGAATGAGGATCTGGGTGTCATCTGCTTAGGAAAGAGAGTATAAAGAGCTAAAATATCACTGCTATCAATATTGGACCATGCCCTGGTAATCACAGCCTTAGATTGTGTTTGTGGCTTATCCAGGAATGGTAAACTTGGCTAAACACGGACCAGAATTCAGAGATTCTGTATGAAAATTCACTAGGGAGTTTTCCTGCTTAATGGTGAAGGGAGGGTGCTACCTAATGTAGTACAGGATGCTTATAGAGACGGGACATCTCAGAAGCTGCATTGCAGGGAGGAACAAGGCAGTGAAACCGATCGCTCTGAGAAACCATAGGGAGATAAAGCTTTAGAACTTCAGCCTGCAAGTACTCCTTCTGAGCCTTCACTAAGAGAACTGATTAAAGAAAAGTGTGATTACAATAAAGCCAGTACAGGTAGGGCTTCTGGGATGCTCCTGAAATACAGTTCCAACTTTTTTAGAGGTGCCTTTAAAGCAGGATCCCTGTTGGCAAATTATCTCAAGGCCCGGAACCAGAACAATAAAGTCTTGGCATTGGTCGCCGAGAGAAATGCGATGTCTAGGGACAACGATATTGCAAGGGAATTCGCAAAGTTCTATGAATCCCTCTACACCCTGTAATCCAATCCACCGGCAAAACTGATAGCTGCGTATTTAGACAACACTCCTCACCCAACGAGAGCAGGCATACCCAAGATCTCTACATATTATTTGAACGTGAAAATATCCATAGCTGAAGATAAGGAGTCCATCCAGCAGTTGAAGAAGGGTAAAGCCCCAGGTCAGATGGCCTACCAATTGATTTCTACTACACGTTTAGTGACGTACTGGCTTCCAGACTACAGACACTGTTTGTGTGCTTTAATGCAGATGATGCACCTAGAGGAATGGTCTATGACGTATAAGGAAGGCATGGTATCAGACAGTGAAGACAGACACAGGGAATCACAGTTCAAGGGTGTTTATTGAACTTCAATGGGTTGATTGAACGCCTATCTAACCCTAAGTTCTGGCTCCAAAATAAAAGCACTAATAATGACGTTATACAAGCAGCCCAAAGCCACAGTAAATAGTGTTTCTCCCAGTATTTACACGTGTTTAGAGACACAAAGGAGGGATGTCCCTTAGCCCCACTACTCTTTGTTCTCTCCAACCCTTACTCCAAGTGATCCACATAAATGTCTCAATTAAAAGGGTGGGTTCTCTGTGGTACACCTGTCAAAATGTCAGCATACATTGATGATATACTGGCTTAACTAGACGATCCAGAGATGCCTCTTCCCCCTTCCTGGAAGAGATTCAATGGTAAAGCAGCGTATCTGGGAGTAAACTTAATTTAGACAAGACAGAGTTTATGCCCCTTAATAATGTATGTTTTAGATCACACATAAAGGTTAGGGGCCTCAAATGGCAATAGCATAGTATTAAATACCTGTGTATCGATTTCCTCAACCAAACGGTTTAGGAAACGTCCTAAAACTGAATGGTGAATGATTAAGTACAATGTTACTGAACTAATGGTCCCTGCTACTCATCACTGGGTGGAGGCAACTACAAACGATTAAAATATGTATTTCTCCAATCATAATGCGTAGTCTGGAAGTGAAACCTCGCCATAGGCCCTCATCCTTTTTTGAGGAAATCTACATGGGTACCCAAGTTCTTATGGAAAGAGAAGAAGGCCAGGATATCCTTAAATAGGCTTCAACTGCATCAATCATGAAATTCCTCAATGTTAAAAAGTAGCTAACTGAATTTGGATATAGCCAGAGAGTGGAGTGGTTTTCAGGCAAAGATCTAAACCAGCAGCCGATATTGGCCAAACTTTCCCTAACGGGGGACAGCCCAATATGCTGTACTTGAGTTGCAAAACTGGGGTGCATGCACTGGAGGTAATGTTCACCCTCCTGGCGGGTAGCCCCTGGTACAATATAGAACTGAGGACAGTGGACATATTCTTAAATTGTACCACTTGAAGGAAAGGAAACGGTGTATTAGGCCTACATCAGATACGGTTGGGCTCTCGTACTCTCCCCTTCTCAGTGCTACAGAAGATATTGGAGCCGGCTAATTCTTGAGGTATATTCAATTGTCCAGTTGCACAGGGCACACCAAAATAGGGGGTGTTGATAGCTTATTGGTTTGGAGGAAAGCCTGTAATCAGGTCAGTAAGACAAACACCAACAGGAAAACCAAGAGGAGTTTCTCGATTTCAGGTGAGGGAAGAGGGCTCCGGTTCGGAGCAACAAGTGATATGAGTGTGACCGGGCTTAGAGGTACGCTTGAGAAGAGTATGACAATACGCATCGCTGCGTATCTGGTTATTGTTTGAAGGTGCGAAAGGTATTACGCATTCCACCTTTCAGGCAGGGACGCCACCAGACACAGATACTTATGGTCATCTTTCCCCCGGTGGGGAACGAGCAGCTGAATGCCAAAAATACAATTGGTTCGGAGGCATCTGGGTACATCTTTGCAGGGAGGTTTTTCACTATACTTCTCTTTCATTCACCCCTTTCCCTTGTCTGTCTCATTCCCCATGTTTGACTTTTTCTCCTTCCCCTGCACTCTTTTTTTTTCTTTTTTTTTGGCTTCGTCCCATTGAAAACATTGTATGACTAATGCTGTGTCCAGGACTGCCAACTTTACGTGATTCGTTGAACTTAAAAGGCATGTTATGATGAATTGATTGTTGTTAAAGTAGAAGGTTATGGGATATCGTTTGTTGACCTTGTTTTTGGATTGGGGCAGAGTAAATGAAACACTGATAGCAGGAATGTAGCACGACTTTGCAAGAGATTGGAATGATTAAGGGAACCAATGATATATATGGTTACCTAACTGACAACTGTATTTGTGAATAGGTCTGTTAACTCCAGCTTTGCTAACACCACCACTGCACTTTTTGGCAGAGGAGAGGACAAAATAGGAACTGTGCAAACTCCCCCAACCTTTAATTGAAGGTATCCTGCCCCTGCCTTAGCTTCCTGAGTGCGACGAAATATATAGTGCGTCATAATTGTCCAACTATATTTGTGAGTGGGTCCTATAATTCTTTCTTACTATCGTATAAACTCTCAGAGTGTGAAAGGATAATGCATACTCCTTTTGAACTACAGATATATTAGTAACAAGCCCTTCTTGAACAACAACTGTATTTTTCCGATGTATTGCATGAATTAATGCCTTTTCTATATGAATATTAATAAAATATTTAAACAAACAAAATATATATTCACTTTGCACATTGCCATGTGCCTTGGCCTGAGCTAGAGGTTTTCAAGATCCAAATCCAGAAATGTGGACTATCATCTATTTCATGGCAGTGATGCATTTTCTGAGGAATATGCCTCTATTGAATAGTCACTATTATATAACGAAAATGTATTTATAGTGGATTTTGAATACTGTATAAAAATAAGGCACTTCCTTTCTCGTGCCCCTCAATCCCATCGGATCTAAAGGCCTGACCAGCAGTCTATTCATTCAAAGGTTCCATTATATCGCGCGTAAAAGCTGTTTCCTCGCCACGAAGTTGGCCCACAAGCCACAGTTGTTACAATTAAGCATGTAATGCGCTTTACAGTTTCCTCTACTAAGGAATATAAAATATCCTGCAAAATCAAAACGCTTTTACGCCATGCCAGCTTCACGAATCAAAAGATTCACATGGATTTACCATACACTGCGTCACCGAAACCCCATCTGTTTCGGCACAAAAAGAAAAGAAATCAACGTTTTAACAGCGAGTTTGGGGGGCGGGAAGCTTGGCAACTGTGATCCCCTGTTAACGAAATGGAGTCAAACGGTGCCCACTTTACGCTCAAACAACATCCTTTCCCTCCATGCGAGGAGGAAATAGAACTTCATATTTCAGGGTACAATACATTAAAGCACGCGTTTTTATGTGCCAATATATAGTTGCATACATCATAAGGCTCGTGACTGTTGTGGTGGAATTCAGAAATGTGATGCTGAGTGCATACCACTCCTGGGTTCAGAAAATTAAAAGCAGGTGTTTAAATGTTGCTCCCTTTTTCAAAGTTAAGTCACCCTGGCCTTTTCGAGATAACTATAACTGATACACCTAACCGATCAAATCTGCCAACTCATCATCCTGTTTTAATTTGTGTCACATTATTATGTTATCTTATACAAGGTTGTCTTACACATTACACAGCAACGGTAGTGGCTGTGTATTTATGGTTAAGTTGCTGTTTCCATAGGAAGAGCCCTTTTTGGGCAGAGTATAATTCCGCTCTCACTGAACGAATCCTCACCAAACCTTGCAAAAAAAGTATATGGGCCACTCTGATTATGTTTGCAAAGTTTGGTGAGGTTTGGTCCGGGGGGGCAAAGTTATAGGGGGGGTCCCAAAACTTATTTTTTTCCCATAGACTGAATGGGGAAAAAACTTTGCTCACACCTACAGCCTAAACCGCTGGACGGATTTTCACCAAATTTGGACCAGGAGCAGCGGCTTGGTCCTGAAAGCATGCTTTTGCAAATTTGGTGAAAATCCGTCAAGTCGTTTTTAAAAAAATTGACCAAAAAGTAGGTCACAAAAAATTAGTGATATCTATGTTTGGTCCGCGAACTGTGTCCTGATTGGCCAATCGGCTTGCGTCATGTCCGCGGACATTCAACGTGTTCGCTGATTGGACGGTGAAGAGCGTGAAGTGCGTCAGATTTTTGGAAACGCCTGCCATCTTGGATTCGCGGACATCCGCAGACAGCGCAGTGGAACTTGGTGGAAAAATACTATTTAGTAAAGTGTTTTGGTGTGTAAGACTGTTTGGGGAGGGTGGGGGAGTAAGAGATAGGTTAAATGTTGTATTTATTTAGGTGGTAGGCACCCCTGTTGTGTTCGTTCTGACCGCGGACAATACGGGTGTCCTGAAATGTTTGTAAATGAACGAAATGGGGGTGTCCTGAGGACACTACGCCTGTCCGTATGGTTCGTAGGCAAGTTGAAACTGTTCTAAGAACACATCAAGTGTCCTGGGATGTTCTAAATAAACAAAATGGGTGTGTCCTGAGGACGCTATACCTGCCCGTACTGTTCGTCGGCAAGTTGAAACTGTTCTAAGAACACATTAAGTGTTCTGGGATGTTCGTCAATCAACAAAGTGGGGGTGTCCTGAGGATGCTATGCCTGTCCGTACTGTTCGCAGGCACGTTAAAATTGTTCTAAGAACACATCAAGTGTCCTGGGATGTTTGTAAATAAACAAAATGGGGGTGTTCTGAGGACGCTAGACCTGTCTGAATTGTTCGCAAGCAAGCTGAAACTGTCCTAAGAGCACACGCAGTGTTCTGAAATTTTCGTAAATAAACGAAATGCGTGTGTCCTGAGGATGCTATGCCTGTCCGTACTGTTCGCAGGCACGTTGAAATTGTTCTAAGAACACATCAAGGGGTCGATTCATGGAGCAAACGTGCGCCGAAAATCCCAGCGCAAGCAGGCGCAAGGTAGCGCAAGCATGAGAAACGCAGCGCACGCGCACGTGTGCGATGCAAGGAAGACGCTGCGCGTGTTTCCCGCTGTCCGTGCACCCAATCCAGCCATGGCGCACGCAGGCATACACGGCGTGCGCTACGTGCCCAGCAAAAGCGCACATAGCGCGGCGCACACAACCAAAGTGGGCGGAACAGTGGGCGTAACACGCGGAATGGGGAATAACGCGTGAAAAAGAAGGCGTAACTGGGGAAGTACTGCAGGGAACTACACGGAACGCCCACACGCACGCAAACAACCCGTATTCATGGATTCGAATACGGGAAACCTGCGCACGGCAAAAGACGCACACAGGCGTCAACGCGTCCGCCACACGAAGGCAGGCGGAAGCGTCCCCGCGCACAGTATAAAAGTGCGAGCAAACAACAAACACGTATATACAGCTACGATGAATGCCCCATTTGTCGCAGCACTGATCGTGGGACACCGCAGGAGGAGGAGAATAGCCAGGGGACGCATTTTTGCACCACCGACAAGCCTTTTTGGGATGCCTGACGACCAGGTCAATGGCAGGTATAGGTTTCCACCCCACATCATCCTAGACCTGGTCAGGGAGGGGGAAGATGACCTTACATCCCCCACCCTTTGCTCCCAAGCATTGAGCCCCTTGGAGAAGCTGCTCAATGTCCTGCATTTTTTGGCCACTGGGTCATTTCAGCAGACTACTGCCATAGTGGCGGGGTCTCACAGTGCCAAGCAGTCACGCTGCCTACACTAGGTACTGGCAATCATGACAGCGCGCCCCTCAGTCCACAGGCACATATACATGCCCAGAACACCCGCAGAAAGGCATGCCGTTGTCCTGGAATTTTTCAGGGTAGCACACTTCCCCAAAGTGCTCGGTGCCATAGATTGCACCCATGTGGCCCTACGTCCACCTAGGGCCACTGAGCACATCTACCGAAACCGCAAGCACTGGCATTCCATCAATGTACAGGTGGTATGCGATGCAAAGGGAATCATCACCTCTGTCTATGCAAACTACCCTGGCTCCACCCATGACAGTTTCATATACAGAATGTCCGCCCTGAGCCAGGCCCTGGAAGCTGGGCAGCATGGCGACACATGGCTCCTAGGTGAGTATAAATGCCCTTGCACATGCATGCATGTCACACACACACACACACACACACAAATAAACAAACCCCAATAATCACAACCATTTACACCTCCCCAGGGGACAGTGCCTACCCTCTGAGCAACCACATGATGACGCCAATCCGGAACCCCACCACACCACCCCAGGTAAGATACAACACCGCCCATATTGCAACCAGGGCCATAGTGGAGCGCACATTCGGAGTGCTCAAGTCACGTTTCCGCTCCCTTGACCGCTCTGGCGGGCAGCTACTCTATGCACCACCAGTAGTGTGCAGGATCATTGTGGCAGCATGAGTCCTGCACAATGTTGCAACACGGCAGGGCATCCCGGTGGACATGGTGGTGCCCCCACATCCCCAACCACAGGCACAGGCGCTGCCCATGGGAGGGGACAGGGCACGTGGCGAGGAAGCCCGGACCCAGCTTGTGGCCACATTTTTCACCTAAACTCCCACCCCTGCGGAGTGCACACAGGCCTGGCACATACCAGGTGACAATCGATGATGACAAAGAGACAGTCAACTGTCACAACCCTACCACCCTGAGATAGTTGCCATAGAAGTGCCACATTGTCTGCATCCCTAGCTACTTAAACACAAGCTATCCTGTGTGACCAAAAGGCACACATATGACATGACATGATATGGCCTATAAACAAGTATTTCAAGGTGCGATGAGGCAGGGAGGGGGGAACAAGGGAAGACAAACAACGGTACTACTAGGCCAGGAGTCATTTAGATTGTGCAAGTGCAGGGGTAGGGGGAAGGGAAAAGTGCAAGGGGAAGGGGAGGGGGGGAGTGCAGTACAGGGTAAGTAGACCAAAAAACAAATACATAGGCCAGCTGGTGGCAACTGCAAAGGTAAGTGCAGACAAGTGCTGGGAAGGGGGGGCTGTAGGGATAGAGAGACAGTACCGCAGTGCAGGGGTTGCCAGGGGGGCAGTGCAAGTGGAGAGTGGCTGGGCAAGGGACCGAGGTCGGTGAGAGTGGCCCAGTTGCAGATCCAGTGCAGTTCCAGTGAAGAATTTTGCAAGGGAGAGGCAGAGAGAAAGCAGAAGCAAAGAGGAAGGTCTTGAGGTGCTTCCCGAACCGGAGATGGTTCTCCTCAAGTTCCAGTGAGGCATGAAGGCTGTTCCAGAGGGAGGGCCCTGCCGCGGAGAGAGATCTACCCCCAGCTAGTTGCTTTGAGAAGCGGATGACCCTGACATGCAAGGTGTGAATCACACACACCTGCAAAACAGGCCATGGCCATCACTGTTATGTCACTCAAACCCTCCCAAACCACAACATGACATGGCAAGCAATACCCATACACCAACACAGTAACAATAAGGTACACATTGCCATGTCCAAAATGTACAGTGGCATCAGACAATGATGCCTGACCTGGAATCAGATGAAATGACTGACCAACAACCTCCCACCCAAAATAAGTAATTTCCAAAGGCATTACAAGAGTTGTAGACGTAACATAACAATGAATGCCTGTCTACATGCACATTGTGCATTGCAAAATCAACACTGCAGCTTCTGTGTGCTGTGTCCTACTCCTGCAACACACTGCTCAGCGCACAGCACAGTGAACAGCCATTGTGTGTGATGCACACCCTGAGCATCACATCTAAGCGACAGACCACATCAAAAAGCAAATTAGGCATGTACAGGATCCATAATTGGTCACAGAACATGTGCTGCAGGGACACAGTGGGCACCAGAAGGCAAACAGTGTACACGTGGATATGCAAGGGTGGTAGTACATGTAGTGCATCAGAGTGCAAGTGTGTGGGTCAGCAAGGACATGCACTCAACATATGCATGTGAAATCAAGTGACCATCAGTGTTCTCTACACATCAAATGTGAACATTCACCATGTGTACACCCCAGCATGTCAAACCACAACTATCCCCTCACACCTGAAAGGTAAACACAACACATGAACAGGCATTGATCAGCAGAACACAACATGTACATAGGATACCACTATTACGATGTCAGGGTTCCCATCACACTGCAGGACAAGGCAACTATCAACAACAACCCCCCCTCCCTCACAAATGACCGTGACCCACTGAACAACTGCACCTGGGTCATGGAGCCTTCAACCCTCAATTCCACCTGGCCACAGGATCACCTTTACCCTTCGTCACCATCTCCCACCATGTGTGTAAAAAGGTGCCTGCACCCTCAGAATCCACACTCATTTCCAAAATCACAAAATCCAAGGTATAAAAAACGAACCAGAACACCCTCCAGTAGATGACTTGACGTAGCAGTACCTCACAAAGGCCAAGTACTACCACAATGATGCAACAACCAAGGTAGCACAGTAAAACAATGTCACAACAGGATGTGAACCATGTGTGGTACATAACATAGAATGATGCACTATGAACGGATGTGTACTGTCACAGGTCCCGTGTACAGGCACGGGAGTGTCACGAAACAACCACCCCCACCGTGTCCCGGGTGCCTGCAAGGTCAAACTCACACAGGCCCCTGAGACCCTGGTGGGGAAGGAGGTTCAGGGATATGCAGTCGGGACAGGTGTTGGCACACTGGATAACTGGAATGAGTGGCAGGAGAGGGGAGGAGGAATGACACATGAAAGTAGGGAGTGCACAAAAATGTACTACCTGCATGAACACATACACAATCCAAACAAACTTGGACATCATTGTCATGGCCTTCTGTAGTCCAGGCTTAGGAGTGGCACGAACCAACCACCCCCTCTAGTGTTTTGGCGCCTGCAAGTTTGGGGCTTACACAGGCATCCACAACCCCAGCGGGGAAAGAGGGTTAGGGAACGTTGCTTGGATAGGTACGGGAAGCAGGAACACCGGGTAGAGGGTACAGGGTTCAAAATTCCATAGGATTCCGGGTGATTAGGGGGAAAAAAACATACCAAATTGAATTACATATTCATCCATGCATTAGTGCACCCCCAGTAAGCCTATGCAGAGCAGTTTGAAAGAAAAACAACAAGACACTTAGCTCTGGTTTTGAGTGCTGGCCTCCTGCCTGCGCACTCTCAGGTCAGGTTACAGGAGCACTGCAATGCTGCAAAGAGAGCCACAGTCAACAACCTGTACATGCCAATTACACAGAACACACCACCAAACATGCCCCATAGCAACAAACTACTCTACAAACAGACAATCTGGTGTAGATGCTTCGTACCCATATATAACATTACCCCTGTGATGGTTCATACACAGTCAATGTAGTAAGTCAGCCGCCGGTGGGTGCGTGGCAAATGGAACACCAATGTGTCACAATTCACACAACATGCAATGTTCCCTGGGTAAGCAGACATACCCATATAGCAAGCCAGACTTCAGAGCAAGTTGTGTACCACCATGACCGAAACAAAGTTGGCAGTGCATTTATCATAATGTACATGGAAATGAAATGCACTGCACCCGAGTATGTCCCTTGCTGTATGTCCCTGTGAGCTGCCCCTTTCCATGTCTCGGAAGGCTACATGGTTGATACAAGTGCCTCGATGGACCTTGGTGTACCGGAGGGTGTGTGCCACTGCCCCTGCAGGTGTCCCAGACAACCTTACAATCAACAGCCATCAGTCCACCAACACATCTGAGATGCATTGTGTGCTTCAACACCAATATTCGTCCAAGCTCACCCTCAGTGCTGTGACTAAGCCTGCATGTGCAACTCGCCTGGTGCAAGCTTTGCTGTGTTGTTGCCCCCCTGTGCTGCTCACCTTGCCTGGAGTTCCTTGGAACACGTCAGCAGTTCTAGGATGTAGGTCTGCAATCCCTGTGCCTCTGCTTGTGCACACATGTGCATTTGGGCACCAACAAACGTGTCCAGAATTCCGTCGTCCAATGGGCCATGTCTGCTGGCAAAGGTGCTCTGGAGGCTCATCCCCCTGCAGAAAGGGCATGGAACACATGATTAATGCTTCAAAGTCATCTGTGTGTGTCTCTTCAGGCATCTCATTACTTGACCATGTGAGAGAGTCACATCATAAAGCACACCATCAGTCCGTCTTTCAAATGCAAAGTGTGGAACACTATCTACGGCGTGAATTGCAACAAGCACATGTACAGTAAAGATAAGAAACATACTACACAATGCATAGCAATGAATGTACACATTAATCATGAAACACCCCATCTAGCAAAAGCTGAACAGTGGACAATAACACCAAAATCATCCCCACTAGGGGTGTAAACACAAGTCACACAGCACCAGACATGCCACAGATATGACAGTCCAAAGCCCTTGTGTAAAAGGTTGTGACAACGAACCAACCTTGCGAGCCCATGGATAAGGGAGGCAGGAGTGGCATATGTGAGTCAAGGACCCCAAGCAGCAAACACATACACAAGACAAGCCTGAAGGGCCCAGCTGGAACAGACAGTGGATGCCTTCAAAAGCCACAAAGCACAGCACCGTCAAATGAAAGCACAGTAGACAAGCAATTTTAAACTATATTAACTAATTACACTATCTATGGAAAACCTACATTACCTAATTAAACTAACTATCAAATAGAAACTTAACTAACTAAACTAAAAGAAAAATCAAAAATGGCCACATACGACCTGGGGGGGAGGGGAGGCACCCAGGAGGGGGGAGGTACAGGGTGCTGCTCAACATCCACATGCGATGATGCTGAGCCAAAAAAAAAACCTCCATGGGCTCAACGCCTGCACAGCCCGACCTATGTGGGAGATAGATGGTCGTCCGAGTCTGGCTCATCCTGTAAAGGAGGACGTGGCACAGTAGCCTGGCCACGCCTAGCCGCAGCTTGCCCCTCATCGGCAGCAAGTCTGCCGGACGGGTGAGCCTGGTTCTGTGTGGCGATGTGACGTAGGTCTGCATGCAGAACCTCACGTGATACTCATGCTTCCTCTTGCAAGGTAGCATGTGTAACACAGAGTTCCTCCTGCAAGGCCTGGCTAGACAACCGCTGCACCTCCCGGCAAGCCTGTAGCTCAGCCAAGATAGTACGCTCAAGCTGTGCAAACCTCTCCTCTGCCTGCTGCCTCTGGGACATCATAAGGACACCCAGAATGGATCTGAGGAAAGCATACTCCTCCCTCAGGGCATCCATGTGCGCCTTTGCGTGAGCAACAATTGCTTGAGGCAGAGACAACATTTCAGCCTGCGTGCCCTGTCTGAGGCCGCCAGGCCCAACCTGAGCCAGTGGGCCGTGGACCGTGCCGCCTGCTGCTGGAGAAGCACCTGCCTAGCAGGGGGGAGCACAGATCGCGCCACACGCTCCATGCACTCAGCGATGTTCTCCATTGCTGCCCCCCGCCGTTCTGAATTGGCAGTCATGTCTTGCTCCCACTCAGTATACTGCGGTTGCGCGCGGTGACCGCGTTGCAGGGCTTGACCCTTGTGGGACCCAAGGACTGGGGGTCCTCGCTGTGTTGGCACCACCCGCGGCTGCACGACTACATGGCCCCGTCGACGTGATGTCCCAGGCACATCAGTGACTGTTGTGGAGGGTGACCCTGCGTCCCGATCCACCACGGGCGGAGGAACCAAGACTGTCTGATCCCTCAGTGCAGGTGTCACAGACAGAGGAGTGTCCACATCAGAATCACTCACCCCTGACACATGGACTTGATGCTCATCCAACTCAACATGGACGTCAGAGTCATCATCAAGGCTGGACTCATAGGCAGCCAGAGACAAGATGGACTGTAGCACTTGGGGGTTTTCGTGGCCTACCACCCCACGACCCCCACTAGTGCCGGGTTGATGTAGTGGTAACAACCCTGTGTCTGGCATGACAACACCATCCTCCGCCTCCATTGCCTCATCACCTGAAAAATAGAGAGAAAAAAGGTCACTACACATGTCAGAAGCACACAACACACACACACACCGACAGCAAACGCATCAGGCAGACATGTGACAAAAAAACTGTAACCTGGCATGCATGCTGGGTCAACTTTGAATTGCTTTTGTGATCAGACCTGTTGAAAGGTGGCAGTTTGCTTGGAAGTGGGTCTATGCAGTGCAGAAAATGTGTACGGCACTCACTACCTACATGTACAAGGACTCCATGGTGTGTGCCAGGAAATGTGAAGGCAGTGCAATGTCAAATTCAGACATCATGTGCATTGTGCATTCAATGTGTACCATATCTAGAAGACAAGCACCCCTCCACCCCAGTACCAAAGCAGGGATGCCTAGCGTGGTATCAAAAGGCTGACCATACACCTGTGTATTGACAGGCAGTGTTGACTGGCATCAACAGCTTAATGTGATTCAAGTGACAACACTGCAAATGATGCTGGGACAGTAAGCAGGACACATGATGAAAACTCTGGATTCCACCCATGTGTGAAGAAGACACAACAACAGTTGGACAGAGTCATTGGCCATTGAACAGGCTGAGGCCTGTGAGCCACACAGATTGTCAGACCCTAAACATGTGTGCAATGCAGGACTGAGCCACAGTTGACATGGGAAGGCTGATGAGATGGCAGGCAATGTATGTAACCAAGGACTTGTATTACAGTGATCATCCAGTCAAGGACACATAGGGGCATGCGTGCAATGCACATGGAGCATGAATGGGCACTCATGTCCCTGCGGGACATCTGACCTATGCACAGTACAAGTGAGATACCCTGCATCAAGTACTAAGGCTGTACCACACGGCCTATGTCTGGCAGATTCTACGCTGGAAGTTAGCTTCTACACAGGACGCATGAACAAGAAAGTACACATTGGCAAGATTGAAGAACACCAGTGCAAAGGTTGAACTGGGGTGCAGAGTGGCGGAGGAGGGGCAAGGGAGCATGCCTACATGGAGTCCCCGCATGCAGGCAGAGGAGACATGCATGACGGAAGCATTGCATTACTTACACATCAGAACCATGTACACGTCACATGTAGTGGCAATCATGCACAACACATCCCACAAGTGAAACACACACGTCCTCAACAAACACGCATCAACACTCACTGGACTGGGCATCAAAGTCCAGCATCTCTCCCACTCCTTCGACCAATTCAGGTGGTATGAACTCCGCAACGAGTGCCTCATGCGGAGTGAGCTCCTCCTCCTCTGGTGCAGGCCCACCGCCAGTCACCAGTGTCAAGTTGTAATTAGAGGCACGCTTAGCCTTAGTGCTGCGTTTGGTGTCATTACAATGCTTTTTGCACTCTTGCGCCATGCGCACCTCATGGCCGAATGAACTGACATGTTCGGCAACATGCTTCCAGTGGGTGTCACGTTGGGCAGCCGTAGTCTGACTATTGGCACCCACTAGCATGTCACGGATGTGGCCCCGCACGTAGTCCACGAGGAAGTCCAGTTCCTGCTTGCAGAAAGGCTTCTTCCTCGACGTGCAGGAGGTCGTGGCTGTGTGTGGGGTCCCAGCCTGTGCTGCAGGTGCAACCTTTCTCCTCTTGGACTGTGGCGCAGACCCTGGCTGGCTAATGCCGCCCTGACCAGTATGGCCAGTGGGTTCGGTGGATTGAGCCAAGGGAGTGGCAGGTGGAGGGACGACCAAAGGCCTGACTTGTGTCAGTGGCAGCTGGGTGCCCACTAATGGACCCAGCGCAGCAACATCAGCTGTGGCAGGGTCATTGACCGCAACGGTCCTGGTTGGCAGACTCACAACCGGGGTGTTGTTGGGTGCATCTGCCCCTGCACTTGCCAACACCCGGCTGTTCGGGGCAGCAGATGACATGACTGCCCCAGGGACACGTGTCTTGGTCTGAGCAGCCCGGCCTGCCCCTATGGTTTCCCTCCTGGCCTGTTGGAGATCTACCAAGGGCTCCTCAAGTGCCATCGCAGCCTGCGCTGGCAGACCCTGAGCCTGGGGAGCGGTGTCCACAGCTGCACCTGCAGCTACCACTACCCTTGGGCCCGTGGCAGTCGATGGAACGGACTGTCGGGTCACACGGGCGCCAGTGCCAGATGCAGAAGCTGCATCCCCCGGAACCACAGGGGGTGGTGGCATGACTGCACCGACACATGGCACAACATTGTGCTCAAGTGGCGCACCCCTGCCTCTTCCCCCTCTGTGGCTGCCCTGGACACCCGGGAGTCCCCCTACTCCCTGGTCACCACGGCCACGTCCCCGACCACGCCCGCTACGAGGAGGACGCCCAGCTGAGGCGCCCCTCACCTTTGGTGGCCTCCCAACCATGGCACAGATGTAGTAGCCTACGTGCGTGGATTCAACCTCCCGCAGTACGCGGTGGCACCCAGTAACACGAATAACGCGTACGCATGGGACACGCAGGCTACTATGACATCGAAAATGGGTGCGATACACAGGGGCACCCGCAGTGGGAAAAAGAGCGTGAGCGACTCACCGTCTGACTAGCGCGATGCAGAAAAACACGCCTAGCCAATACCCCTGCCAAAAGAAGAGATACGTCCTTGATAGCTGTGAAGTTGTGATGGCGCGCGAAACAACAGGAAGCAGCAACACACGTCGGTCTCCACGAAAGGCACGTACAGCGAACTGCTGGGCCCGCTCACCTTTAACCCGTGCTGAGGGAAACGCCCGCGCGCGTCACGTCACTTACACGCATGGGCCCTTTCCTCGGATTACACGTGGACGTTCAGTTTTTCACGTGCGCTGAAATGCCCATGCACGCCTGTGCGCGTCACGCCACAGGGGCGCTTGCGCTTGAGGGGCCTTCTGTCCAATGAAATTGCGTATGCGTGCAGACGCGCTTACGCGCTAAGGGCCTTTCCTCAAATTACACGCTGACGTGCAGAATTTTCACGTGCCAAATCACTCCGTATCAAGCTGGCCACGCGTAAGCACACGGAAGACCACGCTCCTGCCCAGAAGGCCGAATTACTGCCCCCCAGAGCTCCAAGCACGCTCCCACCTGCCATCTGCTGCTGCCTGACTGCCTGCTGCCCACGTGCCCTGCCATTTGCTGCCTGCACATCAGCCAGGGGTGCTGTTGCTGTGACCACCCCTGCTGGAACCGAAGACACCCAAATGGGATTCCATCGCTCCACAGCCCAGCCCCAGGACCCAGTTGCCCACCCACTCCTGCCTCTGGGGTTGTCATGTCGGGCACTGCAACATCTGGCACGACTGACAACCCCTGGCCAGAGAGGCAGAGGGGCACCAGCTTCAGTGCCAGGGAAGTTGGTGTCCTGGTGGTGCAAGTCCTGGGGCAGTATGATGTCCTCTTTGGAAGTTCCCGCACCGACAAGGAAGGACGGACTTGGATCTGGACTGACATCGTGACTGCCATCAACGCAGAGGGGGTGGCAGTCCGCGACTTACAACATGTCAAGAAGCGCTGGGAGGACTTCAGGTCCAGGACCCTGAAAAAGGCCCGGCACCTCTTGAAGTCAGTGGATGCTAAGGGGCGCCGGGGCCACTTGTCGGAAGATCAGATGAGGGTCCTGGAATGCATATCCCCAGCGCTCCACGTCCAGGTCCTTGAGAGGCAGACCCGTCTGGAGTCGAGCGGTAAGTGTACATGCATCATGATTGTGAGCTGTGCGTGTGGTGATATTTCAGTAGTGTGCAGGTTGCACTTCTGTTTGTATGGGGTCGAGTATGGGTGGGGGTGTACAGGGCCGTGAGGCTAACACATGCGAGGGCTGTAATGTGTGAGACATGGATGGTGCTTGTGTGTGTAGGCTTGCATGCCAAATGCAGTTGTGTGGGCGCACATGTTTAGTTGAATGTGTATGTAAGTAGACATGTTCGTGATGTCACGCATGTATGTTGTTTTCAGCTGCATGTATCAGCACTGTGTACATGTGCATTTGTGTGTATTTGACAAGGGTGCAACAGTGATGCAACATGGATGCATGTGACAGCGGGATGTAGAAGCCTGATTGGCAGATGTGACATGGATGCCCATCTGAACACTGCGACACTTGGCAGAGGTGTACACATGCATGCAAGTGTGGTGGTGTGTGTACATGTGTAGTGCACTTCCTGTGTTGCATGTGATGTCTGGCTCAGCTTTGCCTGCTCATGCTGTTGTATGTGTATGGATGGTGCTGGCAGTTGCGATCTGGCTGTGGTATGGCTCATGTGTGCGAGTTGAAATGACATGTGTGTTGGGGATTGTGATGGCATGTCTGAGGTTTGCCAATGCCACTCATGTACAACTGTCATGTGTGTATGTGTCCATTGTACAGTGCCCTGATGCCTGTGTTTTATTTCTCCCTGTCTGCAGCGTCAACTGATGAAGAGGGCGGAGAAGGTGCTGTGGAGCACAGCGGCGGGGATCCCACCGCCAGCCGGAGACGCAAGGCCCGGCTCCCCTCCCATGTTGTGATCTCGTCGGGGAGTGAGGAGTCCGGTGCCGCGTCCCAGGCCGCAGCTGCCGGGGGGAGGTCCAAGAGGCAGAGGTTGGAGTTGGACTCCTCGGCAGCAGAAGGGGCAACTGGGACCCCACAGGGCCCAACGGGGGAAGATGGCACAGAGTCATCCAGGTTGGTGGGGGGTTTGGTGGAGGAGGAGGCCGTGCAAGCAACAGAGACGGGGTCTGGAGGTGGGTATCCCACTGGTGCTAGTGGTACAGTGCAGGACCAGGTACAGGAGGCAGCACAGGCCGCCGCGGAGGTGCCTGTGTGCAATCCTGTCCCTGATCCTGTCCCTGCATCATCTTGCACCAGCAGGGATGCCTACATCCAGACCCGTTTTCAGGCAGCGCATGAGCTCACGACAACTGGCCTTCCTCTGCCTGCGGACGTGGCTATCCGGGTCCGGGTTGAGCCTGTCCTGACTGGTGTGGCGTTGCGTCCACAGGCCATGCGAGGTGACCTGCAGTCTTTTCATGAGGAGACTGCACGTCATCTTGAATGGCTCGTTGACCGCGTCGGCCTACTGGGACAGGTCACCCAGGACGGATTCCTCCGTTTGATGGGGCTTGCTGCGACCCCCTCCTCAACTGAACCCCCATGCGCCAGTCGTCCTCCGTGCCATCTTCCTACCCATAAGTCACCTGGGTGCCCTGTGGAGCTGCCTCTGACGGTGCGGCCAGGCTGGTGGAGGAGGCATCCCTGCCACAGTCGGGAGTCGGACGTCCAGCAGGGGTGGCCACATCAACGACTGCACCCCAGCCAGCGGAGGATGTGCAGGCAGCAGGAGGCAGTGCACGGGCAGAGGCACAGCAGCAGCAGCAACGTGGTGGGAGCCATGAAGGCTCGGGGCCTTTGACATCAGAGGGGCAGGCATCGGCCGGAGGGCAGGAGGACCCAGGACAGAAAGTGTCTTCCGTGTGGCAACGGTTGGGCCACGCCATAGATGCGGAGCGGCAGCGAGCGGAAGAGGCATGGCTCACGATGTTCAGGGCGGAGAACTCCATGCGGAGGGCCCTGAGGCGGGCCGAGTGCTTCGAGGCAATCCGCAGGGGGTTGGAGGTGGACACGTCGACGGCCCTGCGGACCCTCGGGGCCATGGAGGAGGACCGCCTCCGGGACATTGAGCAGGAGTTCGATGATGCCTTGGCCCGGGACATCCAAAAGTGAGCCGTCGGACTAGCCCGCTGCCCTTTTACATAGTTATGTAGTTAGTGTTAGGTTTCCTTTGTTTTTGAATTTTTTTTGGACCTTTTGGACAATGGGCCACATTTTTGTATATAGTTTTTTTTTATTAGTTAGTGTTGTTAGATAGGTTTCATTTCTTTTGTTGGGATAATGGACCCTGGCTTGTTCATCTGTACATAGTTCACTGTTGGATTTTCTTTTTATTTTACAATTTACCCATGGAGCAATGGCTTGCAATTATAATTTTCCATTGGATTTTCTTGTGTGGACTGTGGGGGTCATTACGACCCAGGCGCTAAGTACGCCAACTTTACCACCATGGTGTAAACTACGTTGAGTTGAGGGGAACATGAGTTGGACATGAGTGGGGGCCTGCTGGCAGGTGCCCCACAGAGCTGGGGGGTGGGGGTGCAGGGGAACATGAGTTGGACATGAGTGGGGGCCTGGTGGAGGCTGCCCCTGCACTGCTGGGGGTGGGGGTGGTGGTAGACATGGATGGGGGCCTGGTGGAGGCTGCCCCTGCACTGCTGGGGGGTGGGGGTGATGGGAGACATGGGTGGGGGCCTGGTGGAGGCTGCCCCTGCACTGCCGGGGGGTGGGGGTGATGGGATACATGAGTGGGGGCCTGGTGGAGGCTGCCCCTGCACTGCTGGGGGGTGGGGGTGCTGGGAGACATGGGTGGGGGCCTGGTGGAGGCTGCCCCTGGTGGCTGGGGGTGCAGGGGGACATGCGTTGGTGGGCAGTAGTGCAAGGTGACATGTGGGTTGGCTGGGGGGCATGGCCATGGTGGATGGGGTGCCTGCAGGACATGTGCAGGGTAGGCCCCTGTGGTGTGTGCCACCTGCAGGGGCCGTGGAGGGTGTAGAGGGAACACCTGGGAGGACCCACACATGCAATTCACGTGTGGTGCTCCCCCCACACCCCTGTAATACACGTACCCTGAGGGAATCGCGTGTGATACTTTCCGCGCACCCCTGAAATAAACGTACCCTGCTGATTTTGCGTGTGATACTTCCCGTGCACCCCTGGAATACACGTACCCTGCTGTTTTTGCGTGTTTGCGTTTTATGATATAATTTAGTGGTATTCATTTATCTGTTTAGTTGTTGTAGAATCTTGGGGCAGTTAGATAGCTGTTGGCATATTCTAACAGTTTATAGTTTTTTAATAGAAGTTTTGTTAATGCTCACTTCATCTATTAGTAGCATTTTCATTTGTTTTAATACTCTGCGTAGTTCCATTGCAGCTTCTGTGGAAAGTTTGTCATAGTCTAATTTGTTTTGGTGTTCTACTGGCAGGAGTAGTAATCGGTGTAAAGTGACACCGCCTATATTGTAGGCAGATAAACCTGTGGGGGCAGTGACAACAGCTGACAGTTTGTTGTTTGTCAAGTGTTGAATGAATTTGCTGATGATTTTGATTAAGAATGTTTGCCAGAACCAGCTTCACCACTGACATACAGTAGTATAGGTTTGTAATTTTGGCAGGTGCATTCTTTGTTTTCATGTTGTACACTATGTGCAATTTCTTTTGTTACTTCTTGAAAAATGCTACGCTGTTCATTGTTTAGTTTTGATTGTAGTATAGTTTATCTTCATACTGACACATGGGGCCTCATTACACGGTAGGCGGTGAGCCATGGCGCTATTAGCGCCATGGCTCATGCCGGTAAAATACCGGCACCGCCTTGGCGGTAAGGGGATTTACCGCCCCATCCCAAGGTTGGAGGGGCGGTAAATCCCCCTTCCGCCATTGCCCTTCCCCATTCCCATTTCTGCCCCATAGGGCTCAATGGGAATGGGGAAGGCGCTAATTACGGCACCGCAATTTAGCGGTGCCGTAATTAGCTCCGAGGTCCCTTAGCGGGTTGGTATTTAACGCCTGCAAAAAGCAAGCGTTAAAACTAGAACCCGCTAAGGGACCTCGTAGTAAGGCGGCAGGGATTTACCGGCACCGGTAATTTACCGGTACCGGTAAATCCCTACCGCCTACCGTGTAATGAGGCCCATGGTGTTTTCTACTTCCGTCATAGCTAATTCTGCCTCATTTGTTATTAGTGGCTGTCCCAGTGGTTCTAGGCTCCCTGTTACAGAAGAGTGACTACTGTGAGGAGTGTCCTTTTCTAGTTGGGCCTGGAGTTCTTCTTTGTGTTGCTGTTCATTATGCAACATTGTTTTGTAGTGTGTAAAGTTTACATCGGTTATAGTGCTTTCATTTGCTTTGAAAGCGTCTTCGTAAGAGTCATAGTTATCTAGTATTTCTTCTTCTTTTCTCCATGGTTTAAAGAGTTATAGCAGGGACATGTAATATAGTTCTTTATGTTGGGGAATCTTTAATGACAATTTGATCTGATTAATTAAATTTGCTTTGGTGAGTTTTACTAAGCTGCCTTCACAATTTGACACTCTGGCCCTCATTACGACCCTGGCGGAAAGTGACTGACCGGACCGCCACAGCGTAAATAGCGTTTCCGCTATTGCAAGAAGGAGCAAAGTGCGGCCCATTCCGACCCATCAGGCACGAGCACCACGGCATGGCGGAAGTGCAAAGTCCGCGATGGCGGAAATGAACCCAAAACGGCCCACACCGCCGCCGTACGGCGCCCTAGGTGCAATACCGCCACCAATCACAGCGGACACCGCAGTGTGCGCCTACCGTAAAGTACGGTGACCGGAAATATACGGAAACGGAAGTTAAAACACGGGCCCGGAACGGGAAACAACCCGCCGTACACCTATAAAACCACTAAAACCACACAACCACTAAAATCACTACCCTGAGACACAACCCAACCCGTCATCCACCCTAGCGAAACCAAGAAAAATGGGAAAAGTAGCGAAGAAAGCGTGCGACCGCAAGCGGCAGGTCCACTTCTCCCGTGAGGAACTCACCGTGCTAACAGAGACCCTCCAGGAGAATGCTGCCGTCGTCTTCTCCACGCAAATGACCAGGACGGCACTCGCAAACAAGAAGGCCATATGGGCTCTGGTGGCACAGCGGGTAAGTGCGGTGGGGACCGCACCCCGCACCCCACAGCAATGCCGTACGCGATGGGACGACCTGCGGATACGCGTCCGCAGCATACTCTCTGCCAACCGCAACATTGCCACAGCCACCGGGGGAGGGTCGGAATCACCCATCAAGCTGACCCCCTGGGAAGAAATCTGTGCCTCCACCATCGGAATGGAGAGCATAGAGGGAGTCGGAGGGATGGAGAAAGGAGTGCAGACATCCGAAGAATCAGGTAGGTGGGCCTAATGAAACAATGCCAAAACCACAAAGTCCATCCATGTGAAGCACCATGTGTCCCCATAGTGCAACAGAAACACATGTCCAGGAGAACGTCCACACACATCGTCCTGATAGCGCACGTTAAAACCCACAATAAATACATAAATAATTAAAAACCCCTAAAACACGCACTACACGTGCAGCAGGCACACCCTAACTGCAGGCTGCCAAACAACTGCACCCTCACTCCACACACAAATGGAAGCACCTCCAAGGCCCCGACCCAAATCACCCTCAGGTACCACCCCAATGCATGTGATACAATGCCATTCCAATTCCCACAGACCCACCAATAACCCTCGCCCTCCTTTACTCCACCACAGGGTCCGATCCAAACGACGAGCTGCAGGACACCCCTACCAGCACACCTGCAAAGAGGGCCAAGACCAACGGCCAAAGACCCTCCACCTCAGCTGCACGCATCAAGACACGGCAGCAGCACAAATCAGGTGGCAGCACACAGGAGGGAACATCAACAGGCACCCCAGCAGCCAGCATGCCCACAACACCACCACCACAGGTCCCCCCAACGGATGCCACAGAAGGCACTGCCTCCGGTGGCAGCAGCACCATAGGTGACACCCCATTGATGGCAGCATGCTCCGACACAGAAGACGGGGATGTCGAAGTCAGATCCATCCATGACCTGTCCCAATCCCCCTGTCTGTCCCATCCCGTACTACATGAGGATACCACGCAGGGGCACCCACAAGACGACGACTGGCCATCCCCCACAAGCCCTGTGGCAGGGCAACATGAGGACAACAGCCCCTCTGTGACACCCCCGCAAATGGCCATGGCCCAGCAGAGGCAACAGTCCCTCGACCAGTTAATAGTGCAACAGCAGCAACTGGCCATTCTCCTCAAGGACCATGCCGATGAATGTGGGGGCACTAAGGCAGACATAGAAACATCAACTGAGACACTTAGGGCAGAAATGGAGAGAGGTACAGAGACACTAAGGGCACAAATGGAGAGTAGCACCGAGAGCCTGAGAGTCCAAATGGAGAGAAGCACCGAGAGCCTGAGGGGGGAACTGCATGCGACGTCCAAAGACGTATGTGGTGAACTTGCCGCAGTGCGCCGTGTGCTCACTGAGCTCTCGCAAACCCTTAGGGACATGCATGGACGTGAGCAGGCAGAGACATCATCCGTTGCAAGTTCCGTCCAGGGCAGCCCCCAACGTAGATCTGGGAGGAACCTGCGCTCCACAGGCAGGGGTGCCCCTGATACCCGCAGAGGGGGCTTGCAATAGCGACTGCCCACTGACGATGAGCATCTTTGGATACTGGTGTTCGGGGGGGAGGTAGGAGGGTGGAGGGGGTGTGTTGGGCTCACTTGGGTGGCGGGTCGATAGGGTGTTTAACATGATATCACATATGCCATAAACAATGCACGATCAACCAATGAGATGTGTGGACATTGATCTTTGTGTACGAGGCCATCATAGGCGTACAGTCCATATTGTGCATGTCCCAGACACACACAGTGCCACGAGTCCCGTGTCCATGTATCAGCCACCAGGCGTGAGTGCTAGAAGCATACATCAATGAGATGCTGACGAATGTCACGGGCCTCCGGTGCCTCGCAGACTCCCTGAGGTGCTGCCACATCCCCACCCTCATCATGACCATCTTCAGGTGCTTGCAGTTCTGCGTCAGGGGGCATGGGCACATTTCTACGTACGCACATGTTGTGGAGCATGACACATGCCATCACCATCTTTGCAACCTTCTCATGGCGGTACAGGAGTGCCCCGCCAGACCTGCTGAGGCACCGGAAACAGGTCTTCAGTAGGCCGAATGCCTGTTCTATGACTACACGGGTACGTGAGTGGGCATGGTTGTAGTCCTCCTCATGCTGGTCCCGTGGGTTCCGGACTGGTGTGAGGAGCCATCTCTTCAGTGGATATCCAGCATCACCTGTATGTGGACGAGAAACGTATGATGTGGAATGCCATTGCTACGTACGCACCCCCCCCCCTTCCTGCCAGGTCATTGCCGCATCACATACCCCACATCATCATGCAGGAAATGAGACTCACCGAGTAGCCAGGATCTGTTCCCTGCGTGTCGCTCCATGTAGCGTGGTATTGTTGAGTTCCTCAAGACCATAGAATCATGGGTTGATCCAGGGAATCGGGCACAACAATGTGTAATGATCCTGTTGGAGTCACACACCATTTGTACATTCAGAGAATGAAATTGTTTTCGGTTGCGGTACTGGGCCTCCATGGCATGTGGGACGACCAATTCCACATGGGTGCAGTCGATGGCACCAATGCAACCCGGTATGCCGGCAAGTGCATGGAATCCCACTTTTGTGTTGGTAATTTCCAGCTCCGAGCGTGGTAGGGAGATGTAGTCGTCTGCGTGCTTCAGGAGGGCATCGAGCACTTGCAATAGTGTCCGTGAGAACAGTGGCTGAGAAATGCCATGCAACTGTCCGACTGTGTGCTGGTAGGTGCCTGTGGCCAGGAAGTGGAGTACAGACACCACCTTCAGTAGGGGTGGGATGGCGGTTGGGCTATCTATCATGCTGACAAGGTCAGCCTGTGTCATGTCCACAATGGCGGTTATGGTGTCCCGGTCCAGACGGTAGAGGGTGTGGATCTGCTCATCAGTGAGGTTGAACGGATGTACTCGGAGGCGTGGGATTGCGGGCTGCCTGCGTGGTGGTAGTGGCTGTGCTGGCGGCCCTTGCTGGCCCTGCCTTGGCCTCCTCCTCCTCCTGCGTCTCCTCCGTGCGGCCGGTTGTAGTTGGTGTTCGTCTTCTTCTTGGAGTTGGAGTACTTGCAGTGCTATCAGGTCCCCCAGGGCCAACATCGCGAGTCCTGCCGGTAGCATTTCGGAGTGGGTGTGGTTGTGGGAGGAGACTGGGTGTGCAATTTATGTGTTTTCAGGCTGAATGGCCTCCACCTGTGGTGATTCATTCCACCTGTGCAAACTGCTCTCCCCTTTGGCCGAGCACGTCCCGCGCACAACGCTGCAATTCGTGGAATGGCATCTTGCTATTGCAATCTTGTATTTGTACCCGATGGCCGTGTAACATTGGTTGATATGTTCATTCTGCTGTGGTCCCATTGTTTCACATACTATCTGTGCAGTCGCGAACAGAGTTGTGAAGGGTCAGTGGAACGTAGTACTCGAGTAACGGTGGGCCCTCATTCATCACTGTACCGAGTTGCAACGACGGGCGGGGCGTCCCATTCGTGGGTGAAGGCAGTTGCCATTTTCACACACAGCCGCACTCGATGGATTAATTAGTGTTTTCAAACGGCCACAGATGCCTCTTCGACGTGATGTTGCAAATGAGGAATTCGAAGGGCGGCGCTTTCGGTTTTCAGCTGCAGGCGAGGAGATGCCCACAGGTCTGACTGCAAATATAACGTTCTATTGTTCAATGTCCTTGGGACAGGGGCCATGGCGAGAATGCTATGATTGATATGAATAGTATGGGATGCGCAATTGCGTAGTGGACGATAAGGCAGGACGTTCCCAAATACATGTTACTTCACTAGACTGGAATTACGTGCTGGGGCACTGTGGATTTTGCAGGCTGCATAACGCACAGACTCAATGGATATTTCTAATGTTATGTGAGTAAATATTCAGGCGTTTTCATTACGGGATGAGGGAATGATGAATGGATGCATGGGCAGGTGATTTGATACAGAGTTTGCCATGTACAGGGCTTCTTGGGATCTGCCCGCCCCCCCTGCGCTATGTGATGCAGGGCTGCCATAGTGGGACCATCGTCTATCTGGCCTTGTTGAGCCCTCCCTGTCTCGACGCGCCTTCAGACACTTGTGTCCATGCACGTTACCAATCCCATCTGAAGGATTCTGTTTTCACAGACGCATGCACAGGTACACTCGTTTGTGATGGTGTTTTCACCTCGATATAGATAGTTATGATTCGCAAGTGGTTTTGGGGTGGTGATGATCCTTTGGAGTGGGCTTGCATGCATATGGCTGTGGATCTAGTGTGATCATTGAAGTGAGTTGTTCGAATGTAGTTCTGATGGCCATTCTATTCTGTTTCTTTTCTTTTGGTTGACAGGTATCTCCTCCCCTTTTGCCACTGCCATCTGTATGCCACTCCTGCAGATGGGTTTTACTCCCGACACCTGCTGCTTCGTGTTAATCAGTGGAGCAGCATTACGATCTTATGGGACGATCGCCAATGGGCCACATGCCCTTACGCAGTACTGGTGGCTCGGAGCAACATTTCGGCCTTTCAGCTGGACTAGTGCCTCCCCATTGGGACGGCCCTGCGGTTCTGTGCGCTTCCATGTTGCCTTTTCGTACGTGAATGTGGCCCTGTGTACCATGAAGGAACAGGGCGTCACACAAGTAGTGGCTGGTCATTTCTTGCGGATGCAGCCCACAATGGTGAAATGTGTTTTGGAGTTCATGGCCTGATGGCTGTATGGGCTTGGTGATATTGATGTGCATTAAAATTCTATTCTGATATGGGCCGTGTAGCGTTCTTCTTTGCAAGTGATGTGGCATATTCCTATTTGGGGAGCGATGTATTGTGAGGGGATCTGCATTGGGTTCCAGCTTCGGAGTTTTGTTGCGTGGTCCTGTACTGGGCGCGTTTGCCTACGAAGCCCGTGAGGTCAGGGATGGGGGCTGCCAATATGACAGTTTGAATGTTGTCATCCTCAGGGGCGGGGGATTGGGTTTTGTGTGACAGATGCCGGTCAGCCAGGTGGACTGGTGGAATGTTGTGATTTTCTGAATATTGCTGGTCACAGGTGCCTGTGTTTGCGTGCGTTTCTTGGTGGGGGACTGTGGTCATGTCCATTGGGATGGCTTCTGTATTCGTGCCATCTGTGCCCTGCAGCTCCCATTGGCCCCTCTTGAGGTTCATTTGTTCGTTGGCATGCATGGGTGACTTGTGCATTTCACTGGTTGCATTGTGGCTTCGTTGCACCTACGGGGAGTTGTACTTTGTGGGCAGGGAGCGGTGTACGGGCAGTCAGTGGGGCCGTTTACGGTTGATTCGCGATGCCGTACTTCTCACCATGGCGGAATGGTGCATTCCGCCATGCTTGATGGCGTTAGGTACATGTCCGCTGGGGTCGGAATTGGCGTACCGTTGCGCCATGGTGGTGTTTACGGTTTGGCATGGCGCGCGCGCGCGTGCTTGGTGCAGTTAGCGTTGGCGTTCACTACGGTGTCGCTAATGGCATCGTACTTTGCGGTGACGGGTCATAGTCGCACCGAGCGCTATTCGATGGCGGTATTGCATTTCCGCCATCGTTTTCCGAATTCCGCCAGGGTCGTAATGAGGCCCTCTGTATCTACCTTTTTTTTTTCATTGGTTTTATATTATTTTTGTATGTGGAGTTTTGGGCTATGTGGTATAGACACATGGTTTCCAAAGTGGTACTTCTGTGTGGGTAGTATGTGTCCAGCAAATTGTTTTTTAAAATGTCTTGGCTGTTGGGATCATGTTTGGCTATTGTTTCTATATTGTCGTATGATTTCAGAACTCTTTTTCTAGATTTAGCAGGACCAAGACTTAGCCATACTATATTTTCAGAATTTCCATACAAAGCAGTACCAGTTAAACGATCTGCTGCTTCATAGGAGCCACATTCTCTATGGGAGAGCATTTTTATGCCCAAGCTATATAATTTCTGAGACAGTGTTTTGTCTGATGTCAGGTCATTCCAGAGGCCTTGGAGCTCTGTTTTCTCTGCTTTGGGTAAGTATGCTGTAACATATCGTGCAACTGCAGTGGAATTGTCTGCAATGTACTGCACATCTATGTTTGGATTCCATAAGTGGGCAATGATTGCATTGTAATCATTGATATATTTTTCTTCTTCTGTTCTTTTTATGTAATATGTATTTTTAGGTGATTTACCTTTAACACTATGTCTAACTGAAGACATGAAGATGTTTACTTGACCTGTTTTTGTAACTGGTCTAGGGGAAAAAAACGTGGCATTTGGTGTAGTATTTCCCTTTGTTTTTGTATTTGCGACGACAATATTTGCCACATTTGTGTCTTTGAAATTGTAAAATGTGTGCATGAAGATCACTATTTGTTGCTTCCGATGGAATTTCACAAGTGACATATTTTTCGATAAACTGTAACACAGTGGCATCATTGTCTTGACCAAATTTAGGAGCATCTTTAATCCATAAAAGCATGTGGATATGTGGTGCTCCTCTGGCTTGGTATTCTTTTCTCCAAAAGAAGTGTTGCACTTCTCTGAGGGGAGGAACAGTTTTATTACAAATAAAGTGTAGCATAGCAATGAAGCGATGGTGAAAATATCTTGAAACATTAACATGATCTAGAGAACAAAGTTCTCCAGGTGTTAGCATATCTATGTTTGTTTTGTTTTTGTTTGATATGCGTAGGAAATCATATAAATCTTCCCATGCATACTCTGCACAACTTAATGCAACAAACCAAGTGGGTGGGCCACGGTTTCTTATCACACAACGTACATCTCCATGACGTTGGAACCAGTACTCTTTAGTACCACACATGTTTGCTAATACATTTGTAATACTTGATTGTAAAACCTCATCTTTTTGTTGCACTTTTTGTAATAATTGTGTAGCTGACATCTTTTGAAAGTGGGTTCCTGATTTTAATGTGTGTGCAACTCTGTAACATAGAGTTGCTAGTTCACTTTCAAAGAGTTGGTGGAATATGTATTCCACATTTTGTCTAAATCTGGGATCTTCAGAATACATCCGTAACGAGCGGTATTCTGATGTTGTTATTTCAATAGGTCTATCATTGTACCTTCCTCCTTTGCCAGTAGGAAAGAGTAGAGGAAAAGCACGTGCTTCTATACTTTTTTCCCATATACTGATTGGTGATCCTTTTGTTTGTCGCATTTGGTACGTTTCTAGTGCATCTTCTACGGTGTCATTAGAGTGCAATGGATGAATTGTATAATGGTCTAAAGTATTGGATACTGTAGCAGGATCTAGAAGCTCAAATTGACCAGCTTCTGGTGACTCTTGAATTATGTCCATGGTTTCCTTCAAGTTTTCTTCAATATTAATTTCTTTGTAGTATTCATTATTGTCTTTTAGATATTGCAAGGCTTGTCTAACTTTATGTAAATTTACTAGTTGTTGACAAATTGTTTTGTCTTTTGTATGTACACCATTTACTAAGATAATTAAAGATTGCTCAATTGGACGTTGCACTCCCAGAGTGTGCACATTTTGTTTAAAATCTAATGGTAAATAGACTACTTTTCCAGAAATGCCTTTCACCAATTCAGAGGGAGGTAATTTTGCTGTTTTTGGTTGAAGGCGTATTATTGCTTGAAAGGGGTGCACTCTTTGAATTATGATGCTTTCATATAAACTGAGTTGTTGTAGGGGTTTTGGTAGTGGAAATAATTCCAAATTATTCGTGATAGCACGTGAAGGAGTTTGGTTGTTGTCAAGTTTTGTAGTGCAGTAACTGCAAAGTTATTAAGGGGTCCGTTATTTCGTATTTGTTTTCTGCTATAAGGTAGAGAGGTAATTCAAACCATTTAGAATCTTCATTGTCTTCTATTTTGTATGTTGGGTCTACAGTTTTTGTGTTACTTTTATAAAAAGTTCTGCGGCAACATACACACACATGGTTTTTTTGTATGTGTGTAGTAGAAGGTTGCCATGCATAGAATTGTTGGTAATTTGTTTTAAAGCTATTTCATTCTGTAAGTGGCTTTCACTTCCAAAATATTTTTCTGGATATAGTCGATTTCTTCAAGTAGGTCTTTTGCTGTACCGTGTAGAAGAATGTTATTTAAATTGGCTAGTGCTAAAGCAGGACTTTTAGCATAGTACAGTTTATAGACTACATTTCTTATATTTGAATGATGTGTTGATATCATTTTGATATGATGGAAGGTGGTTTTGCAAGTAGGTCCTGAAATGCAGGCCAATGAATGTCCTTGTAGACCTGTGTACTTGCGCACTGGACAGGTATCCATATTTTACATTAGTTTAATTTTGATTTTGTCGTTGCCTTTCACATACTGATTGAGAAATTGGCATAAAGACTTGAAAGATTTTTTGCGAATGTTACACATTGACGTGCATGGCCATTTGTATACTAGACGTTCTGATTCAGTTGAATGGAGAGGTAAGTTTTCTGGGGAAGTTTTTGTAAGCAGTATTTCTTGTTCCATTATGGCATTATTAACTGTTTCATAACCTCATCCACTGGTATGTATGGCAATTATAATTGTATTTGTTTGTTTTTGTTTGTATGCTTCTTCATTAAATATGATTCTGTGCTTGTAGTGTGACTCCACTCACCTCCACAGATATTTAAGAAGTTATTTTTGTTGACATTTCGTTTATTGAGAAGTCTTTTTTGTAATTTAGTCATTAGTTTTGTTAGTGGTTTCATTTTGTTTATCACTAAAATAAATAACTTTCTTTTGAGAAGGATTGCACTGTCTATCAAAGCTTCTAAGATTAATTTCCTACGGTAGGTTTTAAGGGTTGTGCACGATTTCTCTCCTGTTTTTTATAAGATTTTAAAGGACTCTGTGGCGGAACATTTTTGCAAAAATCATTTTTTTGGTATGCTTACTTGGCACTATATCAAGATTTATAGGAGCAGTTTTATCAGTAGTGGTAGCTGAATTCTTGTTAATTGTTTTCTTTTTCATTTTACATTTTGATAGAGGAGGCAAAGTTTCTGTACTTGAAACTTGTTTTGTTTCACTAAATGACTGTATTAGCTGTTTTGTTTGACCTTTTTTTTTTACAAATTCTGCTAGAGATGGATGCTTATTTTGGACACTTCTATTTTAATTTGCTCTACTTCTGCGTTGCTTTCTACAGACTTGATTTTTGGTAGGCATTCTTTAGGGTCTGTTGAAAAAAATAAAGAAGGTATGGGTTGGGGTGTTCTGCAATGTATGTGTGCTGTGTGCATGAGTGTCTGAGTATGATGATAAAGATGTATGTGATGGTGCGTGATTGTGCTTTGGGCAACTACAACTAGTTGGTTTCTTGAATTTATGTGCTACTAAACTGGGGTTCAGATGACATAGAAAGTAAGCTAGTGGTGAGGAGAAGCACAAATAGTAAATCTAATGGTATACAATTAAAACAGTAGTTTGTTCTATAATAATAAAATTCTAGGGGCTGAGTTATGTCATTTGTGCGCCGAAAAATGGGAATTTGTGTGCCATTCTGCCTGTAAATCTCTGTTTAACAAATGGGGATTTGTGGACAAAATGGTGCACAATCTCGGTTTTTAGGCGCAGGAATAGCATGAATTAACCCTAGAGTGTGTTTGAGTAATAGTACAAATATTATGGTGGTATTTAACTTACTTTTTTGTGGAATGAGCAGGTTTCTTCTTAGTTGTTGGTTGTACTTCAAATTCTGCTGCTGCTTTTCAGGAGAGTGGTCTTCACTGCAATTGTAAAGGAAACAAATTAGTCATTTTGTTTGTATATAGCACTGATGTTAATTTAGACATTGCTTTTTATGTTTGTTTGTTGTTTGATATTTGAACATAGTGTGTGCATGCAATTTTGTTTGACTATGTGCACTCTTTATATTTTACTTTAAATATGTTATTTCAACATGCTTTGCAAATGTGTGTGTAAAAATAAATTAAATAGCAGATAGGTTTGGAAGTGACAGTTGATTATAGCAGATGGGAAAAATGACAGTGGCCCTCATTACAACCCAGGCGCTAAGGGGTTAACGGCGCCGTAAAAGGTGGCGGCGCCGTTAAACTCTTAACGCCTGATTACGAGGTCCCTTTGCGGGTTGGAGACTTTAACGCCTGCTTTTTGCAGGCGTTAAAAACCAACCCGCTAAGGGACCTTGGTGCTAATTACGGTGCCGCAATTTGCGGCACCGTACTTAGCGCCTTCCCCATTCCCATTGAGCCCTATGGGGCAAAAATGGGAATGGGGAAGGGCCATGGCGGCATGGGGATTTACCGTCCCGCCAACCTCGGAATGGGGCGGTAATTCCCCATTCCGCCATGGCGGAGTCGGTAAGTTACCGTCATGGACCATGGTGCTACAAGCACAGAATCATATTTTAATGAAGAAGCATACAAACAAAAACAAACAAATACAATTATAATTGCCATACATACCAGTGGATGAGGTTATGAAACAGTTAATAATGCCATAATGGAACAAGAAATACTGCTAATAGCACCATGGTCCAACGCAAGGGTCGTAATGAGGGCCAGTAAGTTCATTTTATAGGTTATACAAGCTAAAAGGCAGTTTATCTGTTTATATGAATGTATAAGAATTGTACATGTACTATACAGAAAATATGCATACCTGTAGTTTGTGTTCATGCATATGGATATGCATGCAGCTGCAAGTAGAAATCTTGGAGCCTTGTAGAGTATTTCTTGTAGAAGGTGCTTTCCAATGATATGACACTTGTACTCAGAGTGATTAACAGTACATTTGAAGTGCTGATCTATGGTAATGGAGTTAGATGTAGAGGTCTTGGATGTGATTGGTGGATGGTCATGTGACTGCTTTGCTATATCCAATGAGGTAACGGAACAGAGAGTGAAATGGAAAAGGTAGAAGGACTGTCCATGTTACGATATGTGGAGGCATGCAAATGAGAATGAGCAGAGCAAGGGATTGGTCAGTAAAGTTTAGTGGGTGTGTTGTGCCAGGAGAGAGTTTGTCAAATACTCGTTTTCCTGAGAGAAATACAGATAGCTATGGCTGTGTGTTTCAGAAAACAGATTGTTTGGATTTTGGGAGACTCGTGGGTACATTGGTTGAAGGTGCATGCAGAAAGCTGTGGAGTAGCTGTAGATCTTGGATTCCCACATGTGGAAGTGCACTGGCATGGAGTACGTGGAATGAAGTGGTTGGACTTGCTACCTCTCTGTGCTACTTTGGAGACAGAGCATCATCCAGACATAATTGTAATTCATTGTGGAGGGAACAGTTTAGGACATGTGTCTGGAATTCCTTTGCAATTTGCAATGAAAGAAGGACTTGGGAAGGTCATGGACATGTTTCCAAATTCTCAAGTAATTTTTTCCCGGATTGTGCAGAGCCAAATGTGGCTGCATTCTTCTTCATTTGATCCACAAATAGAGAAAGCAAGGTGCAATGTCAATAAGGCTATTTATGCCTTTCTAAGAGATGTTGGCATGTCCTCTTTTCACAATGAAAATATTATGTTTCGTAGCACATACATTTTTCGCAGAGATGGAGTCCATCTTACGTATGCTGGCAATCAGATTTTTCTGAGAAATGTACAAAATGTATTGCGACCTTTTTTGGAATTACAGCATTCATTTTGTAGTAGGTGTTGTCAATTTCAAGTTTTTCAAACACAAACAAACACCACCAAAAGGCTCTTTTCAGAGCCACCACTTCCTCCCAGACAAAACTGCAATGGTTATGATAGGGCAGCACCCCCAAATGTTAGATGTTCGCGGACTGTCCTTGGACTTCTAAAAAATACACAAGGCCCAGCTCCATTTATTTTCCACTTCTATTTTTAAACTGTGAAAGGCGGCTCTTAAAAAACCTTTTTTGTTTTGGATTTTTGTTTTTTTATATTTTCTTTTTGTTTTTTACACACGACACACTAGGAGAGGAGGGAAAAGGCGGGTAAGGGGGACACCAACCACGGGGATAAGAAAGGGCGGGTGGAGAGAGGAAGATGTAGGGTGGGCCTTACTTAGGTAGTGAGCAGGTCTTCTCGTGCTCTGAGACCAGAGTCTCAAAAGCACTTCGAAGACTCTCCCCCCTGCAGAGCACTGCGTCACAGTACATACACACAACTGTGACCCTCGAAAGGTAAGGATCATCAGCATTGGGAAAGGCCTGTGAGGCAGCTGGAGGAATATGCTGTCCCACAGGAGTGTTCCTTGTGGTGACAGGATCGGAAATGGAGGATGTAGTAGAGGAAGTCAACCTACTACACTCTTCGCAAGGTACAACCTTGCGAATTGCCCCAGCGTGGAACGACCTTAGGTGTTGCTTCATAGTAGTCGTACCAAAGCTGTACGAACCAAGCCTCCCTAGACTGAGCACCATTTTGCACTCTTTGCAGGTGACTTGGTTCGCATGCGCCTTAGGTCCGTTACCATGAATGGTAAATAACCGCCACACCCAAGACTCACGGCGAGTGATGGTAGTAGGGACTTCCACTACCTCATTTTCGTCATCCTCTTCATCCTCCTCTGCATCCTCACTACTGTTCCCCTCTTCAGCCCCTTTGGCAGGTGGTGGTGGTGGAGGGAGTGGGGGTAGTGCTGAGGCAGATGTAGCACCAGGTGGCAGTAGTGCAGCCATGGATGCCATCATGTTTCAGAAATAAATCTGGAAAATTGGCAGCAGAAATGCACTGTGTTCTGTTAGATAGCCAGAAACACAATGAGGATGAGCCCTGAGGTGTGGCCTTTTATAGGGGTGCTTGTGCGCAGTTCACGGACACCCGTGCTGTCCGCGGACAGATCAAACACCAAAAAAAGGTTCACAAAGTCCCAAAAAGTATGTAGAAAGTCAGGATTACTGTCTGGTACTTGTGCTATGGTGATTTATTATTGAAAAATATTGTGGATTGCCTGAAAAGGTAGTTTTAAATTGTCCGGGGACACGAACAGTGTCCGCAGTCAGAACACATGCTCAGCGTGGGCGCAGTCACATGATAGCTTCGCGAACACTTCCGCAAAGAGAACCGGTGTCCGCAGGACACCAAATGCATGGGAACTGTTTTGCGCATGCGCGTTGGTTTTTTACGGACACTATTCGGGTCCTGAAACTAATTAAAAGTGCGATACAAGCGAAACGAACAGTTACAAACAGGCGTTTGTTCTTAGAACAGTTTCAGTCCGCTTGCGAACAATACAGACAGGCATAGCGTCCTCAGGACACCCCCATTTTGTTTATTTACGAACATGTCAGGACACCGCGTATGTTCTTACAATAGTTTCAACTCGCTTGTGAACAATACGGACAGCGTCCTCAGGACACCCCCATTTTGATTATTAATGAACATTTCAGGATATTGCCTGTGTTCTTAGAACAGTTTCAACTCGCCTGCGAACAATACGGACATATATAGTGTCCTGAGGACACCCCATTTTGTTTATTTACGAACATCCCGGAACACTTGATGTGTTCTTAGAACAGTTTCAACCTGCCTACGAACAGCACGGACAGTCCTAGCGTCCTCAGGACACCCCCATTTTGTTTATTTACGAACTTTTCAGGACACCGCGTGTGTTAGTTTGATTACAGACATCCCGGACACCGAATGTGTTCTTAGAACAGTTTGGACTTATTTGCGAACATTGCAGACAGGCATAATATTCTTAGAACATCTTCATTTTGGTTAATTGCGGATATCCCAGACATCTCGTTTGTTCTTTGAACAGTTTCACCTTGCTAGCGAACAGTACGGACAGGTATAGTGTTCTTAGGACACCTCCATTTTCGTTTCTTCACAGACATTACGGACACCCGCACTGTCCGTGAACACCTCAACTGCTTTAAAAAAAAAAAAAACAAGAAATGAATTAGGACACAATATAATAATGTTACTTTATTGTATATGGATGTTAAATTTATAACAGAGAATGTGAAGCAGAAACTGAGACAAACACAGGAGAATTGGGGGTTTCAAGAGGATTCATATGAGGTGAAGAAGGGATGGAAGTGTCATCAAAACGTTTTGGTTCATGGAGAGTGTTTGGGGATAATTGACTGGGATATGGTGAGGGGGGACAGGTACATGTGGGACAATGGTATCTAGTGGTTTGTTTCAAGTGATCCTCCACAAAGTTTTTTAAATTGTTGAAATTTTCCATGAGTAGGTCCATTTTTTCTTCCATGTGCTGGAGAGTCTTATCCAATATTTCTTTTTGTTTACTATTTTCAATGTTTGTATGATCTGTACAAAATAAATGTATATGTTAAATGTATATAAAATAATATTGATTAATTGGTTTATATAGAAAACTGTCTACCATTCGGTTCACTATCTTCAGACATTTCCTCACGTGGGAAATGCTCCTCTAGCCACTCCAGAGTACTAGACATTTTTGTGAGAAAAAAATAATAATATCACTTTTTTTGTATCTAATACAGAAATTTTAGAAATATATGAGTAAAATGAAGTACACTTACTAGCTTCTGGTAAGGTGTGTTCTTACTGGTCTGTATATTTGCTGCTGCTCTTAGTTGTGGAGTTTCTGTGAGGTAATCATGTTGGAAGGCTATCTTTCTTCTTTTGGTGTATTCCATTTTAGAACATATTGTATTTATATGAATGGTTGATGTGTTTTATATATGAGTTACACTTCTTATTTATTACTACATATAATGTGTGCTGGTTTGTGAATCTGTGCAGTGTTCATATGTTATGATATAACAATTAAAGATACCCCCCATACTTTTTGGGTAGTGCTGCTGTTGTCCGCATATGTCAGCGGACATTAGAAGAGTTTGCGGACATCAAATTCAGTAGAGGGGGTTCAGTATGTTCCATGTTACATGTACATAAAGTCCGAGATATTATTGTTAAGCTGTGGTACTAAAAACCTATGAAATTCAGTAAAAAAACTTTGTTAAAGGGACGTTATGGTTAGGTTGCGCTACTAAAAACATATGAATTTCAGTAAAAAACTTTGTTAAAGGGACGTTATGGTTCCAAGTAAAACCGAAAAACCCCTGAAATTTGCCAGTTATGGTAAGTTAAACAACTAAGACTAACACCCAGGGCATCAAAGATGACATCACAAATGTCATTGATGACATCGCATGTCTGGCTCCCCCTTTATTCCTTTACTGATATATCTAGGGCACATGGTTTTCTTCAGTAGGAGGTAGGAAATAACAATTGAAAAGGTACTATATTAGTAGAGTTATCCCTCAAGTTTATTATACAGTAATTCTCTTTGGGTCCAGTCAATTTACCATAACTGGCGAATTTCAGGTGGTTTTTGGTTTTACTTGGAACCATAACGTCCCTTTAACAGCGTTTTTTTACTGAATTTCATAGGTTTTTAGTATCGCAACTTAACCATAACGTCCCTTTAACAAAGTTTTTTTACTGAATATACATATAAATACCCTATACCTCTGTCCATACCACCTATAGTTAACATCAGGCCAGCCGACACACATGATTCCATGGCAACTGCTTTACAGGTACAAAACTGGCCTCTTTATTACAAGTAACTTCGTTTACACAGTGAGAGCAGCCTTGGTCTCTTGCCTAACATCCTGCATTCTCTGTACCCTTTTAATACATAGCTGGCTATACAGTCTCACCTCCCCTCCCTAAATGGTACTGCCTCTTACCGTTTCCCTGCTGACCTCTCCTAACCGAGTTCCTTTTTGTCTCTGTTTGTGCCTTTTAGCTGTTCCTTTGGTCCAATAGTTCCTCCCTTTCCTCTGTTCCTTCTCCGGCATAACAGGCGGCTCTAGGAACAGGTAACCGTTCTACTTTATCCTTGTCGTAACCTAAAACAACCTATAGTGTGCTTTATTTATTTGTCATCATTTATTTACTGCTGTCTGACCTCCACCTGATTTAGAATCTGACCCAGTCTGACCCAAATGCACTTTTTTCTAAATCTCATCTTCCCTCCTCCCGCCAAGGCTAAGGGTGGGTGATAAATTGGGCTTGACGTTTTATAAATCAGGTCCATTGCGTCTTGATTGCTGCAGGGAAAGCAGGGCTAAGCCGAGCCTATGATGGGCCTGAATTCAAGGCTCGGCCCACCAGCCAATCAGGCCTGGCCAGGCTGTGACATCATCATGCATTTGCGTCAAACCCCCTGTGCCTCACAGGCGGTAGCCAATGACACTCCACCCACAAGGCCCCTTTACGAGCTACAACGCAAATGACTCCATGCAAATTGATTGAACGTTTTGAAGAAATGCTGCTTTATTGTAAGGCAGGCGTGTTTACATAATAAAAGTAACCTTGGTATATTTCCTTCAATGCAAGGTGGAGAGAGTGTGCACTTTGCAACAAAGCTTAGAAAACTGGAGGTTATAGCCATATAAGTGCTCACAATTATAGCAAACCAATGCTTGAAGCCATACTAGAAAAGAGCTTATGTAATTTCTGGGCCCGGATTGAAAAACAAGACAGCTCTCAGGTGACTGTCCAACCCAGCCCCATACCATGACATATATGGGAGGGGTATTACACGGATCTATATAGGTCTCCTAATCAAGCCTTACATTTTGACTTAGAAAATGGAAAACCCCTGAGACCTGGAAAGTGTCTAAAATGATCCCCATATATAAGAAGAGCAATAAGGATAACCCTACAAATTATAAATTGGGTAAATAGCATAGGGCGTGTGTTAAAAAAACAAACACTTCTTTGAATGGTTTTAAAATGAACATCTTCAACCAAACAGCAATGGCCAAAGAGGCGCCTCAGATCTATTTCTATTTCGCATGTATCGATCTGTCTTTGGCATTTGTCATAGTTAACAGGGAGAAACTCTGGCAAAAACTAAGAAGATGGTTTATTCCGAAGAGTTAATTAATATATTTATTTCCATGCATTCTGAGACCAAGATCAGGGAGGGACGTCGAATGAAGTATTTTTATGATTCCAGTATTTATTACAATTTCCTTAACCCAGCTTCTACAATCCTAATTCTCAACCCGGGGAACACCTACAGTCCAGATCTCAACCTAAACCGGACCCTTCTACTACTTTATCTCTCCTCTGGGGCCTCCACCCCTCTCTCAGCCATTGGCCTCTTCCCGCTCTCGCCTGCGAGCAGGAGCACTGGAGTCCACTTCCCCCACCACCTCCTGCCTGTCTCGGCGCTGGATTACCTATCCCACACCTGCCACCCTGTTGCTCTGTTACACCAGCACCCACCCGATGGCCGACTAGTCCCTGCACTACGATCTTCTTGGTCCGTGCTCTTGGTGTCAGGCGAAGTAAGGAGACTCCTGCGGCCATACTGTGGGAGGCTGACATATAAGTATAGGCCAGTGAAGCGTCGCACCTACCACCGCTGGACTGACGATGGAACCTGTGCCCTCTCCAAAGCCTCTTCTGCGGTACCACTCTCCAGAGACCTGAACTTCTGACTTTTAGAGGCTGCTTGTTTGCTGCTATAACGCGAAACAGCATTCATCTATTGCTCCCGCTCTGAAAGCGAACCTCCAGCAGTGCCCTGCATTACGGAACCTCCAGCAGTGCCCTTGCCCGTTGCACCTGTCACCACTGGACTGAGGGCAGAACCTGTGCCATCTCCGAAGCCTCCTCTGTGGTGCCACTCTCCACGGACCATAACTTCTTACTTTCAGAGGCTGCTTGTTTGCTGCTATAAGGCGAAACATCGTTTATCTATTGCTCCCTCTCCGAAAGCGAACCTCCAGCAGTGCCCTGCATTACGGAACCTCCAGCAGTGCCCTTGCCCGTTGCGGGCTGGGGAGTGACCTGCTGTCGCGGTCTCAATGAGGTAGGTCCTTACCTCACTGCCACGACCCCTGCACTGCCCAATACCTCATTCCCAGATGGCTACCCTAGCCCCTGCTCAGGCCGGCAAGTGAGCTACTACTGCGGCCACACCAAATGCGCTTCATAATCCCCTGCGCATAGCGGAACCTCCAGCATTGCCCCACTGCAATGGACTGTAGCACTGTTTGAACCTGCTCACAGACGGCAGCTCAGGTGTCAGCAAAGGTCTCACATACTATATCTCTGCGGCTCCTACACCCGCAGCGACCGCCCCAGTCCGCCTAGTCTCTGGGCTTTCCCTCTGCCCCCCTGCTCCACCTCGCCTGGTCCTTTCCTGCCAGTGCTGCTGGTGCCATCCAACTGGGCCCAGAGTCCTCACGATCTGTGTCATCCCCCCTTTAACTAGTGACTGTTGGAGCACGTTCCACTCCCACTCTGCAGGTGCTGCTGGTGACATCCAACTGGGCCTGGAGTCGGTGCCCAACCCCTCCACTGCTGACTCCACATCCTTGCTGCACAGGAACAGCTGCATTAGCTCAACTGACTTAGTACTCTTCTCTGTCTGAGGTCAGTTGTCAACCATCCAAGGACTCCCGCTGCACCTTATCATCACTGATCATCACTCCCTCCATTGTACTCTGCCTGCAGCAACCCTACCCCCCCTCTGGCTGACCACACATCCTTGCTGCTCCCATACCTGCTGCATCCACTCAACTGTCTGAGGTCCCCGCTCCTCCTCCTCCAGGGCCTCATCTCTCTCCTAAGGATTCTACTGCCCTCACCTAAAGCGCTTGGACGCTCTGCTGCTCCCATACCAGCTGCATCTACTCAACTGTCTGAGGCCCCCGCTCCTCCTCTTCAGGTCCTCATCTCTCTCCTAAGGCTTCTACTGCTCTCACCCAACAGCCCTTGGATGGTCTGCTGCTCAAATCCCCTTCTTGTCATGAGCTCTGTCTGTCTCTCCCCTCCTCAGTCTCCCTCTTCTCCCCTCCCCCTCTTCCTCTCCCTCCTCCTTTTCCTCTCCCTCATCCTCATCCTCATGCCCACCCCATGTTTTCCCCCCTTGCTCACCCCTTTCCCTTCACACTACCCCTCCTTGTCCTAACCATATCCACCTCCCCACTATCAAACCCTCCAACATCATTAACATTGCCCTCTGGAATGCCCGATCCATCTGCAATAAGGCCGCTGCGGCTCTTTACTTGTTCTTCCGACTGAACCTCCACTTCCTCTGCATCACTGAAACTTGGATCCATCCCTTCAATTCCACTGTTCCTGCTTCTCTCACCACCCTCTCTTCATCCTTCTCTCATGTCTCACGCCCCTCTGGCCGCGTAGGCGGCATTGGTCTCATTTTCCACCCTAAATGTCTTTCTTCAACCCCTTCACAATCTCTCCCTACCTTCTCCTCCTTCGAATTCCTCTTCAAATCTTTCCCTTACCCTCATGCAATCTCCTTCTTAATTATTTACATGCCTCCTGGCCCCCTCTCTTCCTTCTCTGAGGACCTGGATCACCTCCTCTCTCTCATCTCTCCCTCCCCTACTCCTCTCTCTGTCCTCAGCGATTTTAACATTCCCCTCTCCATCTCCTCTCAATCTTCCCCTCTTCTATCTATTCTCGATTCCTATCTCCACTTCCCCAATCCTTTCTCCCCCTACCCACTTCTCTGGCTCCACTCTCAGTCTCATCTTTCTCTCACCTTACTCCTCATCTCCTATTTCTTCTCTTCCCAACTATCTCTCTGACCATGCCTTACTCTCCTTCTCCCTTACCCCCCTCCTTCCTCCGTCCTCCCCTTCTTCCTCCCTCCTCCTACCCCCGTCATGATCTCCGCAACTTCAATCCTTCTCTCTTCATCAACTCCTGCTCTCCATCCCTTGCCCCCCCTTCCTGACTTTTCCTCTCTCTCGGATGATGACGCCCTCTCCACTCTGTCCTCCTCAATATCCACCAGTCTTGACCAACTCTACCCTCTTACTTCCTACCACCCCTCTCACAAACCTTCCCAACCATGGCTTTCCCCTCACCTTCTGTCCTTGCGTCGTCTCCTCTGTTGCCTTGAACGACGTTGGCTCAAATACCCTTCTTTGACTAATCAATCCTTCTAGTTCTCATATCACTCTATCTATGACTCTTGGCTCAAATCTGCCAAGTGCTTCTTCTTCTGCCAAGTGCTCCTACTACTCTAACCTCCTCCACTCACAAGCTACTTACCCCTGTCACATTTTCGAGACCCTCTCTCTCCTTCTTTACCCTCCTACTCCTGATTCTTCTACCAGCTCGCCCCTCTCTCCCTCCAACTTTGCCAACTTCTTCTCAATTAAAATTCTCTCTCTACGTCAAAACATTCTCATCTCCCCTTCCTACTCCCCTCCCCACTCCTCCATCTCCCCCATATCTGCAAGCATGTCTAACCTCTCCTATCACCCCATCCTGTGTCTCTCTTCTTCTGTCCAAAACCCAACCTTCTGCCGCCCCCTCTGATCCCCTTCCCACCTCACTTATTCCTAAAATCTACCCCCTCCTCATTCCCTACCTAACTATTTTCTTCAACATTTGTCTCTCCTCTGCCACCTGTCCTTCAGCTTTCAAACACGCCACCATCATTCCTATCCTGAAGAAACCTTCTGCTAACCCACTTCTTGCTTCCAACTTCTGACATATCTCACTTCTCCCTTTCATCTCTAAGCTCCTCGAGTGCCTAGCCTACTCTCAACTCTCAGTCTTTGTATCCACTCATTCTCTCCTCCCCACTTCATAATCTGGTTTCTGCCCTGAACACTCCACTCAGTATGCCCTCACCTACGTACTTAATTTTCTCCTCACTGCTTGCCAAGCAATCCTCAATTCTCATCCTCCTTGACCTGTCTGCTGCCTTTTATACCGTAGATCAACGCTTACTCCTTAGTACTCTGTCCTCCTTTGGCTTCAAAGGCTCTGTCCTCACATGGATCTCATCTTACCACTCAAATCTTACCTTTGCTGTCTCCTGGGGTGGCAACACTTCCTTTTACTTCCCCTTGGACTATGGCGCCCCCTAGGGCTCTGTTCTCGGTCCTTTTCTTTTCTCTCTTTACACCTTCCTTCTCGCCCCCGTTATCTCTTCTTTCGGCATTTCTCATCATTTCTACGCTGATGACACCCGACTCTTTCTCTCCTTCTCTTCTTTCACTCCCGACCTTCATCAGACCCTATCTTCCTGCCTTACGGCCATCAAAAACTGGATGTCATCACATTTTCTTTCCCTCAACACTGACAAGACCGAAGTCTTTTTCTTTCCTCCTAACACGCTTTCCCCTACAACCCCTCCTTTCATCCACTTTCCCCCATCCAAAATCCCCATCTCCACCCATGCTCGCAACCTTGGACTCTTCCCCTCCTTCTTTAACCACATCTCTCTGTCATGGTCATGAAGTCATGGGCACAGGCATGCAGGGTTGCATGCACAGGAGACCTGTGTGGACACTGTCCAGGTGCCTTTGGCGCCAATCTCATGAGCAAAAGTAAACAAGAACATCCATTTAACAACAAAAAGCTTTTATTATGGACATAGCACTTCAGATGCATTAACGTTGAACATTCCATCCATTAAGCAGGATTCATTAACCTTGAACATTCCATACATTAAGCAGCCCCAAGTGTATTCTTGGGTGTGGCTGCTAATGGATAGCTTTCGCACGTGCTCACTCTCTAGGAGTGGCACGGTGTGGCTGGCAAGCCGGCCCTAATGGGCGTGCCCATGATCTCAGCTATATAAGCTGCCCTGACAGACGCTTCACCTTATTCTGCACTTGCGAGCAGCGTAACGCTCACCGTCGCCTGAGGTCAGACTTACCTTTGAAGATCCTGCTTCCAGGACATCCTGCTTCCTACCAGCATACTTACCAACTGGTGGAAGCTGTTCTTACCTATACATCTCTTCGGTGAACCAAGTATTCATATTCACACTTTCCGGAACGCCGATATCTTCATCTTGGCACCACAATACGACACGCTACATCGTCGACAGCAGCGCCTGCAAGGAAAAACAGAAGACAAGGTTAGGCATCAAAAAAACACTCAGTTTAAGGTTGTGCTTCGCCATACTTCAAGCCTTTCCTTAAACCATTACTTACCTGCTGTCGAACATTGCGGTAGCACCCATCTTCTATCCGACCGCATCTCGCGTCTCACAGCTGCATTGAGGCCGCATTTCCATCTAAGGGAAGAAACCAGAAGAGAGACATTATTGCGGGCATAAATAGGAGCAACATATAAAGACATTAACCAGAATGAACAGCATCACAAGAGCTCAAGAAAGACTTGCAATCATAAGGAGAAGCATAGTCGTAGCTGGACTGGACTAATCCTTATCAGGGATCAGTGAAGGAACTAGATCCCATTTGACGCGCCCCTGCCAGAAGTAGCAGGACGGAGAACTTATCTTCCATAATTCACATGTGAGCAATATGGGCCGGGGTATGCTCACAGAAACCGTACTTTGGGGTGAAGGGTTCGAGAGGTACAACAATCACAGATTGGTGCCCTCACACACTCCTATCTCCATGCAGGAGCAGTATCACCACGTACCACTGCTCACAGCTTTTCTACTGAGGGAGAGGCCTGATTCAAGTTCAGGGAGGACTGCAACCATGCCCCAACGCCTCCGTAGAGACCAGGTGAGCGTAACACTCTCTCACCTCTCGTGCCTGTCGGCACCATCTCTTCAACATCCGTAAGATCCAATCCGCCCTCACCTTCCATGTTTCTAAACTCTTAATCTCCTCCCTCATCTTCTCTCACCTCTTCTACGGCTCTTCTCTCCTCTTTGGACTCCCTGTCTCTCATCTGGCCCCCCTAAAATCCATCTACCACTCCTCTATCCGTACTCTCTGTCTCCTCGGTCCTCGCAATTCCATTTCAACCTCACTCTCTCAGCTTGGCTTGCTCCCCTTCCTTTCACAACTAAAATTTAAATTCCTCTGTCTAGTCTTCAAATCCCTCCATGAACTTGCCCCCCATCTCTCTTCTCTCCTCTCATTCTACACTCTCTCCCGCCCTCTCCGCTTCGCTGACCTCTTCTTACTCACTGTACACCCTGCCCCTTGCACCTCCTCACGCTTCCGTTCCTTTCAGCTCTTGGCCCCCCTACATTGGAACTACTTAACTCTTTCTATCCGCTCCATCCCCTCCTACTCATCCTTCCGCACCTCCTTGAAAGCCCTTCTCCTCCACTCCCCCCATGACTTTCCTTCCCTACCTTCTCCCCTCTCCAACTCCCCTGCTCCCTTCCTATCTCCTTTCCCTTCCTTCCCCTTCTCCTCGCACCCTTTGATCTCAAGTCAGTTATTTGTACCCTTCCCTACTTACCTCCTCTCCTTTTCCCTTATCCCTTCCCTCACCCCCTCCACCTAAGTACATTGTTCTACATATTGTCTCACTGGTTTGCTTCATGATTGTATATATATGCTTCTTTCTTTGTTGTACCTTGTTATATAAACCTAATAAACATAAAAATAAGGTGATTTTTTATAAAGGCGTTCGTCAGGGCTGCGTATTGGCTCCTTGCTTATTCAACCTATGTGTCTGTGATATGGGATAGATACTACCAAAAACAGCTTGTGTTACGCCACACATAGGTCTTGAAAAAATCTGCCCGGTTGTCTTATGCAGATAACGCTATTCTTAAAGATCATACCCAGATAGGTTTACTATGTCTGATAAACTCTTTTTTACAATACACTAGTGACAATGAGGGTCATTACGAACTGGGCGCAAAGGGATACCGGGCACCGGTAATGACACCGGTGCTGGTAATCCCTTTGCGCCCTATTCCGAGGTCCCTTTGCGGGTCCCTCCCTTAACGACTGGTTTTACCAGGCGTTATGGACGGGACCCTCAAAGGGATACCGGGGTCAATAAAGGTACCGCAATTTGCGGTACCTTTATTGACGCCTTCCCACTGAGCCCTATGGGGAGCTCAAATGGGAATGTGGAATGTCTTTTCAAATGGGGACTTACCGGTCCCGCAAAGGTCGGAATAGACCGGTAAGTCCCCATACCACCAAGTCGGTGGCGGTACCGGTATTGGTGCTAGTTATGGCGCTAATAGCGCCATGACTAGCACCAACCTCGGAATGAGGGCCAATGATTTAAGATTAAAGTCCACAAAAACAAAAATCATAACATTTATGAAACACACCAGAAAGAAATATGGGTATGTCTGAGAATGGGCAATTTCCCATTAGAAATCACAGAAAAATTGATCTATTTAGGGATACATCTAAGCTCACAAAGAAAGCTTTATTTGGTGAACTAATATTTATGTATTTATTTATTTAATATTTATATTGCGCCGGTAGCTCGCGAGCCTCTGTGTTCAGAAACAAGAACATGATACAGAAAGACAGAGACTGACATGAAGACGGGACAAAGAGAATCACACAGATGCTACAGATGATTATTATTTGAAGATATGGGTTTTCACCAGTTTGTCAAAACACATGTAGTTGGTTTCCAATCTTATGTGGTTGGGAAGTTTGCTCCAAAGGCCGGCTGCAAGTATAGGAAAGGATCTGCCTAAGTCGCATTTGAGTTTGTGTGGGGTCACTATGATTTTACCAAGGTAGGACAATCTTAGTGTTCTGCTGGGTACATATGATTGAATCCTGGATTTTAGGTAGGCCGGGGCTTTTCCAAAGATGTGTCTATGCACAAGTGTTAGGGTCTTGAAGTGCACCCTGTTTTAGATTTTCAGCCAGTGTAACTCCCTTCTAGAATCACTGATATGCTGTGATCTAGCTTTGTGCTTGACGATCCTTACCACATTGTTCTGGACAACTTGGTAACTATGCAAACACTGCTTAGTAGAACCCAAGACCAATGCGTTACGGTAGTCAAGGCGAGACATTATGATAGCTCTTGCAATAGTAGCACAGTTGTCTTCTGATATGCATGGCCTGATAGATTTTAGTAATCTAAGATGGTAGGCACATTTTTTATTAATGTATTGTTTGGGCATTAGCCCCCAGAGATGCTTCCAGCATCATACCGAGGGATTTGACTTTACTAGGGATCGATATGTGTGTGTCTTTGATCTGGAAAGACCTGTAGGAGGTGGATAATTTCGCTCTGGCTGAAGAAGAGCCAAATACCATGAGCTCTGTTTTTTTCCACTGAGACACATCCAATTGGAATCCATCCATTGTTCCACGTTGTTGTAGATCATAGTAAGCTGGTCACTATCTTTCTGATAGTCTCCACTCAGCTTGAACACCAGCTGCGTATCATCAGCATAGTTGGTAAAGAAGGTGTTAATATGATCAAAGACAAGGCATAGGTATCTCAGGTAAAGGTTAAATAGCAACAAAAGATAAATAGCAATGGTGACATGCAGGCCCCTTAAGATACTCCACAAATTATTTCCTTTTCCCAGGAGAACTTGTCCCCCCAATGTACCCTGGATATCCTGTTTTTTTAAGAAAGACATTATAGAGTCGATGGCTTCATCTGAGCAATTGGCGGTTTTCTTTAGTGCAGTCTGGAGTAAGTTATGGTCAAGTAGATTGAACGCTGCGCTTAGGTCAAGGAGGATGAGGAGGCCTATCTTTCCCTTGTCAATGATGCTGAGCATTTTGGTCTGTAAATCTAGCATGGCCGTCTCTGTGCTATGGGCGGGACGTAAACCCGACTGTTGGGGGTGGAGGGAGTTCGATGTTTCCACATGTGTTTGCAGTTGTCTGGTAGCAATCCTGTCCATGATCTTTAGGACAAAGTTGCAGTTAGTAATAGGTCTCAAATTGTTGAGATCGCTTTGGTCGAGATTGGGTTTCTTAACCAAAGGCGTCACTGTGACCCTCTTAATGAAGTCAGGTACTTTCTGGTCTCTAAAAGATGCATTGATGATCTTTGTTAATATAGGAGCGAAGATGTCAGTGTTGTCCAGCATTATTTTAGGTGGGAGGATATTCTCTGCGCATGTGGTGGGTTTCATGGAGGCGAGTACCTTAGTCATGTCACTGATGGTGATTTCTGTGAACTTGAATGTTTCAGTGTGTAGAGGTGTTGTCTCAGCTGGCATAGTGACTGTTGTCTTTTTGTTGATCTGGGAGTTTGTGATTGAATCCCTGGCTTTAGAGATTTCATTAAAGAAGGCAATCTGGGTTGCATCACATTCTTCTTGTGTGGGTGAGAAATGTGGGGTAATTGCTTTAGGTTTTTCTACTGATTTCAAAATGTTGAATAGTTTACTGGTGGAGTTGGCTGCTGTGGAGTTTAGAGGTGGATAGTGCTCTGATCGCTTCCTGAATGTCCTCAGTTGTTAGCTCCTAGTGTGTCACGTTGGGCCTCTTCTATTGTGGGGCTGTCCCCCAGAGTTCTACAAAGCATTCACAGCCGAGCTAACCCCGATCCTACATGAGGTTTAGTAGGAGGCCTTTGAGACTGGGGTATTACCAAACAGCATGATGAGACCCTAGAGATCCCTAATGCCCACAGCACTGCATGCCAATGTGGGCTTTTCTTGTCACACTCAATGGTAAAATCCTTCTTATGGGACAACATGCCATAAGGTTGCTATTAGTATTGATATTATTATTATATGGTATTGTATTTTCAATTTAAAAAATGGTATGTATATATTTGGATTCTGTGTGTGTGTGTGTGTGTGTGTGTGTGTGTGTGTATGCATGCATTGCCCCTGTATTGGAAACAGAACTTGTGCACTGCTGTCAGTATACTTGCCTCTATGCTTCTACCTTTTATTTGTATCAGTAATCCACCGTTACTTTTCTTAGGGACGTGTTTACCACCATGCAGCTTTCAGATTATACTCTAAGAACGTTCACACTACTTTTACACTACTTACCCTGCAGTGCTTTTACACAATGGGAAACCTGGATGTATCAGATCCCGTTTCTTTACCCACTTGTTCTGAGTTGTGCAAGCGGGTTTAACTTCAATAAAAGGTTACACAACGTTACCATCACTTTTTGCAAAGGTCAGTCATATGTTCACCACAATTCAACACGTACTGTCCATGTTCTGAGCAAGTCAATGTCTACCGTATGACTGCTTAGACATATAAATCATCTGTGGTGTTTTCTTTATTTTCCAGGCTAGAATAATTGTAGTCATGTATGGCACAGGGTTAATGCTTATGGTCATGCAAAGCCGCTCAATATCATGTATTCTCTCTACGAGCTGTGAAATCTTATATTTCTTCACCGTGCTTTCACATGTTGTTTCAGTCTTTGGTGTTCATTTTGGCACCTCGGTTTTTATTGGACTTCCTGTTTCTTCCTCGGCTCCTTTGGAAGCTGTTTTTAACGCTGCACCAGGTTTGCAGAAGTGTGATCATATCATCCCATTGTCAATGGCACTTCACTGGCTGCATCTCGCTGAGAGAATTACTGTTAAACTGGTAACTGGTGTGAACTTTGCCTGACAACCCCATCTTATTTGACTGGAAAATTCAAGATCCTAGGTGGATCCCAAGGACTTCCTAGCCTTGATCTCTTCGATTGAAGGTTCATCGGTTTAGACATGTTTACACGTCGAAAATATATGTCTCTAATGCTGCTGTTAGTCACTAGAACTTGGTACCTGAGTTTTAGAAAAGTACTTAAAGCATAGCTCTGGAATGCAGCCTTTTGATCTATCTTATCCTGCTTTTATCTTTGTCCTGTGTGGGGCTTTTATCTATTTGTGGCAGTTTGTTGGGTGTGTGGCTTGTGTGGTTTGTGTGCATTAAGGCTAGCCTAATGGGCGTTAAGGGTGCCAGGCAGCTATGCAAGAGAGGAGCGAGGAGCAGGGTTGGCTAGTAGTGTGTGGTTGTTTTATTGTTGGGTCCAGTGTTCTCACTGTCCTGTGGTTGTTTTTCGTCCGGGGTATGGGTTGTGCAAGGTGCCCGTTTTTATGATTGGCTCAGTGAATTGAATAGCCAGGCAAATGAGTTGTGTTTGTGTGAAGACACATGGGGCCTGATTCACACTAGGTTTTCCAGTTGGATTGCGTCATTATAAAGCGCTTCTGTGAACCAGGCCCAAGTTATATCAAACAATCATGGTTGGAATTGAGAGAGGCAACCACGATCATGGTGGGGTCTACAAAAGAGTTATCACCTACCCTGAAGACAATTGAATTTTGTTGTCATAAGACTGAAATGAATATTACAATTGTTCTTTTTTAAAACCTGCCCAGTGGTTTTTAAGTGTGGACCCGCATCGTCTTGCTTCCGTGGCAAGCATGTTGCCCCTGAGCTATCCTCGCGAGAATGTGCAACAGAAGTGTGAAATGAGATCAGATAGCAGTGTTAAACAGCCAAGTGGATAGGTTGGTACCTTAGGGGATGCAGCCGTTAGAAATGTTAGACTAAGGTAATAACAAGACCAGACAGGGGTCCCATTGCACAGAAGGAAGGAAGGGTTTAACCTGAAGGCCTATTCTTTGATGGAGAAGGAGTTGTACAACTAGTCAAGAGGATTGTTCTGGTTGACAGTGGTGAAATCAGGGGATGAGTCTAGGGGGATGAGGATGGTTGAATAATTACTTTCTACAAACGGAATGAGCTTATCCCTCATAGAGCGCCAGATCAGATTTCATAGAGTGCCAGAGCCATGAACGGTAGACAGAGAAAAGGTCATCATTGTCTTCATTGAATGCAAGGATTCGGAGGATGGCCACCATCTGCATGATTCTGACGAAAAATTAGCACTGGCAATGAGGTGACAGCTAGAAAGGACTGCAGGACTAGCGGATTGTTTTAAGGAGACAGGATGCAAGTGTTTTTTAACTGATCTGAAAAAACAATTTTGTGGGAAAAGCTATTGCACAGGGCGGATATGCAGCGTACCAGGTTGGCAATATTGACTTTTATTGTACTTGCTAGGCAGGAGAAACCCTGTTCTGCAGAAGCTGCCATCTTTATTTACTGTGATTATTGCAGGAAGAACCCTTTGAAAGAATAGAAAGACAACACAATCATCAGGAGCACTCTTCTCCCTGTAGATCCTAAACACGTCCACAGGTGTGTTGGTCACCAGGTTAATGCCCTAGCATATGCAAGTCTTTTTCTTGCTCTTGAATGTATCACAGCGTCCCCTTATTTAGCAAAGGCAAGCCAGCTTGCTCTTTTAGGACTTAGGTGTGTACCATCAGTGTTCTAGTATGCTATTCCTTCTCGTCAGGATGGAAAGAACATCATCCATCCAGCTATGAGAGCAGCAATATCCGGGATAATAGAAATGGCACTGTGGCGCCTTGCTAGAAGGTGCCATGGCTAGAGAGCAAGGCAATAAGGTCCAATTTAGGGGGTACAAAGGTAGAAGCAAAGGTGGAGATGGAACACTTCTCCATGAGCCTGAGTAAAAGGAAATCTGCCCCATCTGGGGATGCAGGCAGCAACACCCTTACAGGTTTTGCCAGGTGAACTGAGATCAGAGGCAGGGATGATGATGATGATTTTCAGGGAGAACATATTGCTGTGTTCTTAGTGGTGCTCAACCAGATATTGAAGTCTCCAAGAATGAGAATATATTGAGAGACAGAATGGGCGCTTGCAATGAAACACAGCCTTCCTTAACAAAGAGGGAAGTGTCTCTTATCTAGTTACAATGGAAAGGCAAGTGAGCATTGAGAAGGCATTTGTATCCAGACTTTCAACAGAAATATATACAAGTCATTAGTGTCCCAAACAAAACCTTCCAATATCGGGGAACTGACATAAATCAGTAAACAGCATAATGAATCAGGCAATAAGCCACTCGCAAATGGGCCGTAAGTGCATAAGGTAATGCTCCCGGGGCCCACAGTTAAAGGCACCAGTCTAGCGAGGGCCTTAAGCAGTAATGGCCCGACAGCGAGGGGCTTATTGCCATTAGTATTCCAGGGTTAAAAGCCACAGGATACTAATGGTGTTGTTTTTTTTTTGCCATTCATGAAGTGGGCCGTTGCAGTACACACTAGTTGAAAAAATACTAGACCGCGTATACTGCTTTATTACAATGGACCAGCAGGGTGCCATTTTGGGCTCCAGGTTTTTTTAGTAATGAATAGGGAAGAAAACGGGGTGGCTTTAAAGTAGTGATACATTACAAAGGGATTGCTGCAATTTATCAAAGAGTGCCTGTTTCAAGTGATTGGAAAAAAAACATAAGCAGCATAAGGTTCAGAATGGTTTTATTAGTTTCAAAAACATGGGGTAAACATTAGTATAGGGTGAACACATTGAAATAGACTGGATTATGAAAATAAAGTAGAAGATAAGTGTATAGGAAAATAAAACGACAATGACATTATTTTGCATTTAATTGAACATTGCCATGGGAAGTAAAGGAACATTTTGAAAACTGGGGATTAGAGTTATTTTCAGAGATGTTGGACATAATGGTGGAGAATGAATTAGAAGATGATGGAATAGGTGATGTAATACAGAGCATTTCAATTTTGAAAGGGGGTCTACATTCAGATAGAGGAAGTAGATATTGTGGTGTGTGGTGCGTGACTCTGGTGTAGAATTGACGACCATTCTTTATGTTGTGTAGCCTGGGGTTTCCTGTAACTGGTAATTGATGTTGGGTTTCGGTGTCCAGTGAGAGACATCATTTCTCTTGTATCCAGGCTGGCATTTGAAAGTAGTTGAATTGCAGTTGCCCGAATCCAGTGATTGGTGTACACGTTACATAGATGAGCACGTTTACTGATTTGTTGCATGAAACTCTCTAGAGTGTTTTCCAAGTGGACGTTTTGTGTGGCAGCACTGATTGTGGTGGAAGCAACGAGGCATTAGGTAAAACAGGGTGCAATTTGGAGATGTACAGGAGAAGAGATTTCCCAGGACAGTCTTGATCAGTGGGAATTGCATGCATCCTGCCTCTCAGTGTCGCTCCAATGAATGATGGTGATTTTTGGTTAATTCATTGAAGGTAAGTGTGGCGAATTGCTTGCCATTTTCATCAGCTACTACTTCAAAAGCATTAGGCAGGAGCAGACAAAGCCCTTCACATCCTCTTCTTGCAAAATGCATTTGTTTGTCAAGCCATCCTTTGCTCTGTAAAGTATCTGGAAAGGCGGTATTGAAATTGCCACAAGAGCGTAGTTTGGTGAGATCGGTACGTGTGATTGGTGCCTTCTGTTGTGCCTGGTGTCTTCCATTCTGGCACTGTCGTTTAAATATACCGATGACTACATTGTTGGCTGCAATGAACTGGTCACTTTGCATTATGTTAACATTTCTGCTATACAGTGGATTAGACCAGAACATAGTGATATGAGACTTTGTGGCTGGTTACACTCCATTTACAGTTCGCACTTCAGCATAAAATGATCGTAGAGAAGAAGCAAGAATATTAAATGGCTGCATTTCAAAAGAAGATGAGTATCCTTTCAGCACAAGCCAGCCCTTGAAAGTATCAACTGCCCATTTGATGGCACATTGTGTGTTTTGTTCAGATATATTTAATTCTATTATATCTAGGTCTGTGTTGGCCGCAGAAATATGTCTGCCAGCATTTTTCAATATGAGTAGGACATTCAGGTTTCTCTGCAAGGCTGGTGTTGTGGTTTGTCCTTCTTCTGTTTCCAAGGTGCTAACTTCCAGCCAATCCTCTACTGTAAGTGGCCCGGAGATAGAGAAGTTGATTGCAGCTGAGGGACTGGAACACTGTCACGCAGGCAGAGAGGTTGCCATCATAGACAATGCGGAAGGTGTTTGCTGCTTTGTTTCGTGGTAACAAAAAAAAAAAGATTGGATTTTGCGGATCAGCGAGCAGAGACAAGCGGAATCGAACCGATATGTCCAGTGTTCTCCGAAAATGACAGTGAACTATGGAAAGTGAGGAACGGAGCAAACACTTTTTAATATGACCCCAATGTTGTTTGCACTAAGGAAAACTTTGCCCTACTGCTACTAGGCTGCTACTTTGCACTTGCCCTGATGCAAACTTTCTATAATCTGGCCCTTGGTGTACAATGCGAGATAAACTTGAGTTGTCTTTGATGCCACTTAGAACCCTGGGTTGTAATAAACACCATAGTTGACTACCCATGTAATATTGTATGTTGGGTATTACTACCATGGCTCTCTTTCCCACCCATGTAGCAGTATTGCCGGTGTTGAAGACTGGAGACATGACTGTGGCTTGATGCTCTTGGTGTGCTGGGCTTTCCCTCTTCCCTCAGGAGAATAGGACACATCATATGTGCCTACAATTGGATCACAGTCTATTATAAGTTCCACAATTCTGTGCTTTGACCTGGCCGCAGGGGGATTTTGAAAAGGGAAATGGTTCCACATGGCTTCTTACGGGAGCCCAACACCATATCGCATAGCTGTTTAGACCAAGAGAGGGATTGGTATCAGGCCAAAATGCCCACGGATAAATTGTATGAGGCAAAGACGAGGGCAATAAGTTAGGGAAGTGCATTATCCCAGCGAAAATAACCCCAACAAAAGTTTGTATGGATATTAGCATTTCCTGATTGAATAAAATACAATTACACATTGCATGCAATGGCTGCTAGGCTGCTGCTGAGGTTTCAACGTTTGCAATGGGGTGACTGACAGAGTATATTGACTGCATTCCAAGCATACTTATTGGTTCAGAGCGGTTCAATAATGACTTTGAGTCTAAATAAAATTGTACCTAATATTGACTTATTTTTAAACAAGGCTTTTTGGGGATTTGTAAGGAATGTCAATTAAACTAAACTGAGAATACCGGTTTGCATTGAGTAAGACTTGCGCAGATAAAGAACGAGAAGTCCCTTTATTGTGTTGTGTTGTACTAAGAATCTGTTGCAATGCATTCTCCAGGATGGACTGGTGCTGTTTTTGGCATAGGTGGTGAGGGGTCCAGCTGTACACCCCGATGCACTCCTGCTTTTCTTTTCACATGCATTTTTCAGATGTCTACTAGGCTGTTTTTGGCTCACTGTTGCCTCGTGAGATGAGTGCACATCCTCTTCCGCTGCGTGATTGCCGGGGGAGTGGAGGCTTAATCACCTGGCGAGGCCACACAGAGCCTCATGGTCCTTGCCAGGATCAACCCCTCGGAGTCTACATGCCCCTTACAGTGTAAAAGGAGAATTCCACGCAGGGCAATGCCTTTCTCTGCAGGGGTCAGCAGGGGGCTTCTGGTAGACAGGAGCTAATCCGTCTCCTTTATTAGTGTGTGGATGTAATGTACCGTTTGTGTTTCATGTAAATGTCAAAAGTAAACTGATGCTGTTCATTAAAGTAGAGAAAACCTCACTCTCTAAAGCATGTCTGGCCCTACCTTCCAAAGTAACCATGCTTCCATTCATGCAGCCCGGGACCACCCTTCAGTCGCCATATTCTTAAAACCTAATACCCAGGTAGTCATTCCTAAATCATCCGTGTTTTTCTGCATTTGTCATGATTTCCACACACGTCAGAACTAAGACCACCAGGAGGAATCGACTCTTTGGGAATGCATTCATGAGCACTGTTCACCTAGCGATCATACCTGTGCGTTAAGTGGAAGCCATGCGGTCAGTCACACTGCAGAAAAGAGTCAATGCACCCGCAAATGTGTGAATAAACACACCAACGAAATCGCTGACTGCCTGAAATCCCTACAGCTTGCGCTATAGTGGTCCCTGAATACAAAATAAAAAATAAAAAATAAAAATAAAAACATGCATTGTCAATGCTAATAGATATTGGGCCTCATTACGAAATTACCAGCACCCGGCTACGGGGACGTACCAGTGGTTGAAGTGAACGGGAGCGGTCGGGAGCGATGCTCCTCTACTTTTTTAAATTAAGTTTTTCTGTTCCTATACTTTGATTTTAATAAGAAACCGTTCCGGAATGGTTTTGTTTTAAAATAAAAGTGTAGGTAGAAGTTAAATCTTGCACTTGCAGTGCACTACACTAAACATTCTCTTAAATAGCAGGTGCAAGTGCTTGGGGGTTTGTATTGTGTGCAGGAGGGGCGTGGCTATGGGGTTTGTGGGGAGTGGGTGCAGGACAGCAGGGAACATAGTTACGCTACTTCTTTTCGTACACTTCGACCACTGGGGCGTACAGGGGCATTCCAACCCCGGCGGACCTGGTCCGTCCCCATTGCCAGGTGCCAGTATTCATTACTCCCCATCCCCATTGGAGCCACAAGGGCTGAATGGGAATGGGGAGGTTGGATGCACCAGCACCATTTATGAATGAATGGTGCCGGTGCATCCGATGAGTTGTGCTCACGGGTGCCGCTCTGCCCACTCAGGTCAGACCTGGTGGGCAGAAAGGCACCCGTGAGCACAACTCGTAGTTTGCCGGTCTGGTACTAACGTTGCCAGGAGCTTACCAGTGCCGTTACTACTGGACTGGCAAAGTTATAATGATGCCCATTGTGTTGTACGTCTCAACTCCAGTCCAAAATGCCTCAATACTGGCGTTGTATCCCTGTTATAGTATTCCTATGCTAGGTTATAATTCCACCCTTGCAGGTGCTGTCATCATCGTACTAAGTGGAGCATGACACGCCACCATAACGTCTTCACATGCTTAATAGGTCACAAAGTGTAACTTACCATTTTGTATTTATTTTTTACATTTATAAAGCGCACAAAGCAGCCCTTGGGCATCGTGGCTCTGTTACAAGCTAGACTTACTTAGTTAGAGTTACTTAGTTACAAGAGAACAAATAATGGGGAAAACAAATCACTTGAAACAGGCACCCTTTGATAAATTGACAGCCTGTAAGAGGTTCGTGGTTACAGTGAACCAATAAAGGTCCTGGTCAGTGTAAATGCGGCTTGGCTGGATCCAGAAGTGCTGGCAGGACCTTTAGCTCCTTTCCACAACTTGGATGCAAGACACAACAGGGTGTGCATGGCCACAGGAGGAGTATTACCACCACCAACACCATGGACCTGCGACCATGGGAGGAGCAGGCGCTGGCTATCATTGATGTAAGTGCCCTTGACGGAATTGCAGGAGTAGACACTGGGGCAGGGGTGAGTACACTGCACACATGGGATATAAGCATAAAACCTCCCTCTATGGACATCAAAAGGGAGACTTGCCACAATCACAAATGCATCCCTAATACATCACCCTCATGTGTCCACATCACACATTCCCCATCTGCACAGGAGGAGATTGGGGAGATGCCAACCACATGAGACTGAACATGTACATGTTCACACCTGAGCACACTCCAGGATACAAGCACACCCAGCTGTACACTGACAGTGTCGCCCCAATCACCAACATTCAAGGTGAGACAACATGAACACATAGATTCACATGCTCAATGATGCTTCATGAAAGGCACATGCAAGTGCCCCGAGAAGCCTTGTACCTGTCCCATCAGTGTGTAGGACGAATGTGAGTCCTGTTGGGATGCACGTAAATTGTCCCAGCCAGGCAAAAAGAAAAACAATAAAAGAAAAACCTATTAGGGTGGACCACAGTGTGAGTAGGACAAGTTTGGCACGGCAAAAGATGCACGTATCACTTGTAGTTGGTTTTGACACATATAAGATATCCACCAATTGCAACACAGAAGAAGCAACAAATATATTAATGTTGCTGTTGAGTTTATCGATAGGGCATTGTATAGGCTCCGTTTTTAGTAGGTGTAATTGATGTTATGTACGTAAGTGAGGTACGAGGAAAGAGCTGAAGCAGTTGGATGATGGAGTCAGAAAGGTACAAGGTCAGTGTGTTAACATGGCAGGAGTGCAGACATATTGGATTTTAAGGCCTTGTACACAATGAACAGAATAGAACGCAAGCCTTGTTGTGGAGATAGAGCTATGTTTATCTCAGTCCCAATACAATTCCCTGTCCATTCTGTGATGCTGGAAATGCATCGAAGGGACAGGGCCTCCGTATCCTTGTCCTTTACTGCTTTGTATCATGTGTTCTGTCATGTTTTCCACAAAGGAGTTCATCTGGGGCTCATGGCGGTGCAGCTCTCTCTTTTGGTTTTGGTTTGGTGAACAGACCCATGGGATACCCTTATAGCACCCATGAGTGGGGGTACAACCCTGTGCCCCTAGTGTATGTTTTTGAGCACCCACAGAGCAGGATATGGGCTGGTGGCAGCTCCATGCCGAATTTGACAGGTGCTCTGAGTATCCTCCATTTTGGGATACCCAGGCCCTGTCATTGGGATCAGTTGATTCCTGATAGGAAACAAGATGGCCCTATGGCCTCTTGCTTTCTATTGCCTGTTACCTTGTTTTCCCAAAGTCCTGGGAAGCCCTGACTCTGTCCCTTCCCCCTGACCGGCTGTTGGGTGGAAGTTCCATATATGGTGTTGTTGTGAAGTCAAGGCCAGACTGGCTGGAGCCTTCCCAGTGACTGCATGTTGTGGGTAAACCCTGTGGGTGGGACCTGGGTGAATGGAGTGTGTGACGAATACGCATTCTGTGTTGTGGGTGTCTAGTATCTGGTGTTTGACACAATGACTGAGAAAGCCCTGCCCGAAACTGGTATGAATGCAGTGTGGATTGTTGAATGGCTGGGTACTTGTCCCAAAAGACATAACCTGTTGTGAGTGTCTGGATAGGAGTGAATGGCCTGAATGCACTATGCACCTGATTGGATGCCTGTCTGCATGAATGCCCTTCTGACCGATTGATTGTCTGAGTGTGACCCAGCAGAATGAATGGGAGATCAACTAGTATATCTGGGGGCCTCTCACTGCTAGAATTCGTGTTCAGAAGCTGAAGTCCAATACGACGAGTAACTGGAGTAACTGACGCTTGACCTTGAAGCCCTGCTGGATGAGAAGAATTGCTGTTGCTCTCCTTCACATTCTGAAAGATGCTGTGCCTCCAAGGACTGACCCAGAGAGGACCTGGTAAGGCACCCTCTTCCCGAGCTACGAGGGACCATCGTGCACCAGCTGATCTTTGCCAAAGCTCCCTGGTAGACAGACCTTCGACAGGCTGCCGATCTGAGATGGGGACTGCTGTAGAATCCCAAGGAGAAGCATCCGGACTGTTGTCCGCCAATGTCGACGACCGCCGTCGCTGACCGGAGCTGCCGTGCTCCCGTTTGCCTAAGAACTCTTGATTCAAGGACGCTCTCGTCCGCATCGCTGCCCGCTTGATCCCACTGGAGAAGGCCAGACCGTCGCCGTGCCGAGGAGTATCTCCTGGTGGGTTTCACGCTACCCAAAGACCACAGAGATGCCGACGACTCAACGCCCTTGCTGGGCCACAGTTCTTCATACTCTTTGCGGTCCAGAACTATAGTAATCGAGGTGCCCCGCACGCCTCTTCCTTGCAGGACCTTTACGCTTCCCCGTCGACGAGCACCGCTATGATAGAAGCTGCCACTTCACCACCGTAGTTCACCCTGTTCTCCGTCAGACGTTCGACAACCCGTGACTCCTGCCTTAAAGGGAGGGCACTCAAGAAGTGCCGTCGATTCCCCGAAGATGAACGCTACAAGTCCAGGTACATTGAGGCTGTAGAACTATTGTAGAGGGAACTGAGACTGGTAGAACAATATGTGGACTGGGCTTGTGATGCATCTTTGCTTTACAGGTTGCCCAGGTGGGGGGATCTCCACACAGAACTGTGTTTAACGGTAGAGGCCAGTATTCTGCCTATTGTTTCAACCATCTTGCTTTCCTTCCTATTTCTATTGCTGGTTTCCTTGTTATTAATCTGTGTGACATTTTGACAGTATAGTTGATGCACTTTAATGAGATCTGATAATAATTGTGATACCACTTTAGAACTGTATATATTTACCATTATTGATTTTCTGAGCACAAAGTGAGTTATTGTGATAGTGTACATAACCTTGAATATTAATTACATAAAGACTGTGTTTTAACTAATACAGTGTGTGGACATTCCTTTGTGGGGGCTTGGGGATTACACTGTACTTAAGAACCAGCCTGCATCACCTCCTGAGAAGCTAGGCCTTGATTGCTTGTCCATTGCTACCACAATAGAGAATCTTGGCTGGGGTCCTCTGTGACTCTCCTCTACCATATAGAGAGCGGAAGTACAGACCCCCCCTCCAGTCTTTACACATCCCCCAGGAGAGAAGCCAAGGTCAGAGGCACCCATGGGGCACAGATAAATGCTAATGGTATCCAGCTGCAGGACCTGGCATGGTGGGAAAAGAATGTTAGCTGTTGGGAGAGCAGGTAGCGATGTGCCCTTTGAGGACACATTCATTAGAATAGGGCACATGGGTTTGTCATGCAAAGAGGCCAGGCAAAGATATGGAACACTACTGCCCTCCCAAATAAACAGTCATCCCATTTGAATTAAAAGTAGATGCACAACCAAAGCAAATAAATCCCTGCGATTCAGACTTGAGAACAGTGCCCCAGTCACATCATTACTGGGCACATGGGGTTTGAAGGAGATAAGGGGGGAGTCGTGTCTGCAACGTTCCATGGTCTTGGATAGGAGATGCCAATAAAAATAGAACAAGTCTGGGGGTGCAGCTTGTGTGCCTTGTGGCATCCCATACCTGGATTCAATATTGACAATGTAGTGGGCCACGTGTCTAGGGGAATGGGCCAATCGTTCCAAGGATTATAGAGGAGTATTAGAATGTTCTATAGGTGGTAGCCAAAGAGGGTGGTAGGATAACATTGTAACCTATGTATGCAGATGTTTCAGTTTTCCTCTATATAACCTGTAACCTCGTGGGGTGTCACAAGCTCTGGGTCAGTTTGGTCTACGGGACTGTATGGGACCATTTTGTATGTAATAAACATTGATTTCCCTTGCAAACTGGTGCAGTGATCTTTTGGTCTCTTGGATTATTTTTAATGTTGGGTTTTGGGTTGCTATTCACTTTACAAATTGGTGACTCTAACGTGATCCCAGACTCTCCATGAGGGGGTGTCCCAGCCACGCATCCTGGAGTGTGGTGCCCATTTCGGTCCGGCGGAATTACTGCTGGCACTGGCAAGTGGCACTGTAAATCCCCATTTTCTATGAATCCATAGGACTTTATGGGGCTTTTATTGCAGAATTATCATGCAGTAATTCCATCACAGTAATTCGCCCGATTTTACTGATTTTTTGGTAGAGAGTTGGACGATTTACCTCCAGCATTATGCTGGAGGTAAATCCTCCACTCCAGGGTCAAACTCGTAGAATCGCAGAGTGGGACTATTGGAGGTAATTCTGTTATCGCCAATTTCTTTCCCGCTCCGTCATACTTGTAATTAGGCCATCAGTTTTTTCATATATTGAGGTGCCCAGAGGGATCTCCTCCATCGTGAGGAAAGATGACATCATGACAATATAGAGTGAGCAAAAGAGAAGAGAGAGGAAAATGGATCTCTTCTATTGCAGAGAAAAGGCAATGTTGCAAGTAGATGTCCAGTATATGAAGGACATGGGATACCTCCACTCGGCAAAAGCAAATGTTAGGAGGGGACATTTCTTTGTCTCAGAGAGGAGACTGAGAACTGTCTAAACCATTGTGTATACAATTGCATTTTATTGGTTTGTGGCTTAAGATGTTTTTGGAATTATTACAGTGTCTAGTGGTAGTTGTTAAATTGTGTGAAGAGGGGTGTGATGCAATAAGTAAGTGGGGCGAGGAGAAAGAGGAAGAGTATGGGGAGTGTGGGCAGCTTTGGGAGAGTGGGATAGATTGGCATCACTGGATCGATGTTCAGGAAACAAAAGATTATTATGAGTGCAAAATTAGACATAACTATGAGTTCCCTTACCCCACTAAAATACATGTGTACTGCATTCCCACTATATCGGCAGAAAACTATGGAGTACCAGGGGGGTCGTTGATATCAGAGGAGGGATGTACAAAACTTTGCTCGAAGAAGGAACACAAAATAAAGAGGTTCTTGGCCATATGTACACCTATTTAGTGGCAAAAAAAGAGGGAAGAAGTTGAAGAATAGGAAGGATATTCCTGTGCTTTGGAAAAATGGTTAAAAATGGTTAAGGATTAGGAAGATGTTCCTGAGGACCCTAGAAGGGTAAAAATTGTAATACCATCACCCAGCATCAGTCCTGTATTTTGTGTAACCCCTGCCTCCTGTGATGCACCTACACCGCTCACAGCCCCTCCACCCTGTTAAGGATTTCAATCAGGCGATACACTCTGCTCTTGCCCTAGTGTACAGCGCAATGGAAAAACTTATTTGATATATAGATTCAATTATTTGAAAGATGTAGCACTCGTATAACACCCCTTATTTAAAAATACCCCGGGTCACGCTGGACCAGGAATCAGGCTGGTTTGTAAAATGTATTATTTATTTATTTATTTAAGATCGAAATAACAACATATATTTTAATAGGTAAACAACAATCACCAATGGGGTGACAGAACACTGAATAATATCTTTAATACACTAGGACTAAGTAATGAGCAAAACAATTGCAGCACAGAAATAATACTTTTGTGTTGGTTCAGATCAGATAGCACTATGGTTAGAGGTTCCACCTGCAACACCCCTCAACCCCCAATAGGCAATGCAAAGAGATGGAAGGAGAGAGCAGGTATTCAGGAATAGTACAGATCAAATAGTGTCTCACTTCTCCCTTGCCCCCTTACACAGAAAGAGAAAAACGAAGTGGGATTTTCAATTGTCAGAATGATTTTTAAAGTGGCTGAGCAAGAACTCTAATTGTGTGGAAAAATGCTTAAATTATTCTAAATTCTTATGGGAGCCACTTTGAACAGTTGCACACAATCACCAGCAATGGTTTAGTCCAAAGAAAACATTTGAAATCTTAAAGTCCAGGTCGGAAACAAAGGAAGCTATTTCACACGTGTAAACATTTCTCAAAATGCGAATTTGCAGCAAACTTTTCCGTGCACGATGTTCGCAATAACGGGAGAATCACACTGTTTTGAAATGGTTTGGGTTCTATGGATAGCTATGGATGTTAGGTACAAGTAGGATTTGTCATTTTGTTTCTATCACAAAAACTGAGGGAGGCGCGAGAATGGAAAGAGGCTTCAGTTTTAAAATCAGAAAAATATTGACTGTGGGCTAGAGCATCCAAGCTAAGGCACCAGGACGGCACAGGTAAGTGTCAGGAGTGATTTGCGACTCAGTCCTGGTTCCTCGCTTTCCACCTTGGAGCGCTAGGCTGGTCACTCGAATTAAATTAATAGATCAAAGTTGACAAAGATGACTAGGAAAAAGGATGCTTTTACAGATAGACAGAAAAAGATTACACTACGGATTCAGACAATGTGACTGATTATGGAAGTAAGGATAGTTCAGAGGTTAGGAGGGGACAAGATAATGCATGGGAATCAACAGTTTCTAGCTTCCTGTTAATACTTACAAGACAAAATGGATTTAAGATTTTGGACCATCAGGATTCTAGACCGTCAGGATTCTGGACATTGAATCGGATCTATCAGGGATGGACAGCTGGGCACATCGGACTGGACAAGGTCAGTAAGGCTCTCTGGTCACAGCACTGCACAGGACGGGACGGAATCTGCCCTTCTTGGTTCTGAGGATATTTCAATTCAGCAGGCAAGCATTAACAGCATGCCCGGCTGTATTATGATGCTTCCCCTAGGCTTTTGGGGTTCTGTTCTAGAGTTTAAGGCCTAGCTGAGAATGGTTCAGCTATGTATGGGCCTTTGCTTTGGCATGTTTCATGCATCAGCAAAGTGAGTGGATCTGTCTGTCCTTATGTGCTGTCAGCTGTCTCTATTTATGCTCTAAAATGACATCATAAAGGGTGTGTGGGCCAGCTTAGCCAAGCTTTGACCTGGGATAGGGTCAAAACTTCATCTCCGACCTTGCATTTGATGTGATTGGATCAAGGCCAGCTGATGTCACATTTTATGATTTGCTTTACAGTCCTCAGAAACCTCCCTTTAGCCACTGGTCTCAAAATCGGATTTTACAATAAACACACATTTCTACATTAGTCACCTTTATATAAATCACACACAAAGATGCCATATTTTGTGTAGCATCTTTTCATCAAAATCTCGCAGCTGTAGAATCTTGTTTTAACTTTCTACAGAATTGTGTCCTTTTCACTATGCACACAGTTTCTAAATTGTAAACAACTTTTCACAAATGTGCATGTTTAACATAGGGTTAGGCGTGTACATTTTCACAATTCTAACAGTAATACAGTTTGCATAAAATCACATATCTTGCCATTCCTGTCCAGAACATGTCACACAGTTCTGCCACCTCTTCACACGTGCAGCCAGAAATTAAATTAACAACTATGTCATTTTTATATTTTTCACCTTTTTGAATAGCAAGTTATAAGTCTTTAAAATGTTTTCTTTGTTCATGTTTAGCAAAAGATGGTCGCTTGGCTCCGCCTCTTTTTGTCTCCCTGCAGTCCAAGGCATTCCCCCTCCTGGCTTGTTCCTTCCAAGAGAGTTCACCTCCCCTTGTGTACTTTGTTGAGAGGGAGGCCCCCCTTCTGGCAGAAAAACCTGCTTTCCCAGTTTTTTGCAGCTTCAGCCAAGCTGATAAACTTTTAAACCTAGCAAAAGCCACATTTGTTGCATCACATACAAATACATTTCTTTCTTGGCCTTAAAATCTGTGACATCAAAAACACAACTAAAATCTGTATTTCTTTTTGGCAACAATCCTTTTTCTGTTTGCTAATCCAGCAGGCTTTTGAATTCTAGCTCACTTTTAAAGTTTCATCAGTCTCCTCTGACAGCTGTCATTCAGGCGGCCCAGGGTACTGCACCCAGATTTTGGCATAGAGGCTGTCAGTTTACAGACTTTCCAGTTTTCTGATGAATATTTTGCTCTTCATATTAGGACTTTTTATATTTACAATGCTTCATTAGATACATGAATTTTAGCACCAGGCAAGATTTTGAATGTAAAAGTGTTACGTTATAGGCATTTGGAGTTTTTATCAACAAAGCAAATTACATTTGTAGGCAAATTTTGGGGTTTCATTTGCAAAGTGCTGCTTCTCTCTCTGCACTCTGTTTGCTAGTTATGGAACCCACTGGCACATTTCTGCAGGGTGTGCTCTATTCAACCACACATCCACCATGGGTGGCAGGTTGTGCATCCCTCTTTGTGTGAGCTGAAGCACACGGTTTTGGTAGGATTTTGTAGGTTTTTGGCACACACAAGGGTTTTGCCATCATCGTTGCTGTTTCTTTCGCCATAACTGGCAGGGTGATGCCACATAGCATAGCAGAGTGGGTCAATACATCCCACAACCCCCACCTGGGTGTTACCCCATGAAAGCAGCCACAGGTTATACTAACCCAGAATATTTGCCCCATGCAGCCGCATGACAGAGCGCCCCTGACACCTATGAAAATATTCCACAGTCCTCAATAGCAAATGCCATGCACAACAATTGTCAGGCTTAAGTGTGGGCTGTTTTAAGTGCAGCCTTTCCTGACACACCACATATACATTCAATTATGTTGCAAACTGTGAAAGAAGATGAAGACCTGGCACAATATGTACTCCATATTCAGGAAATGTGGAGGGAGGGGAAAGAGAAACCATGGGATAAGACTATAGCAATATTCTCTCCCATGTTACAGAAAGGACTTCCGAAAGAGGTGCAGAAAGATTTGGATAAGGTAGTGGGGATCGAGACTAAGGGATGGGCAGAGAATCAGGTAATTATAGTACTTTGTTGCCGGTGATGGCAAAAGAAAGAGAAGGAAGTGGTGGATAGCGCACAGAAAGCTCAACCGAAGTTTCGGGCAGACCTGTAGGGCAGGTAGAGCCGAGAATGGCACTGGTAGAAACGAGAATTGTACCAGAGTGGACAAAAGGGCATCAAGGCTATCCAAATACCCGAGGTTATCAGGGAGGTTTTCAGGGAAGTTACCCACAAGGTTGAGTGGGATTTCAGGGTGTATAAGGATGTTGATGGATGGGGCCAAGATTTGTTGGACCAGGACTGTGTTTGGTACTAGTTCAAAAGAGGTTACTATGATAATTCATCACTGATTCCCCGGCGGTGACCTCTTCCAATGTAGCCAGGGGATGGAAGTTGCTACCTGATCCTGTGGGTGGTTATATGAGGGAGGATCACATGAAATGGGACAAATACCGGCGTAAAGGATGATTCCATTGGAGGAGATGCAGTATTCTCCCCTTTCCCCTGAAGAAAACTCTAAGATACCCAAACTTCTAATTGCATATTGTCACGCTAGACAAAGCTTCATGTGTACCTGAAACACTCACTACACACATAAAACAGCTTCTGTTTCTGACATTTCTTTATGGGACGATTTTGTACAATGAGGGGTAGAGGTGGGCACTACTTCTCATATTTCTTTCAATTGTTTTTCATATGTTATTCTTAAATTTGCATATTTATGAGGACCTACCAGAGAAAAAAGAGCCCTGTGACACAAGAACCTTTCATTAATACTGTAACCGCAAAAACCAGGTGGAAGCCACCTAATTAACTCTGATGCTGTCAGAATTGCTCAGTCCAGAGCTATATTCATTAGTTATGCATGTTAGATACACTATGTGATCAATGTGTATCTCTTGCACAGAGATGCATATCAGTGAGCAATGTGCTGTACTATTAATTTTAAGCGTGTTTTGTACAGATGTCGAACAGGTCATTCACATAACTTAGTGTCTAGTTTTGGGTTTTACATGTCTATTCTCTCCTTTGTAATCTGCTCACGTTCGAGCTGCCTGTAATATATATGTATGTATTCACTAAAGGTAATCCCTTAATGTAAAACAAGGACCTGGCCGCTACCTGAGAGCAAACTTACCTCCTGCTCCCTTTGTGGCTGAGACTGTACTGCAAAACCCTCTGCAGGGACGCGCAAGGTTTCATGGTTTTGTTCAATGTCAGCTCTCCCAGCCACAAGCAGCTGGGAGAGCTGCGCCTCGCGTCCTGCCCTCCCATAGAAATGGGAGGATGGGACGTGAGGTCGCCATGACTACCCCAAATAAATAGCGTCTAGAGACGCTGTTGATCATCATATTCATTGTTCTTCACCGCAGTAACATAGCGCTGCTTGTGTGCTCGAGTGCACAGCTTAGGTACAATTTATATATCACTGTTGTACGTCATGCTTTTCATCGTAGTGTTGTAGAGACCCACACAACACTGTCCCATGTAAGTTATATGATATATTGAAAATAACAAATGAACCCAATAAGTAGTCTTGGCAAAGAGAAGGCACTAGGCAGCTGATATTTGGGGAAAGATAACTGTCAGGGGAGTACATAATGGAATCTGTAATACTCCAAAGGAAGGAGAATTCCTGCAGGGTAGTATACCGCTAATACATTGAAATTGTGTAAATAACCTTTACATTTGGGAATACACCTGGCAGATAAATATACCAGGCAATCAAACAAAGAGTAAATGTACATAAGAAGTCCTGTCAGCCAAATCTACCTGAAAACTGTTCTGAAAACTGTTGTAGGATACCTAGCAGCGAAATATACCAGGGGATCTGAAGAACCCATGGGAGGATTCCTAGCAGAGGAGTATGCCAGGCAATCCACTAGAGTCATAAAGACAAATTTAACGGTGATATGAAATACCTGGCAAGGAAGTATACCAGGGAATCTGGAAAGTGCATGAAAGAGGTTGTGATATGTAAATACACTAACAAAACATTTAGGTTTTCAGAACAAGAAACCATGTGAATCCAGTATAAAGAAATTGTTGTTCAAGAGAACAACTTTTGTTACAAAGGCATTGTTGGATGTTGTGGAACATTGTGTGTGAACAAGAACTTTCTGAATCGAGTACAGAAGCCAAAAGTAATTGTTGGATAAAGAGACACTCTTATGAAGCAAAGAAACTGTTGTTTAAAAGAGACAATTTGGCCATCCTACTAAAAATCCAGGAGATAGGAACCATCCTTTGGATCCAAGGGCTTCTCCTTGGAAAACACTTTTTGGATGTTTCTTTATATTATGAACATGAGCATTTTGCACTAAACGTAGGTTAGAGACATTTCCTTTCACCGTTAGTTGTTTGTTTCTAGCGTAAGGGTCAGTTTGGAATGTTTTGTACACAAGGATGGTTTCTATGTTACTAACTACTGATTCTTAGTTTTAGTTTCTAAAGTAGAGAACCTCTTTCTTTTAGGATAGGGCTAGAGAGGAGTTTTTCAAACCTACGTCTGTTAAATAAAATGATTAATAATGAGAATATTGCAACTTTGAGTCTGCCTCTCATGTTTGACCCATCACATTACCAACACACTATTCGGGCCAAGCAGCAGAACTGATTGCAGTAATTGATTAGTGACCAGAGGCCAGATTACAGAAACTTTGCACTGGTGCAAGTGCAAAGTTTGCACGGTATTAGCAAGAGGGTAAAGTTTGACCTATTTTTCAAAACAATGGGACAGATTAAAAAAACCGTTGCACCTCAACAAGTGCAGTTTGGCATATTAAAAGCACCAACTCAAAAATTGCCCTAGTGCCAAAAAAGATGCATTTTCACTACATTTTTTGCACCAGTTTGGTTCTACTAAACTGTCTGAGACCTTTTGCGGGTAATACACCTTCTTTTCCCTTGCAAATTGGTGCAGTGATCTTTTGGTCTCTTGGATTATTTGTGTCATTCCTGTTTTGGGTTGCTATTCTCTTTACAGTCCTATCAAATGACACACCAGCATCTACACCACAGGAAAGAAGGATAGCCTCTAGACGCACAACACATCATCATACCCCAGTTCATGCATCTTGCATGTGAGTATGCATGACACTGGACTGTGAACACGAGGGACCATGTGCTGTACTCAGTCATGTCACACAGTCACCCCACTGCATATGGCACACCCAATCCAATAAGCACAGCGTGCACTGCAGGATGCAAATGAACATGTGAAAAGAGTGTAATACCATGTCAACACTTAACAGCATTATGCTCACATGTCCAAAATGCTGCATGCCTAAGATGATAGATACATGATTCTGTAGATCACACTCACCCACACATGGCCTGTGGTAAATTCCCACACCACCCACTCATCATCATGTACACAAACAAATAAAGACTTTGTTTTCTGACACAGAGCCGAGGGGGGGGGGAGTGCAAGGGGGTTAGAGGGCCATCATTTTCCAGCATCCATGCCTCTGTGCACACATGGGAGAAAAGGCATAAAAGAATCCATACCTCCAATTCTTTCCTGAGTTTTCAAATGTGAAATAGGGGATTACCACCATGTGATAGGAGTAGCAGTAACACCACCCAGCCCACCCCTGTCATCCCTGAACCATAGAAATATGGATTTGCTTGGAATGCCCAGGACATCGAAAGATATCAGGGACATTGTGAAGATACAGGACTCCAATCCATATTCCCACTCATGCAGCATATGACAGGTACCAAATTGGGGCAACATTGAGAATGGACAGGGCATCAGGGACTTGATTGTCCACTGTGCTGTCGCACATGTCCAACTCACTCTGATCGACCTAATATGTGTGCTGCACTCCCCACTCTTTAGGCAGCATGTTTTCTGTATCTGTGTATTGTACACATATTGTCACATGTACCTACACCCTAACATTGCCTTCTCCTTCACAGTGGATGGAAATGACACAGAAGTGGAGGAGTAGGATTTTGAAGAGAATGATGGTGATGTTGATGACACAATTCAGTGGGCAAGCAAGCTTGGCCAACATGAGACCACAGAGAGTGAAGCTTCAGATAGCATCTTGCCACCACCCCCACCTGACACTATTGAGTCCATGTCCTCCACCAGCCATACAGTGATTACACATGGCAACAGTGACCAGAACACTGTCTCCACTTTCACCACCACAGACACTGTAATTATGACCCATGTGACAATCAGGGAAAATATTATCAAGTTTCACAGGTTCAGCTACAAATGTAGCGTTATTAACTATGTGGCACCCTAATGGATTTATGGACACATTTGATAGAATAACTTCATACCCAGAGGTTCTCTGTGTTGAAAGAGTCAATTTGGACTTTTTTTATCACAAAAACTGTATGCTGCTCATACAGCATCACTGAACCGCCCATATTAATGGTTGAAGACATTTGTATTGCAAAAGCTGCTGCCGCTAGACCTTGCTCACATAGAAACTGGCCTTCCATAGCTGTGTCTAGGATTCCACTGTAATAAGCCAAGGGCTTAAGGCCCAACAATGATTTCTGGGTGAGGACCGCTGTCATCAACTGCCCATATAAATGTAAGAATAAATAGAATGGCTTCTTGTAATATGGGTCTCAAAGACCGGAGCATTGCTGATCGCAGCCTGGAGCTCCTGAAATAGGTCACTATTTCTTCTGACCATTCAATCGGACCTTTCACCTTCTGTGAGGCCTTAAGTCCTTGAAATAAGGGCCTTGTGTAGCTAGAATAGTCAAATATCCACAATCTACAATAGTCACAGAGCCCCAAGATCTGCTGCATCTGTCTCACAGTAGCTGGTTGGGGAGTATTCTGAACTGCAATGGCTCTCTCAGGCACTACTTTTCATCCTCCGGGCCATATTACTTGCCACAGATATATAACCTCTGTCGGGCAGAATTGCCATTTTTATTTGTTCACTTGGTACACCTTCTCTGCAAGCAGGGAGAGGAGTGCTGTTGAATCTCGACATGGCTCTTCTATAATGCTACAAATGAGTATATCGTCCACATACTAGATTACTGTACTATACACATATAAATTCCACAAATCCATTTCAACCATCTTCTTGAAGATACTCTGAGATTCACAGTACCCCTGAGCCAACCTAGTATGCTTGAATCTCTGATTACAATACGTAAACACAGTAAGGTACTGCGAATCAGGGTTTAAGGAGACCAAGAAAAATGCATTCATTACATCAATTACATTAAAGTGGGTTGACCCAGTAGGGATGTTACAGAGAATGGTAGAAGTATTTGGCACCACCAGAAACTCTGCCTGAACAATAATATTCAAAGGGCGCGAATCATTAACCATCCTCCAAGTGGACCCCTTTGCTTTTTTCACAGGATAGATGACCGTGTTACATGGGGACACAGACGGTTGTATTACATTGCTTCCACAATGCCATAATTGTCTCATAAATCCCTGTCGGCCGCTCTAGTCATGGGGTACTGTCTCACACGTGGCAATATTGCACCAGATTTCAATTTCTGTACCGCCCTTATTCTATTTATTAACCCCACATCATGAGCATTGCTGGTCCACAAGTGACCCTGCAGCTTCTCCAAATCTTCCCTCCAATATGGCAACGTAGTTCTAATAACAAGCATAGTCTGAGGTATATCCCTATGCTCTATCATTACCAGGCAAGGCACCGCAATCTCAAATCTCATCTCACATGTTTTTCGGTATCCTCAAACAATTGTTCGTCGGACAACTCCCTTAGTGATAGGGTTGGATCGATGCACAGAAATGTGTCCCACTCTCTGCCCTCCTCATCAGTGCCTGAGAGAACCACTCCGTCCTTTTTAATGAACACTGCTTCCAAATGAGTTGTAACACTAGTGCCTGGTGCTATATCCTGTGGAACAACAGGCCACAATAACAAATCTATTGGTATACACCATGTCCGGTCTCTGATCCCAGGGACCCAACCCAACCCGCATCACTCCAAAAAATAACACAGCTGAATGTACAGGTTCTCCCCCACCACTTATTGTGCTGTCATTACAACATGCCCCCAACAGCACTGCTGTTCTAACTGGATGCAAACCTGGAATCGAGCATACTATACCTTTCTCTGTAAATTCCATTGTCATGTTCAATTTACTTAGGAGGTCTCTGCCCAAGAGAGCAGATACATTTTGTGAATCTACCTTAATATATAGATCCTCTGTTTAAGGAACTGACAGAATAGCCCCAGAGAATCACTGTGTGTCCATCGTGATAAAGGGAATTTACCTTCCTTGATGCAAGATTTTGTAGCCCCTATATCAATCATACATTAAAAGGTTTGATCAACTATTGTTAAACCTACCTGGGGTTCCTCATCCGGATCGGCAGTAACAGACAGGACTAGACACATTAGAGATCTCTGTGGGCTATTCTAATTTCTGTGTGCAAGATGGACCCTTGAGAATGTAGCTCCACTCTATCCAACCCTTCAAGAGTTCTACTGTGCCCAGATTTCAGAGAGAAATGCAATTAAGACACATATTTGTGTGTAGGAAGTGATGTGGAACAGCTGAGGAATTTATGAACAAGATTTGAAGCTGACGGGAGTGGTAATTGGCTTCTCAGGACCAGAGGACTATTTGGGCTCCTGGCTGCAGATGGAGGCAATGGCGGCATAGCAGACCATTAGAACTCACAGAGGCTGTTTGTGGTTTCTGCCACCTAGAGTGTGGCCAATGGGGAGTTCGCCTGACTTCCTGCGAAGTACAGTGAGGCAGTGGAACAGCGCCGTAGCTCAGTGGCGCAGAGAAGGGGGAAATAGGTCAGGGGCCTGAAAGGAAGGTCCGCTCGCAGCTCTCAGACCCAGAGGGGAGTGCACCTAGATTGCTGTGGACTACTTGCGGCTGCACACCAGGATTAGCCTCCTGTGACAGAGGTTCCAGCCAGGGACTGAGTAGCAGAATGCCATTGGTGCGTTGCTGGAGCTACTCATTTGTCTTCCCTAGGTGCGCTGCTGATCCCCACAGGGAAGACTGTTCGACACTGCTCCAGGGTTGGAAGAGAGGGGAGTGCAATATTTCAGCATTTACAGGATTGGAACTTGCACATGGGGTAATACATTCACTTTCAGGACCCAGTACGGGATGCTCCACTAATGTTGCACTGTTTGCATACACATTCAAATGAAGCTGTGGTTCGGACAACAACATATTCATAGTGCCCCAAGAGAAGGGGGTTACCTGCAAATGACACAATGGGAGCAAGGAGAGATCTGTTGCTTTTTAACACACAGGCAGGTCTGGGCTCTAAAGAAAGACTGTAGACTTCACTGGTTCAAAGGTTTATACATTCTTGACCCCACTTTCATCAATGTTATTATTGTGACAACACACCTCCAGTGCTGAGCCTCCATTTTTACAAAGCAGTGTGTTCGGGGAGTTGTATTCTTGTGACTTCTATTGATTGATCGTACGTATCTGATGGGATCTGCCTTTCTCTGGCTGTATACAGCAACATGGTGGGTTCAGGTAAAGTGAACAGCCGTGGCCGCCCTATGACCTGTCACTGAAGGTTTTTGGATGCAGTGCCGCCACATGAAGGAGCAGTTTTGGGGCCTCAGATCGTGGAAGCCGGCTGGTTGGTGCAGTACCTTTTGCTTCTCTTGAGTACTGTGGCAGTCCTACCTTGTTTCCCACACTTCGGATTGGTGACTTAAGACTGGTGATCTTAGTCTGATGATCTAAGGCATTTTCCTCATATCCCGGAGAAGTGCTCATCCCACCTGAGTCACCTTCCCTCATGCTCTGCAGCTCTGCAAAATACCCTTTCATGGACGTTTGAGACATCCTACCCCTAATTCGTCTGCACCTGTCTTACGGCTAGGCTGCCTGGTGAGTTCATTGTGCATTGTGCAGTTTCCTCATCTCAATCTCTCCCACCTTCCATCTATCCCCCATCCTTCTCTCCACACCCTCCCTCCATGGTGTTTTCAATATCCCTTATCTTCTCTAACTGCATTTCTATCACCTATCCTATTCCCCTATATTGAAGTCTGCAAGAAAAAAGTTTAAGAAGGATCTGCTGTTCTCCAATCCAGGCCTGTTCATCTCTAACACATATGTCAATGCTTGTTCCAGCAGACTGTCACTGATATCCTCTTTGTTGTTCCCTCTTTTGACCTTTTGATTCCCCATATGGTCTCAGTGGTCTCCCCTTTCTCTTTCTCTCGCATTAATGGTGGAATCCGTTGAGAAGTACTCTTGGCATACCTCCTTTCCTCTCGGGCCATCATTAATGTCTACCTAAAGGGAATCATCATAGTCCAGGGCACTCAGACCAACCTCCGCCTTCTTGATAGGCGTATTGCATCTCTCATCATCTTTTCCTTTCTTCTGCCACTCCTTTTTACGATCTGTCCCCCCTGCCACTACTGACGGGTGTACCACATTCCTGTACCACGCCTCGAAAGACCTTCAAAGGTTGTAACCAGCTCCACTTAGCTACCTCAATTCTTGCTTGTCATGACACACTCCTCTGACATCTGGCAGCTCCTTGACGATCTTGACCTCGAAATCATTGTTCTCATGAGATGCGGTTCACGGCCCGCTCTGTCACAGGTTTTGAAACTCTCATCCCAGAGAGCTACAAGATCCTCTCCAAGCTCAGGCCGAACCAGTCTAGGTGCGGAGCAGCCCTCATCTTCCCTGAATTCCTGAATGGGTTCTCCTCTCAGTTGTGCATATAAAGCTCCTCTCTTCCCATCTTTAGGCGCTGTGTTGCACCTCACACAACTACATTGTATTCACATTGTACCCGCATAATTGTCATTAGTACCCGGCGAGAGTCAAACAGAATGCAACACGCATTCTGATTGGCACTCGCTGGGTCATTACCCGGCCGAGAAACATTAGATTCTCGGCCGGGATTCCAGTTGCCCTGTCCTCGGCGGGTGTATGGCAGCCCCTCAGCCAATGAGGAGGCTCAAAGCGGGGCCATCCCCACTCCGAGCCTCCCACGGCTGAGAGGCTGCCTTCGTCCCCCACCTCACTTACCTTCTTGCTCCTTCATCCCTGGTGGGGGACGATGGCAGCTTCCAGCCATGGGGAGATTCTAAGCGGGGCCGCAGGTACGATTATTATTTTTTTTAAACTTTTTTTCTTCCCCTCCCGCCCCCAACCCCACTTACCTACTGCTCCTTTTTTTTCCGGGAGCGGGCGCGCTGGGAACACTTCTGTTCCCAGTGCGTCTGCTCCCGATGGGCGCCATGGAAAGGCAAAACAGACTCCATTTTCTTGGTCGTTTCTTTTTTTTTCTGTCCCGAACAGCTGCAGCGTTTTGGGAAAAAAATATGCTTTTAGTGCCTCGGTCACGAAGATATTGCGGGCTGGGGTACTAATAGCAATATGACCCAAGCGGCGGGGGCATTACCAACTCAGGTAATGCCCCGGGGACTTCGTTAAGGCCCTCGCTTCACTCGGCCTATAACTATGGGCCCCGGGGCATTATCTGAGTCAGTAATGCCCCCGCTGCTCGGGTCATATTGCTTAATTATGTTGCTAAATGCATGCAAATCTAAAATGTATCAAACTACACAATGTACATAACATTCATCCCTTTCCAACTAACTATAGTAGATACATACCAGATTGCAACATTGTGTCAACATTGTATGTACCTTAGTCATCAATATGGTGCTATCAATGTAAACCTTTTTTCTATATTGAGACCAATATCGACCATCCCAACAACAATTAACAAAGACATGGAAATTACTAATGTAAAGAATTTCATTTTTACCACCTGCAGTCATATGCATAGATATTTAGACAATTAAAATGGAGATGGTGTGTTAGTACTTACATACCAGGCGAGTGATTGGAAGGGTAGATGGCAGGAGACAGCTCATTCTCACAGCACTTTGTAAGTGTCTGGTTTCACATGTGAAGCAAAGAGTTAACTGCTTGCACTATTGAAAGAACACCAGAAAAGTCTCTTTAGAAAATGTAAGAAGTTAGATTCCCCCAAACAAGTAAGTTTGCCCCTCTCCCGGATTTGAAGGGTTAGCCCCCACTCAAATTTTAGCATAGTTGCAGCCATTCTCAGTCCATGGTGCTTTCAGACCTTTCCTGTGTTTTTGTATGTAGTATCCACCCCCTGATGTGTGGCCACGTGCAGATAATGCTTGTTGTGAGCGTTGGATCCCATGTTGGGATGATTGTTGCCTTCTGTGTGCATGGGCTATAATGTGTGATTTGCGCCTGCTATTAGCATGTGCATATTTTGGAGTAAATGTTGTAAAAGTCAGTTCAATGTTTCAGTAGCATTGTCCTTTACAGAATCACAAGGGTGCTCATTTTCTAGAAATGGGTAATTTGATGGTGGAGGGCCGTTACTTTTACACTGTAACGTAAATGGCCCCCCACCGCCAAATGTTCATTATTTGCACTTCAGGGTACAAATGTAAAGGGCAAAACGAGGCATAAAAGCATGTACTCCGCCTTGTGCCCTTCACATTTGTACTCCGCAGTTCAAAGTGATTCAACTTTTTCATTGGGAACACTGCTTGCCATGGATACTTGCCATAGATGCAACAAATGTCAGGCACGGTTTGATTTTAACTGGGAACACTGCTTACCATTCGTACATGATAAGCAGTGTTCCCAATTGAAATAAAACCCTTCCCAACATGCAGTAATGTCCTGTAGACTTTCATTCCAATTGTACATGATCCCTGCCATGTTCGCATGGCAGGGAGCATGTATAATGGATTCCTACGGAGTCTGCCTGCTTTATGCTAATGCATGAAGCAAGTCGACCCCATAAGGATCTCCAGCATTTGTGTTGGCTTTTTCTATGGCGTAGAGGAAGGAAGCAGCAGGAACGCAAGTTGCGTTCCAACCCTCCTCTCCGTCCTAGAAGTGCTTGAAAATGGGGCGTGACATGAAATGGGCTAAAGCCTTACTCAACGCTTTTACACCTTTCATTCACTTTACGCCCTCAACGAGCATTATATTGAGTACATTAAGCATGCTTTTTACACTTTACACGTATGCTGTTACACCTGTGTTTTCTGGCGCATGAAGTCAGAGGTCATTTGTGTGCATGTGCAGCATATGGCAGAGCGTGATTCCATGCCATAAACTGTTTAAGCTTGAATGCTTTTATGCTCCGTAGACTTCCAATGTAAGCTCCAAAATGCTGACCAGACAGTTAAAAACTGCTAGCAGGGCTCAAGTTGAGGGTACACACGGGTCCACCACACTTTTTTAGAGTACCCCCAATTTGTTCAAAGGGCTCCTTCGTATGATATTTTCTGGTGACGCCACATTCAATTGGTATGTTAATGAGTCCCCAACTTTTTTTTTTGCACTTGACCTTTGACTGCTAGTAGTTGTTGTCCAGACATCTGGAGAGTCACAGGTTCCAGGCCCCTTACATATTTGATGCCTCCTCCTAGAATTGTAACCTCAAGCTAGTAAACTCTGATCCAATTCTCTTATATAATCAACCTCACATCTGCGTTTCTGGCAATCTGTTTCTGCTGCTTAATTTTTCAGTTACTTGACAGCTCTACCAGAGTACTAATCTTTTAAGCAACACAAACTGGCCGACGGTCGCCCTGACTGAGCGGCCTTCTGACCTAAACAGATAATGAGTAATAGCACTCCACAGACCCATAAAGAGGCTGCAATCTCGGCAAGCAGCATTCAAACCAGTGATGCCACTCTCAGGTTACTTGGCTTCCCGAGACAACTGATTTACATCCTTGAACTTGCATTTATCTGCCTATCGTCCGAATGTTGAAGCGTCTTCCAAAAAGCACATATGAAAGTTCAAGACTCGGCTGTCTAGACAGCTCCCAGACAAAATAAGAAAGCTATGCCGGCTCGACAAACGGCTTGCGTTCCATGTCACTTGGAGCTAAGATACTGTTTGAAGTGCTTCCAAACGCAACATTTCCTAACGATTTGAACAAATGTACATTGATATTGTAGAATGCTAGCGCAGCACGATGTTTGCATGCATTGGGTATCCCATCTCATTCGTTGTCCCACAATTCCTTCCATTTAATATTAATGCATGATGATATACTGTGCATTATTGCATTTATTGCAGGCCTCTTTCAAAATTCATACTCAGAATGCATGAAACACTTTGCACCTCGAACATTTTGATGACCCTTTCTTACTCCATATCCCTTTTTGTTATCCTTACTACATCTCCCGCGATCGCTTACTCCTTGATTCTCTCAATGATGTCCTCATCATGACCCTCTTCACTTTTCATGCTTGCCATTTCTTTCTTTTTCTTACTTCCACCTCATCGATAACTCCTGCAGGTATAATTTTGTTTAGCCACACTGGATTAAGAATTGAATTAACATCCATTGCCATCATCTGTCCAAAAGGTGACACTCGTGATGTCCCGATCGGGGCAGATCTTACACTTCACATATCTCTAGCTACGGACCCTTGTGTGCATGTGCAATCAAAATATCTAATGTCAGGTCTTCCTTCACCTCCCGTTAAACCTTCGGCCGCTTTTCTCCAGTCACTATGCAACCAACTACTAATTCACAACTTTGTTTCCTTCTCATCTTGCCTATTGTTCATCGGAAGGGTGATCTAGACAAACAATCTGCAATTGTATTCTTTATGCCTGGGACATTATAGGGCAGCGATAGCCACTGTAGAGTTAAGGTGAGTGGAAGACACATAGGAATCCCTAAACAAATGCTATTGTTAATAACATTTGATTCGAGTAATGGATTTGGCAGACATTTCAAAAAGTAATGAAAAGTCTGCCCCCCCACCCACCGAGTGCAAAGTTCCGTAAAGAAAGTTATTAAGTGTCTAAACATATTTTTTCCAAAAGTGAGGCCTACTTACCATTAATTTTCCCATAGACAAAAAAGGTCAATCTTTGCCAAAGCGCACGGCCCAACAAAGCGTTGACTCACACGCCATGCGTGATTTGGGATTATTCCGTGCTGTGGTTATTTTAAAATTTGACGGCGAAGGGGGTGCTGCCTTCTCCAAAAATGATAGTTATATCTCCCATGGTGCATTGCAGGATCATGGTTCTCAGAAATGAAAAAAAAGCCATCTTGTTTTTCTCTCAATGCGAGAAATATGGGAAAATGAAATGCAGTAAAAAGCAATTTGCAGGTAAAAAAACAAGCAGATGCCATCAGGGTAGAGGTGGGGGATGGCTAGAAAGCACTGAGTGAATTTTGGGAATTGGAGGGGGTCCAGGGACTGAGAATGCGAAACAAAGCTTTCTATAGACTCGGCTACAGCCGTGTATAGCTGACATCTGAAAGCAAACTGCGTCACAGAAGCACTGTGTGCTCTAGGGTGCAAGGGAGAGAGTAGGGGAAGTGTGGAGGCCATCCGGGGAGTGGGGGGAGCTGGCACAGATGTGGGGGGCAATTGGTGATGCCCTGGGGAGGCAGGGAAGCATTTTTTTCAGCTGGTTTCCCAGCTGTTTTCTCGATATTCACGACTATATCCAAGGTTGCAAAGGACTACAGATAACCGTGGGTATATGTAGTTCGGTACCTTTGGTAACATTTTTTTATGTTTTTTATTAAAGATATTTTTTCATAACTATAGTGACGTCGGGGGTGAAAAATCACTCCAGGTCTTCCATTCATCCAGAAACCATGACAGCATCTGCTTACTTTCAAATTGAGGAAGGGGTCAGCCTCGTCAGGCCATGTTGCCTGAAAGAGTAGTCAAACCTACAAGACCACTTAGAGGATTGGGCTGGCCCTTTTCTTGCTTTGAAGTTAAGCAGGGTCAGTCTCAGTTACTGTATGGATGGGTGACTACAAATTTGCATTATTGCCTTTTTTAAAACGTGCTACTGTCAGGTTTTGAACTCAGAGACAATGTGTTGCCTTTTGCCGAATTGCATTCTGGTATTTGTAGTCTCACAGGCGAAATGGGGGGAATAATACCACAATTGTACACTTGTGCCTAACATAGTTCTATAAGGATTTATATATTTGAGTGACACTATGGTATGTGTACTTTTGACGATAGCTTTATAAAGCAGAATATTGTTGAAAGACAGACATGGGGGTGAGAACGGGAATGGGCAAGTAATTCATGAGTATTTGCACACGATGTGGCAACAGAGTTTACAATCCTGGGCACAGGTGTAGTTATTTTCCCCTAATTTGTGTTGTTTTTCAGGGCACCAGTAAAGGACACACGAAGGTGGACAGTGTAACTTTTTTACAGAGGGCGGAGGCAACCCCTTGGTTTCTTTAAGGTTGGTAAGGTTGCTCAAGTATTTGGATACCAGGATTTTACTCCCTTTGTCATGTTCCAAGTGCAAACGCTTACCCACAAGACCACAAGCACTTGTTTCATATTGGAATATTTGACTATAGATTGCTAGGTTTAAAAGGTGAGCAGCTTTTATACTTTCCCAGCATATGTATTGAAAGATTTCCTCTCTCAGGTTATTTTTCTGGTGTTCATTACCTTTTTAAACATCCAATGCTATTTTGTCTTGCACAATTTCTTCCAAGGAGAAGGTTGATTTAACTACTTTTGTATATTTCACTTTAAAATATGTGGCCACTTACTGTGTGTATATTCATGGGTGCCAGCTTTTGATTTTCGCTATGGGGGCAAAACTACCTGGGCATATGTTATTCTTGCAGCTGACCATTATTTACCCTTTTCTGTGCTGCTTAAATGCAGGTAGTTGGGGTTGTCTGATTTATCACAACATTCACCAAGAGACCGGCCATAAAACAAGGGGCTTGCAGTACGCTTCTTAACCAAAGTGTATGATCCTCAGCAAATAATGTCATCACACAGAGCATTAACTAAAAACATTGGGAGTCCTCAAAGCCTGCAATGTTTTATACATAATTAAAAAAAAATAGATATGTGTACAGCTACAGTGACATTGAAGGTGAAAAATCACTGAATCTATGCAGTAACCAGGACTGACCCTGCTCACCTTCAAAATGAGGAAAAGGTTAGCCCCCTCAGGCCATGGTTCCTAAGAAAAAAACAAACTCACAACACCACTTAGAGCAACATGGCCTCGGGGGGCTGGCTCCATCCTCACTTTGAAGCTAATCAGTACTGTGCATATATTCATGGGTGCCAGCTTTTGATTTTCGCTATGGGTGCAGGAAGTACCTGGCCATATGTTATTGTTGTAGCCGGTCATCTTTTCCCCATTTCCGTGCTGCTTAAATGTGGTTTAGTTGGAGTTGTGTGATGTATCACAACAGACACCAAGAGACCGGCCATAAAACAAGGGGCTTGGAGCACGGGACATTTCAGCATGGCCAGTTAGGCCAGTTAGGTGCACGCTGTTATGGCATGACCTTTTTGCCGTAGTTTCTGTTTGGGTGCTCCTACGTAGATGCAGTCATTTGGGGCAGGGACCTCTCGGTGCAAGGATGTCTTGGCACAACTTTATAAAACAGGATGGCATATGTATTACACCGTTGTTGCAGAACTGAACACGTATTAAACATGAAAAACATTTATTTACTGCAGCATTATAACCTGCGTGCAACTATCCGTCACAAACAACTTTACACCATGTACACACACACACACAAACACGCTCACATCAAACACACAGACATTGCAAGCACACCCTCTCAGATGACATGCACACCCTCATACCACACATTCCCCTTACACTGAGCATATATTCAAAAAGAGGACTACACCATCTCTAGGCAACATTATAAAACAGAAAAAATGAAATAAACAAAATCACATTTATGCTGGACACTATCAGAGTAGCCTGCCCTTAATAAGTTCAGGGTGGAGCACTAACCATTATGTAACATTGATGTTATTGTTTGAATGTTCAAAAGTTTCATACCCAGCCTTTTATCATTGAACATATTATATTATAGGCTAAGTATGAAATGTATGCCATATGACACACCATGTCATTGTGGCCTAGTGGTTAAATGCTGGGAATTGAAATCTGGAAGACCAGGGATCAAGGCTGTATTTTTTTTTAATTTAGTTAATTTAATTTAATTAAAAGAAAAGCAACGCAAGTGGGAGGTGGCAAGGTTTGTTGCAGTGCAGTACTGTGATCTCATTTAGCATGAGGGCATTTATCTGGCTGAAATGTCATTCACGTCCAAACATCCCTTCTGCCAAAATAACCACGCAGGAATGGCTGTTGCACCAAAAAGGGCCGAAATGGGCGCTGTGGCGGAATGGGTTTGCCAAATTGGCCTGCGACAAAATGATGGCACCGAAAAGGGGTGAACGCTGCTTAAACAAGGTGTGTGCTCCATGGCAAATAATTGAATCTCACTGCGCATTGCCTAAAAACATTGTGAGTTCTCAAGACCTACAATTCGAAAGCCATGGCTAGTGGTTTCGTAGCATTTTAAAATGGCCAGTGGACACAGCCCAAGGCATGCCCACTGACCATGGCCGAAAACCATGCTAGTGGTCTGGAAGCATTCTAAAATGTATGGAATAACAAAACCAAAGTTGCATGGACGTTAAGGTGAGCAATACTTTGTAACACAACCTTTGAAATTCAACGAAAAAGCTTTAGTTGCAGGGATGTTAATGTGAGCAATACATTGTAACAAAACCCTTGAAATTGAAGGAAAAAACTTTAGTTGCAGGGATGTTAAGGTGAGAACGTAATGCAGCACAACCCCTGAAGTTCAGCTAAAGCCACCTTACCTTCACTCCCTCTGTTGGTGGCTTTAGATGAATTTAGTTAAGGTGGTTTTGGATGAATTAAAGGGGGTTTGTTGCATTAAGTTCTCACCTTAACATCGCTGCAACTAAAGGTTTTTCCTTGAATTTCAGGGTTTTTTTTACAATACATTGCTCACCTTAACATCCCTGCAACTAAAGTTTTTTTTCCTTGAATATACTATATTTTAATCATACTTCATCAGTCTCAAAGGGAACCTGGTAATTTTAAATGTCGCTCTCGACAGCCCTCTTATTGTTAACCCTTCTACAAGAGGTGTGGGGTCTGTGTGTATGATTACTAGTCTTCCCCACACAAATTTCCAGTAATACTCAACACCCCAAACATATGCTAATACTTCTCTTTCTATAACCAATAACTTTGCTTCAGCTTCACTGACTGCTATTGAGACATAACATCCTTCCACCAATTGAGACAAAACTGCACCTAACACTTTCGTGCTCACATCAGTTGTGACATTTGATGGAAGTTCAGGTGAGGACCCTCTGAAGATGGGTAAATCACACATCTCTTTTTGTTCTCACACTGCTCACTCCTTTCAAATGTGATTCCCTTCCAAGTTAATTCTCTCAATGGATACATTATTTTTGCAAACCCCTTCACAAATGTACTCTAAAATTCCGCAAGTCCTAAAAATGATCTAACTTATTTTGCTGAGGTAGGTGCTGGTTTCCTTGTATGGCTCTCGTGACGTCTGATTTGGGTCTGTAACTATGTCCATTTATCACACGCCCAAGGTAATCCACTTCTGACCCTCGGAAATTACACTTGCTCAACGCTATGGTCACTCCACTCTTCTTAATATGTTCTAGGACTTCATCCAGTCTAGCATCATGTTCTTTCATATCTTTGTCATATATTATTATGACATCTTGATATACCAACCTCCCATGTCCTCCTTACAACAGGTGATTCATGACTCTTTCAAAGACCGCTGCGGCTGATGCTAAGCCAAAGGGCATTCTTTGCTATCTGAACATTCCCAAGGGAGTATGAACGTAATAAGATGTCTGCTGTGCATTTTGATGGGGATTTGGTGGTATGCTGAGGATAAAGCCAGCATGGAGATGTCTTAGCCCCTCTGAAGTAGTTAATCATTTTTGAAATTATTGGAAGAGAAAAAGTATCCACTCTAATATTTTTGTTTAGACCCCTCAGATAAGCAAAAATCTGCAGGTTGAGATTTGTCTTCTGGGCAAATACTATGGGACCTATCCTTTCAGCAGTCTCTCCAGGCTTGAGTATTTATTGATGTACTAGCCCCTGTAGTTCTTCCTCCATTTTGCACCTAGCTGTTATTGATATGTTTCTGACTTTGTGGCATATAGGCATTGATCCACCTTTCAGACAAATCTTGTGGGCATATCCTGTCAGTTTTCCTAACCTTTTCTTGAAGACGTCCAAGTGTTTTTCCTTGTTCAATTGATGGGTTTACTCCCAAAACTTGCAGTTTAGGTCCAATATAATGCTCAAAGTAGCTTGATCTTTACATCCTAGTTGACACCTTTCCTCACCATGTAAACCTTCACTAGTGTTATCCTATGTTTGAACCCCCCCCCCCCTTCTGCCATACAGAATCACATTGTTTGGATTTTGAACCTTTAAATATTCCTTTTGATATGGGATTTTTGCATTTCTGAGGTTGATGCTTTTATACCAGTTTTCTACACTTCTCTGTGGTTATGATTGTGTATGGTGGGCAACTATCAACAAGATTGCCTAGTGACCTAATCTTCAGCATCTGAAGCATTTGTTCTTCTCTATGTTCGGTATTGGTCTTTCATGGCTTGCGTGTTTCCTTTCTGTGACTTCTCTTTGTCTGTATTGGTGTTGGTTTTATTGTCTTAGTGTTGTCTTTTCTCATCTTTCTTAGTGGTGAATTTCCTACTGGTTTGTCTTGCGCCGCAGTGGTTTTGTCTTTTCTTGTATCTCTTTCGTACATTACTCACATGTTCTACTTTCTTGGCAATTGCAATGGTTTCTTCTAATGTAGTTTCTCCACACATTCACAGGCATTCTTGTATCACCGAGTTGTTTGTGTGCATTGTTGTTTGTTCCCTGATTAATTCATCTGGGCCAAAGCCTGATTCAGATATGCATTGACACGCCAGTGTTTTCAAAGCTGAAACATAATCTCGTGCTCCTTCGTCTGTTCTTTGCTTTCTCGTGTAAAAATGGGACCTGTTCATGGCGACATTCACTTTGGGTGAATAGTATTTGTCTAATTGTTTAACACAGTTATGTCTCCATCGCCTAATTATCCTGCTGGTCCTTAGGCATGCAATTGTAGAAATGTATTTCTGTCAGCCGTAATGCTAGTGCTGTCTACTGTGGCAATGTAATTCTTCCAGTAATTCCTCCACTCTTCCCATGGTATTTGTGGTTGGACTAAGGAGCTCATGCAGCTCTGTGGTGGTTGCACTCTAATGCTCTGCATCCTGGCATCTGTTGTTCTGTTTGTATGGTTCATTGTTTTATTTTAAGTGTAGTCCTGTTATCTTGTCAATATTAACTACTTTAAATTATTGTAAAAAACATGTTTTACTGTGTCCAACCGGTGGCTCAGTGAAGACGTACTTCAGTACCTGATGGGTAGGCTCTTTATGTGGGATCTTCTTAACTCCCGGCCGCTAATTACCAAATGTGGTGTTTTGTACTCTCAGCCCAAGAAAGAAGAGTCCCTGCAGCAGTAAATAATTGACTTTTGATAATAGTAAGAGAGCTGCCGAACCATAGAGCACACTTTTTCACCCGTCCCTCTCACCACTCCCCCAACGGTCATCATGCCCAGCTGTTCTTTACGCAGCTCCAATGGACTGACTGGCGCAGCACGGAATGCGATCGCCTTCTGCATGGCACCCAGCTTCACCTGTGGAAGACCATATGACTGGTTACCAAGGCAGCCATTCGCCACCGCTGTCCCATTCACCACACCAACCACATTATGTGTTTAGCAGACAACCGGGTCCTCACAGCAGTCCAAACACCTGAATCAACCAATCAGGTGATACAGTAGCAGCATGTGGGTCTGGCAATAGGCCTGTGAGCTTGAAATATCTCCAACTTGATTTTGCAATTTCTGTACAAGATGTAATGTTTTTTTTTTAATTAAAACACTGAATGGATTTTCCAAGATGAAATGGGGACGATGCGTGTTGTAAGGGCCATCTTCTGGTGCAGGTTTGGTGTAACACCGTCCAGGGGTTATTCTGTGTTGGATCAGAGTGTTAGGTCAGAGCCTTTGAAATGAAGCATTTTGGGTTTCATATACTGTTCACCTGCCTGGACTGAACTTGACAAACGTTTTCAAAAAGAATCAAAGCCTGGCCTTTATGTTTTTTGCAATGCAGCTTTTTCAAACAACATTAACATTATAAGTATCCAAAAGAGTTCACTTCTGTGGGGAATCCAACTTGGCCATCAGTGCAGAGTCACTATCGCCAACACTGTAATATGTTTATATGTATAGACGAGCACGCAGATTGTAATGCTGACTGAGTCTCGACCAGTCAGGATCCTCGCAATGTAAGTTTTAAGTGCTGATAGTTGGCTGCAATTTCAAAGTCCGGTTTTCTGAGACTCAGCCAGTCTCCGCTAAGTGTGTCCGGCAGATCGGCAACTGGGCTCTCACTTAACTGTCATGTTGTGTTTGTCTCTCGCTCTCCTGGTCCTGTTACAGCTTGATTCCTGCTTGATTGCTCTGGTATCTGCTGTAACTCCTTCACCCTGTACTAACTCTATCCTTTTCCTCCGTGGTTCAACAGCGAGAGGGGGATTCACATTATCTTTGTTGTGTCCTGCTGCTTGTCTTCTTTCAACCTGGCAGCCATCTTTGAAAGGCTTCATTTTTATTACCATCATTTTCACAGTTGACAATCGAGGGTCAAAATGTGACTTCCGACCCTGTAGTTGTGTGCTAATAGCCTCAGTGACTCATGTGAAGTTCACAAGGAGGGCTTCATTGCATTTAAAACACGTTAACGAGCCTCACTTCTCTCATGACAGTGAACTCTGGTTGAAACAAAATAAGCACCATTATGCCCTGCTCCGGGCACTAACGTTAAGCTACAAAGCAACTTAAACGGTGGTTTTGAAGGTTTTCCAACATGGCCTGTATGGCCAGTACAACGCCCAGTGCTGAGTTTACAGCACAGTCACCCTCGGGAGTCCTTTTGAAAAACAATCTTAAATTGATTTTTGTGGCAGGGATAATATTTTTGGGCTTTTCACCTTTACTAACAGCAGCAGGGCTAAAGAATGTGTATATTTGTCTCTAGTTACATAAAACCAGAATTGCAGCTGATGTCAATTATTCAGGTATAGAATATATGTTCGCACCCAGGGAAGAGAGCTTAGCCAATCAGGTGGCTGCAACAGCTGGCAAGAATACACATTCCCTTACCACTGTCCCAGCCACCCGAGGCCCTTCCATGGGTGGAGCAATTTTGTTTGTTTTTTGTTAATGTGGGAGGCAACAGGGAGCCACTACCTGTTGCCTACCCACCCTGCCCATCACTCCATCCCCACTTACCTGCGGGACCAGAGCTCTGTGCTCCGGTCCCAGCACTCCTCCCATCTCCGACCCTTTTCCATATGGCAGCAACCATCTTTCTTCTTTATTTTTTTCCTCAGGAGATCGGCTGCGCAAGCAGTGTGAATCTCCCGAGGATAAATACCGGATGAACCCTGGGGTGCGACTGGCTTTCGAACATGGCTGGTTACGGGCCGGCCTTAGCTCGGCCTGGCGGGCTGTCACCATCCATGTCCACCCTCCTGAGCGGACATGATTGCCATAATACATTCATGTGGTTCCGAGTATGCATATTTATCTCCTACCCTGTCACATTTTGGGAATGCATCGGAACATGTTGTACTTGCTAAGTTTAATTATTCTATGTAATGTAGCGTTGATACAAACCAAAAGATAGCTCTCTCATATCTTTTCAGTTTATTCTGAATATCCTCATTGCTTAAAAAACAACATATTCAACAAAACAAGCAAGTGACTATACATTTAGGAGAAACATATTTGTCAAATCACAACAAATCATAATCCCCTTCTGTCCATGCTAGTGATCCTATCTAGGTTATTTGATATAATACATCACCTGCCTGAACAGAGTTGGAATGTGCATTGGGATGGCTTAATTAAACGCGCATTCACACATGACTTGGCTGAGGGCAATATCTGTCATTCTCTTTAAAATGTATCCACGTACTTTGAGGAAAGACGGCATATTTATGGGGTGGGCTGGGGAAAAAATGATTCCAGGCTCTTGCTGATGACGCAGGAAGTTGCTGTTGTGTGAGGAATGTAGCACACCACCGTCCAGGCCAGTGCTGGAAGTTGTGCTAGGGTGGATTGATTGAATGCACACTCATATGCAAGGCATGACTTGCTTGAATGTAATAGCAGACATAAGCACTTAATTTTACTTTAAAATGTATTAGCACACTTTGAGGGAAGGCGAAAAGTGTGTGGGACACGCTGGGAAAAAAGAGTTGCAGTGGCATGCTTGTCACGCATGCAGTGACATTAATGGCAGGCGATTGCATGTATGATGCATAAAAACACCTGCCTGGATGATGGAGTAATTTTCTGTAGAGTTTGAGTGAACACCCACTCCGAAATGACTTGGTCAAGCACAATAGTTGACATGAGCACTTGCATTTCTTCAAACATACTAGAACTCTTGGAGCGATGGACACAACTGTTTAGAGTCGTGCTCGCAAAGACATTCTTTGCAGAGACCTGGTCGTCACTCAGGCAGAGGCATTAGTCGCAGGGTGAAACGGTCACAATCTGCCTGAATGAGGAGGAATGTATGCAGGGTTGGCTTGAATGAACATTGACCCAATCACTTCAATTCTTTGAGGGAAGGTGAGAAGTGTTTGGGGAGTGGTGTGAAAATTAGCGTCAGGGTCTTGCTGGTCAACCAGGTAGCAGAATTAATGGCAGGGTAGTTGCGTGTGTGTGGGTGTGTGTGTAGCGGAACACAACAGCTGCCTGGATTTGGCTGAATGGAAAATCTGACACAAGCACTTAAACGTCTTTCAAATTCAAAAGCACTTTGAGAATTTAAATAAATACATGAATACAAGCACTGTCTGATCACTCAGGCAATGGCATTAGCAGCTGGGCAATTCTATGTGCCATGCACTGAAGCATCTACCTGGATGGTACTCGCACTCACACATGAGTCATATCCAATGGCATGATCACTCGAATTTTTCGGTTTTAAATGTGTAAGCACACTTTGAGGAAAGGAGACACGCGTTGGGACATACTGGGAAACTCAGAGGGCCTGATTTACAAAGCGTGCTCCAGTGGGACTTTCCCCATAGTAAATCAGGCCTATAGATTCTAGGGTCTCATCACTCAGGAGCGACAGTGCCAGGGTGATGATTGGGTGTATGCTTGGATGGAGGAAGATTTGAGCTGTAGATTGGGGGCAGGGGCGATTATGGAATCATCGCAGCATTCTCCTGGAAGGTGCAGGATCACATATCAGAGCACTACATGGGCTGTTTCTTAGGTGCATGAGGCAATTAACGACACCAAATAAAAGTCCAGCGACCAAACATGAGAGGTGGAGAAGAATGCATGGGCATGGTAGCAGTTTACAGCAGAAATAAATGCCTCAGCAATTGTTGTGGCTATTTGCGTTGTGAGGTACATCATACTACAGCACCAGGCCGCAAACGACCATACCACTTTAACCATAGCAACACGTACTCCAAACATTAAAACATTGTGGTGGCAGCTATTGCTATGAAATTCCCAATCATGACCTCCATATGTTCGAGCTGGTTTTGAAGTCCCCGGAACTTCCCGTTTTTTTTCTTCCACTGTGCCCCAAGGCCATGATGGCTGCGTGCCTGCTGGGTTGGTGCTGGTGCCAGTCAAGAGAGGGTCAATGCAAGCTATTGTCCCTGCTTAAGATACAGTCCCTGTACCCATCTCATTCTGCACCAGAATGTTTAGCATTTGCAGATTAGCGTTAAAGTTTAAAGTTTGAGTAATGGTTTTAGAGTTTACTTTTAAAAAGTATGTTAAATGTTAAATGAGAAGCAGGTTTTCTAATTAACTTGGTCTTGCGTAACACCACGTTTTGGTGGAGTTGCATATCTTAGCTGCATGGCCAGGTTCCCGGGCTGGTCTGGCTCCAGTGGAACCTATGGTCGCACAGATGATCAGAGAGCGTGGTGGTGCATTTCAGGAAGGTTCTCACTTCCATCCTGGAGACCGCCTTTGCCTACGGTCTCCCTTACTATGAGTAATTACACTCCAGCACACATGACATGTAGAATGCTGCAAACAGTATCAAGCTGGCAGCCTCTGCCTCACTGAATTCTGTGTTCCTATTAAGAGCCATCTCCCAAACCACACATACCCTGAGACAGTCGCCAAGCGATCGCAGCAGTCAGGCTGATGCACATGCGGTGTATGTGCACATACATTGACTTCCACCTCTGCCTACGTCATTGGCACTATGAGTTCTCCTGGGAGGATAGCTCAGCGGCAGTGTGCTTGCCTTAGAAACAAAACAACATGTAACAACACAGGTTCGATCCCCGGGTCCGCCCTTAGAAACCTCTGGGTATCAAGCGCGTTATAAATATGAAACTAAAACATATTCTGATAACATCGCCTCGATGCCCTTGGGCTGTGTGAGCGCTTTAAAAATACAAATAAATAAATGAGTGAATTAAGTTCCACAGACCTCGACATTTCTTTTGTTTCCACCACAGGCAAATACACATAATGTTCATGAATGTAGATATGCATGTTTTTAGTTTATGATTCTCAATACTTTCTGCCCACTGCTATTGTGGAGGAGTACTTACAGCACATATATTTTTTGCAATTATTTTTAGCAGCTAAGGAAACTATTGAGGCATTTCGCCTAGTAAATGAAAAGTGCATTCAAACATTATTTTAACACCAACCTATACAGACAAAAAGTTAACTGTTATCTTTTGTAGCTGGGAAGGGAGGAACTGCTAACTAATCATGCCAGTGGGAAAAAAAAAAAAACTTTGCACACTCCTACTACTAATATGTAGAATTGAAACTGTACCCATTCTTAATATGGCAAATGTTTGTGTGAAGATATGAGGAAGTCAGTTTGTGAAATTAAAAAAGGCTGGTGTTATCTTTGCTGAAATCAGCATTCTCACATGCCAATGTTGTATATTTGCTTACTATCTTCTTTACAATCATAGGGGAACTTGTTCATCGTAAAAATGTAAATTGTACTTACTTTGACTTTTGCACTTCTATGTAGAATTTTGCAATGTGGGGTGGTCATCTGGGCACTAAGGATCTAGGATGTCCATGATTTAATCGATTCCGGAATGACCACAGGAGAACAAACCAAAGGTTATTTATTTAAAATAACTTTTGAATTTGAATCCAATGGTCTTTTCAGACACCCCACTCCCACCTGCCCCCTTACTTTCCCCACTTTGCTGTGTGCTGCTGACTCGCTGTGTCCCTGCACCGCCTCTTCCCTTCACTTCCCTGATACATAACTGGCGCCGCTTGGTCCTCTTTTTTTCATCCTTTTTTTTTGGGAAGCCATTGTGAACAAGGATGGGGGCAAACCCCTGCATCCCCTGCACCCCTTGTTCACTGTAATGGCACTGAATGTTATTAGATGGTAGAGTCGTCCATGAAGACATTGGGCGTTGGGCTGGTCTCTAGTAGTTTTCTCTGTGCAATATGATATTGCCATGGGAACATTTGGGGAGAGACAATATGAAACTGAAATGCTGCCATGCACATTTTAGTAGTAATCTGAAATTGGCACATCAGTTGTCTGAAGACGATGTTAAACTAGCATGGTGTTTTCAGGGAGGTAATTCAAACTACCAAGGGAATTTTCTAGGGACAATGACATGTCATGCATAATAATGTCTTAACTTTTAAATGTGACACTGGCGGAATGGTACTGTTGAAACTGGCATGCACTTTCTTTAGGGTTAATGTAGAATAGAAGGGGTTCATTTTACTGTGGAGAAATGTGAAAAGGTCATGGCAATATCTGAGATCAATATACAACTATTACACTAATTATCTAGGACAATCTTAAAATGATATAGTCATTTTATGGGTCGATGATCAATTTTCATGGGTCATTTTTTGACCGAAAGTGAAACTGGCAGGACATTTTCTAGGCACAATGTGACAATTGCATCGGGAAATTGTGCAATGTGCTTAACTTACTTGTACAACGTCGAAGCAGGCATGGCAATGTGGTTACTTGCAGGCTGGCCCACTGTTGTAATTTCGATCACATTTGACAGAATAATTGATTATTTTAGCAGCACTCATTGGGGTTATGGATGTTACACATAATATTAACTAGCTGAACCCAGGAACACACTTCTTTAATAATAGCAGTACCCGGAAGTATTTAAATAGCACTGATAAGTACATTGTAAATGACCTGGTATGTGGTGGGAGCACCCTGGCATATGTGATATGATATGATAAGTCATTTATAATGCGCCTGTACACAAGTGTTTCTAGGTGTGACAAGACAAGGAAGGACAAAACAACGATCTTACTAGGCCTTGTGTCATTCACCTCGTGCAAATGCGGAAGAGTAAGGGGGAGAAGTGCCAGGGGGAGGGCGAAAGGGAGAGTGCAGAGTAACTGGTAAGTGCATCCGGGAGGTGGCTCGTAAGTGCAAAGAGTCAGGGGACTGTAGGGTTACAGATACAGTTCCTTAAGTGGATGGGAAGCCCATAGGCAGTGCAAGGGCAACCAGTTGTGCAGGAACCTGGTCCCGTATGTTCAGTGGGTGGACAGGTAACCAGTATGCGCAGTAGACAGGGACATCAGCAAGGGATAGGGAGCGACAAAGCTTTAGCGAAAAGTCTTGAGTTGCTTCCAGATCCTTAGATGGTCACGCTCAAGTATGAGAGAGGCTCGTAGGCTGTTCCTGAGGGAAGCCCCAGCCAAAGACAGAGATATACCCCCACTCTCGACATGGAGAAGTGTCTGACCTTCAGAGCATTGGAGGTGGATGAGCGGAGGGATCGAGAAGGAAGATGTTAGGAAGGGAAAGTTGTATGTAGTGTGGCCCCGGCCCCAGAATGCCTTGTGGACCATGCAGAGGGTCTTGAACTTGATCCTCGCAGCCACATGTTGCCAGTGGAGAGATTTCAGGGCTGGAGAGATACAATCCCAGGGCTTGTGGCCAAGGACAAGTCTTGCAGTCCTGTTCTGGATATGTTGTAGAGGGCAAAGAGTAGAGGCAGGCATATTTCGAAAGAGGCTGTTGCCGTAGTCCAGCCTAGAGAGCACCTTTGATTGCATTGCCCCTACTAAAGATGATTCACTTTTAGTCACCAGCCCAGGGTCACATATGAACAGAACATCTCTAGCTATAGCATTTCACACTGGTATAGATATGTCTCTGGTAAAGAATGTAATTCTGTGTGATTGCTAAAAGTTCATAGTTTATGGATTGTCATTTCATTTCCAGAGGGAATTTGCAATACAGTTTAAGGGACTGCTTTACTGATTGGTTACAAATATGTGCTGAAGCATGTGGGATGTATTTACCCATGCATCCGAGCCCTACCTCAAAACTGTGCAGTACTGACATGGAAAACATCATGATGGCCAGAGCTTCCCAGAAAATGCACAGGGAAATGCATGAAGAATAGGCTGCCACTCATTTTTGCCGATGTTATGGGCACAGAAGGACACTGCCTAAAACCACCATTGGACTACCCACACAGTAGTCTGAAACCATTGGGAGTGGCAATGCTGATTGCCAAAAGCAACCCCATAACTGTTGGGAATTCATTTTCTTAAATCCCAAAAAGGGGTGCAGTACCAGTACTCACCACTATCCAAAAGCCGGCGTTTTAAAACCACCAGATTTTACTTTTTTGTAGAAAACTGAATAAATGAACCCAAAACATGCCAAAGAAAGACTTACTGAGAGGTGGATCCCATGTAAAGTTATATTCTGAAGTGACTTGAAGGTTTATAACAAGACTGGCTGAGCTGTGGATTTCAGCAGTTTAAGTAAATTTGGACTGAAAGACATTAAAAATCTCAATGTTTAAGAGAAATGAGTGACCTACTTTTGAGTGTCACATAGGTTGCAATTATTTAAATGTCATAGTTTTAAACTTAGAATCAGCATTCTAGCTGCATATGTGAAATTGTTAGTTTATTTGAATGCAGAAACTGGGGAACAGAAATGACATGTAGCTAAAAACTGGCTTAAAGAGATTCCAATTTGCCTGGCAACTACCCCCATCAGGAGTGAAACTTGAGTCACAGCTGTGTTCCCAGGCCTAGCTGCCCTTTTGCTGCTCACACCAAAAGGGATATGACACTTCCCTGATTGAATTACCTGGGCTCTGCAGGAAATTGAACAAAGCCCTGTCTTGACTCAGGCAAATGTTTTATGGCGGGAGTCGTAAATGGAGATTTCTCCTGGAAGCACAGGGGAGGGGCACTGCCTGTGAGAGCAAGCTGGCTTGGCAGAACTGGAAAAACCAGAAATTCAACCTTGTGCTGGAGGAAAACCACACCCCTTTGGGGCCAGAACATAACTCTAAAAAGATGAATAACTCATAGTACGGACTTGTGAAAATTATTTAAATGACACCATAATTCTTGTGATTTTTCTGCCCACGTTTTAAGACGTGCTAGGACCCGGTGGTATGTTCAGGGGGGCTTTAGCGGAAAAGAGGATATTACTCAAAATGTGTGCATGTGAAAAATCTGACACTTCATCAACTAATGTCCATACTCCTTGCGCACATGTGTGTAAATTTGGGGTAATGTCCGGTATTGCAAACCAGTTAAAAAGTGCAAAATATTGCCATTTCTGAATGCAAGCTCCCAGGAAGAGCAGAGTTTGAACAGGGTATACCTCCTGTAATGCATGATGGGTGCATATGATTTTAAAACAACATGTACCTCTGCAAATATGTATTTGGTTCAAATCTAGATTTGTGTGAGAGTTGACAGGAGGAGTGGACTTTCTGCAGGCTGTAAAATGACATCACTCTGACACAACTTAGCTCCCCCAATCAGGGGAGAAATGAAAGCTTGGCCAATGATAAGTGGAGAGGGGCTGGCTAGTGATGCTGCTCACACACACCCATTTTGAAAACACATAAAAGCAGACAGACAGGACAGATAGGGACCTTCAAATCCATTTGCAGCTGGAAGCTCTGCCGGGAAAATCCATACCTTGCCTCCATCAAACCTCCAGAGAGCCAAACTGGAGACTTCAATCTATCCAGAACCAGAGACCCAGACCAGCAGAGTAGAGCTGACCTGTTAGCAGAACCAGAGAGAGCTGACCCAGATCACTGTGAAGTGCAGAGACCAGAGGCGAGTCTAAAACCTGACCAGATCCCTGGCGAGGCCCATTTAACTCAGAATATAGTGTGAGTTCCTAGAAAACTGTGCAGAACAAATCTCTTAGTTAAAATAATATAATTCAATCCTATTTTAATCTAAGTAGAACTGTCTCTTAACTGTCACCTGTCATTTGTAAAGCTGTCACTTGTCATTTTCTAGTTGCAAGCTGCACTTGTCTTTTTGAACTTTAAAATTTCAAATCTGAAAAACGATCTTTATTTAATCGCTCATATCTCCGTGACCGTTTGTGCTAGAGACTTGCAGTAACTTTCATCTGGAAGCTGAGATCCTAGGCTTTCCTAGGACGATAGTGATAGTCCTTGTAGTTCCTCTGTAATCGCAAATTTAGCCGCGATTTGACATTTTACCGCGATTTGCAAATTTCTCCACGTGTGAAAACAGCAGTTTGTTTTTGCTTTCATTTGCCAAAAATTCGTTTAACCTACCAATTATTCCTAGATCCTTGCTAAAGTGAGCCTGGACTAATATTAACTAAATACCACTCACCCTGAACCTCTAGAGGGAATTAAAAGCATTTTAACATATTTTCACTCCATTGCCAGCACCTATCAAAGGATTTTGCCTGTGTTTTCAACGTCTGTAGTCTAAGTTGCTGGGTGAACTGAATCACATTTAATTGCATTTCTGAGAACTGTGTGCCTTCCTTCCATTTCCTTGCATTGCATAAAAGGGGGGGGTGAATTGTACAAGAAAGTGATTACATTGTCTTTGCTGAAATCCTATCGTTATTTTCTTTACTGCATTTCATTCCACATTGCATCCATTTGAAACCATAAAAGTATTGTTGCTATCTTATCCATTTCATGTCAACTCCTTACTGATTATCAAGAAGTGTGCTAGTGCCAGATTCTCCGTTGTTAATCTTTATCATATCAGATTAAGTGTGATATTCAATTATTAATTTATTATAAAGCGTGATATATATATATATTGTTTAATTTATCAAATAAATCTTTTAAACTTGCAAAACAGAACTACTTCTTGGCTCAGTGGGGTCAGTGGGATTCTGAGAGAGGGGTGTTATATAGGGGTAGTCATCCAGAACGCATGAACTGGACATAAAGATATATCAATAAGGGTTTTCATTCAGTATTATAGACTAGGCATTGACTTAGCTGTAGTGTTGAATTGAATCCTCTTACAAATTGGGGGCTCGGGCCGGACGTTTGGGTTAGATCTACCATTTGTGCAGATTAATACAGCGTGCCAGCTGACCAGATACACATATCCGGTCGGATCACCACGCTGCATTACGCTGTGAAGCATTCCTCAAAAGGGACACTCCAAGAAAAGTTCTGTTCTGCAAAAATAAAATACTAACTTCTGTAAGTCAGGACAGAGACCAATCTCTAGAATGACGACCTTGGTAGATATGAAAATAGCCAGAGAGCACTTCTTACATAAACTATTTGTGAGAGGTGAATGGGCTGAGCAGGGCCAGGAGGCCTGGTTGCAGGCCATCACGCGACAGGCCACTGAAACAGCGTCAGACTTATGGAGAGATCAGGGTCCATTACATGTGGCCCTGAGTGAACTATATATGGCTCCTAAGGCCAAAGATGAACACGACAAGATTGTTAGGATAGCGGCATATTTATATTTATATATGGGAGCCATACAGAATAAATGTGCTGAAGGCCATGATCTGGCAAAAAGGCAACAGATGGCGTTAGAGAAGGCCCAATCTGATCTGGACTCTTCTGAGCAAAGGCTGCACAGAAGCCAGGAGTCAGAATGTGAGACCAGACAGTACATCGCTAAAATAAAGGAGGATGTGGATGTGCTGCAAAAGGAAAAGTCAGAACAGGATACCAGATTTCTGGCCTTGCAGAAGGAACACCAAGAAGGTTTGGACTCCCTACTGCAAAGCCAGAAAAAGCTGGAGCAACAACTGGACTTCAACAGGGTATGTGCTGAGCAGGTAGTCACCCTACAAGGCAGAAAGCAATAAACTGATTCTGAAAGACATGGATACCCAGGCAGAGTTTGATGAAGAGCGCCGGAAAGCTGGTGCCCTTCAAAGGCAGAGGGATGACCTGGCGGCACAGATGCAGGCTCTTAGTCAGGAAAGGGACACTTTAGGCCAGGAAGTCTGCCACTTACAAAGAAAAACGGAAGAAAATCACTTGGCCCTCCAGGGGCTGGGTGATCTCCAAAAAGAGCATGCAAACTTGTTAGAGCACACCAGAAGGGTGGAAGATGGTCTGGCAAGAAAGGAGCAGGCCAGTAGGGATGGGAATCAGGAGGTAACCCTCCTGCAGCAAAGACTGGCCCAGTGCTCCAGGACCAATCAGGAAGCACAGAGGGAAAATGAGGCCCTCTGTCAACACAATGATAGGCTCCAACAACAGGTAGCGATGCAGGAGAGACTGATAGAGTCTAGTAAGGCCTTAACTGAGGAACTGAAGGCACAAATGCAGGCTCTTGCATTGCAACAGGGAGCAGGGGCGGATAGAGATGAGGTTCGCTGGGAAATGGAAACTCCGGAGCATAACCTCAGGAGCCCTAGTACCAGAGGCCCTCATACCTTTCAGTCCCTGGACTCTGCCACCCCCATGTCCCCTGGCGCACATGAGCACAGGGCCACAGGGATGGCAGATTACTATCCAGCCAGAAGCATGGGGCTCATAGGCCAGTACCACCCAGGAATGGAGGGGCGGGCATCCGGGTATGGGCACACAAGCACAGTGCAATTTAATGGGGAACCCCAGGAGAGTAGGCCCATTAAGGGCATCCTGAAAACCTCTGCCCAGTTAGGTCAGTGGAGGGGGTACCCATCAAATCCTGGCAGCAAGGAGGAATCGGAAGACTCCTCTGAACTGCGCAGGACACAGGAGACCAGGTCCCCACATTCTGCCAGCCATTCCCAGGCTCGCAGAATCCGGGAAAACCTGGAAGAGCAGACAGGAACTTCTGGGAGCAGTGCCTCTGAGTCAGAGGATGAATGGACAAGGGTTACCCGAACCAAAAAGGCCAATAAGGCAAAAAGGGCCTTACTTAAGGACCCCTTAAAGCAGATTAAGGCGATCAGGAGCGTCATCACGCCTTACCATAAGAACGCTAAGTATTCTGTTTGGGAGCACTTAGAGTTGTTTGAGCAAATGATGGAGACTTTCCATTTGAAGGACAGCCAAAGCTGTATTCAATATGTAAAGTGGACCTTCTCCCCGGAATACTCCAGTTTCTTTGCGGGGCTGGAAGACCAAAATCATTTAAGATGGTCCACCTATAAGGCGGCCATCTTGAAACATTTTTCTGTTCACAGAAATCCTCAAGAGGCTCGCAAGGCAGCCTACAATTTGCAATGTGGGGAGGATCAGGCCCCACAAGAATTTGTGCAAGAACTGAAACGTGCTTTTGCGCAGATCACCAGAAGGGTGCGCACCGATAGCAGAGAATTTATTAATACATTTTTTCATGCCTTGCCCAAATACATAATGACCCAGCTCGTGAGGGATTTTCACGAGAAAAGATCTTTAGACTGGGTCATTGAACAGGCTACCCGGATCTATGAGGTGCAGAAACCGGTAGATAGCAAAAGTAATGCCCAGAAAAACCCCAAGGCCAACAGCATCCCTGCTGCTGCCAAGCTGGCAGAGGTAAAGGTCACCCCCGTTTTAGATTTGGAGATGGGGGGCCTAAAAACCTACCTGCACCTAATAATGCTAGGCTCAGAAGGTCCTCGGGCCAGTCACAGACAGGGAGCCAGGGAGGCAGCCCCAATGGGGTCCCTCGCTCTCCTGACTATGTAAGTCCTCGCTACAAAGGTAACAGTCCAATCCTGGGTTATGTGTGGACTCCCCCAGCCCAAGGGGGTGGATCCAACCGAGCACCGAACCCAGGGAACTTCCCTCCAAACTTCCCACAGGAGGGCAGAAATTTACCAAACCCTGGGCAGAACTTTTTCCCCAGATATCCACCCGACTTTCAGCCCCAAAACCATCCATCCTTCTTTCCCCAATTCCCTGAGCCCAGACCACTGAATCCGGGAGAGGGGAGGCCAAGGGTGGAGGGGTACCCAAATCTTCCCAACCCGGGGTATTTCCAGAGGAGGGACAGCTACTCTTCCCGGGATCAGCCCAGGGGAGAAAACAGGGCCCCGTATCAGCCTGAGCGGGTTTCCCAGTTAGAGCGCCAGGTTCAAAACATGGCGCGGGATCTGGGTCACATACTGAGGGCTCAGCAGAACCCTCAGATCGGCATGCCGGCGCAGAACGCACCCAACTCTGGACCTAGTGCCCCAGAACAATGACGGGGGCAGCACCCCGATAACTCACCGGTTCCCAGGGAGGAGGCACAAAGGGAAGGGGGGTGTAAAGCCTTGGAGGAAGCTTCCTTCCTCACTTGTAAACAGCCCCTGGAAACCCAGGAACCGGAAACAAAATCTCTTGCCCCTGAAAGTCTGCCTCCTAAGGAGCAGAGGGGGGGTAGGAGAAACAAAAGACCCAAACAGACTCAGTTTGAGGAGGAGGTACAGGTCTTCCAATTTGAGGGAGAGGGATCCTCAGAGGATCCTGGGAAAAGGATCTTCTCCTTCAGAGAGGGGGGAACTCCTCCCAAAGAAAAATGGGTCCCTAGGGATGCAAATCCAGACTGGGGAGATGTGGAGACTGAGCTACAGCCGCCCACCATCTCATCCCAGAACCAACAGCAAGAAAATCCCCTGGTTCAAACCCATCCTGGGGACTGCCTCCAAAAAGGGGGGGGCGGCCCAGAACTTGAACCAGGGGAACCCACAATGGCTCTGATCTCCAGTCGCCAACTTTTTCTTTCAGATTCCCAAGACTCTCCACAGAATTCTGCCCAAATCTCGTCGCTAGCAATGTCCAAAACCAGAAAATTAGCCCACCAGTTGTCCAAAAATGTGCATTATCTGTGCCCCCTTGAGGAGAAGGAGGGAAGATATTATGCCCCGGTACAAGTACAGGGGCAGGGTACAATTTTGGCACTGGTGGACACTGGATCTGAAGCTACCCTTCTGTCCAGAAGGGCCTTTGACGAACTAAATGCAGGAAGGGGAGGGAATTACCAAACTCCTCTCACCTCTCTTCCTGGGCAACTCCAGAACTTTGACGGGAAGGAAATTCCCGTCGAGGGGACGGCAGATTTGGACATTAAAATTGGGCGACATAAGTTGAAACACCCGGTCATAGTAGTGACTCCAGAGGGCACCCCTTGTTTACTGGGCAATGACCTCCTGAGAAGGTTGTCACCCCTAATAGATTGTGTAAACAAGGTCCTCTGGACCCAGACTAGCCGACCAATAAAATTGAAACAGAGTGTCAACCATGTTAGTTTAAACGGCACCTGCCACATGGTTGAACAAAAATCTGACCAAGTAGAATTTCACTTCCAGAACAGCCAAATTCCAGACGTGACAGTAATAGCAGTAGGACAACAGACTGGTGATGGAGGGTCCTCTCTATTTCTGAAAATCAACCTTCCTTCCAGTCTAAAGTGGTACTCCACGCTGGAAGGAAACACTCTGAAATTCTATACTAATCCACAATCAGAAACCCCCACTCCTATAGTCCAGAAAGATGTGAAATCAGCTCAAAGCCTGGCTGATATTCAGCAAATTGGAGAGCAGTTGTTCATCCCTGTCCAATTAAATGATGGGAAGGACTCTGTTCTCGCTCGAGTGAGTGTGAACAACGGTAAGAGCTTCATCAGCACAGCCATGTTCCGCCAACTCCCAAAAGATCCAGCCATTCCCACATTCAAACTGATAGACAAATGGGAAATGGACCTGGAAGCGCCTAATTCCAAACATCTCCTGCCAAGCAGGTGTATGCTCAAAATCTCCATTGGCAACAAGAGCATAGTCCATAATTGTTGGGTCGTGCGAGACGTCACTGCCGCCTTTTACTTAGGCAGTGACATTCTCAATCGCTTTGCCATTAGTTTGGACCTAATAAACTTCAAAGCTTGGTCCCGATTAGCGGATAATCCCATGGGCTTTGATGATCCAGAAAAAGCATTTAGGTCAGCTCAATTGCTACCTTATGCAGTTGAGATTCAGATCAAAGAGGAAGTCACCATCCCAGAAAGGACCCGACAATTCTCCCTGGAAGTGAAAGTTAAAAGAGGACAAGAGTTGAAAAACCCTGATGCTTACATACATCTAAATGCTTCTCTCCAACAGCAAGGGTTGGGGGTAAACCCAACTCCATTAGTCAACATAGAACATGACACCATTCTAATAGAGGTGGATAACAGCGACTTAAAGAGTATTACTCTAGCCGCAGGCACCATTATTGGAATGGCGGTTGATGACCGACATTTCTCCATTGATCTTGGAAATGAACTGTTAGGACCAATCCCCAAGGACTGTTTTGACAGTGACAGTGAGGACAATACAACACCAGACAGGATTTTTACCCGGCATGGGGGGAACTTCCTGGTGTACACTTCCTGCCCCTATGGTAAGGAAGATGTGACTTGTGACTTCAGGAGGGATGAGGTGATTTTCCAGGTCCATGAGGGCTGCCTTTCCCACCTGAAGCCTCCAGTCCAAATCAGCACTCTGACCAGGGACTTCTCCACCCAGCTGGAGGAGGCCGCTGAAATAGCCAAACCAGAAGTCTTTACAGGCTTCAGGCAGATGGTGGAAGAGAGAGTCAACCTAGCTGACGCCTGTGTGACTCTGGAACAGAAGCAAAAGTTGAAACAAGTTTTCTTGGATTTCCAAGATCTCTTTGCGGTAGACTCATATGACTGTGGTCGCACTGACATCCACACAACAACAATCCCCACGGACCCTGGCATGACTCCTGTGTTTGTGAAGCAATATCGCTTGCCGCTCGCATCAATGGAGTCCCTTACTGAAATAATTAAGAACCTTGAGTCCCGGGGAATAATCCGTCCAGTCCACAGCACCTTCAATAATCCGGTGCTGGGAATATTGAAGCCAAACGGCCAGTGGAGACTCTGCGCCGACCTTAGGGAGCTCAACAAACGGGTCCATACTTCCCGATGGCCTCTGCCCTACATTGACCAAGGGGTGGCCCAGATCCAGGGCTCACAGGTATTCACTGCAATAGACCTGACCAATGGATACTGGACCGTGCCTGTCAGTAGGGAGGACCAATACAAACTGGCTTTTACCTTTGGGGGCCAGCAGTACACATGGACCCGGACTCCCTTCGGATACCTCAACTCCGGCAATGAATTCAACATTTTCCTACATAAGGCCATGCCCGACCTGGGTGCGAGGGGTAACCTGGCTTATGTAGATGATGTCCTCATCAAAAGTTCATCTGTGGAGGAACACATAGCGGAGATCCGTTATGTTCTGACACAGTTGAGGGCCGCCGGAGCAAAACTTTCCTTTCAGAAAGCACAGTGGTGTAGAACCCGTGTTAATTTCTTGGGGCATGAGATTACTGCTCAGGGCCTCTGTCCCCAGGAAAAGAAAGTGGAAGCACTTCAGAAACTGAAAGACCCCACAACTCTGCGGGAACTAAGGAGCCTCCTTGGACTGACTAATTACAGCAGAAAGTTCATTGAGGGCTACGCAGAGATCACCAGACCCCTGATTCATCTCCTGAAGGGGGGGGTCAAGTGGGAATGGGGTCCAGAACAAGCCGAGGCAGTAAGACAACTCAAGAGAAGCCTCTCACAAGCGCCTTGCCTAGCTTACCCTGTCAGAAACAAGGAGTTCTTCCTGGAGACGGGGTTCTCTAATGCGTGCTTGACGGCAGTATTATACCAAAAGCATGACAAGGTCAATAAAGTAATCTCCTATGCGAGCAAAACTTTATCCTCTGTGGAGGAAAAATTCAACGATTGTGAGAAGGCACTCCTGGCAACGGTGTGGGCATTGAAGAATTACCGCCCGTTCATCCAGGGGGAACACATTATAGTGGAGACTCCACACCAGCCTCTGCAATATCTCCAAAGTGACAGAATCCGGGCCGGAAATGTGAGTAATTCCCGAATTACTTCCTGGATTCTGTCAATGCAAGGCTTTCCTGTGGAGGTCAGATATGGCCAAAACAAGAAGAGTCCCCTCGCGCAAGGTCTGGCTGACTTGCATGATTGTGCCAGAGAAAACTGTCTCGAGGACGAAAGTCTAAAAATCAAGGACAACACGGAGGCATACCTTAATTCCCCACACAAAGTCTTTGAAGAGGACAAGTGTGAGGGAATGCCCACTGTCTATGTGGATGGATGCTCTTACCATGTTGACAACGACGGGGAGAAAGAACTGGTGGCTGGCGTAGGGAATGCATGGGTGAATGAGTCCCCAGAACCCTCCGCTGGATACAAAATTGGTCCCCGAAGTAGTCAGGTGGCAGAATTGATGGCTGTGCATCAGGCCATCCTCACTGCTGTCCAGCATCAACTCCACGAACTGGTCATAATCACAGATTCGGATTATGTACGGAACGGGTTCGTGGAGCACCTGGTTAATTGGAAAACCAGAGGCATGTTATGTGCTAACAACAAACCCTTGAAACATGGGAAGTTGATCCAAGACATTGATGATCTGGTCACCTCTAAGGGAATGACCATCTATTGGAAAAAGATCAAGGGTCATTCCAAAGTAGAGGGACCAGACAAAACTGGAAATGACTTAGCTGATCAGCTGGCCAAAACCGGGGCCATCCAAGGGGATCTAATTGAGATTGAGTCCCTGTTGGGGGAAATCCAGGTCACTGCTATCACTAGGTCCCAGACAAATGCTCACAACGACCTTTCAATTGCACAATGGAGTAAGGAGACCCCTGATGCTGATTTGATTACCGCTCAGAAGGGGGATCCAATAATTGGTAAATTTTACCAGCACCTTGAGGACCCTGAGAACTTTCCCCTGACGGATACCGATTACATTGGGAAAGAGGACCTAAGAGTGTTGATGAAATGTCCAAAAATGTTCCGAATCCAAGACGGTTTGTTGGTAAGGAAATCCAAAGCTGGCCACGATCAGTGGGTGGTTCCTACCTCATTCCGAAGCCTGATGTTAAGTCACGCCCATGATGCGGCCACCGCCGGTCATAGGGGGTTTCACACAACACTGGAAATCTTAAGAGAGGTTGCATACTGGCCACACATGGGGCAGGACCTCGACCAATACTTGAAGGGGTGTCTTGTGTGTGCACAATTTCAGCCATCATCCCTCACACACCGTGCGCCTCTCCAAAAGCGGGGGATGACACTGCCATGGTCAGATTTACATATCGACTTTGTAGGCCCCGTGATTCGCTCTGCTAGGGGGAATAAGTACATGTTGACTGTGACATGCTTGTTTACCAAGTGGGTGGAATGTCTCCCAGCCCCAAATTGCAAGGCAGAAACTGCAGCTGCCTTGATGATTAACCACATCTTTTCCCGTTTTGGTCTACCTCAAAGGATTGAGTCAGACAGAGGTAGCCACTTCACCAGTGAAGTAATGACAAAGATGTGGGAGATACTGGGGGTCAAAAGGAAGCTGCATATTGCTTATAGACCAGCTTCTTCTGGGGCAGTAGAGAGATATAACCGGACAATTGTGAGCATATTAAAGAAGTTTGTGGCAGATTCTGGGCCAAGTTGGGATATCCGATTACCTCTGGTCCTAATGGCCATCAGATCTACCCCTTCATCTGCAACCAAAATGTCACCATTTGAGTTGATGACTGGGCGCAAGATGGTGCTTCCGCAGCATTTGCTCTACAGGACCCAAGAGCAGACACTGATAAATGCCTCCACAACTCATGAGTATGTGGAGAATTTAAGGAAACACCTTCAACATGCTTTTGCTTACGCTCAGCGGAATCTAGAAAGATCGGCTGATAGCATGAAGACCCACTATGACCTGAAGACTTCCAGGAAGGAATATCAGGTGGGGGACTGGGTCTATCTATACAACTTCCAAAGAAACCAGGCAAAACAGCGGAAATTTTTGCCTACGTGGAAGGGACCCTTTGAGATCATCGACAAGATCTCCCCTGTGGCCTACAAAATCCACATCCCCAAAGGTCCTTTGGCAGCGGGGGAAGACAAGTGGGTCCACATAAACCAGTTGAAATGTTGCCATCCCAGGCACACTCTGCAACAACTGGAGGAATCCTCTGGGATCCTAGCGGGTACTGTCTCAGACTAATTCAGTTCCAATCATAAAACATGCCACATCTAGTCTCTAAAATATTGTGATTTGCATGAAACTGTCTCTTAGTTATACTGTTTTTTTTTTCAAAATAAGAATGTAATGTTTGTTATGATGAAATGCATATGCTGCCCCACTATCTCAACAGTGGTGGAAAAATGTCTATGAATAGGTATTGCCGCTCTTCCTTTGTCGTCCTAGGAGAAAGAAAACCTGGAGACGGGCCAAGGAGGATGATCCGGAGACTGGGAGGATGACGCAAGGGGGCCCAGGGGTACCGCCCAATATTCCCATCAGGACCGGCGAGGAGAACCGATCGACCAGTACCGGATGGAGGAAAAGATGCTGAACTGTGCCATCTATGGGAAGAAGATGAGAACAACATCCCAGATCTTGCGGGTCCCACCAGTGAAGGATCAGATGGCCACCGCAAGAAGGGGGGCTTGTGGGATGTATTTACCCATGCATCCGAGCCCTACCTCAAAACTGTGCAGTACTGACATGGAAAACATCATGATGGCCAGAGCTTCCCAGAAAATGCACAAGGAAATGCATGAAGAATAGGCTGCCACTCATTTTTGCCGATGTTATGGGCACAGAAGGACACTGCCTAAAACCACCATTGGACTACCCACACAGTAGTCTGAAACCATTGGGAGTGGCAATGCTGATTGCCAAAAGCAAACCCATAACTGTTAGGAATTCATTTTCTTAAATCCCAAAAAGGGGTGCAGTACCAGTACTCACCACTATCCAAAAGCCGGCGTTTTAAAACCACCAGATTTTACTTCTTTGTAGAAAACTGAATAAATGAACCCAAAACATGCCAAAGAAAGACTTACTGAGAGGTGGATCCAATGTAAAGTTATATTCTGAAGTGACTTGAAGGTTTATAACAAGACTGGCTGAGCTGTGGATTTCAGCAGTTTAAGTAAATTTGGACTGAAAGACATTAAAAATCTCAATGTTTAAGAGAAATGAGTGACCTACTTTTGAGTGTCACATAGGTTGCAATTATTTAAATGTCATAGTTTTAAACTTAGAATCAGCATTCTAGCTGCATATGTGAAATTGTTAGTTTATTTGAATGCAGAAACTGGGGAACAGAAATGACATGTAGCTAAAAACTGGCTTAAAGAGATTCCAATTTGCCTGGCAACTACCCCCCATCAGGAGTGAAACTTGAGTCACAGCTGTGTTCCCAGGCCCAGCTGCCCTTTTGCTGCTCACACCAAAAGGGATATGACACTTCCCTGATTGAATTACCTGGGCTCTGCAGGAAATTGAACAAAGCCCTGTCTTGACTCAGGCAAATGTTTTATGGCGGGAGTCGTAAATGGAGATTTCTCCTGGAAGCACAGGGGAGGGGCACTGCCTGTGAGAGCAAGCTGGCTTGGCAGAACTGGAAAAACCAGAAATTCAACCTTGTGCTGGAGGAAAACCACACCCCTTTGGGGCCAGAACATAACTCTAAAAAGATGAATAACTCATAGTACGGACTTGTGAAAATTATTTAAATGACACCATAATTCTTGTGATTTTTCTGCCCACATTTTAAGACGTGCTAGGACCCGGTGGTATGTTCAGGGGGGTTTTAGCGGAAAAGAGGATATTACTCAAAATGTGTGCATGTGAAAAATCTGACACTTCATCAACTAATGTCCATACTCCTTGCGCACATGTGTGTAAATTTGGGGTAATGTCCGGTATCGCAAACCAGTTAAAAAGTGCAAAATATTGCCATTTCTGAATGCAAGCTCCCAGGAAGAGCAGAGTTTGAACAGGGCATACCTCCTGTAATGCATGATGGGTGCATATGATTTTAAAACAACATGTACCTCTGCAAATATGTATTTGGTTCAAATCTAGATTTGTGTGAGAGTTGACAGGAGGAGTGGACTTTCTGCAGGCTGTAAAATGACATCACTCTGACACAACTTAGCTCCCCCAATCAGGGGAGAAATGAAAGCTTGGCCAATGATAAGTGGAGAGGGGCTGGCTAGTGATGCTGCTCACACACACCCATTTTGAAAACACATAAAAGCAGACAGACAGGACAGATAGGGACCTTCAAATCCATTTGCAGCTGGAAGCTCTGCCGGGAAAATCCATACCTTGCCTCCATCAAACCTCCAGAGAGCCAAACTAGAGACTTCAATCTATCCAGAACCAGAGAACCAGACCAGCAGAGTAGAGCTGACCTGTTAGCAGAACCAGAGAGAGCTGACCCAGATCACTGTGAAGTGCAGAGACCAGAGGCGAGTCTAAAACCTGACCAGATCCCTGGCGAGGCCCATTTAACTCAGAATATAGTGTGAGTACCTAGAAAACTGTGCAGAACAAATCTCTTAGTTAAAATAATATAATTCAATCCTATTTTAATCTAAGTAGAACTGTCTCTTAACTGTCACCTGTCATTTGTAAAGCTGTCACTTGTCATTTTCTAGTTGCAAGCTGCACTTGTCTTTTTGAACTTTAAAATTTCAAATCTGAAAAACGACCTTTATTTAATCGCTCATATCTCCGTGACCGTTTGTGCTAGAGACTTGCAGTAACTTTCATCTGGAAGCTGAGATCCTAGGCTTTCCTAGGACCCCAAAACGATAGTGATAGTCCTTGTATTTCCTCTGTAATCGCGCTCGGCGCATTCGCAAATTTAGCCGCGATTTGACATTTTACCGCGATTTGCAAATTTCTCCACGTGTGAAAACAGCAGTTTGTTTTTGCTTTCATTTGCCAAAAATTCGTTTAACCTACCAATTATTCCTAGATCCTTGCTAAAGTGAGCCTGGACTAATATTAACTAAATACCACTCACCCTGAACCTCTAGAGAGAATTAAAAGCATTTTAACATATTTTCACTCCATTGCCAGCACCTATCAAAGCATTTTGCCTGTGTTTTCAACGTCTGTAGTCTAAGTTGCTGGGTGAACTGAATCACATTTAATTGCATTTCTGAGAACTGTGTGCCTCCCTTCCATTTCCTTGCATTGCATAAAAGGGGGGGGTGAATTGTACAAGAAAGTGATTACATTGTCTTTGCTGAAATCCTATCAAGTTATTTTCTTTACTGCATTTCATTCCACATTGCATCCATTTGAAACCATAAAAGTATTGTTGCTATCTTATCCATTTCATGTCAACTCCTTAGTGATTATCAAGAAGTGTGCTAGTGCCAGATTCTCCGTTGTTAATCTTTATCATATCAGATTAAGTGTGATATTCAATTATTAATTTATTATAAAGCGTGATATATATATATATTGTTTAATTTATCAAATAAATCTTTTAAACTTGCAAAACAGAACTACTTCTTGGCTCAGTGGGGTCAGGGGGATTCTGAGAGAGGGGTGTTATATAGGGGTAGTCATCCAGAACGCATGAACTGGACATAAAGATATATCAATAAGGGTTTTCATTCAGTATTATAGACTAGGCGTTGACTTAGCTGTAGTGTTGAATTGAATCCTTTTACAAGCAATGCTCTATGAAGTAATATCTATTGCTGCCCTGATGTCTGTGGTGCTAGTATTATGTTTATCGGCTAGCCCGTGGGGCATAGATCTCACACAAAGCATGTGTAAAAACTTACAGTACCTGGTTTGAAAGCAAACAAAGGAAAGAGAAGATTATGCACTATTAACATGTTGGAACGTTCTATGAGGGCTGTCCATCCAGCAATGCCCTTACTGCACATGTCTGTTGCAAAATGGCAGTGGGATCTTTAAGCGATCACTCCACATCTCAGTGCTGAACCATGTGGCCACATCATTTTTAAGCTGTTATGTCAAAAACAAAGGTTCAAGCCGTCCCATCATAAATCCACAACCATATGTTTCCGCCGGTGCATTCACTCATGATTAGCGCAGCCCAAGGGGAGGCCAGGGGGCTCTATGAAAAGGCCAAATAGTTCACCCTAAATGTGGGAGTTGGCAATTTAGGAATGAAGAACATTTAAGAGATTAAGTTGTGGAAGACATAAGGAATTAGGTGGGAGGACACAGTAGAAAGAAGGCAGGTTGGAGGCAGGAAGAAGAAATGAAAGGGGACACCGTGAGGAAGGTTGGAGGAGCAGGAAGGAGAGATTGTAGCAGAGTTGTGAGAAGGCAGTCGGGTGGATACTGCCAGGCAGGAGATGGAGAGAAGGTTTGTAAGAAGGTAGGAAGGAGCTGTGAAGAGGAGGTTGTGGGGTGCATTCAAAGGCCCCAAACAGAAGTCCCTTTTCACATAAACAGTAGGATTTTAAAACCTGAAACAAAAATGGCTTGGCCTTTGCTTTTTTTCAAATAAAATTGAAGAGCCATATGGAAAAAGAGGCCTACCTGTCATTACCAAAGGAAAAGCAGCATTTTGATTTACAAAAAAAGGAAAAATCAAAGATCTTTTCCACATGGAGAACATGATTTTTAAACAGTGACACAAACTATGGCTGGCACAGGTGTGTGCAAATTAAAGCAATTTAAAGGTGAAAATGTATCACTGCTATCAGAAAAATCAGGGAAAAGACATGGTGTGCAGGTCGACAAAAAGCAATTTATATTAGGTGTCACATACAAAACTCTGGTAGCATTTAAAAACCACTTTATGTTCATGAAAAAATGTCAGCCCAAGACACACCCTTTTCAAGGAAATCTCCCACTCCCAGTCTGTCACATCTCCCATCTAATTACCAACTGCAATAAAGTGTCCTCCTAAAGGTGTCGAAATGAATTGTTCTCCAGACCTGCTGGCTCTGAGGGCATTGACTATGGGAGAGGTTCCCCTTGGCTGGAGCATGATTAATGTGTGAAAATGGGAGCAGCAACTTCAAAGAGCAAGCTTCCAACAAAAAGAGACTGATAGAAAATAAACTCTGGTTGCAGGCTGACCCAATGAAAACAATTGGCCAGAAGGCAGGAGAAGGGCGATTTGGCCCACATGAGGGTTCACAATCAATACTAAATTACTGTTATCATTTAGTACTTTTTCTTGGAGAAATAAAAATCATCCACCTACAACTCATGGAACTGTAATGGGTATCTACGATGTGTTTCTGGCAGATCTGAACATGTTCCAAATGTGAGAGTTGGTGAGTGGTTGGAGAATAAAATTAGGGTTATGGGTAATAACTTACATATTCACAACTGTTATGCTTTTTATGGAAACGGCAGAAATGTGACATGTGGCCGTGCTACATTGTACCGACTTTGTGGTTGGCTTACCTAATTCTCTATGATTAGCTGAATCAGAGAATATGTCTATTATGGCAGCTGCTAGTAAAATTGTGAAGTTGTGATACATAACTAGTTTTTGCGAAAAAGTTGAAAGGATAACAAATGGTGATTACAAGTGAGAATTGCCATATGTTGGTCCAGACCCCTAAACCAATCCTGACTTGGAGGCTGGGTTTGAGAGGAGAGAGAAGGGTAGCTGTACAATCCTAGGTGCAGGAATTATTGCACGGTTCTACCCCAGGATTGTAAAAGTGGTGGTGTCATCTCTGCTATATAAGGGGGACTGCACTAGGAGGACACAGACACAGAAAGAGAGACAGAGAGATAGAGAGGGCTGCTGAAACCTACCATCTAATAGCTGTAAGTAAACACAAAAGGGGATTGCTGAGATTGCCTCTGGATGGAGGTGTCTATTTCTAGGAAGTCCTCAAAGCTGAGTGGGTCATAATGGTGGAGAGTGGAAGGACTTCTTTGAGAGTGGAGTGACCAGACCCATGCCCTATCTTTCCAGAGTGTCCTGAGATTCAGTTGGCTTTCCTGAACTTTAAACAAAGGCTTTCTATGTAAGTAGAACTGAGCCATGGTAAACCATACATTGGGAGAGTCTGCTTGCCTAGAACCCTTTCCCTTTATAGTGGGTAGCGGGGGAACTGTACAGATCTTTAGACTATTTAACTAACATATTAATTTAAAGAATTCCCCATTTTGCAGAACACTACAGGGTGAATTTTGTTAAAATTCGAAATTACCAAAGCTCACTTCCCAGTGTGTTCTGAAAACTACAGTCTATACATTAATTGGGTAATCCTTGTTGTCCAAAGACCCCAACTTCTTCAAGGAAGAGGGGTGTCTTTGTTCTTAAATCAGTCCACATTTTTATTCAGTTTTCCAAACACAGGCCTTACAATGGTGGGGGGTCTAAAATCCCGAATTCCCCAAATCATTCCAATATTTCTGTCTGACTTCCCCAACATAGAGCAAAGCAGCAGCGGTTGAAAAACAAACTGCTAAATTAACCAGTGTTTATTTTAAACCAAAGGTATGGGCAAAATCATACTATTTGTACCTATCTAGAAATCCTACTGCTAGCCTTTAAGTCTTCAGGAAATCAGACTTGCACAGCACTACATTGATTATTGTTAAAAAGAAATATTCATCAGTTTAATTATTTTGTGACAGAAAGTAAAGAATTGTGATTTGTGTGTTTTTTTAAACTAATTTGTGTAATTAATTTGAGTAACAAGAAGTTAATGGTGAGCCATGGATAAAGTGGTGTTTGAAATTTTCGTGCTAATTTCTATTACTTTTATTTAAATAAATACCAATATATTTCCCATACACCGGACTGGTTCATGGCTCATTGTTAGCTCAGGGAAGAGGGATCCAAGGGGCATTATATACGTCTGACGTAGGGCTGAAGAAAATAATCTGTTAAATAGTTTGTTGCAAGACACCTTGAGTCGGCAGGGAAGGAACTTCCCGTATTGAGGGTGGTCTCTCAATAAACCATTACAAGGTTATGAGAGCTTGCTTAGAAGCTGCTGAAGACCACAACAGAGTGCAGGAGAGTTGCAAGGGTTCAATGGAAACAGTGGTGTGAACTCATAAAATGGCAATTAAAGGGATCCAGGAGAAGAAAGTACAGAGCACAATTTCCCTAGCGGCTGAATATAAAAAAAAAAGAGGTAGAAGAGGGGTGGTCATCAAGTAGAGGGGAGCGGAGAAGAAAGAGAAACCACCTTAGAAGCAAATCATTGAGGAGGAAGACGAGGTTGACGTTTCAGGCACAGCACTAGGAGCCTGGATCAGAAAGGTGACAAAATAGAGTGAAAAGAGCCAGACTATTCATTCCCTGGTGGAAACCCTGCTTTTCCACTCCTCACCAAGGCCCCACTTTCACTCTTTGCAATGACTAACTTCTTGCCATACATTGGACCGGGAAGCCTGGTGGGCTCCTCGTGAAACCGAGAGAATGAGAAGTAGATGATCTAGGAGACAAGAAAGAATTGTCAGGACTGATTCTGGACTGCGACTTTCTAAACTGAGAACTGCCAGGATCCATGGAGAATCCATCATGGTGCTATTTTGGAGGTATTACCCAAATTGTTCGTTTACAATTGTTCGAATGAACAATTGACTAAATTTAAAGGGTCAAAATTGACCTTTTCACAATTGACCGTATATATATATATATATATATATATATATATATATATATTACATGGCCACGGTAGTGGCCATGTAGTTATGGTTAAGTTGCTGTTTCCATAGGAAGAGCACTTTTTGGGCGGCTTATAACTTCGCTCTCCCTGAGAGAATGAGAAGTAGATGATCTAGGAGACAAGAAAGAATTGTCAGGACTGATTCTGGACTGCGACTTTCTAAACTGAGAACTGCCAGGATCCATGGAGAATCCATCATGGTGCTATTTTGGAGGTATTACCCAAATTGTTCGTTTACAATTGTTCGAATGAACAATTGACTAAATTTAAAGGGTCAAAATTGACCTTTTCACAATTGACCGTATATATATATATATATATATATATATATATATATATATTACATGGCCACGGTAGTGGCCATGTAGTTATGGTTAAGTTGCTGTTTCCATAGGAAGAGCACTTTTTGGGCGGCTTATAACTTCGCTCTCCCTGGACGGATCCTCACCAAACTTTGCAAGAAAAGTAGTTGGGTCACTCTGAATTTGTTTGCAAAGTTTGGTGAGGATTCGTCCAGGGGGGGGAAAAGTTATAGGGGGGTCCCTAAACTTTTTTTTTCCCATAGACTGAATGGGAAAAAAGTTTGCGCACGGCTACAGCCCGAACCGCTGGACGGATTTACACCAAATTTGCGGCAGGAGCGGCGGCCTGGTCCCAAAAGCGTGCTTTTTGTAAATTTGGTGTAAATCTGTCCAGTAGTCTTTTTGAAAATGACCAAAATGTAAGGCAAAAAAATTTGTGATATCTGTGTTCGCTTCGCGGACGGACTTCCCTGTTCGCTCCGCGGACAGCACCCCGATTGGCCCATGGCCTTGCGTCATGTCCGCGGACATGCGACGTGTTCGCTGATTGGATGGGAGGGGCGTGGAGCGCATCAGATTTTCTGTGGCGCCCGCCATCTTGTATTCGCAGTCGACTGCGTACAGCGCAGTGAAACGTGGATAAAAAATTGTATTTAGTGCCGTGTGTTGGTGTGTAAGAGTGTTTGGGGAGGGTGGGAGAGTATGAGATAGGTTCAACGTTTTGTTTTTTTATGTGCTAGACGTTTTTGTTGCGTTCGATTTGTCCGCGGAGAACACGGCTGTTCTGACATTTTCTCAGAACGTTCTCAGAACACCCCCATTTCGCAAATGTCATTGATGAAATCACTGATGACATCACGTGTGTATGTACTTTTCATGGAATTTGTGTACTAGGGATTTTTATTATAATGTTGCGAAAAAAGTGCTTTGAACGATGCATTGATATAAATAGCATTGTATTATGGGATTCTATCTAGTATACTGAGCTAGTAATGTAGAAACATAGCATTGTGTGCAGAGTACAACATGAAAGTATAATATTTGTAATGTTAATATGTTGAATAATGAAATAATAATTGTCCTGAAATGTTCGAAAATTCACAAAATGGGGTTGTTCTGAGGACGTTATTCGTATTGTGTGATTGCTTAGCTGTATGCAATGAGGGAATGGCACAGAGAGTAAAGTGGACGCCGTCCGCAGACACCGCGGCTGTTCGTGGACAGGGCGTGCTACATCCGGGTTTTTCCAGGAAATCCAACATGGAAAGAAGACTGTACGGATCAGCCAATCAGATGTCGAGGTTGTGGATTTGTGTTGAAAGAGACTGTGTGTGGTGAAGATGGCAGAAGTGGAGAAAGTCAGGGTGTTGGTGCTCGGAGATATGTTTGTGCATGGTTTACAGCAGTACGCTGAATAGAGGCATGTTGCAAAGAACTTTGATGTGAAAGGAGTGGAGGTGGTGTGGAGCAGTGTGCCTGATTGCAATGTACAGGGAATTGTACAAGTTTGTGAGGATATGGCCACGATGAACAGTCCGCATGTGGTAGTTTTGCACTATGGTGTTTTCCATTTGGGCAACGTCAGTGCCCCTACTTTGTTGGCTGATTTGGAACGCTTGGTTCAAGTAGTAATGAAGATCCTTCCAAATGCAAAAGTAATTTTTTCTGGATTACTACCTAGGGCAATATGGGACAATAGTTCAGTTTTTTGTCCTCAGCAAAATATTGCTAGGTGTGTCATCAACCGAGGCATGTGTGCCTTCATGCTTAGAGCTGGTATGTTCTTCTGTAACAATGAGAATATTGATGCCAGTAATGCTGTTAATTTTAAAGAAGATGGCATTTCTTTATCTTTTACGGGAAATGCCTTTCTATTTTGGAATGTAAGGGTTGCTTTGGAGAAGGTTATGTGACGATTTTAGGAGTAAAGTAAGAAAAAAAAACAAGAAAAAAAATACAAGATAACAGGTGTCTGTCAAGCATCTGTAAAAAAAAAAAAACAGCTCTTTTCAGAGCCAACTTCAAAGGGGAAATGGGGCACACTATTTAAATTTACATTCACCACGCTCAGATTTCCGATGTGTCCACGGACATGGCGGTAGTCCGCGGACATGAAAATCACTACGAGGGGGTTAGTATGTTCTATGTTACATGTATATGAAGTCAGGGATATTATGGTTAAGTTGTGCTACTAAAAACCTATGAAATTCAGGGAAAAAACTTTGTTAAAGGGACGTTATGGTTAAGTTGCGCTACTAAAAACCTATGAAATTCAGTAAAAAAAAACTTTGTTAAAGGGACGTTATGGTTAAGTTGCGCTACTAAAAACCTATGAAATACAGTTAAAAAACTTTGTTAAAGGGACGTTATGGCTCAAAGTAAAACCGGAAAACCCTTGAAATTCGCCAGTTATGGTAAGCTAAGCAACCATAACTCGCGCCACCCCCGTGCACTGCTAAGACTAACACCCAGGGCATCAAAGATGACATCACAAATGTCATGGATGACATCACTGATGACATCACATGTGTATGTACTTCTCATGAAATATGTGTAGAAGGGATTCTTATTATTTTGCGAAAAAAGTGTCAAGAATCATTGCAAGAAATATACCCTAATAAGTGCATTGAACGATGCATTGATATAAATAGCATCCTATTATAGGGTTCTATCTAGTATACTAAGCTACTCATACAGAAACATAACATTGTGTGCAGCGTACAAGATGAAGGTATGATATTCGTAATGTTAATATGCTGAATAATGAAATGATAATTGTTTTCTTAATACATTTTTGTGTACTGTGAAATATGTAATAAGTAGCTAATAAAACCCATGTATTACATAATTGCATTACTATAGACAAAACACAAAGACACAAGAACACATACCAATATGGGTATATACAGGGAAAGTTAAGTTAGCAAAAAAGCACAAGTAGTAGCAGAAACAATTCATAGCTTAACTGATTAGTTTCATGCAAATAAATGATTGCTCTGTTTCAAAGCTGCTATTTACCCTATGTATATGTATCACTTGATGTGATTGGACCCTAAGGAAAGTAGTGTGAGTACAATGTATACAAATATGACCATATACAAGGAAAGTACAGCCATAAAAAAAAAACAGAACTATCAGAAAGTGCTCATAAGTCTAGTGATTATCTTTATGCACAAAAAGGATTGCTTTCTTTCAAGCTTGTGTTTCCCATATGTATATGTTTCATATGATGTGACTGTACTCTAAGGGAATTACTGTAAGAACCTACTAGAAGGATACGTCTACAAATGAAATAAAATTCTTAGTTTCTGACTGTTACAAAAGAAAACCATGTGGCCTAGATATGTCAGCAAAAGAAAAAATAGTGAGCCAGACATGTGATGTCATCAGTGATGTCATCAATGACATTTGTGATGTCATCTTTGATGTCCTGGGTGTTAGTTTTAGCAGTGCACGGTGATGGCGCGAGTTATGGTTGCTTAGCTTACCATAACTGGCGAATTTCAATGGTTTTTCGGTTTTACTTTGAGCCATAACGTCCCTTTAACAAAGTTTTTTCACTGAATTTCATAGGTTTTTAGTAGCGCAACTTACCCATAACGTCCCTTTAACAAAGTTTTTTTTACTGAATATATATATATATATATATATATATATATATATATATATATATATATATATCGGTTTGGTAATATATATATATATATATCTAGGGGTTTTGGGGGGTTTGGCGTTGGGTGGGTGGTTGTGGGGGGTTTGCCCCCACATATATGTTACAATTGACCTTCACAATTCGGTCAATTGTGAAAAGGTCAATTGTAATTCGAACAGTTGTAAAAGGAACAATTCGTATACAACCATTTTGGAACCTTGTTTCATGTTGCCATTGTTATTTTTGTCCAACGTTATGCACATACCTTAATAAAAACCTACTCAAAGTATATATCTTTGTGTTTGCATATTGTCGATCCCTTTTTCCTTGGTGGCACTACCTACTCTTGCAAGATCCCATGGGGTTAGGGTGGGAAAGATATTTGCTCACTCTTCTCGTTGTTCCTGATAAAAATAGACTACTGTATATGTTCTACACACCAACCACCGATGGGCCAGATTTACAAAAGGGATTTTGAACGGGAACACCGCATTGAAAAACGCTTTGTAAATAAGGCCCCATGCGTTTTTTTTTTATTGCATCATGTCCAGTATTACAGTATCTGTTTCCAATTTAACAGTTCGTCATGTTGTATGCATGATATGTAAAATGTCCGATTACTAGTTACTTTTTTGTATACAATATAGAAGAAGTAAAGTATAAAAGAAACACGACAGTATTCAAATATTGAATATTAGAACACACACCTTTTATTCCTTATATCAATACAGTGTTTGTTCACCAAATAATGATGCTCTTATTTAGCTGCATCAGTGTCCACACAGAACCAAAGAGCCTTCTAAATGTGTGTGGGCGTAGAAAAGGCTGGGCCTTGTATCATTGAAGACGAGATTGAATCTTTAAATCACGTTCGTTTTTAATGTTTTTGTTGTTCTTCATACAGGTTATTGGTTCGACGATTGCCTATTTTATCACCTCTGTTGTCTGGGATTCTCTGTTCTTATTAAATCACGAAATCCTCCAAGCTGCTACTGTAGACAGTGTGTGCCTTTCTGACAGTGCCATAGCACTCTGGTAACCTCTATTAAGTTCATTACAATTGAAATACACGCTCCCTGTAACACAATGAGAGACATTAGTCTGACCAATTGCAAACCCAACTTAATGCATTACACCACAATGACATGAAAATCCCGACCCTCAGCAATACATTGTTTTGTAGACATCAATGCTCACATACTGTGATGGATCAGCCTGATCGGTGGGCTGTCTGCTAAAATAATACTATAAAGAAACATTTCGACAGGCTTATTTTTCCAGAGAGTTCGGTTCCATTGCTTCTTATTAAACTGAAGAGCACTTTTAAAAAAAAATGTGGTGACATCATGTACACACTGTGCAAGGCATGTAAAGATTGCTATTTCATCAGATATCATTAGGCTGAGTTGAACTGTAAGTCGTTTGCTTGACTGGTAGACAAACCGAAGAGCGTCAGACTTTAGTACCTGATATGACTGACTGAATAATCTGCTATAAATCAGTGTTCTCAGTAGTACCATTGGCTGACTAAGTTAATTAGCCTCATTTTTCGATCAATGAAACAATCGCCTGCCAGTTAATCTCAGCTGAAAATAATAAGTAAGTGTGGATGCCCTTGATATACTCCTATGTGATTGTAATTTAAGCGTGGGCATGGTATTGATATGATATGGCTTTTATAACGCACCTATACACAAGTGTTTCAAGGTGCAACGAGGTAAGGGAGGGGGAACAGAGGGAAGACAGACAGCGATCCTACTAGGCCAGGTGTCATTCAGATTGCGCAAGTGCATTGGAAGGGGAAGGAGGAGAAGTGCTGGGGGGGTGGGTGGCCAGAAGATAGTGCAGTGCATGGAATAAGAAAATAAATAACAATAAGTAAAAGTATAGCCAGCAGGTGGCAAGTGCAAGGGTAAGTGCAGACATCGGGTGTTAAGTGCTGGTGGTGGGACTGTAGGGATAGAGAAAACAGTCCCCAAGTGCAGGGGTTGCCAGGAAGTGCGACTGGCGGGAGAGGGGACCTGGGCCTAAGATCTGAAGGTGGCCAGGTAACCAGTGCAGTTTCAGTGTCAGCCAGGAAGTCAGCAAGGGAGAGAAGGAGAAAAAGCAGAAGCAGAGAGAAAGGTTTTGAGGTGCTTCCGGAACCGAAGATGATTCTCCTCAAGTTTCAGGCAAGCAGGGAGGCTGTTCCAGAGGGAGGCCCCAGTCGAAGAAAGAGATCTACCACCAACTCATTACTTGGAGAAGCGACTGACCCTGAGGGAGTTTGAGGCAGATGAGCGAAGAGCTCGAGAAGGAAGGTATTTAGGAAGAAAGAGTTGAAGGCATTGAGGACCCTGGCTTGAGGGCTTTGCAGAGGGTTTTGAACTTAATCCTTGCAGCCACTGGGAGCCAGTGCAGACATTTCAGTCCTGGAGGTATACGATCCCTCGGTTTGAGGCCAAGGACAAGCCTTGCAGTCCTGTTCTTGATAAATTGCAGAGGGCGGAGAGTAGAAGCAGGCAGATTTAGAAAGAGGCTGTTGCAATAGTCCAGCCTAGAGAGAAGCAGAGCTCTGGAGACAGTGAGCTTTTGGAGGAAGTAGAGGAAAGGAAGAATAGCTCTGAGGAGGTGCAGCTGGTAGTGTGACTTCTTAGAGACGTCAGAGATATCAGGAGAGAAGGAGAATGTAGAGTCGAAGATGACCCCAAGGTTTTTAGCCTTGCAGGTGGGATCAGGAAGAGGGCCAAGAGAGGCCAGCCAGAGAGCTGCAGGAAAGGAGGGAGTGGGTGTGTCGATGATATATTTATTGGTTATTGATAAGGCACTTTTACAACAAGACAGTGTTTCAAAGCGCCACAAGTCAAACGGGAAGGGAACAAGAGAGTGAAAAACAATGGAAAGTCAATGAATAAATAATAAAGCAAAGAGCGGTCCCACTAGGCCTTGTGACAGTCGGAGCGTGCAAGTGCAGTGAGAGCGAATAAAGCGGGGGGGTTGTGGTTAAGTGCTATTAAGGTCCCCCAGGGGTGAAGTGCAAGAGGTACCTGTAGAGGGCATGGGGGCAGCAGGTAAGTGCATGGGAGGAGACGTCCAAAATGAAGAGGGAAAGTCAACCTCCCAATAGGTGAGTGCAGGGTGGGGACAGTCCTCCCAAAGGCGGGCGTGGGCACAACTGGCAGTGCAGGGGGGGTGTTGGTGACGACCGGTCCAGAACCACCGGGCAGGCGGGGGTGAGCACAGAGGGCAGTGCATGGGGGTGCTGGCGGCTCTTGGGCAGAAGGCTAAGACCCCATTGGACTCTTGTGTGAATGGGCCGCCAATCTCAGTGACAGAAGGGAAACAGTTAGCAAGGGAGGGGGAGGGGGTAGGAGCAGGAGGAAAGAGCATTGGCCATTGGGTTGAAAGGCAGGGCCCAATTGGACTCTTGAGGGACCGGGCCACCAATCTGAGCGACAACGGGAAAGGTTTGAGCGGGAGAGGAAAGGAGGAGAAGAAGAGAACGGTCTTGAGTTGTTTGTGGAACCTGTGGTGGTATGGTTTAAAATGGAGAGAGAGGAACATTTACACAGGAACATATGCCAATTATAAGCCAATTATGCAAGACATAAAAACTTGTAGACAGTATGTTGCCAGTGTGGGGATTTATGGTTAGGTGTTTACAGTTATGCTAGCGTAATCTATTTACTTGATATTTAATTCACCAGATTGACCCTTCCTTTTCCCCTTTTTGGTCGCTTTCTTGGCCATGCTTGTTTCTACCTGATTTGTACGTATTTTGATTCAGAATGATTGTTTCATTTTGATAATTGGAGTATTTTTTTCATTAAATGAACAAAGTCTCTTACACCCCCAATCCATGGCGCCAGGGAGAGGAGAGTGAGACAAATGCAACAGACTTGCATTTGTAAGAGCTCATTATACAATTACTGCTTATTTAGCTCACAGTGACTTTAGCCTCTGCTTTATTTGTCATTCAGTTGCCATTGTCACCAGAAATTGCCAGAAATTCTCTCTGAGCGGGACCACATGATCTGATGACTGCGTCATCTAAACACATCTGCACAGCAAGAGACATATCCTAGGTGCTCCAAAGATAAACCTGTCTGCACCTCTTGGGTAAGTCAGGAAAGTTCTGTATATCTTCTCCTCGATCTAGCCACACAACCCCCTTCAATCTTAGCAGCTCTTAGATATCCATATCATCAATTAGGTAATTTCTTGCCTCAGAGAAAATCCAATTCATTCTTGTCTGGTTCCTGCCTCTTGACATATCAGCTCATAGAGTATACCACTCAGCCTACTTGGATAATATCACTTAATTCTGACATATCAAGAAGGCCAGTTAAGTACGCTCGGATCCACACCCACCATGAAAAGAACATTGGTGATGTTTGTCAACATTGGAAAGGAACTTGGCAGGCACTGGTCATCAATGGTATGAACTGGTCATTGATGGTAGAAGGTCAAAATGGTGTGAGTTCCTGGGCATCTAATAGCAGTGCCTGGCAAATGCCTAGTACTTATACACAAGCCGACACTGTTGGCTTTGACAACGCTTGTTTTTAAAAGGACTTCAGACAGGTCACCCACAGTGCTTATAAATAGCGTAGCTGAAGGAAGACCTGGTTAAGACAGTTTTTTTATTACACCAGTAGCTACTTTACAGCTCCAATTAAGTCATTAACACTCAGAAGACTTCTTTGAAAAAACCCTGTCAGGCACCTCGAGTGCAAAGTTTGATGGTAAGGCTACATTAAAGCGAGCAGAAAGAGTTCTCACAGGGCGATGGGCAGGAACTGGGTGGGAATGGCCATGGGGATTAGAATGACCATCACGCGTTGTGTCCATACACATATGCCATTTCACCCTGTATGTGTATTCTAATGCAATAGTTTCACTTTATAGGCTCTATTATTGTCCAAACTAAAAAGGAACCATTTAAAAAAATATAGCAGTGTAAGACGTAGTCAAGTTTCCCCACTGTGTTGTATTGTTTCCATCATAATCGTGACTTTCAGGTGACGTCTGCCTTATTTAGAGGCTTTGTTTCCTGGTAAGTAGAACATCATTATGAATATCACCCATCTGGTAAAAGAGGGGATCTAGCAGCCATTAATATGGATAACTTATCAGGCTCTTTCCAGTTAACTCCTTTCACAAGATGAAGATGCTGCTACTTTGTCACTCTCGCTTGTATGATGGACAGCACCCGTTGTATTGATTTGTCGTTCTTGTGATGCACCTTCTCTAAGTATCTAATTCATCTCCCACCTGATTATATATAATTCCTCCCTCTGGTGATCATATATGGCATGAGGACAGTCTTTGTTACTTGGAGAAGGGTGGGAGGAATCAAGAGAAGAGGAGGCGGTATCAAGATATTTCCTCTTGTAAAAGTGATTTCCATCCTGCTACTGTGCTCAGCGATTAAGAGGGAATGTAGCAAAGCAGGCACAAACACCTGCATCCAGCAACAAGTCAAGCAGCCTACTTCCCGGCAATGACATTTTAAATCAGGCAAACAAGAGGAATAGTATGCCCAGGCACAGAGCAGTGTTTTGGCTTCTCAAGGTTTGGCTTCTCAAGTTTTGGCTTTCCAAGTGTTTTGGCTTCTCATAGACATACGTTTCGGAACTTCATGGGAGAGACAAGTTGGAATCCTCATATATAGTGTTGTACTCCAACTGTAATAGGCAGTCTGGTAAGTGACCTAACTGTGTTGGTTGAGACAAATGAAGTAATGGGCTCACCCATGCACAGACTGGACAAGCCTTTCCATGGTAGATTGATCAGCTGGAGCCTACCCTAACAAAGCCCTGGATATTCATAGCTCAGCCGCCAACTCAGTCTGAGGAGAATCTCTACTGACACATTTGCCGCTAATCCCCCTCACCTGGAAAAGCAATCCAATGCTAAGACAATGCCAAGCAGCATGCAGTCTTCCCCTGAGGGGGGCCTGGCCCCAAGCCTCCCCATGCTCCTTGTCCAGCTCAGGGTTTTCGGAAGGCCAACTTACACAAGGCCTGTCCCTCTTGGCCGCAACAACCATCACTGCCCTTGTCAAAGTAGGTATTTTATCCATCCCAGTAGAGTGTGGCCTTTGATAAAGCTGAGAGGAGATTGCTGAGGGAGTTTCAAGAGAATCTCCAAATCTGGTTTTATTTATTTATTTTTGATTTATGGTGCATTTGTAAGGTGATTACACAGCAGGAAATTGTGCTTGAAAGCACCCACAGGGAAAGGGTAGGGACCAGGTGAACAAAAGGCAAATAAAAGGCACTAACACTTGATGAACAAGATAGTGGTGGTCCTACTGGGGCTTTTGAGCATTCGGAATGCGCAAGTGCTGAGAGAGAGTTGGAACAAAGGAATGGGGTAAGTGCTAGAGGCTCCACAGAGGCGGGCGTGCCAGAGAGTCAGTTGCAAGCAACATGTCATTGCTTGGCAGAGATCACCAGGTGAAGAGTGGTCACCTGTCAATACCATAAGTGCAGGCCTGTGGGACAAAACAGGCCAGTGGGTGCCCAAATGCAAGTTATGGGAGAGGGCGAGGCTGTAGGCGATTGGACGGAAGGCCAGGGCCCGGAAAGACATATAAGAGCCCAGGACACCAATCTCAGTGACAGTGGGGTTTAGCACAGGAGTGACAGGAGGTTAAGAGAGGTAGGGGGAGGCTGTTCCAGAGGAGGGCACCAGCCGAGGAAAGATATTGGTCACCAGCTTGCTGTTTAGAGAAGCACTTGACATGCAGAGAGTTGGTGGTGAATGGGCGTAAAGATCTAGAGGGAGAGTATTTGGTGAGAGCAAGTTGTAGACAGTGTGTTCCCTTGGCCCCTGACAGTCTTTGTATTATGCAGAGGGATTTGAATTTAATCCTTGCAGCAACGGGGAGCCAGTGAAGAAATTCTAGGGCTGGAGAGAAGCAGGCCCTAGGTCTCTAATCTACTTTAATCAAGTTGTTTTTAATCCCATTTGTTCCATTTTTGACCACACCAAATCCAATTTCCTCATTCCTCTTCTATTTTCTCAGATACTTTATTTCACACTGGATGTATTTCTATCAGCATTACAGTTAGCAGTTTTGGTATGGAACAGGTTGATTCATCCATTGCATTTTTGGTGCCATCTATTGGTGCTTCCAGTTCAACCATTTGTATGTCTTCTCTTGTCCTTACTTAAAGCAGTGCTATGCATGTTACAAATGTGCTTCACAATAAACTAAAATACAAAAAATAAACAATCCTTTTAACATTCTCAAAGTAGCAAAACCTAATAACCCCACGTTTTAGAGGTAGAAGCAATGTATTTCTTGCATCCAATGTATTGTTACTCCATATTACACTGTTATTTATTTATGTACAGAAATGCATATAACACCTTTATCCAAAATGCTTTAACAGAAGATACAATTGAGTTACAACAGGAGAAAGTGATGAAAGCAAGAACACATGGTAATTCAACAGCAGTGCTACCTAGAAAAATTACGTGGCAGACTGAAGAAGATAGATTTTTAAACGTTGCTTGAAATAGGAAAGATTGGAGATAGAAGAGATGGGAAGGGGAATAGTGTTCCGGAGAGAGGGAGAGAGCAATTTGAAAGAATAGAACTGAGAGGTGGCATGAGAAGGATGTAGAAGAGAAATACAAAACTGGGAAGCACAGCGCAAGTCCCTATGGGGATGATATAAAGAAGTTAAGGATCATAACTATGGAGGTGCCAGAGCATGAATGCATCTCAAAACAAGACACAAATAGTGCAACTCAATTTGCTACTCAATTGGGTAGCAGCAAAGTCACAAAAGATAGGGAGAGATGCTGTCTGATCCATTAGACAAATAAAATTTAAATAGAGCTCAGAGGAAGAAGGACAAAATGAGGCAAGCCAACATAGAGTGAACAACATCAGTTAATACTGGACAACACAATAGTTTGGAGAAGAGATTTGATGGAAGAAAAGTGAGTAGAAGAAAAAGTGAATGGGGGCCTCATTTTTCTAATATGGAGCAATTGAAAACAGCATAATCCATTTGGGGTTGGAGAGAAAATGAAGAGTCAAAACAAACATCAAAGATTACAAGTCTGAGGGGAAAAGAAATAGATAGCGTTGAAGGAATAAAAGAAGGGGCCTGAAAATATTAGTATTCTGTATTTATAGGATTAAGTCACAGGAACCTAGAAGCTATCCACGATTGCACAGCAAACAGACAAGAAGAGTGGTGAGAATTAATAGTGTTTCTGAAAGAAGGAAAAGAGAGAATGATCTGCATGTTTTCGCAGTAACGATGTACTTGAAAACAAATGTAAGGGATCTAAAAAGAAAAAGGAGAGGTGTAAAGGCAGAAAAGAAAAGGGGCAAGCACAGAGCCCTGGGGAACCTCGTAGGAGAGAGGGAAAGACTGAGAAAAGGAACCTTTCCAAGAGGCAGTAAATGAACACCCAGAAAAGCATAAAACCAATAAAGTGAGTGGTCAGAAAGGTTTAGGCCTACTTGTTTGAAAATATTTGACCTTTTCACATTTGACCAAATTATTTTTGATCAAAAATGTGGGGGGAGACACCCCTCAACGCCCCCTCCCTATTCCCTTCCCACACCCCATATATATTTAATTATATTTGACCGAATTTCAACCAAGAAAATGATTTAAAAAATGTGGTCAAAAGTAAAAGGTCAAATGTTTTTCGAACAAATAGGCTGTACCTTCAGAAAAACCAAGAGATGAAAATGTACCTAGAAGAATAGAATGGTTCACAGTGTTAAAGGTGGTGCTAAAATCGTGGGGAATAAGAATGGAGGAAGTTTCAGATGGCGAGCATGGAGGATAGAACTTGAAACCAAAAGAAGTGCATTTTCAGTAGAGAAACCCGATCGAAAGCCAGATTGAGAAAGGGAAAGAAGATTATAAATGGTAAAATACTGCCTAAATTGTGAGGAAACGAGGCACTTTAGAATTTGCAAAAGATAAGGCAAAAGAGAAATAGGATAGAAAATTGAAGGGTGTGCAGGATTAAGGGAAGTTTTTTTAAAGAAGGAGAACAATCATGGCCACATCATGGCCACATTGAAGCTAGCAGAATAGCAACCAGAAGAGAGAGAAAAGAACTATCAAAAAATAAATAAACAAATGAAAGCATCATTTAATAAGATAACTGTCACAACGCGACCCTGGACACTGTGGAAAAGATGCAGGCTTACTTAGGCACCTTGCGGTCCTTACCATTCTAGTCTTTTTGGTCCTTTTCCTTTAAAAGGTAGCCACGCCCACAACGCTGTGCGTTGCAACTCGCATTGTCAGCCTTTCGCTAACTTCGCCTGCAGTGCCGCTCCTTGAGCTTGGTCCTTTGATACTTTTCTACCTAGTACTCAGCCCGCTTCTGCTTTCCCTGATTCTCGGCTCTTTCCTTTTGTACGTGGGTTTCATACTGTAAAGCTATCCTTCGCGCCCCTTCGCTACTTCTCTCCGGCTTGCTCTCTCTCTCTCCCTGGCGCTTGATTCCTTACTCTTGTTCATCCGCTTTCGCTCCCGCTTGCTCTCTCTCTCCCTGGCGCTTGATTCCTTACTCTTGTTCATCCGCTTTCGCTCCCGCTTGCTTTCTCTCGCTTTCGCTAGATTCTTTACTCTTGTTCACCCGCTTTTGCTCCAGCTCGCTCTCCCTTACTATTTCTCTCTCTCCCCTCCTTGCTCGCTCCCGCTTCTGTTCGCTCTCTCATTCTCCACTCTCTCTCGCTCTCCTGTACCAGCGCTCTCTCTCTCCCTCTCTCACTCTTACCTGCATTATAGCCTTACCTTCCCTCCTGACTGCTCGTGTGCAGCCTCCGCTTTAGCCTTCCTTGGATCGCAGTGGACTCTCTTCCTATCCTTTTCGACATCAGCCTACATCGTCCGGTAATACTTGGATTCAAGTACTGTTACTGTTTACCATTCACCGGCCTCCACCACTTCCGACACACTCCCAGCCAGCAAGAACTCGCCATCTACCGGGTTTTTTCTGCCGTCACTGGCTTTTTCCCTGACGTTACGGGACTGGCTCCCCTGGGTCCACCTGACAGCTTGTTCCTACCACTATCAGGGTGGCCTCAAGCGGAGCTCGTCCCTATCTCTACGAGCGCAAGAAGGACAAAAAGGGAAGGAAGAGCACCAAAACGGACGAAGATCCGCAGGAGATCAAGAAGGAGGGGAGAAGAAGACCAAAGACATCTACCCAGGAGGATTTCTCTAAGGAGTCAGGTGAGGAGCTTTCGGGGGTGGTAGTTTCCGATTCTGACAGTTTGCAACGCCCACAAGTCAACATGGCCTCCCTAGAACAGATCCGGGAGATGGTAGCTGCTATCCAAGGTCTTCAGACTGAAGTACAGAATCTCTGAACCGAAAATGTCAGTCTACGACAACAGATCGCAGTACGAGAAGATACTCGGGGCGACTGGCCTCCACAGTCATTCTCTTTTGGAAAATATGATGGCAATCCAAAGCATTTGAAGGAATTCCTGGATGCTTGCATGGTCTATTTCACTTTTAGACCTAAGGCCTACGAACTAGACAGATCCAAGGTAGGTTTCCTTGTTGCTAATCTCGTCGGAAACGCCTTGGCTTGGGCCACCCCGTTGATATCCCAATCCGATCCAGCAGTCAACGATTATTCCCTGTTTACCCAACAGATGAGAGCCAGATTCGACAGACCTGAGGTTCAGTTTTCCTCTTATGAAGCCCTCTTGGACATTCGTCAAGGGAATCAAGATGTTCAAACTTTTGCTTCTGCTTTCATCAGACTGGCAAAGGATGCAGGATGGCCTGACTCCGCTCAACAAACCCTCTTTCACCGGGGACTCCATGACGATCTCAAAGACGAGCTAGCAAGAGTGGCTCGTCCGACCTCCTTCCAAGAACTAGTGACTCTGACTCTTCAGCTGGAATACCGACTTCAAGAGCGAAGACAAGAAAGGAGGAGGTTCCGAAACCTTCCTTCTGCTAGTACTACTCCAGTTTCTCTTCCTAATCGGAGCCAGACTGAAGAACCGATGCAGATCGGAACTACTAGAGGCCCCCTGACTCCAGAGGAGAGAAAGAGACGTAGAGATTTGGGTCTCTGCATGTACTGTGGATCTTCTAAGCATTTGCTCCGGAACTGCCCCGAAGTACCTCCAAGACGTTCGGGAAACGCTTCTCCTCGGTCTTGAGCAGGGATAAGAACCGGGCAGAGACGATCAATCCCTGCAACCTTACTTGTCAGAAGGCTATAGAAGATGATAACAGATTGTTGGTGTTCACCATTCATCTCACTTTTGAGCCCAATCCCACCGTTGAGGTCTTGGCTATGTTGGACTGTGGTGCTGCAGGTAATTTCATCGATGTCCAGTGGGCTCAAGATCAGGGGGTGTCTTTTCTACAAAAGAGTTGTTCCTTACCCGTAGAAGGAGTGGATGGAACTCCACTCTCCTCCAGGCCCATTGTACAAGAAACCATACCCGCTACTATGCTTCTTTTTCAACACCAGGAACAGATTGTTTTCGATGTGATAAGAGCCGCACACTTCCCAATAATACTGGGTATACCATGGCTACGTAAGCATAATCCTACTATAGACTGGTCAGCCAACACTATATGCTTTTCATCTTCTTTCTGTGCTTCTTCCTGCCTTCTTCAGACCAATCCGGTTCCTGGTAAGGGAATCCCTACTCCTAAGTCCGCCTCAGTGGTGCAGATGGTGCCGCTCTGCTACCAACAATACGCCGAACTTTTTGAAGACGAACTACCACGCTCTTTACCTCCTCATCGGCCTGAAGACTGCTCCATTGAGTTAAAACCAGGTGCTTCCGTTCCTTTTGGCCGAATGTATCCCATGTCTCTCCCAGAAAGAAGGGCCCTTAAGGAATATCTGGACGCAAACCTTCAGAACGGTCTCATCAGAGAGTCACGCTCCTCTGCCGGAGCATCTATGTTCTTTGTACCCAAGAAAGGGACCTCCGAATTGAGACCGTGTATTGATTATCGAGGTTTGAACGGTATGACTATAAGAGACAGATATCCCATGCCTCTTATTAAGGAAATACTGGAAGCAGTTGAAGGGGCTAACATTTTCACTAAACTCGACCTTCGAGGTGCCTATCATTTGTTGAGAATCAAGGAGGGAGATGAGTGGAAAACCGCCTTCAGAACTCCTCTGGGACACTTTGAATATCGAGTGATGCCCTTCGGACTGGTAAACGCCCCGGCGGTTTTCCAACGGTTTGTGGACAAGATATTCTCAGACCTGCTATACTCTTTTGTAGTAGTCTATCTTGACGACATTCTTGTCTTCTCTTCTTCTCCGGCCGAACACCACAGACACGTTGAGCAGGTGTTAAGAAGACTACAAGAGAATCATCTATTGTTAAAGCCAGAAAAGTGCATCTTCGAATCCTCGTCTGTTCCCTACCTAGGCTTTATTCTCTCCAAAGAAGGAGTTCAGATGGATCCGAGAAGGTGATGGCGGTACTTCGATGGCCCACTCCCAGCAGCCCTAAGGATATACAAAGGTTCTTGGGTCTCTCAAATTTTTACAGACGCTTTATCCCAAATTTTTCGGAGATCGTGCTACCCATTACCAATCTACTAAAGAAGGGTCAAGAATTTGTATGGGAATCGAAGGCAGAACAAGCTTTCCAGGTACTCAAAGAAGCATTCACCACTGCTCCCATCCTCATTCAACCCAATCAGTCCCTTCCTTTTGTGGTTGAAACGGACACCTCTGGAGGTGCCATAGGAGCAGCCTTATTACAGTCTGGTAAGGATGGTATCGAACACCCGGTGGCGTACTACTCCGGACACTCACCCAGAGTGAAAGAAACTACTCGGTATTGGAACGGAAATTGTTGGCCATCCGCCAGGCTTGTGTCGAGTGGAGACATCTGTTACAGGGGGCTGCCCATCCATTTCTGCTGAGAACGGATAATAGGAACCTTAAGGTACTCCAACAAATGGAGTGTCGCAATTCCAGACATGCCCGGTGGGCATATTTCTTCTCCCAATTTGACTTTGACATCACGTATCTTCCAGGGAAGGAGAACGTGTTGGCTGATGCCTTATCCCGGAGCCTAGGAGAAGAATGTCCAGTAGAAGGACACAAACCTGAAGAGATTCTTTCGGGGAAAAGGATATTAGGGGCAGTCAATTCATTTCTACAAGAGGTTGAACGTACAACTAGTTCTACCCAGATACCCAACGACCATCTGCCTTCATTGGAGAAAAGAGGGAAAGTGTATTTCTACAAAGACACCCTGTTCCTTCCGTCTAAAGAGCTCCAAATTCAAGCAATGTCTTGGTGTCACGATCTACCTTCTGCTGGCCACAAGGGGCAAGGAGCCACGACCAATTTGGTATCAAGGTATTTCTGGTGGCCCACTTTAGCCAAGGATGTAAAGGCTTATGTAGCCGCATGTCCTATTTGCGCCTCCAGTAAGCCCTCTACGCATCGCCCTTTGGGTCTCCTTCAACAAGGACCTTTGCCAGCACGCCCTTGGGAACACATTTCTACTGATTTTATTGTGGATCTTCCTCTCTCTATGGGTTCTACCGCCATCATGGTTACCGTGGATTCCCTGAGTAAGATGGCACACTTTTCTCCTCTACCTGGCCTACCTTCGGCTCCAGAATTAGCTGAGGTTTTTCTGAGAGATGTGGTTAGGCTTCACGGTCTACCCCAAACTATTGTTTCCGACAGAGGCTCTCAATTCACTTCTCGTTTCTGGTCTACACTATGCAAGACTCTGGGAATCAGTAGAGCTCTCTCTTCTGGTTATCACCCCCAAAGCAACGGACAAACTGAGCGTCTGAACTCCACTTTAGAACAGTACCTTCGTTGTTTCTGTGGTCAAGAACAGGAGAGTTGGAAGTCTTTTCTCTCCACAGCGGAATTCGCCTACAATAATACAGTACACTCTTCCCTAGGAACCAGTCCATTCTTTTTCTCCTATGGCTTTCATCCCATGCATATCCCCTTGGTCGGAATACCATCGACTGCGGTCCCTGCGGTTGACCAAAGGGTTAGTGAACTAAGATGTATACAAGGGGAGGCTAAGAAGAACTTGGAGACTATCAGGGAGCTCCAAAAGAAGTACGCTGACAGGAAGAGATCTCAAAACCCCAAATGGACTGTAGGCACTAAAGTTTGGTTGTCCACTAAATTCTTGCCACGCTGGTTACACCCAGGGAAGTTTTCTGCCAGATTCATTGGGCCTTTACCCATTTCCGCACAGATCAATCCGGTGGCCTTTCGCCTGAAACTTCCTCACAGTATGAAGAGCATCCATCCTGTGTTCCTCTCGTCCCTTCTCAAGGCCTATCTATCAGATCCGCATGGTCGGACAGTGCCACGCTCATCAATTCCCGATAACCCAGAACCTGAGGAATACGAGGTGGAGAGGCTGGTGGATTCTCGCTACAGACATGGTACAGTTCAGTACCTGGTACATTGGAAGGGGTACTCCACTGCAGAGCATACCTGGGAACCTAGAAACCACATCCATGCCCCTCGCTTGTTACGTCTTTTTCACCGCCTTCATCCGGGTAAGCCCGGGGGACCCCAGATGAGAAGGGGGCGTACTGTCACAACGCGACCCTGGACACTGTGGAAAAGATGGAGGCTTACTTAGGCACCTTGCGGTCCTTACCGTTCTAGTCTATTTGGTCCTTTTCCTTTAAATGGTAGCCACGCCCACAACGCTGTGTGTTGCAACTCGCATTGTCAGCCTTTCGCTAACTTCGCCTGCAGTGCCGCTCCTTGAGCTTGGTCCTTTGATACTTTTCTACCTAGTACTCAGCCCGCTTCTGCTTTCCCTGATTCTCGGCTCTTTCCTTTTGTACGGAGTTTCGTACTGTAAAGCTATCCTTCGCTACTTCTCTCCGGCTTGCTCTCTCTCTCTCCCTGGCGCTTGATTCCTTACTCTTGTTCATCCGCTTTCGCTCCCGCTTGCTCTCTCTCTCCCTGGCGCTTGATTCCTTACTCTTGTTCATCCGCTTTCGCTCCCGCTTGCTTTCTCTCGCTTTCGCTAGATTCTTTACTCTTGTTCACCCACTTTTGCTCCAGCTCGCTCTCCCTTACTATTTCTCTCTCTCCCCTCCTTGCTCGCTCCCGCTTCTGTTCGCTCTCTCATTCTCCACTCTCTCTCGCTCTCCTGTACCAGCGCTCTCTCTCTCCCTCTCTCACTCTTACCTGCATTATAGCCTTACCTTCCCTCCTGACTGCTCGTGTGCAGCCTCCGCTTTAGCCTTCCTTGGATCGCAGTGGACTCTCTTCCTATCCTTTTCGACATCAGCCTACCTCGTCCGGTAATACTTGGATTCAAGTACTGTTACTGTTTACAATTCACCGGCCTCCACCACTTCCGACACACTCCCAGCCAGCAAGGACTCGCCATCTACAGGGTTTTTTCTGCCGTCACTGGCTTTTTCCCTGACGTTACGGGACTGGCTCCCCTGGGTCCACCTGACAGCTTGTTCCTACCACTATCAGGGTGGCCTCAAGCGGAGCTCGTCCCTATCTCTACGAGCGCAAGAAGGACAAAAAGGGAAGGTAGAGCACCAAAACGGACCAAGATCCACAGGAGATCAAGAAGGAGGGGAGAAGAAGACCAAAGACATCTACCCAGGAGGATTCCTCTAAGGAGTCAGGTGAGGAGCTTTCGGGGGTGGTAGTTTCCGATTCTGACAATAAGCGGGGAGAGGATCACAAGGAGCAGAAGTTGAATGAGCATGTAAGTAATGGGCGAAAAAGAGACAGAAGGATGGTCGGGATTAAGTGTAACAGAAGAAGCAGGAAAAAGCAAAGATGGCCCAACAGAAGATAAAGAAGTGAGAGAGGATCTGAGTTTCTCAATTTTAGAGTGAAAGAAGTTAGTGAGATCCCAGCCAGTCAAAGAAAAAAAACATGACATACATACAGAAGAAGGATGAGCAGGAAGTGTATTCATTGTAGAATGCAGGAGTCTTGGTGAGGAACTTTGAGCTTGTATCAACAACTGAAAGTAGTCGGCTTTAGCTTGTGGGAGATGGTGAGAAAAGGATTGCAAGAGTTCAGATAAAATAAGCGAGAAAAAATTGAAGTGGATGTAGATTTTAGCCAGCATGGTTCAGCCATGCGAAGCTGGATCCTAAATGATTTGAGGAATTAAGAAAACCGAAAAAGGTGAGGGGGATTCTCTTTGGATTTAAATATGGACATGGGGCAGAGGGCATCAAGCGATCAAGTGATGCAGTAATGGCATGAAGCAAATCATTGACATTGCAGTCAATGCAGAAGATCAAGGATCAGTAGATCTTGGAAGATAAGAGGAAATAGAATGAATAAGCTCAGAGTGATCCATATTCTGGAAGTCGCGATGAAAGAAGGTAGTAGACAATGGTGGGGACGTAGAAGTAGGAGAGAGATAAAAGAAAATGGTCAGCAGAACAAATGAAGTGGGACTGTATAGGATTACCGAGAGAACAGTCTGCAGAGATCAAAATAAGATCGAGAATCCCTCCATTAACATGGGTGTAGGGGAGAAAGCAAATTTAAAATATAGGCAGGAGATGAAAAGATCAAAGGACATGAAGAAAGATCCAATAATGGGACATGATGATAAAATCACCAAAGACAATAAGAGTAGAAACACGAATATAAATGATGGTAAGGAGTGAGTCAAAGTCATCCTACAAAGAACCAGGAGGACCAACAAGCTGATTGATGACCAAAACAGTAAGTGGAGATGGTGCAGAAAAAGAGAGGGCATGGCATTCAAATGATGCACAAATGGAATAGAGTAGTGACCCAGCGATGGTGGAAATGTAGTTCGGTCCACCCACCATGGCATGAAGGGGAAGGATAATGTGAAAATGAAGAGACAGAAGGGGTAAGAGAAGCTTGAGTAGTGGTATGGTAGAAACAAATCCAGAACAAAGTCAGCTTTTGACACAATGGAATGAGTGTCCAGAGCCAACAGTAAATAGGAGAAAGAAAGGAGGAATGAATGTCAGGGTAAATAAGATTTGAAAGAGAAGGAGCACATGTGGAGTGGTAATGACGTGGATGCAAAATAAGCACAAGGTTATTCAAAAAGGAGGAAGAATGGACAGGAAGAGTAAGTATGGTGTAACCAGAAAACAGATAAATAAAAATGGCTGGTTGCGACACGCAGTGCACAGGGGAAATCAGGGAAAACGAGTTTCCTTAGAACGTCAGCCCTTTGACAAGGCCGCCAAGGCGATTGATGGCCAAGCGTGGATCCTTAAAAGGGAACGGAAAGACACATGATGATGAAATGACCATGGGCCATCTGTGTGTTCAGTAAATGCAGAACTGTGCATAACTAGCTGCAAGAAAGAGCATAATGGATATTAGTATCAAAATTAAAAGTGCAAATGCTAATGCAGATTGTGAATGGGCTAAATACACTATAATTAGAAAACGTTCTGACAGTGTAAACATTCAATAATACAATCAATATAATACTGTTTCAAAATTTTATATTTCTTGGCTCTCTTATTGCCTCTAGAGTCCCTCTCAGATGTTATAATTTACTAGAAAGTATTTTCAAAATCGGTCCGAAGCATTAAATAACCCCGACCGTTCATCAAAGTGCAAGATGTATTGTGCAAGGGAGGACCTTTTCATTATGAATTATAGGCCTTTCATGGCACTTAGTCACCTATTAAAGTACACAATATTTTGTGAAAACCAGCACATTCCACAAAAGGTTGTGTATCTCATCAACCCACCACTCAAACTGAAATGATGTATTTATCACTAGGAATAATAATCCCTGTGGTGTCCAAGCCTTGGATGCTCTCTTGTTATCCATTAAAGAGCACAATGAATTATGCAAGTCATCAGATATGTTTAGGTTGGTTCTAAACCCTGGATGCCCCCTAGGCTACCATTAAAGTGCAACATGTATTATTCAGGAAATAACTGTCCACAAAAAGATTTCAGGCCTCAGCATCTCCTGGGCACTGGCAAGTGCTGTAATTGATCTAAGATAGGTGTTTCAATCATTTTGCATGTGTGGTCCAAGTCTTAAATGGCCCCCAGTCACAGACTAGCATGGCAGAAATATATTGCACAGAAAATGTATTTTCACAAAAAGGTCCAGATCTTATCAGGCCTCTGTAACCATTTTAGGTGAAATAGACGGTCATTAAATTGACATTTTTTGTCATTTCCAACATCAGTCCTCAAACACTCTCTAAAGTATTATCTCAAACTAAAATGTAGTGGTATCAATAAAGATATATTACCAAAGAATAAAATAAAATGTTAATATTTAAAAAAGGTTAAAGATGTGAATAGACATGACATAAAAAGTTACATATATCAGGTTACATATATCAACAATCAGAATGCAGTCTGGCCCAGCTTCAAATCAGCATCTGCCACTATTCACTTGTTCACACAAAGATTCTAATTTACGGATATTTGGTCAGTGTGTTTTATTAATGGACTGATAATGCCACAAAGTTGTCTCTGCACACACGCTAGTAAGCTCTACTACCGGTATTCCAGCTGTTTTTCCTCCAGTTATTATTTGTGATGTATGAGTAATGGGCTGATACACACAAACTCCCCACACTTAAAGTCAATGATTCAGATATCCATACATGGAAAATGTGTCTTGATAATCTTGATTGGGTCTTAGTTGGGTTGGTGGGCACTGGAAAATCCTCTGAATGGAGGCAACTGGAAAATCAAATAAAGTCAGGTGAAGTCCTAAACGTCAAAATGATGGCAGTTTGACACAATCAGAATAGTTATCGATTGATCGACTAGATCTCGCCACTCCACCACACTTCTCCCCCTACAGTGTTAACTACCCTCTCCTGTATCCCATCCCCACCCCTAGGTGTGGCCCCTATATGCAGTGCCGTGTTACTTCCTGGCCAGGGTTGCTCTTTATAAATCCCTCAACTACATTCATCAATGTGAAAAGAAATGCACTTCACTTCTGATACTACTACTTTAGGTTTTTCAATAATAAAGAACAGCTGTTAAACATATAAGTGAGAACGGTACAGATGTGGAGCCAGTAAAAGTCGTATCATATAATCACTCTCTGAAGGTACATGACCTTATGCACTAAATATAATCAGAGAGTTCAAATTGGACTCAAAAACATAACATGGGAGAAAAAGAGTTCCATGCTAAGGTCTGATAAAAAAAAAAACACAGCATGCTTTTTCAAGAGATGTAATGTGAGAACATAAAATAGAATGGAGCAAAAGCTAAAAGATTAAGAAAAAAGGCAAACCTGTATTAGAGTAAACTTAGTTGTGATCACTGTTATTTATTATTTGATTAAATGCAATGCTCTCTAATAAATAATTCGAATTCAGAATGGCTTTACACTGAAGTCTCATTAAATTAATATTAAAAATAACAAGACCAAATGCTGTTGATATGCCTACACTTTATTGATATTATTAGTGAAAATGACACTAAGAACCTTTTCTTTTCTATTTCAACTCATCAAACATCAAAAGGTAGTAGTAGTAGTAAAAATATGTAATAAGTGCAACATATTACTAGTACAGAGACTAGTTTCAAGGTGCTATACAGACAATAAATAGAAACCCAACAGAATATAAAAACAAATGCCACCTTAGCTTCAACACATTGCTCTGTTTGGGCAGGAGTCAGCACTTTTGAAAAACCAGAATGCACACATATATCAACCATCACTATGATGAAGCTAATAAAAGCTCATAGATCCAGTGGTTTTTACTGGAGAAAACAGGGCTGTTTTCAAATGATTTGTATTTATTTATTTTATTGTTATATGGATAAACAAAATAACATTTAACGTTTCACAGTTCTTATTTTGCAAAAAATCCAACAATAATTAAATTCATTAGTAATCTTTACAATAATACATTACAAAAAACACAGACATAGCACTGTTCCATTAATAAGATCAGATTTTAAAACACTATAGATATAACGCCACGTCAACGCAACCAATAACACATGTAATTGCCCCATCAATCATATAGAATAAATGCAATAAGAAAGTACATAATAATTTTCCTTTCCATCAATATAGCATGCCTTGTTCTTAAAGCAATGATTGTTAGAAGCTTTTCATCAATACGATCAAGTAATCACAGAGCTGTTCCATCAGTCATGAAGATGAATTAAAATAATCATGTGTTATTAAATTAACTTAATTTGATAAATCCAACTGCAAAGAATTTAAAAATCCCTCTACCGCAATTACAGTCGATGTTGTATGCCCAGCTAAACAACAACGCCAAACATATTCCATCTCGCCCAAAGTAAAGACATTCTTCAACCTGCTTCCCTTGTAATGCATTTCACAAGATTAATAGGTGTTTCAAAGTTTCACTTTTACCTGGTTCATTGGAAAATCTGCAAGTAGCACTGACTGATTTCAACATTCCATATTTGACTAACACTTCATTTGTTATTCTCAAATTATAAAAAAAAAAAAGGCTAGGGTTTTCATTGTCTTATTTTTCTATTCTAAAGTGTAAGCCCCCCCCTAAGAATAGATTGAATGTGTCTGGTTGACATTCGTTAGAACTTTAATATAAGTAGATTTTTAAGCATGCCCTTTATCTTTGAGCTTTTGCAGAGCAATAAGACCTCATGAAGAATATAGTGCTTCCATTAAATGGGCCTATTAAAATGGTCCTTTGTTTAAAGATAGCATATGGTCCAAGGACATTAATGTAAGCCCCGAATGCAAATTACATGCAAATCAGTTCACACAGAATGACACAATATCAGCTTTAAAATGGGCAACAAAAGAAATTAATTCACAAGGGACTAGGGAAAATAGACGTTTAGTTATAACTCTGACACCCCTAGTACAATTTTTTTTTTAAAACAGGTACATATTTAGATTAAGTAGGAGTGCACAGATCACATACATATAGAAAGGATATACAAATGAATGAATTATGCACACTTGTTTGCAGTTTTATATATGCAGTTATAAAAACATAAATGTTGTCTCCTGATGTGGAATATTCTTGCAAATTTGCATATAAAATGTTCAACACCACATGCCCATATGAAGAATTATTTAAAAAATAATAATTTCAGTTACATTTTCATCCCCCACACAAAGATGGGGCCAACTAACACATCCCCTTATGACCACCTCAAAATGCACATTGCCAAAATAGTCCAGAAGCAGGGCACTGAGGAGGTTAATAAGCCAATGGAATGTAATCAAAGGTTCTGCCCAGTCTAAAAATCATGCATCAAATTATACTGTATGGGTGGGATGTGATGGGTATTTAAACTCAAAAACATTGGAATCCAAGGTTTTTTTGGTAAAGCAGAACATAAAGAAGGACATGCTAACAAGAGAAAAGTATGGACGCAACTGATGGACATTTTCCTTGAAATTGCCTTTTCCAGATGGTACTGAATGCATAGGCCTTTCTCAAGTCATAACCATATTCCATGAGAGGGAGTTTGGGAGCAAGTGGAGAGACTGACAAGCACACCTGGAGGTGCTGCCTGGTGGCGGTTGATACAGACACAGTATTTAGATAAATACCCCAAACATTACAAAAATCCCAGTATTTGAGAACTATATTAACATACCTGATCACATTATTATTATTATTATTATTATTATTATTATTATTATTATTATTATTATTATTATTATTATTATTATTAACCATTCACCTATCCTTAGGAAGAAACATAGTTCTTTACCAGTCATGGAGGAAGTACACAATGAGAACGGCAAAGATTCAAGAAAGCAGGGAGCTTACAGAGGGGGGAGTGTGTGGGCAATTTGGCAGCAAGGGATCTACAAGCTACTAGGGGAAGAAACATGGGGAGCATATAACCCGATCTCAGGTTAGTTGGGGAGTGGAGGGTGTGTCGACCTATGTGTTAATGAGGAGCCATTCATTGAAGAGGAGGTTTTTGAAATGAGGAATGAAAGAGGGATGTAGTACAAGGCATATGTGTTTTATCAATGATAGGTTCTGGTTACCGTCACCTTAATAAGGCATTCTTTCAAATATGTGGCACCTCTGAAGGGCTTAGCCATCACAGATTAAAATGTGGAACAACATGCAATTGTGATTGCTATCTACCATAGTCAAAAAAACTATTGAAATGTCCCTTAGTTAACACATTGGAATGGGATGTTAAAGTAAACCTGATTCCTTGAGACTAATGAGAGAGTTAGATCTGTTGTCACTAAAAATACTAAAGTAGCGTACAAGGTTAAACAGTTCAAAAGGTGGGTGGTGAAAGAGAATTTACAGTATTGTTCATGCAAAATGTATTTGTTATATTTATTGGTTATTTTTAATGCAGACTGTACAGCAAAAATATGTGTTTTTAGCGCATTATGACAAAGGGAGTAGGGATGAGGAAAAAGGTACAAACCAAAAAAAATATTTTTTTCTTAAAAGGCCTTGAAACATTCAGAATGTGCATGTGCTATAGCTTGAGAGCTGAGGGAGAGAATAGGAAGGGAGGTGCATGAGGGGGTGGAGGGGAAGAGACAAACAGGAGACAGACAAAATGCTCCGACTAGGTTGTGAGACGATTTAGAATGTGCAAGCGCTGAGACATGAAAAAGGTGGGGTTAGGGGAAGAAAAGGGGTCACAAGAGGGGAGGGTAAGAGTAAAAAAGCAAACTGGAATCCAACTGCAGTCTCGACCTCTTTCCTTCCTTCCCAGGCTCTCTGCACCAATTTGCCCTCCCATTTCACATCTAAAACTCAGGACATCCTGCCTTATTCTCCTCCACCCCACCTCCACTCTCACTCCTGTTCCCCTGCTTCCTTGGCTCCCCTCCTTCCAACCCCCGCACTCTCCTCCCTACTGCCCATAGCACCGGATGAGGTCTCTAACGTTGTCCGCTCTATGAACGTCTCCTCCAAACATGTGCTCTCATGCTCTTCTAGAACAATTAAGGACAACATCTCCTCTCTCACTCCAGCTCTTGCCGACTCTGTATCCACTCCTCCGCCACTGGCATTTTTAGTTTATCCCTCAAGCACTCACTTGTGCAGCCTTTTTTGAAAAAGCTGTCCACCCGGCTAACTATCGCCCTGTCTCCACCACTCCTTTCCTGGGTAAACTCTTGGAGAAGCTGGTCCTCCCTGAACTGACAATCTGCACTGAACTTGTTGGTTGCCTCCATGACCATCAATCTGGATTACGGGCATCAAGAAGCACAGAACATGCTCTCCTGAACACCTATGAAGACATGCCTGCAAATCCTGACTCTAACTGGCCTGCTGTTCTCAATCTTCTGTATATCTCCTGTGCCTTTGACAAGATCAACCACTCTATCCTCATAAAATGACTCTGTGATACCCTCAGCATCATGGACCGGACACTGGAATGGCTGACCTCTCTCCTCACTAACCGCCCTTCCCAGTTGCAACTGGACCCTTTCTCCTCCACCACTACACTCTTTATGTGTGGCATCCCCCAGGGCTCTATCCTATCGCTTTGACTCATCAATATCTATCTCGCTCTTCTTTCTCACCTGATCTCTTCCTTCTCTCCTTATTTCCAGTGTTATGCTGATGACAAACTTGTCTCTACTTTCTCCTGTTTCCTTCTCTCTCATCCCTGATGGTCTGATAGCCATTCAGCAATGATGTGTGTCTCATGATCTGCCTTAATGCCAGTAAGACAGAGATCCTTCTCATTGGGCCACATGCACTCTGTTTTCCTCTGTTAGGCGGAAACCTGTGCAGTTCCCTCTGGGACCACTGCAAAAGATTTAGGACTACAGGTGTTTGGCAGTAAACCCACTTGGTAGCAGTCTGTACCACACAGATTCACTTGGTAGCTGTGGCTGAGCAGTCAGACTTCCCTCAAGAAGAGTTAAGCAGTATGTGGAGTATACAATATAGGGCAATTCTTCACAGTAAGACAAGCAAACACGCAACGAGGCTCAGTGTAAAGATATTAAGGTATTTATTTATAACGGAACATCTATGGAAAACACTATGGCACTATCACGGCAAACACTTCAATCACAATTACTCTACGAAGAAGAAACGATCAATCCCCCTAACAATATTTCGAAAAGTCTAGGTTCTACCAGCATCACTTATTTGCAGACAGAGGTGTATGCCTCAACCTAGATGGCACTCTAATATTAGTTAGGACGGGAGAGAAAAATAAGCAGGTTACGAAATCAACACAGTTCAATATTTCACGGGAAAAATGCAAGGCACGAAGGCAAGAACCACAATAGATCATAAAGTTCAGAGGCCAGGCCCATTCGGAGAGAGGCAAGGCGATATGTCCCAAAAAGTCTCTTAGTGGAAATGCGTTCGAGTCTTTGTAGCAAATTGTTATCGGCAGATTGAACCAGTTCAGAACAACTCGTTAGAGAAAGCTTGGAGGCAACCCAACGGAAAGGAGAGGATTAAGACACCTCACTCGATCCGGCAGAAAGAGAAGCCAGGCGGACACGGTACCTTGTTTGTGGAGAGACAGCTCCGGCGGGGCAGTTGTTCCTGGTGGTGGATGCACGTCAGGTCTTTGCCAAGAGTAGAGATGATCTTGTCGTCGAAGAAAAGTGAAGTCCGGTGCACCACCAGGGAAGAGACCAGCCGCGAAGTGCTCCGTCACAAGGCACCACCTTTTGGTTGCGGTACAGGGGTAGTGGCTATCTGGTTGCCGAGGTGCTCTGCACGGGCAATTCGACCACTGCGTCCTGAGGCGAAGAAAAAGCAAAGGGGACTGGTTGTTCCCACCAGTCAGGGGAAGAGACTCTCCGGCAGGGAGATCTCCTCTGTCGTCGGGAAGTGGTGAGTCGGTTCCGCAGGGCTCCACCGGAGATGTCGTCGTGCAGGTCGGCTCAGCGTTACCCTCGTCGGATTCTTAGGTCCTGTGGCGACTGAAGATCCAGTCCCAAAAGCCCTGCTTTTATGCAGAAAACCCCCATTCATTCAGCCTAGCTGTCAATCAACACACGCTAAGTGGTGAGCGGGGAGGCTCACCACTTGGGCCAATCACACCAGAGTGCGACCGGAGTTGGCAAGGCAACTCGGTCCAGGGTGCCTAAACCCCCTCCCACACCCCTGTGGTAACCCAGACAGAATGGCACCACTTTGGAGGATCTCTGTACAGAGGCCCGCCAAAAGTGGAACAAAGGGCTCAACCCTTGGTTTAGGAGTCACAGAGACGAACACAGACGCCATTTTTAAAAACCGAGTTCTGGCAGAAAATACCATCCGATAAACTTATTTAAGATAAGTAGACCGGTGGTACGTTAGAGATTAACGAGGAAAAGTATCAATCTCTAACAGTGGGACGAATCCCATAAGGTTATGTTCGGGGTCGAGCATAACAAGTAGTTTCCACTGCCACCAGCCAAAACTCGACGAGGGGGGACGGGACAGTGCCCCCTCGAGTAACAGACCTAGGAGTAATCGAATTACCCCTACTAGCATGTCCACAATAAGATGGTTTGTACTAGTTTGGTTAGTAAATTTAGGTCTAGTAAAGCCAATGGTGACTTTACATGCCCGGGGAGACAGTAGTCAGTCCCCGGGTATGGAGTCTATGGTGGAGGTCCGCTAGGAAGCCCCAGTGTTACGGCACGTAGGGTGCGGTGTAACACACATAGAAAAACATACGAGACCCTATGGAGTAAAAGACCCCATAGCCCATAGAACACATTGACATTCAAAGGAATTACACACATTCATGTCCAAGAGTCGGAGGAAAAGAGTCTCACTCTTGGCAGGATGGAAAAAACAAACTCCAGAAATCCAGCAAAGCTGCTGGGGGACTCACTAGGTTAGGAAATTCAGCCTAAACAGAGAATTCTCCATAACATCCTCCTACCCTCTGGCCACTCTTCTTGGGCCCTCTACCCTCACCATCCTGTGAGGCCAAAAACCTGCAGGCATCTTCAACTCCACTTTCTCATTCACCCCTCACGTCTTGGACCTTGCCAAGAAGGCCCACTACCAGCTTTACCTCCTTAGAGGAATTCTCCCTTTCCTCACCTTCCCCCAGAACCTCAATTTCTCCAGAGAACTGGTCCTCCCTAGGCTGGACTACTGCAGCAGCTTCTTTCTCAATCGGCCCATTTCCTCCCTACGCCCTGTTTTGCTTTATCTTGGCCGCGTGGGGAGACCTCATGGTTGCACCCTCCCAGACCCTTGCAAAATCAGTTATTGGCAAAGAATCACACCTAAAATGCTGGTTATGATAATAATATAAATGGCTTGTTATAAGCCCTTTATTCACTCATAACATACATAGAGTAAAATAAACACATACTCAATTATACATAAACATAGAAAGAAAGCATCACTGTTAGGATGGTTGCAGAAAACATCTTCATCTCGGCCTCCACAACACTACTTAGTCCCACAACAGGTAGGCAAAGAGATCACACATACTAAAGGGGTCTGCAGTGGAGTGTGTTCCCTCTCAGAGAGACTGCATCACCCAGGGTTCAAATTCTAACTGACTTCCCAAGAGGAAAACCTCTTCTCTTTATGGGGCTACTTTCGCTCACCGCCCCTCATGGGTTACCAGACTGCCCTTGGCCGTAGAGCATACAATGAGCATGAAGAGGAAAGAGTGGAATATTCCAGCTAGAAGTGGAAAAACCCAATTTCTCTCATCGCTTTCGTTCCCAGTACCCCTTATCACTGCACCTGCACAGCGCTCTGACTCGCTTTCTGGCATGTCCTTCAGAAGACAATACAGCAACTATTTTCCACAGTTACATAAATATGTGACCTTGACTCCACTGCAGAAATATATTTTTACTTACTAAGCTGACGAAAATGTAGGCTTTCATTACTGTTTCATTGTGGTAAATGGAAGTGAATGTCCAAGATGGCCACGCATCAGCGCAATGTTTTTACCTCATTTTCAGACATACTCTACACGCCCCCTTCACCTAATCCAGAATAGGGCTGCAAGAGTTATCCTTGTCTTCAAGCCTAGGGACCGTAGCTCTCCAGCCCTAAAATCTCTCTACTGGCCATGAGGATCAAATTCAAGTCCCTCTATATCATCCACAAGGCTTTCTGGTGTCTGGGACCATGCTATCACCAACTTTCCCTCCATAAATACTCTCCTGCCAGAGCCCTGCGCTCCTCTAACTCCAACTCTCTGCTTGTCAAATGCTTCTCCAAGCAGAGAGTGGGGTGCAGGTCTCTGTCTTTGGTTGTTATCTCCCTTTGGAACAGCCTCTTTGCCTCTCTCAGACTTGAGCAGGACCTCCTTAAGTTTGGTAAACTTCTCAAAACTCTGCTTTTCTCTACCTCTTTCCCTCTTTCCCTTCCTTGATAATCACCACACTGCTGCTGAAACTGGTGACCTGGTCCTCATGAATCTCACAGGATACCAGGCCCTCTACCCAGTCGACACAGCACCCTCCCTCACCTCAGCACTGCCCCCTGTGGGCCCCCTGCCTGGTGGCTGAGCGTCTCACCCCTGGGTTTTGTCCACCCTAGCACTTAGCCTGAGGCCTCTTCCCTTGACTCCCTTTCGCACTTCCCTCCCGGGCCCCACCAGCACTTGTCCATTCCTTGCTCCCCTGCCCATCTATCCCCATCTCCTGCCTTTCTCTTCACTACACTTGCATGACTGAATGTCACATGGCCTAGTAGGAACACAATTGTATATTTACTGTTTTTTTCCAATATTATTTACTCCCCTTGTTCCCTCCCCACTTTGCCTTGTGGTGCCTGGAAACACCATTCTGTTGTATAGGTGCCTAACAAATGTCCAATAAATAAATAAAACAATTGAAAGTGCAGGAAAAGTAGGTAAACTGCATTAAGGGCGACCAGACATTTATTTATGACAGGCAGGTAAGATAGTCTACAAACTGGAAAAGCCTCACTTTATGGAATGAGGGACTACATCTGGTATGCAGACATCATTTAAGAATGAGCAGGTAAGAATGACTACAGAACTGGCAAAGCCTTTCCTCATGGAATGAGGGGCTACATCAGGCATACAGGCAGGAAGACATCACTCGTTTTCAAAGTCCATCAAAGGTTGCGGATGATCAAAGCAAAACATTGAAAAGTTCAAAAGGCAATCAGGGGTTGCAGTTACGTGAAGTGCAAAACACACCAAGGTTCCAAAGTGAAATCAGTATTTGCAGGTAAGTCAGGTGAAAAACACAACAGGAGTCCAAAGTGAAATCAGTATTCGCAGGTATGTCAGGTGCAATACACAGCAAGGATCCAGAGACAATCAGTGGTTGAAGGCAAGTGAAGTACAAAACAGAGCAAGGAATCCAGGAAACTAGTGTGCAGGTAGGAGAAGCAGAACAGGGCAAATGGCTAATGAAAAACAAGGTCTGAGGTATGAAGAGCACAACAAGGTAATGTGACTAGAGTCAAAGTTAGCAGGGAGGAGTGTAAGGTAGTAGCAATAAGAAGCTCAGGCTGCGTGGATTAAGGATTGAGAGTGAACGCAAAGAAACAAGGCTAAGTGGAAGAGAGCTGAAGGGTAGGAGCACTATGGCCAAGAGGTTGCAGGTGACAATTGAATAGAGTAAACACTCAGGAGGGCATATAAGGAGAGAAGCACAACAAGGGGGCTAAAGAAAAAGGTAGGAGAAGTTGTAACAAGAAGAGTGGAGGTAAGGGAAACCGCTGAGCACCACAGAAAGGGCAAGTGGAGGAAAAGAGGGGGCAGGAGGAGGGCCAGACTAAAGGTGAAGGGAGAACAGGACCCAAGTGCATGGACAATAGAAAGCAGCAGAAACAGTGAGAGAGGTGAAGAGGAGCAAAGAGGGGTAGGGAGCATCAAGACAAATGGAGAGAGGCAACGGGCGGAAGAAATGTAAAAGATGGGAGGGAACGCCAGACCCCAACCCAGTGAGAAATACAACCAGCAGTTCACAAGAGAGAGAGGTGAAGGGGAGTAAAGGGAGTGAGGGGAAAGCAAGACAAACACATTGCGAGAAAACAGGTGCAAGAGGGAAAGAGAGGCAGTGAAGTTGTTAGAACTGATATAATATTGTTTCGTCCTCATTATATATGTTAGCGTATGCCCGGTCACTTTGCGAGGAAATCCGTATTGCAAGGTCGTGACCTTAAGTGAATCAAGCCTCCATTTTAGGTTAAAGCCGCCATTTTAGTTTATCGTACAAAGTCACCCTGTGGCCTAAAATGGCCGTCTTGTGTTCTCTTGTTCTTGCTTTAACCTCTTCAACCTCTGTAGGAGAGTTAATGTCCAACCTGCCTTCAGGCTACATGTTAGGGTCATGTAGACCTTGTTCTTTGTTGACCTCGGGATCAGGGGATTACTTGAATCGGCGATGTTAACCTACAAGTATATAAGAACAATAACGCTATCTAAACACGATATGTGAAATATCTGTATGATCTGTATTAAAGCAATGTGTAATGAGTGTAAAGTTAAACCTAGAGAATAATAGTGTTTGTTAGCAAATGTATTAAAAGAGTAAACCGCATGCACGAGATATGTAAATTAGGAATGAACCTGGCACGACCCTAGCCCAGTACATGATTAACTTGTAAGAGGCTGGACATTGTTGTAACAAAACTGTATAAATACGCTAATGTCCAGCTAGCAAATCCTGTTCACTGCTCACATTGAACCCTGCTGGTGGTCTCTGTGATGTACTGATGGCCAAATAGCTATTTGTGTACTTTGTTTTGTAAACTGTACAGAATTGCAATAAAGATTCTGGGAATCTTTACAAGCCTGTGTCGGTGTATTTCTCTTTGCATGGTGTAAAAGCCTTAATATTGTATTTTCTGATTCCACAAAGTGACATGGACTAAGGACAGGGGGTAGAGGCAGAACATTAAAAACAGGGGGTAGTGAGAGTGCAAAGGTGAGTGGTAAGAGGGGGGATGGAGGGAGAAGGAAAGGAGGATGAACAGGAAATAAGGAGAGAGCGGCCTCCTTCCCTTATGATATGAGAATTGAACTCAGACAGCAAGCAGCCGGAATGGGAAGCAGGAGAAGAAATAATGCAGGGAGAGACTGATGTACTGGAAGTCAAAGAGGCATAATGGGGTGGAAACATGGAACTAGTAGCACCTGGGCAGGCCCAGACAAGCGTTGGGCCTTACAGGGTGTGCTCCAGGAGGAGGCTGATGCCTTACTCCCTGATGTTGTAGGAGGAATGGAAGCCCAGACAGGCATTGGGCCTTTAAGGGCTTGCAGTGCATGGAGGAATTTATCTCGGCCATCCTCCAATCAGTGTCCTGGAAATGCTGCCATAGATGCAGCTGATGTTGAAAGAATGTTGCAGGCCTCATCTGCCCAGGGGACTCGATGGAATTAATCCGGAGCTGGTGGCAATCTTAGCTGGAGCAAGTGCTCCAAAGTTGCAAGTGGAAAGCACATATTTTCGACATCGGCCTCCATCTGCCACATGGTGTGCTGCAGGAGGAGGACAATGCCTCACCCCCTGATGTTGTAGGAGGATGAGAAGATATAATAAACAGCCACTGGCAGGGTACGTGAAGTGGCTTGATTATGTGTGGGGAACGAGGTATGTTTTTCAGAAAGTGCTGATGGATTGTTGTAGTGAGGATGTGGAATTGTAGAGTGTTCGAGTCTCTGATTGCCCATTGGGTAAATCATTGTTTTTGTGTGAAGGTTAGTTTGCAGAGTGGAATGTGTGAAGACTTTGTCCAACATGTCTGGTAGTTGTGTGGGTGATGAGTTTCAGTTTGTTGTGAAGGTAGGATGGAGATTTCAGGTGGATGCTTTGAATACAATAGAGAGTCCTTTAAAAGCAATTATATGTGGTATGGGGAGCCAGTGTAGGTGGGAGAAAGCTAAGGTGTAAGAGAAAGGGTGATGTATGAGTATTTGGGTAAGTGCAGGATGAGTCTTGCTTCTGAATGTGCGTGAGGGTTCTATTGTGACGTTAAGCCCCCATTCCAGACATTGGAACGGGGGATTAATGCCATAGGCACACCCCGGGTTACCACCAAAAGGATGTTCATTCAGTGAACAGAACGCCTTGTGCATCCTGTTCACTGAATGAAAATCCTTTGCCAAGATGAGAACCATGTAAAGGGGATGCGTAGCTCCGTACAGAGCCCCTCTTCCCTTTCCATGGCAGCCTGGTAAGGTAAGGTAAGTGGGGTGGGGGGAAGATGGCAGTGGGGGATCCAGCCGTCAGGAGGCATGGAACGCGGGTTTGTATTAGCGGTTCAAGCCAATGTTCCTAGCCTTCTGATGGGCTGGCTCCCCCCGCCTTGGAGCTAATGTGAAGTCTAGTGAGGAGAGAGTTTATATAGTCCATCTTGGACAGAACTAGTGCTTGACTATACTGTGGATGTCATCAGGGGAGGATGTGTCTTTTCTTGCGTAAGAGGTGTAGTGTAGGTTGCATGTTTTGGTGACACCAGCTATGTGGTGTGTCAAAGTATGGTGGTTGACAGTGAAGCCTAGTGATTTGGCAGGTGTGGAGATTGATACGTGGAGGTTGTCTGTGGTGGGGTGTCTTTGATGCAGGGTGTGTGGGTGGATTTGTGCCTGGGGCAGATGATGATGTATCCCATTTTGGAATAGTTAAGTTTTAGGAAGTGGATGGCCATTAAGATGCTGATGGTGGAGAGACAGCTTTTGAAGGTATGGCGTTGTGGGGATGAGATCTGGGAGCATATTTGCATGTTGTCTGCATATTGGTGAAAATTGATGTTGTGGTTACTAAGTATCTGATATATTCAGCCTATAGGTTTAAGAGGATGGGAAGAAAGGGAGAATTCAGGCAGAAACCACCTGTGACAATGGCCGGATTCCATCAATAGGGAAGAATGAAGACAAAATGTCTCTTGTCAGTGAGAAAGGAGGAGGTTTGGTCCATTTTCATCTAGAGGATTAGGATGTTTAAAAGAATGGTGTGGAAAGCTGCAGAGATATCCAGGAGTATGGGGGGGGCGCTGTCAGCCATTTGTCAGTGATGTGGTGGAGGTCATTGAGGATGTGAAGTGTCTAAGGACTCGATTCATGAAAAAGTGCATGTCAAGAACTTCTCTGCATGAGTCTGTGCATAGAGGTTTTCCCACTTGTTATGCCTATTCATGGAATTGTTCACACAAAGGAACCATAAACACAAGTTGTGGACGGAATGCCCCTTGTATGCCCCCACGCAAAGCAAAAACTGCCAGAAACAGCTACCTTTGTGTGCTCCTGCGGCACAAACACTTGCACCATCGAAACAGTGCGTGGGGTCTTACGGATTACGGGGTCTCCCGTAACCAGATCTGCACCTCAGAGACACTGCGCGTGGCCCAACATAACTTTTACCAGCACCTTGTAAACATGGATACAAAATTCTGTAGCTCAGGTGAAACTCTGAAAAATCTGCATGCCAGCCAGCATAAACAATTCCTGCACCCCACTGCACTTTGTACGGGCACTGTTAAGTTAGATCAAAACCCCAGTTGCGTACACACACCCCTGAATCCAACATGCAATCTCACCTCTGTGTGGTGAATCCTGTGTACAAGCGTCAGAACGCCTGCCTTTAGGTTGCGCATTGAATGGGGGCTTTGCGTGGCCATTTATCCGACAAGAGGTTGCACGGTTGGCTCCATGAATATGTCTTGTTCTGCAAATTTGTGGTTGTGCGATGGACTGTATGTGGCCCATCTCTCATAACACCCTCAATTCCCTTGTTCTTCCTCATTTTCCGAGATCAACTCTGCCCTCTGTGCATGCCAGGGCCACTTTCTGTGTGGTGTCTTACACAAGGCATTTAGTCTCTCGCAGAGATGTGCAAAGCCTGCACGAAGTCCCTGCAAAGTACATGAATCGACAAACAGGATTTCACGTACGGTTTGGCACACAAAGTCCCTATTTTCCACACAGATGATTCCATGAATTGGGCCCTAACTCTACTTGCTGTAGCTGGTCAAAAGTGAGATTGGAAGGTGTTGAGTAAGTTGTTTGTGGTGAAGTGTTGTTGCGGTTGGCCCGTGATGAAGCATTCAATGATTCTGGAAAAGTATGGTAGGATAGTGATGCAAATGTACGTTTCGGGTAGCTTGGGAGTGAGGGAGGGGAAGATGAATCAGCAGTGTAGTGCTCAGCATTAGCGGTGTGTATGGTCAGCTTGTATTTGTTGCTGCCGAGTTTGAGGGGTGTCATGGTGAGACACACGTTCTATTGGCAGGCTATTTCAAAGTGCCTTGCTTCTTGGTTAATGGAGAGGAGGTAATCATTGTACCACTACTTTTATTAGTGAGTTTATTGTGTTTTATGAGGGCTATTTTGTTGAGTGCCTGGGTAATGCTGTTGTTGTAGCTGCTGAAAAGTATAGAGGGATGTGTGCGAGGGGAACAGTGGGATGTCATGTGTTGTGGGGTGAAATGGCCCCCAGATGCCATAATTAAAGGCCAGAGTCAGTTATGAGGGCTCCCCAAAAATAAAAGGCCTGCCCTGAAATAATGTGAAACATAAGACCTATGGCATCAAAGTGAAAAGGAATAAAATAGGGCCCGAAATTGTAAAGATATTTAAAGACGACAATTACCTGGCATAAGGGAAAGACACAGGCAAGATCTGTCAAATTATTGAAGAGCTGAAGAAACATTCTCAGAAACAGCAGTGCCCAGAATATTAAATGGAAATGCCAAAGATGTGTCTCAAGCCTTTGCAGCAGAATGAAACATGTTTACTGTGAAATAAACACATGCATGTAAAATCTGTTTTTCCCTTTAAACTAAAGATATGCTCCTAAAAATGTGCGCAAAATTTCAACATAAGAGTTCGGTTTCTGTCATGTAGGGTGCCTGAACTGGGTTAAACTGCTGTAGAAAATGGAAGCCTTTTCATGACTGGAATTAACAAAGTGACATTTCAATTGTGCCTTCAAAGTGACACTCTATGCACAGCCAGATGTGCACTAAGGTCTCTAAAAATATAATGATGTTGCCCTTCTTTAACCACTGTATGCGGGGCACAATGTGGCAGTGATATTTCAACATATTAATGGTGTGCCGTGTCAAATTCAGCTGAGTGTGAAAGGCTTTGACCGGGTTTCGGTTTCCTTAGAAGTTAAACTAAATTCCTTCTTTTAGGTTGCCATAGATATCAAGAGGGCCCTGTAAGCTTCAAACAGGAGGGTTGCTCTTAGAAATACAGTTTAAATACTGGTAGAGATCACTTTTGCTGTGGGAGCCGAGTTTAAGGAGTGGTTTTGACTCCCATTGTGTAAAAGGGGAAAAATGCTTTTTATTGTATAACATTGGTAATATTTATTGCACAACAATCATGGTCGGATTTTTAAAAAGGTGAACATTGACTGCTTCTCCCCACCCAAAAATGATTTTGGTGAGACCGACACAACCCAAGTTGTTTAGGAAAACATCATGTGGCCCTCCCTGTGTAGTTGAGAGATATGGAAATTTGATAAAACGTGCAAAATCTGATGCATATTCCGCCCACCAAGCACCATATTTTTCACTGATATAATCCTGGATTAAATGAAGAAAAACCGTGGCTCTGCACAGGAATGATACACAAACTCCTAAGTAAGGTCGTTTGACTTACAGTGAAAATATACTGTTCAAAAATGTCCCTCATATGTGTAAAAATATGAAGATTAAGGCCACTTGTCATGCATTTAGATTTCTCTGTCCCTGAATCAAACCAAGCCCCCCTGTTGATGGAAGATAATGGATAGGTCTCTTCCCCTGGTATCCCAACACACTCCTACTTGTTCTGGACATATCAAAGCACAGATGGGAGGGGACTAGTGACATAGGAGCAATCCTTTCTGTGGGAACTCTGACACATTTGTGATGTCATTTGCCCTACAATTAAGTCATCCCACCTCAAATCTGGACTGTTCTGCCCTCTAACATCTGAGATGAGCTGCTGCCGAACTCTGATCAATCCCAGCACTAGCAGTGAGGCCTACATCTTGCAGAGGAGCCAGGAGACCTATTAGCTGCCTTGGGACCCCTTGGAGAAAAGAGGAAATCCTTGGCAAACCCCATTTGCTGTCCCAGCAGTGGTGCTCTGATGCTCCTTGATGTCCAGCCCAGCCTTCTTCTGTAAGTAGCAATAACCCCAGTCCCAAATTGCATAAGCCCTTTATTCTTGGAGCATTGCATTCAATATTTCACGCATTGAAACTTCCCCATTGGAAACCCCCAATTGCTAATGCATTTTAGTCATCTCCCCATTGAAAACCCCCAATTGCTAATGCATTTTAGTCACTTCCCCATTGAAGAATCCTTTGTTTGCCCATGTATTTCAGTCATCTCCCCATTCAAGAATCTCTTGTTTGCCTGTGTATGTTAGCAAATCCCCATTGAAATACCCCTCATTTGTCTGTGTAAATCCTTAGTGTATATCATAAGTAAATCAATTAATTTCCCCATTTATTTCACAGGATTTGTATGGTGGGAATTCGAAACCCACCATCCCATTCCAGTGCCTTGTGAATTCGTATATTTATAAAGTGTTGCTCAAAGGAATTAATGTCATGGTGTTCTGAGAAACAAATTTGTCCCTGCATTTAAATTGTGTCCTGCTAAACGAATTTCCATTTGAAACCATAATTTCTCTTTGCATCTGTAATCCTAACCCAAAACCGATTTGCCTTGTGTGAGCTACCCCCTTTCCCAGAGCCTACCTGTCATTTGCAGCCTCTGTAAAAATGAATTCCATTTGCATTTTCTTTTCCATTGAAATTGAGCTTAACATCCCAAAAAACGATTTCCCCCTTCTGTTCCTCTTTCCTTATTGTGTGGTCCAAACAAATTTTCTTTTGTACTGCCTTTCCATTGCCCATGTGTTGCATATCCTAAAACCGATTTTCTCCTTGTGTGCTGACTAATATTCCCTAAAAACCTGCCTGTCTTTCTAAACATAAGCAAACAAGTTCCTTGTTTTCTATTTCTTTCCCATAGCAGTGGTGAGAAATAATTCAAAACCCCCCTTTTTCCATTTGTGCTCCAAAAATTGATTTTCTCCTGCATTGCTGGCTCCACATCTTGTTTCTGTGGGAACCACACCAAAACCGATTTTACTCCTGTATTCTTACTCCCTGCCACTGCCTTCAATTAAAAAAAATCAAGTCCAATTGATGGTTGTGGTTGAGTGTCGCAGGGGGAGGGCTTAACGGTGGTGCTATCATTGTGTGTGATTGTTCTTATTCTGTCTTATTAATAAAAAAAACAGAAGTAATTGTGACAGTATATCTTAACCTGGTCACTTCATTTTGTGTCACCACAACATTGGTTTCTGTTGTAATTTTCTCATTCTAACTTGTCATTAAATAATAGATTAATACATATCTTATTGAAACACACCGGCCTGGTTCCTAGTCCAGTTGTGACACAGGGTGTTTGTGGAGGTTGGGTGTGAGACGGGTTGGAGACCTTCTTATGAAACAATCCAAGGTATTAAAAAAATCTAAGTGTTTTATTGTGCGCCACATTCATTGTAGGGGAAGGAGATCCCTAACTTGCTTGTGCTGTGAAATAAAATGTGACAGTGTGGTGTCAAGGCTGTGTCTGTAATGGTTTTTGATGTATCTGGTTGCAGCCAGGGCATGTGTGGCAGGTGGTGGGAGGTTATATAGCAGATGTGCATGAAGGGGTTTGCAAAGTGGTCAGACCATGACACAGATTCGATTTTGCACTTAGATGTGATGTTTGCAAGACATCAGAATGTCAAGGATGTTGCCAGTATTGTGTGTGGGGTAGGTGAGGTTATAGGGGTTGAGTGGAAAGATGATGGTGTTCAGTATGAGGTTGTGTCTGGGTTTGAAGTGCCTGGGTTAAAGTCGCCAAGGTAGTTGCTAGTGCTTGGGGAGCTCAGATTGTAAGTGGTGAAGCCAGACCATTCATTTTGGGAATTGTGATTGTTGCTTTTGGGGGTTATACGTTAATTTGATGAATTTGATGAATTTGTGGTTTCGGGGCGATGGAGGGGAGAGCTTTGCTGCAAATGGTGTATATGGTGGGAGGTGGGGGCAAAAATGTGATGGAGTCTTTGTAAATGAGGGCAATGCCAAAATCTGCATTATCTGTGGTGAATGAGGCAATGGGCGGAGAGCAAATCAGTGATGATATGAGGATGTTTGGTTTTTATCCATGTTTCTGTTACAAAGAGCCTGCCTGGGGTGTGTGTGTGTGCACGCGTGTGCGTATACAGTGGAATTTGAAAAAGCTGCTGGTGCATGCTTTGTCTGAGGCATGTTTCTGGAACCCAAAGGCTAACAGGGGATAAATAATAAAATAGAGAAATACATTTGTTTGTACTCTTAGCTCTATCTGCCCTTTGTTCTGGACACCTGGGAAATTAGACACCCAAAGGAAAGTGCTGAATTTCCTAAAGGACACATGGAATAGTTGAACAGGAAACAGATATACATGTGAAATAAAAAAGCATGACTGGAATATGAGGGATATTTCTCCACATAAGATCCAAATACTAGAGAAACAAATATATAAAATACATTGATTTCAGTACACTACATAGCATTCATTATGATCACTTACAGGGTAATTAATAGAAATTCGCACAAAAATGGCGCACGCGGCTGGATCACAGTGTCCCCGTGCGATACACTGCGCCAGCCACGTGCGAAAAAATCCTTTTCATCGCACAGCGTATTCATGGATTTTAGCCTCCGAAACCAGCCGTGGCGCAGAGTGGCGCAGCGACCCTGCAGCAGCGCCAGTTACGCCCTCGCGCAAGGAAAAGCCTTCAAAATCCCCAAATCATCGCAAAGGGCTGCGCTAACCCTGGACCAATTCACAGGGCTGGCAAACAGCAAACGCCAAGCGGGGAACGTGTATTTCAGTGGGTCGCGGGAAGTTCCACACGCGATTGTCCTGTGTACGTGTGCATCAGGGGTGCGTGGGAAGTAACACACGCAAAAGCAGCAGGGTACGTGTATTTCAGGGGTGCGCGGGAAGTATCACACACAAAAGCAGCAGGGTACGTGTATCTCAGGGGTGCGCGGGAAGTATCACACGCAAAAACAGCAGGGTACGTGTATTCCAGGGGTGCACGGGAAGTATCACACGCAAAAGCAGCAGGGTACGTGTATTTCTGGGGTGCGCGGGAAGTATCACGCGCAAAATCAGCAGGGTATGTTTGTTTCAGGGGTGCGCGGGAAGTATCACACGCGATTCCATCACGGTACGTGTATTCCAGGGGTGCGCGGGAAGTATCGCACGCAAAAACAGCAAGGTACGTGTATTTCAGGGGTGCACAGGAAGTATCACACGCAAATGCAGCAGGGTACGTGTATTTCTGGGGTGCGCGGGAAGTATCACACGCAAAATCAGCAGGGTACGTGTATTTCAGGGGTGAGCGGGAAGTATCACACGCGATTCCATCAGGGTACGTGTATTCCAGGGGTGCGCGGGAAGTATCACACGCAAAAGCAGCAGGGTACGTGTATTTCAGGGGTGCGCAGGAAGTATCACATGCGATTCCATCAGGGTACGTGTATTCCAGGGGTGTGCGGGAAGTATCACGTGCAAAAGCAGCATGGTACGTGTATTACAGTGGTGCAAGGGGAGCACCACACGTGAATTGCACGTGTGGGTCCTCCCAGGTGTTCCCTCTACACCCTCCATGGCCCCTGCAGGTGGCCCACACCACAGGGGCCTACCCTGCACATGTCCTGCAGGCACCCCATCCACCATGGCCATGCCCCCCAGCCAACCCACATGTCACCTTGCACTACTGCCCACCAACGCATGTCCCCCTGCACCCCCAGCCACCAGGGGCAGCCTCCACCAGGCCCCCACCCATGTCTCCCATCACCCCCACCCACCAGCAGTGCAGGGGCAGCCTCCACCAGGCCCCCACTCATGTCTCCCTGCACCCCCACCTCCCAGCCACCAGGGGCAGCCGCCACAAGGCCCCCACTCATGTCTCCCATCACCCCCACCCCCCAGCCACCAGGGGCAGCCTCCACCAGACCCCACTCATGTCTCCCATCACCCCCACCCCCCAGCCACCAGGGGCAGCCTCCACCAGGCCCCCACTCATGTCCCCTATCACCCCCACCACCCAGCAGTGCAGGGGCAGCCTCCACCAGGCCCCCACTCATGTCTCCCTGCACCCCCACCCCCCAGCCACCAGGGGCAGCCTCCACCAGGCCCCCACTCATGTCTCCCATCTCCCCCACCCCCCAGCAGTGCAGGAACAGCCTCCACCAGGCCCCCACTCATGTCCCCTATCACCCCCACACCCCAGCAGTGCAGGGGCAGCCTCCACCAGGCCCCCACCCATGTCTCCCTGCACCCCCACCCCCCAGCAGTGCAGGGGCAGCCTCCACCAGGCCCCCACCTATGTCTCCCATCACCCCCACCCCCCAGCAGTGCAGGGGCAGCCTCCACCAGGCCCCCACTCATGTCTCCCACCACCCCCACCCCCCAGCAGTGCAGGGGCAGCCTCCACCAGGCCCCCACTCATGTCTCCCACCACCCCCACCCCCCAGCCACCAGGGCAAGCCTCCACCAGGCCCCCACTCATGTATCCCATCACCCCCACCCCCCAACCACCAGGGGCAGCCTCCACCAGGCCCCCACTCATGTCCAACACATGTCTCCTGCACCCCCACCCCCAGCCACCAGGGGCAGCCTCCACCAGGCCCCCAATCATGTCAACCATAACCCCACCCCCCAGCAGTGCAGGGGCAGCCTCCACCAGGCCCCCACTCATGTCCCCTATCACCCCCACCCCCCAGCAGTGCAGGGGCAGCCTCCACCAGGCCCCCAACCATGTCTCCCACCACCCCCACCCCCCAGCAGTGCAGGGGCAGCCTCCACCAGGCCCCCACTAATGTCTCCCTGCACCCCCACACCCCAGCCACCAGGGGCAGCCTCCACCAGGCCCCCATCCATGTCTCCCACCACCCCCACCCCCCAGCAGTGCAGGGGCAGCCTCCACCAGGCCCCCACTCATGTCTCCCATCACCCCCACCCCCCAGCAGTGCAGGGGCAGCCACCACCAGGCCCCCACCCATGTCCCCTATCACCCCCACCCCCCAGCAGTGCAGGGGCAGCCTCCACCAGGCCCCCACTCATGTCTTCCTGCACCCCCACCCCCAGCAGTGCAGGGGCAGCCTCCACCAGGCCCCCACCCATGTCTCCCATCACCCCCGCCCCCCAGCCGTGCAGGGGCAGCCTCCACCAGGCCCCCACTCATGTCTCCCATCACCCCCACCCCCCAGCAGTGCAGGGGCAGCCTCCACCAGGCCCCCACTCATGTCTCCCACCACCCCCACCCACGAGCCACCAGGGGCAGCCTCCATCAGGCCCCCACTCATGTCTCCCATCACCCCCACCCCCCAGCAGTGCAGGGGCAGCCTCCACCAGGCCCCCACTCATGTCCCCTATCACCCCCACCCCCCAGCAGTGCAGGGGCAGCCTCCCCCAGGCCCCCACTCATGTCTCCCACCACCCCCACCCCCCAGCCACCAGGGGCAGCCTCCACCAGGCCCACACTCATGTCTCCCTGCACCCCCACCCCCCAGCCACCAGGGGCAGCCTCCACCAGGCCCCCACTCATGTCTCCCATAACCCCCACCCCCAGCCACCAGGGGCAGCCTCCACCAGGCCCCCACTCATGTCTCCCATCACCACCACCCCCCAGCCACCAGGGGCAGCCTCCACCAGGCCCCCACTCATGTCCCCTATCACCCCCACCCCCCAGCAGTGCAGGGGCAGCCTCCACCAGGCCCCCACTCATGTCTCCCTGCACCCCCACCCCCCAGCCACCAGGGGCAGCCTCCACCAGGCCCCCACTCATGTCTCCCATCACCCCCAACCCCCAGCAGTGCAGGGGCAGCCTCCACCAGGCCCCCACTCATGTCCCCTATCACCCCCACCCCCCAGCAGTGCAGGGGCAGCCTCCACCAGGCCCCCACTCATGTCCCCTATCACCCCCACCCCCAGCAGTGCAGGGGCAGCCTCCACCAGGCCCCCACTCATGTCTCCCTGCACCCCCACCCCCAGCAGTGCAGGGGCAGCCTCCACCAGGCCCCCACCTATGTCTCCCATCACCCCCACCCCACAGCAGTGCAGGGGCAGCCTCCACCTGGCCCCCACTCATGTCTCCCACCACCCCCACCCCCCAGCCACCAGGGGCAGCCTCCACCAGGCCCCCACTCATGTCTCCCATCACCCCCACCCCCCAGCCACCAGGGGCAGCCTCCACCAGGCCCCAACTCATGTCCAACACATGTCTCCCTGCACCCCCACCCCCCAGCCACCAGGGGCAGCCTCCACCAGGCCCCCACTCATGTCAACCATCACCCCAACCCCCAGTAGTGCAGGGGCAGCCTCCACCAGGCCCCCACTTATGTCCCCTATCACCCCACCCCCCAGCAGTGCAGGGGCAGCCTCCACCAGGCCCCCACTCATGTCTCCCATCACCCCCACCCCCCAGCAGTGCAGGGGCAGCCTCCACCAGGCCCCCACTAATGTCTCCCTGCACCCCCACCCCCCAGCCACCAGGGGCTGCCTCCACCAGGCCCCCACTCATGTCTCCCATCACCCCCACCCCCCAGCAGTGCAGGGGCAGCCTCCACCAGGCCCCCACCCATGTCCCCTATCACCCCCACCCCCCAGCAGTGCAGGGGCAGCCTCCACCAGGCCCCCACCCATGTCTCCCATCACCCCCACCCCCCAGCAGTGCAGGGGCAGCCTCCACCAGGCCCCCACTCATGTCTCCCACCACCCCCACCCCTCAGCAGTGCAGGGGCAGCCTCCACCAGGCCCCCACTCATGTCTCCCACCACCCCCAACCCCCAGCCACCAGGGGCAGCCTCCACCAGCCCCCCACTCATGTCTCCCATCACCCCCACCCCCCAGCCACCAGGAGCAGCCTCCACCAGGCCCCCACTCATGTCCAACTCATGTCTCCCTGCACCCCCACCCCCGAGCCACCAAGGGCAGCCTCCACCAGGCCGCCACTCATGTTTCCCTGCACCCCCACCCCCCAGCCACCAGGGGCAGCCTCCACCAGGCCCCCACTCATGTCAACCATCACCCCAACCCCCAGTAGTGCAGGGGCAGCCTACACCAGGCCCCCACTTATGTCCCCTATCACCCCACCCCCCAGCAGTGCAGGGGCAGCCTCCACCAGGCCCCCACTCATGTCTCCCACCACCCCCACCCCCCAGCAGTGCATGGGCAGCCTCCACCAGGCCCCCACTAATGTCTCCCTGCACCCCCACCCCCCAGCCACCAGGGGCTGCCTCCACCAGGCCCCCACTCATGTCTCCCATCACCCCCACCCCCCAGCAGTGCAGGGGCAGCCTCCACCAGGCCCCCACCCATGTCCCCTATCACCCCCACCCCCCAGCAGTGCAGGGGCAGCCTCCACCAGGCCCCCACCCATGTCTCCCATCACCCCCACCCCCCAGCAGTGCAGGGGCAGCCTCCACCAGGCCCCCACTCATGTCTCCCACCACCCCCACCCCTCAGCAGTGCAGGGGCAGCCTCCACCAGGCCCCCACTCATGTCTCCCACCACCCCCAACCCCCAGCCACCAGGGGCAGCCTCCACCAGCCCCCCACTCATGTCTCCCATCACCCCCACCCCCCAGCCACCAGGAGCAGCCTCCACCAGGCCCCCACTCATGTCCAACTCATGTCTCCCTGCACCCCCACCCCCGAGCCACCAGGGGCAGCCTCCACCAGGCCGCCACTCATGTTTCCCATCACCCCCACCCCCCAGCAGTGCAGGGGCAGCCTCCACCAGGCCCCCACTCATGTCCCCTATCACCCCCACCCCCCAGCAGTGCAGTGGCAGCCTCCACCAGGCCCCCACTCATGTCTCCCACCACCCCCACCCCCCAGCCACCAGGGGCAGCCTCCACCAGGCCCCCACTCATGTCTCCCTGCACCCCCACCCCCCAGCCACCAGGGGCAGCCTCCACCAGGCCCCCACTCATGTCTCCCATCACCCCCACCCCCAGCCACCAGGGGCAGCCTCCACCAGGCCCCCACTCATGTCCCCTATCACCCCACCCCCCAGCAGTGCAGGGGCAGCCTCCACCAGGCCCCCACCCATGTCTCCCACCACCCCCACTGCCCAGCAGTGCAGGGGCAGCCTCCACCAGGCCCCCACCCATGTCTCCCATCACCCCCACCACCCAGCAGTGCAGGGGCAGCCTCTACCAGGCCCCCACTCATGTCCAACTCATGTCTCCCTGCACCCCCACCCCCCAGCCACCAGGGGCAGCCTCCACCAGGCCCCCACTCATGTCTCCCATCACCCCCACCCCAGCAGTGCAGGGGCAGCCTCCACCAGGCCCCCACTCATGTCCCCTATAACCCCCACCCCCCAGCAGTGCAGGGGCAGCCTCCACCAGGCCCCCACTCATGTCTCCCACCACCCCCACCCCCCAGCCACCAGGGACAGCCTCCACCAGGCCCCCACTCATGTCTCCCTGCACCCCGCCCCCCCGCCACCAGGGGCAGCCTCCACCAGGCCCCCACTCATGTCTCCCTGCACCTCCACCCCCCAGCAGTGCAGGGGCAGCCTACACCAGGCCCCACTCATGTCCCCCTGCACCCCCACCCCCCAGCAGTGCAGGGGCAGCCTCCACCAGGCCCCCACTCATGTCTCCCACCACCCCCACCCCCAGCCACCAGGGGCAGCCTCCACCAGGCCCCCACTCATGTCTCCCTGCACCCCCACCCCCCAGGGGCAGCCTCCACCAGGCCCCCACCCATGTCTACCACCACCCCCAACCCCCAGCATTGCAGGGGCACCCTCCACCAGGCCCTGACTCATGTCCACCACCACCCCCACCCCCCAGCCACCAGGGGCAGCCTCCACCAGGCCCCCAACCATGTCTACCACCACCCCCACCCCCCAGCCACCAGGGGCAGCCTCCACCAGGCCCCCACTCATGTCCAACTTATGTCTCCCTGCACCCCCAGCCCCCAGCCACCAGGGGCAGCCTCCACCAGGCCCCCACTCATGTCCCCCTGCAGCCCCACCCCCCAGCAGTGCAGGGGAAGCCTCCACCAGGCCCACACTCATGTCCCCCAGCCAACATGTCAACACAATCTAGATCCCTGGCCCTTACGGTCAGCCTCCAAATGCCAAACACCCACCTGAGTATTGCATCCACCCACTTAAAAATGGCAAAAACATAATATAACCACAATTGCAAGTTTAGAAATGAACACATGTCCCTCACATACACCCAATGGGTGTCAGTGAATGTCAAAACCCATATCATGATATGCATGAAACCAATGAGATGATACTACACATTGAAGTTTGAAGAAAAATACGTATTAAACGCAACATAAATTGAACCAAAAATAAAAAAACAATAATGGAAATTATTTTTAAAAAACAAGCAGCTACGTGAAATAATGCAAAACCACAAATCATAATGCAAACGAAAGGTGTCCAAAGACACAGTCCCCAAAAGTAAGTCCAATGGAAAATTAAAATCGAAAACCATTGCTCCATGGGGAAATCATAAAAAAAAATGAAAATCCAAAAGTCAACTATATACAGATAAACAATCCAGGGTCCATGATCCCAACAGAAGAAATGAAACCTATCTAATAACACTACCTAAAAAAAAATAATATATACAAAAATCTGGCCCATTGTCCAAAAGGTCAAAAAAAATGCCAAACCAAAGGAAACCTAACACTAACTACAGAACTATTTACAAGGGCAGCGGGCTAGTCCGACGGCTCACTTCGGGATGTTCCGGGCCAGGGCATCATCGAACTCCCGCTCAATGTCCCGGAGGTGCTCCTCCTCCATGGCCCCGAGGGTCCGCAGGGCCGTCCACATGTTCCCCCCAAACTCCCTGCGGATTGCCTCGAGGCACTCGGGCCGCCTCAGGGCCCTCCGCATGGAGTTCTCCGCCCTGACCATCGTGAGCTGTGCCTCTTCCGCCCGCTGCCGCTCCGCATCTATGGCGCGGCCCAACCGCTGCCACACGGAAGACACTTCCCGTCCTGGGTCCTCCTGCCCTCCGGCCGATGCCTGCCCCTCCGATGTCGAAGGCCCCGAGCCATCATGGCTCCCACCACGCTGCTGCTGCGCCTCTGCCCGTGCACTGCCTCCTGCTGCCTGCACATCCTCCGCTGGCTGGGGTGCAGTCGTTGATGTGGCCACCCCTGCTGGACGTCTGACTCCCGACTGTGGCAGGGATGCCTCCTACACCAGCCCGGCCGCACCGTCAGAGGCAGCTCCACAGGGCACCCAGGTTACTGATGGGTGGGAAGATGGCATGAAGGACGACTGGCGCATAGGGGGTTCAGTTGAGGAGGGGGTCTAAGCAAGCCCCATCAAACGGAGGAATCCGGCCTGGGTGACCTGTCCCAGAAGGCCGACGCGGTCAACGAGCCATTCGAGATGACGTGCAGTCTCCTCATGAAAAGACTGCAGGTCACCTCTCATGGCCCGTTGACGCAACGCCACACCAGTCAGGACAGGCTCAACCCGGACCCGGATAGCCACGTCCGCAGGCAGAGGAAGGCCAGTTGTCGTGAGCTCATCCCCTGCCTGAAAACAGGTCTGGACGTAGGCATCCCTGCTGGTGCAAGATGATGCAGTGACAGGATCAGGGACAGGATTGCACACAGGCACCTCCGCGGCGACCTGTGCTGCCTCCTGTCCCTGGTCCTGCACTGCACCACTAGCACCAGTGGAATGCCCACCTCCAGACCCCGTCTCTGTTGCTTGCACGGCCTCCTCCTCCACCAAACCCCCCACCAACCTGGATGACTCTGTGCCATCTTCCCCCGTTGGGCCCTGTGGGGTCCCAGGTGCCCCTTCTGCTGCCGAGGAGTCCAACTCCGACCTCCGCCTCTTGGACCTCCCCCCGGCAGCTGCGGCCTGGGACTCGGCGCCGGACTCCTCACTCCCCGACGAGATCACAACCTGGGAGGGGAGCCGGGCCTTGCGTCTCTGGCTGGCGGTGCGATCCCCGCCGCTGTGCTCCACAGCACCTTCTCTGCCCTCTTCATCAGTTAACGCTGCAGACAGGGAGAAATAAAACACAGGCATCAGGGCACTGTACAATGGACACATACACACATGACCGTTGCACATGAGTGGCATTTGCAAACCTCAGACATGGCATCACAATTGGCAACACACATATCATTTCTACATGCACACATGAGCCATACCACAGCCACATCGCAACTGCCAGCACCATCCATACACATACAACAGCATGAGCAGGCAAAGGTGAGCCAGACATCACATGCAACACAGGGAGTGCACTACACATGCACGCACACCACCACACTTGCATGCATGTGTACACCTAAGCCAACTGTCGCAGTGTTCCGATGGGCATCCATGTCACATCTGCCAATCAGGCTTCCACATCCCGCTGTCACATGCATCCATGTTGCATCACTGCTGCACCCTTGTCAAATACCCACACATGCACATGTACACAGTACTGATACATGCAGCTGAAAAAAACATACATGCATGACATCACGAACATGCCTACTTACATACACATTCATACAAACATGTGTGCCCACACAACTGCATTTGCCATGCAAGCCTACACACACAAGCACCAACCATGTCTCACACATGACAGCGCTCGCATGTGTTAGCCTCACGGTCCTGTACACCCCCACCCATACTCGGCCCCATACAAACAGATGTGCAACCGCCACACTACTGGCACATCACCACACGGCCAGCTTACAATCATGATGCATGTACACTTACCGCTCGACTCCAGACGGGTCTGCCTCTCAAGGACCTGGACATGGAACGCCTGGGATATGCGTTCCAGGACCCTCATCTGATCTTCCACAAGTGGCCCCGGCGCCCCTTAGCATCCGCTGCCTTCAAGAGGCGCCGGGCCTTGTTCAGGGTCCTGGACCTGAAGTCCTCCCAGCGCTTCCTGACATGTTGGAAGTCACGAACTGCCACCCCCTATGCATTGATGGCAGTCACGATGTCTGTCCAGATCCGAGTCCGTCCTTCCTTGTCGGCACGCACACTTCCCTAGAGGGCATCATACTGCCCCAGGACTTGCTCCACCAGGACACCAACTTCCCTGGCACTGAAGCTGGTGCCCCTCTGCCTCTCTGGCCGGGGGTTGTCAGTGGCGCCAGATGTTGCAGTGCCTGACATGACAACCCCAGAGGCAGGAGTGGGTGGGCAACTGGGTCCTGGGGCTGGGCTGTGGAGCGATGGAATCCCAGTCGGGAGTCTCCGGTTCCAGCTGGGGTGGTCACAGCAACAGCACCCCTGGCTGATGTGCAGGCAGCAAATGGCAGGGCACGTGGGCAGCAGGCAGTCAGGCAGCAGCAGATGGCAGGTGGGAGCGTGCTCGGGGCTCTGGGGGGCAGTAAATTGGCTTTCTGGGCAGGAGCGTGGTCTTCCGTGTGCTTACGTGTGGCCAGCTTGATACGGAGTGATTTGGCACGTGAAAAGTCCTGCACGTCTGCGTGTAATTCGAGGAAAGGCCCTTAGCGCGTAAGCGCGTCTGCACACATACGTGATTTCATTGGCCCAAAGGCCCCCATGCGCAGCTGTGACGTCACGCGCATGGCCGTAGAGAATGCCGCGTGTAAAAAAAAAGAGATACACGTCCGAGTGTCAAAGCGTGTAATTGGTGGAAATGCCCTCATCGCGTATGCGCGTCTGTGACGTGTGTATAAAAGGTACGTGTAGAACGCCATTTGCTTGTACGTGCTTTTCGTGGAGAGCGAGTGGGTGAAATCTGTACTTCTTGTCGGTTCACACGCGATTTACTTCACAGCGTTTCCAGTTCGTACTCCCTGTTACCTCTGACAGCTTTTTCTCTTTTCCTCTTTTTCCTGGGCCTGTTTCCTCAAACAGCGTTCCCTTCTACTGTTGTCCTGTCTCCTCAGACAACATACAATTCTTCTTTTGGCGGGGGTGTTGCCAACGCGCACACGCGCATATTTTTCACGCTTTTGTTCCTGGCAGATGGTGAGTTGCGCAATTATTTCACATCTGTGCTTGCCCCGTGTGTCGCGTACCCCTTCAGAGGTCATTCTAGGCTGCATGTGACATGCATACGTTCATTCTTGTGTTTCTGGGTGCCACAGCGTAGTGCAGGTTTATTTTTCCACGCACGTGGTCTAGGAGGGGTTGCATGCACCTTACTTCCCTTTTTTGGGGTGGCTGTGCGTTGCGTGACCCGTCATCTTTCCCCAGGGGTGACATACAGCCTTTCTAGAGCACTAGGGTGCGATTACCATCTGGTACCCAACCCCTTTGACCCCCAATTGCCCACAACAATAGTTCACATCGACTCCCATACGCACAATAACATCAGTGCCATGGCTGGGAGGCGAACAAACCGTAAGGGTGGCAAAGGTGGCCGAGCCCCAAGTGGTGGCCGTGGTGGATCCGGTAGGGGACGTGACCGTGACTTGCAGGGTGCCCCTAGCCCCCTATGTGTGGAGAAGCAGTCAGGGACACCCATGCCCCCCCCTGGTTGAGGTTAACGTGGCTGACACCATCCATGCTCAGCCCTTGTTGGACCAGCCCACTGTGGAACCAGACCTGGCACAGGGTGACTCCATGGCTGACTTCCAGGTCAGCAGGTCTAGGCCACGTGCGCCGGTGAACGTTGGTGTCATCAGGGCACGTGGATCAGGGGCAGCTAGGTCACCTGCTGCCCCACATAGGCAGGCTGGGGAGGCTGCAGGGGCAGCTGCGGCTCCATCCACCCCACCTCTCACACACCCAGCCTGGACAGTGTTGGTCCAAGTCCATCATGCTGACATTCCCCCTGACACCATCACACTTGAGCTAATGCCTGCACCAACTCCCATGCTGAGTATGCAATCCCACACTTCTAGTACAGAGTCCACCGGGGCTCCTGCCCCTAGTGTCCAGAGCAGCATAGGACACTCAGGATCCCCACCACCTTCCAAGCGGAAGAGGAAGAGTGCTTGTCCAGTAGAGGCTGATGCCCCAGACACGGCTAAACAGTACGGCCCATCAAGGAAGCCCAGCTTCAATGAGGCCGAACTGAATGCACTTGTAGAGTATGTGTCCGCACATGACCGCGAAATGGTGATTGTTGCAGGATCCAAGACCACACCTGCACAACGTCAGGCACACTGGCAGACCATTGCGGACATCATAAGTGCCCTTGGAATCGTGAGGCGCACAGCTACTGAATGCTACAAGCGCTGGAATGACCTGAAGCGCAGGGCAAAGAATAAGCTGGCCTCAAGTCATACCGCAACTCTAGTGACTGGAGGTGGGTCTCCAGCAGACGACATAGAACTCACTCCACATGAGCAGGTTGCTGGGACCTACGTCATGGAGGAACAGATCCAAGGCGTGGGAGAACTGGCAGATTACGAGGCATTGTCCGGTGAGTGCACATGCATGTGTGTGTCATCCATGTGCATGGTGTGTGTGGGAGGGCTACTGTTTGGGTGCCAGGTGAGGGTGTGTGTGCCTGAGTGGTTTGGGTCACCCATGTGCCTCTTCCTATACATTCTGCACACCAGCATTTGGGTATAGCAGCAGCCCTTCTGCCAACATTAGACATCCAGCCCAACACCACGCCAGTTGCCCTTGGAGTGTTATCTTGCCACAACATTGTTGCTTATTTACCTCTGTTTATTCAGGCAGATTGTTTGCCTACCACAACTTTTACTCGGGATTTCTCAGTCCTATTGTCACATGTTTGACATGGCTATGGTACAGTGGACTGGCTTTGTTTCCTGGACATGATTTGTTTAGACATGTCCCTGTGCTATAGGACCATTTTGGACTGGCAGCTGCAGGTTAAACATTTGAACCATTTCAATGAAAAAATCAATTACATTAGCAAACTGGACTGAATGAACAATTGGTGACCTCCTCTCCCTCTTCACTTCATGGCTAGGGTGCATGCCATCTGTGTGATGACATGTGTATTTGACCTGCAAATCACTGGCCAATGTGTGATGCCACTGCTAGGCAGCATGCAGCAAATGTGTTCATCTTCCATTTTGGTGTCATCAATGTGTGCCATCTGCCTACCCTTCACACGCAGTGACGGTGCATGCATGGGAGGGTTTTAGTCATGTGGGACATGTGTCAATCAAGTACTGTTTCTGTAGCCTCTCAGCCCTAATTGTGTGCCATAGTGCTAATGCCTGTTTCCATTTGTTTTCTTTTATGTCTTTGCAGGGGATGACACACTTGATACTGCTGGGGTTGTGGAGATGGTGCAGACCCAGGAGGGGTCTGAGGGCCGACCGACCACCAGTGAGGGACGTGGTGTGGTGGTGGGTGAGAACCCACAACTGCTGCAGCTCGTGCTCTCAAGGGGTGTCTCTGGCTGCACCTCCCCCGAACCTCCCCCGAGCTGTATTCAGGTGTCGATTCGGATGATGAGACCTATGTGCCGTCGCAGGTGAGTGTTCCTGGGAGGGATTCTGTTCTGTCCGACCCACCTGCATCAGGGTTAGAACCCTCAATAGGGATGTCAGTGTTGGCAGGTACACCTTTGGTGGTTACGGATGCAGGGTCACACTCCGCGACATCTGATCCTGTTCCTGGGCCAGCAGATCAGAGGGGGAATGCAGTCCTGCAGCCTCAGGCAGTGCCGGCACAGCAAGGCACAGTTCGCCTTGCCCCAGACAGGTGTGGTGCCCGCCGACGTGGTGGCCGTCAGCCACCTGGCAATACCGCATGGGAGCAATCCATATACGGTATGGCAACCCAACAGGCAGCATCATCAGAGATGATGGCTCAGGCCATGGATAGGGTGGCCACTTCCATTGTCCCCCCCGAAAGGCTGATGGAGCGACTACAGCAGGCAACCGACTCCATCTGCCAGTCACACAGGGAGGACATGTTAGCATCCGACAGGGACAGGCGGGCGGCACTGGTGACTCTGCAGGAAGCCATTTCCATAGAGTCCCAGGGCCACAGGGAAGCCCTGAGGGTGGAACTCCTTGACCTCAGGACGACTCTTGTTGAGCTTGAGGCTTCAACAAACAGAAGGACAGAACAGCAGCTGGAGCGTCTCACACGCACGCTCTCAGCTGAGATGCAGGCAACTAGGGCGGAGGTCCGGGCATCCCGTGAGTTGTTGCATAGGGACCTCCGCACACTTATCCTCCAGAACGAGACCTACCACACCCGCATGCTTGCAGCCATGGAGGAACAGACTAGGGCTTTGCGTGGGCTGCCTCCCATAGTGCCACCACCTTCTGATGCAGCTGCAGAGAGTGAGGAGAGCGACAGCAGTGATACTCCCACAATAGGGTAGCCGTGTAGGCCATGAGCCCATGGAGGTGTTTTTTTTTCGCAAGATCCACACGGGTGGGTTTCGGTGTGCTCCCTGTCCTCGGACCTCCTGGGTGGCCTCCCTCCCCCCCCCCCCCCACGGGCCCATTAATGGCCATTTTTTTTTTTTTTGGGTCAGTGTGTTTCCTTGTGTGGCTCCCGTGGGCATACGCTGCATTGTGGCTGGGCACATGCAGGCTTGTCATGAATTTGGTTCAGATGCTTGGGTTTTTGTGACACACACACCTCCTGCTTCCTGTTTCCATGGGCTTGCAAAGGGTGTGCCCAAGTGACATTGACATACATGGTGACATTGGACTCCCATTCGATGTGTGGGCAGTCTGTAGTCAATACTGTGTATACATTCATAGTGCATATTGTTGTTGTATTGTACACTGCATGGTGTATTGATATGTGCCTCTGCATCCATCACATCCTCCTAATTTGCAGGTCCATTCCTCATGTCTTCACAATGCGGTCCACCTTGGAACTGGAGTCCATGTTGTAAGCAGTGCACCTACACTCTTGCGTGGCGCTAACACTTTATACTTGGAAGTGTTCGGAGGGCTGGCATCATCAGGTAGTGAGGCTAGCAAATTTTTAAGTCTTTAATGTCATGTTTAAGGTAGGTTGGAGGTTGTCTAGGTGATTGGTATTCTTGGTAAGTATTTGGTAATGTGTGTTGTAGGTCCTGCATTACTGTGAGCATTTCATGTGTGGCCATGTTTCCATTAGGGACACTGTAGCTGGTGACACTTGGGGCATGTTGTGGGGATTAATTTGTTTCCTCTCACATTGCATGACATGCCATGGTGTGTTGTGTGGCCGTGCCGGGGAGGGGTTGGGTGACATGGCACTGTTTTCATGTAGTATTTTGCGAGTGGGTATTCATTTCTGCAGCATGGAAGTGTGTCTTTTGATGACACTGCATTGGTTGTGTTTGTGTAGGTAGGGATGCACACATTGTGATACTTCCACATGAACAATCTCAGGCTGCTATGGTTCTGCCAGTTGACTGTCCCTTTGATGTCTTAATTGTCAGGTCGAGTCATCATTGCTTATCAGATGGTATGTGCCAGGGCTGTGTGCACTCCACTGGGGTGTGATTTCTATGTGAAGTAATTAGCCACCAGCTGCGTACGGGCTGCCTCACCCCGTGCCCTCTCCCCTCCCATGCGCAGCGGGCGTGCAAGTGGTTGGGGATGTGGGGGCACCACCATGACCACAGCCAGGCCCCGGCGTGTTGCAACATTGTGCAGGACACATGCTGCCACTATGATCCTGCACACTACTGGGGGCGCATATAACAGCTGCCCGCCAGAACGGTCAAGGGAGCGAAAGCGTGACTTGAGCACTCCGAATGTGCGCTCCACTATGCCCGGGTTGCAATATGGGCTGTGTTGTATCTTACCTCTGGAGGCGTGATGGGGTTCCGAATTGGCGTCATCATGTGGGTGCTCAGAGGGTAGGCACTGTCCCCTGGTGAGGAGGTGATGGGTATCATTAGTGGGGTAGTGACATAACTCTGCATCTGACATGCATGCATGTGCAGTGGCATTCATACTCACCAAGCAGCCATGTATCGCCATGCCGCCCAGCTTCTAGGTCCTGGCTTAGGGTAGACATTCGGTAAATGAAGCTGTCGTGGGTTCACCCTGGATAGTTGGCATATACTGAGGTGATGATTCCCTTGGCATTACATACTACCTGCACGTTGGAATGCCAGTGCTTGCGGTTCCTATAGATGTGCTCAGATGCCCTGGGGGGACGTAGTGCCACATGGGTGCAGTCAATGGCACCTAGCACTTTTGGGAATTGTGCCACACCGTAGAAATCGAGGGCGGCAGCCTGCCTTTCTGCAGGTGTCCTGGGCAGGCATATGTGCCTACGGACTGATGGGCGTGCAGTGATGATGTTCAAGACCTGGTGTAGGCAGCGTGACTGCGTTGCCTGTGACACCCCACCCACTATGGCACTTGTCCGCTGAAATGATCCTGTGGCCAAGAAGTGCAGTACATTGAGGACCTTCTCCAGGGGGCTGAGTGCTTGGGAGCACAGGGTGGGTGATGTGAGGTCATCCTCCCACTCACTGACCAGGTCCAGTATTATGTGTGGTGGAAACCTGTACCTCCCATACACATGGTCATCAGGCATCCCAAAAAGGCTGGTTCTGGGAGTGAAAATTAGGGCCCTCACTATCCTCATCCTCCTCCTTTGGTAACCCACGGCCACTGCTGCTAGGAACGGTATATTCATCCTGGCGTCTGAGCTTGTTTGTTGTTTGCGCGCACTTTTATGCTGCGCGGGTCGACGTACGACTGCTTCATGCTGGCGTACTTGTTTCAGGATTGGACCATTTATTTTTCGGCGCGTCGTAGGTGAACGTGTGAATCTTCCCGGCCACCCCAGGAATACACGTAGCACACTCTCCAAGGCCCATTTGCGAGTAAATATTCCCGCCCACCCCTGGAATACACGTACCCCACTCTCACAGGCCCAGTCGGGTGTGGAAGTTCACGCGCACCCCGAAATACACGTACCCAAGCCAATCGCGTGTGGATCTTCCCGAACACCCCGAAACACACGTAGCCAGGCTTATCGCGTGTGGAACTTCCCGCGCACCCCGAACTACACGTACCCAGGCTAATCGCGTGTGGAACTTCCCGTGCACCCTGTAGTACGCGAACCCAGGCTAATCGCATGTGGAACTTCCCGCGCACCCCGTAGTACGCGTACCCAGGCTAATCGCGTGTGGAACTTCCCGCGCACCCCGTAGTACACGTACCCAGGCAAATCGCACAACTGGGGGGTGGGGGTGCAGGGGGACATGAGTGGGGGCCTGGTGGAGGCTGCCCTTGGTGGCTGGTGGTGGGGGTTGTGGTAGACATGGGTGGGGGCCTGGTGGAGGCTGCCCCTGGTGGCTGGGGGTGGTGGTGGACATGAGTGGGGGCCTGGTGGAGGGTGCCCCTGCACTGCTGGGGGGTGGGGGTGGTGGTAGACATGGGTGGGGGCCTGGTGGAGGCTGCCCCTGCACTGCTGGGGGGTGGGGGTGGTGGGAGACATGGGTGGGGGTCTGGTGGAGGCTGCCCCTGCACTGCTGGGGGGTGGGGGTGATAGGGGACATGAGTGGAGGCCTGGTGGAGGCTGCCCCTGGTGGCTGGGGGGTGTGGGTGGTGGTGGACATGAGTGGGGGCCTGGTGGAGGGTGCCCCTGGACTGCTGGGGGGTGGGGGTGATGGGAGACATGGGTGCGGGCCTGGTGGAGGCTGCCCCTGCACTGCTGGGGGTGGGGGTGGTGGGAGACATGAGTGGGGGCCTGGTGGAGGCTGCCCCTGCACTGCTGGGGGGTGGGGGTGCAGGGAGACATGAGTGGGGGCCTGGTGGAGGCTGCCCCTGGTGGCTGGGGGGTGGGGGTGCAGGGAGACATGAGTGGGGGCCTGGTGGAGCCTACCCCTGCACTGCTGGGGGGTGGGGGTGCAGGGGGACATGTGTGGGGGCCTGGTGGAGGCTGCCCCTGGTGGCTGGGGGGTGGGGGTGGTGGTAGACATGGGTGGGGGCCTGGTGGAGGCTGCCCCTGGTGGCGGGGGGTGGTGGTGGACATGAGTGGGGGCCTGGTGGAGGGTGCCTCTGCACTGCTGGGGGGTGGGGTGGTGGTAGACATGGGTGGGGGCCTGGTGGAGGCTGCCCCTGGTGGTTGGGGGGTGGTGGTGGTGGTGGACATGAGTGGGGGCCTGGTGTAGGCTGCCCCTGCACTGCTGGGGGGTGGGGGTGGTGGGAGACATGAGTGGGGGCCTGGTGGAGGCTGCCCCTGCACTGCTGGGGGGTGGGGGTGCAGGGGGACATGGTGGAGGCTGCCCCTGCACTGCTGGGGGAAGGGGTGATGGGAGACATGGGTGGGGGCCTGGTGGAGGCTGCCCCATGCACTGCTGGGGGGTGGGGGTGGGGGGAGACATGGGTGGGGGCCTGGTGGAGGCTGCCCCTGCACTGCTGGGGGGTGGGGGTGATAGGGGACATGAGTGAGGGCCTGGTGGAGGCTGCCCCTGGTGGCTGGGGGGTGGGGGTGCAGGGAGACATGAGTGGGGGCCTGGTGGAGCCTGCCCCTGCACTGCTGGGGGGTGGGGGTGCAGGGGGACATGTGTGGGGGCCTGGTGGAGGCTGCCCTTGGAGGCTGGGGGGTGGGGGTGGTGGTAGACATGGGTGGGGGCCTGGTGGAGGCTGCCCCTGGTGGCAGGGGGTGGGGGTGGTGGTGGACATGAGTGGGGGCCTGGTGGAGGGTGCCTCTGCACTGCTGGGGGGTGGGGGTGGTAGTAGACATGGGTGGGGGCCTGGTGGAGGCTGCCCCTGGTGGTTGGGGGGTGGGGGTGGTGGTGGACATGAGTGGGGGCCTGGTGTAGGCTGCCCCTGCACTGCTGGGGGGTGGGGGTGGTGGGAGACATGAGTGGGGGCCTGGTGGAGGCTGCCCCTGCACTGCTGGGGGGTGGGGGTGCAGGGGGACATGGTGGAGGCTGCCCCTGCACTGCTGGGGGAAGGGGTGATGGGAGATATGGGTGGGGGCCTGGTGGAGGCTGCCCCATGCACTGCTGGGGGGTGGGGGTGGTGGGAGACATGGGTGGGGGCCTGGTGGAGGCTGCCCCTGGTGGCTGGGGGGTGTGGGTGATGGGAGACATGAGTGGGGGCCTGGTGGAGGCTGCCCCTGGTGGCTGGGGGGTGGGGGTGCAGGGAGACATGGTGGGGGACTGGTGGAGGCTGACCCTGGTGGCTGGGGGGTGGGGCTGGTGGGAGACATGAGTGGGGGCCTGGTGGAGGCTGCCCCTGCACTGCTGGGGGTGGGGGTGATAGGGGACATGAGTGGGGGCCTGGTGAAGGCTGCCCCTGCACTGCTGGGGGGTGGGGGTGATGGGAGACATGAGTGGGGGCCTGGTGGAGGCTGCCCCTGCACTGCTGGGGGGTGGGGGTGATGGGGGACATGAGTGGGGGCCTGGTGGAGGCTGCCCCTGGTGGCTGGGGGTGGGGGTGGTGGCGGACATGAGTGGGGGCCTGGTGGAGGCTGCCCCTACACTGCTGGGGGGTGGGGGTGGTGGGAGACATGAGTGGGGGCCTGGTGGAGGCTGCCCCTGCACTGCTGGGGGGTGGGGGTGGTGGGAGACATAAGTGGGGGCCTGGTGGAGGCTGCCCCTGCACTGCTGGGGGATGGGGGTGGTGGTAGACATGGGTGGGGGCCTGGTGGAGGCTGCCCCTGGTGGCTGGGGGGTGAAGGTGCAGGGAGACATGAGTGGGGGCCTGGTGGAGGCTGCCCCTGGTGGCTGGGGGGTGGGGGTGCAGGTAGACATGAGTGGGGGCCTGGTGGAGGCTGCCCCTGGTGGCTGGGGGGTGGGGGTGGTGGGAGACATGAGTGGGGGCCTGGTGGAGGCTGCCCCTGCACTGCTGGGGGGTGGGGGTGGTAGGAGAAATGAGTGGGGGCCTGGTGGAGGCTGCCCCTGCACTGCTGGGGGCGGGTGTGCAGGGGGACATGAGTGGGGGCCTGGTGGAGGCTGCCCCTGCACTGCTGGGGGGTGGGGGTGATCGGGGACATGGATGGGGGCCTGGTGGAGGCTGCCCCTGGAGGCTGGGGGGTGGGGGTGGTGGTAGACATGGGTGGGGGCCTGGTGGAGGCTGCCCCTGGTGGCTGGGGGGTGGGGGTGGTGGTGGACATGATTGGGGGCCTGGTGGAGGGTCCCCCTGCACTGCTGGGGGTGGGGGTGGTGGTAGACATGGGTGGGGGCCTGGTGGAGGCTGCCCCTGGGGGGTGGGGGTGGTGGTAGACATGGGTGGGGGCCTGGTGGAGGCTGCCCCTGGTGGCTGGGGGGTGGGAGTGGTGGTGGACATGAGTGGGGGCCTGGTGGAGAGTGCCCCTACACTGCTGGGGGGTGGAGGTAGACATGAGTGGAGGCCTGGTGTAGGCTGCCCCTGCACTGCTGGGGGTGGGGGTGGTGGTAGACATGAGTGGGGGCCTGGTGGAGGCTGCCCCTGCACTGTTGGGGGGTGGGGGTGCAGGGGGACATGAGTGGGGGCCTGGTGGAGGCTGCCCCTGCAATGCTGGGGGGTGGGGGTGGTGGGAGACATGAGTGGGGGCCTGGTGGAGGCTGCACCTGCACTAATGGGGGGTGGGGGTGGTGGTAGACATGGGTGGGGGCCTGGTGGAGGCTGCCCCTGGTGGCTGGGGGGTGGAGGTGCAGGGAGACATGAGTGGGGGCCTGGTGTAGGCTGACCCTGCACTGCTGGGGGGTGAGGGTGGTGGGAGACATGAGTGGGGTCTGGTGGAGGCTGCCCCTGCACTGCTGGGGGGTGGGGGTGCAGGGGGACATGAGTGGGGGCCTGGTGGAGGCTGCCCCTGCACTGCTGGGGGGTGGGGGTGGTGGGAGACATGAGTGGGGGCCTGGTGGAGGCTGCCCCTGGTGGCTGTGGGGTGGGGTGGTGGGAGACATGAGTGGGGGCCTGGTGGAGGCTGCTCCTGCACTGCTGGGGGGTGGGGGTGGTGGGAGACATGTGTGGGAGCCTGGTGGAGGCTGCCCCTGCACTGCTGGGGGGTGGGGGTGCAGGGGGACATGAGTGGGGGCCTGGTGGAGGCTGCCCCTGGTGGCTGGGGGGTTGGGGTGGTGGGAGACATGAGTTGGGGCCTGGTGGAGGCTGCCCCTGCACTGCTGGGGGGTGGGGTGGTGGTAGACATGGGTGGGGGCCTGGTGGAGGCTGCCCCTGGTGGCTGGGGGGTCGGGGTGCAGGGAGACATGAGTGGGGGCCTGGTTTAGGCTGCCCATGGTGGCTGGGGGGGTGGGGGTGGTGGGAGACATGAGTGGGGGCCTGGTGGAGGCTGCCCCTGCACTGCTGGGGGGTGGGGTGGTGGGAGACATGGGTGGGGGCCTGGTGGAGGCTGCCCCTGGTGGCTGGGGGGTGGGGGTGGTGGTAGACATGGGTGGGGGCCTGGTGGAGGCTGCCCCTGCACTGCTGGGGGGTGGGGGTGGTGGTAGACATGGTTGGGGGCCTGGTGGAGGCTGCCCCTGGTGGCTAGGGGGTGGGGGTGCAGGGAGACATGAGTGGGGGCCTGGTGGAGGCTGCCCCTGGTGGCTGGGTGGTGGGGGTGGTGGGAGACATGAGTGGGGCCTGGTGGAGGCTGCCCCTGCACTGCTGGGGGGTGGGGGTGGTGGTAGACATGGGTGGGGGCCTGGTGGAGGCTGCCCCTGGTGGCTGGGGGGTGGTGGTGGTGGTAGACATGGGTGGGGGCCTGGTGGAGGCTGCCCCTGCACTGCTGGGGGGTGGGGGTGGTGGTAGACATGGTTGGGGGCCTGGTGGAGGCTGCCCCTGGTGGCTAGGGGGTGTGGGTGCAGGGAGACATGAGTGGGGGCCTGGTGGAGGCTGCCCCTGGTGGCTGGGTGGTGGGGGTGGTGGGAGACATGAGTGGGGCCTGGTGGAGGCTGCCCCTGCACTGCTGGGGGGTGGGGGTGGTGGGAGACATGAGTGGGGGCCTGATGGAGGCTGCCCCTGCACTGCTGGGCGGTGGGGGCGCAGGGGGACATGAGTGGGGGCCTGGTGTAGGCTGTCCCTGCACTGCTGGGGGGTGGGGTGCAGGGAGACATGAGTGGGGGCCTGGTGGGCGCTGCCCCTGGTGGCTGGGGGGTGGGGGTGCAGGGAGACATGAGTGGGGGCCTGGTAGAGCCTGCCCCTGCTCTGCTGGGGGGTGGGGGTGCAGGGGGACATGTGTGGGGGCCTGGTGGAGGCTGCCCCTGGTGGCTGGGGGGTGGGGGTGGTGGCAGACATGGGTGGGGGCCTGGTGGAGGCTGCCCCTGGTGGCTGGGGGGTGGGGGTGGTGGTGGACATGAGTGGGGGCCTGGTGGAGGGTGCCCCTGCACTGCTGGGTGGTGGGGGTGGTGGTAGACATGGGTGGGGGCCCGGTGGAGGCTGCCCCTGGTGGCTGTGGGGTGGGGGTGCAGGGAGACATGAGTGGGGGCCTGGTGGAGGCTGCCCCTGGTGGCTGGGGGTTGGGGGTGGTGGGAGACATGAGTGGGGGCCTGGTGGAGGCTGGCCCTGCACTGCTGGGGGGGGTGGGGGTGCTGGGAGACATGTGCGGGTGATCAGTAGTGCAAGGTGACATGTGGGTTGGCTGGTGGCCTTGGCCATGGTGGATGGGTTGCCTGTGGGACATGAGCAGGGCTGCAGGGTAGTCCCCTGTGGTGTGGGCTGCCTGCAGGGGCTGTGGAGGGTGTAGAGGGAACACCTGGGAGGACCCACATGGCCAAATCACGTGTAGCATTCCCCGGCACCACCGAAATACACGTACCCTGCTGAAATCGCGTGTGAATCTTGCCACGCACCTCGAAATACACGTACCCATGCCAATCGCGTGTGGAACTTCCCGCGCATCCTGCAGTACACGTACCCAGGACAATCGCGTGTGGAACTTCCCGCGCATCCCGAAGTACACGTACCCAGGACAATCACGTGTGGAACTTCCCGCGCACCCCGGAGTACACGTACCCAGGCCAATCGCGTGTGGAACTTCCTGCGCACCCCGCAGTACTTCCCGCGCACCCCGTAGTACACGTACCCAGGCTAATTGCGTGTGGAACTTCCCGCGCACCCCGAAGTACACGTAGCCAGGCCAAACGCGTGTGGAACTTCCCGCGCGCCCAGGAACACACGCACATGCTATATTTCACATAGCGGGTGTCTGTGTTTGTCGGTACCCCTTTGCACCTCATTTGTCCTAGAGGGCCACTGTATGGCCCATTCATCATGGCTGTATATGGGTGCTTTTTGTTAGCGCACATTTTGGCGCACATTTTTTTCAGTCGCAGGGGCGCTACCGCCTGCTTTCTTGTGGCCTACTTGTTTGGCCCTGTGCGCGTCTTTGACCGTGCGCTGGTTTACCCTATTCGATTCCATGAATACGGGTTGTTGGCGAGCGTGTGGGCGTTCTGCGCACTTGCCTTCTGTACTTCCCCCGTGACGCCCATATTTTCACGCGTTGTTCCCCATTCCGAGTGTTACGCCCCGTGTTCCGCCTACTTTTGTGATGTGCGCCGCGCTATGTGCGATTTCGCAGTGGCCGTGGCGCACGCTGTTGGATGACCTGTGCGCCGGCATGCTCGGCGCACATTTTTAGCGCACATCCAATGTTTTTCTCGCACACGGACTTTCATGAATCGATGTGCGCTGGTTTGCCTGCGATTTTCGCACTTGCACTGCGATTCGCACGTTTTAGTACCTCTGCGCGGGAATTTTCGGCGCACATTATTTCCATGAATCGACCCGCAAGTCATGTGTCAAATCATATATTGATTTTCTGCGTAGCATACAGGGTTTTCTTTTGTGAATCGTGCTCTTATGGAAAATCTGATTTTTATAATAAATCAAATGTCTTGCATTTTATCAATGATATAATATTGGTACCTCTGATTGGATGGCAATAGAAGTTAATGCAGGTTAATATAAAGTTTCTTATTTTAGATTAACCCATGTGTGTATAGTTAAAACAGTTGAACTAATACAAAGGGGCGGAATAGGGTTTTTAAATTACCTTCTCGTTCTATGAAAATTAAGGGCGACTGCTAAGGTTGCTACTGTCCATTTCCGAGGTTGGCATACAGACTGCAAGTAAATTGTGGGTCAGAGGAGAATGGTTATTACGGTTTGATAGCTGCTTTATTTTGTCACAAGTATGTGAGTGACACCAGATGCAGAGCAATTAAGGTGTTGAGTTTCGAAGGAAAAACAGAAAAGGGACTCATAGTGGTGGTAATTGGCAGTGACAAACATACATATGCTTTATCTCTGTGTAATAATGTCACCATATTGAAGTGGTTTTGTCATAGTTATGTAACATGGAGCCTCTAAAAATATAGAACCAGCAAAGTAGAAAAAGGGACAATTCCAGACGGATATTCAAGTAATTAAGTAATTAAGTGTATCCATAAGAGCAAAACCTGGATGGAAAATTCTGCTTAGCAGTGTAATGTGTGTGATATTGTCAATACATGTGCATGACCAAAATGATCTGGGTAGACATGTCGATCATTAGTATAGGGGTATTACTGGCAAGTGACGATATCAACTAAAATAGAAACTCATCCAAAATAGCTACTATTCAATGGCAGGAAAGAGATTACACAGAGAGGCATTGAGAACATTTCTCCTAATCAGTATTTGTTGAAAGAATTCTACGTTTTCCTCCACTTCACTGGTGCCCGCGTCATTACATAGTTAATAAAAGCTATGTCATAGTAACTCAGGGTCTCTGTGATCATTTCAGATTGCGCCAAGTAATCTCTAAAAATTGTCCCGAGACAGAAATATTTTCAAATAATATCCAGTAAATTACAATAAAAGCATACCACCATTATTTCCATGACTTTGAACATATAGGCTGAGTGTTTGTGAAAATATGCAAATGGGACACGACTTATTTCATGCACCGTAAGGTAAGATGATTACACAATTTTTCGTCCTGCGCTGAAAAAGTACTTTACCAAAATGGATTCAAAGGTCATCAATTAAGCCACCAAACCGACATAAAGTTGATTGAACTGGTTGTTTCAACGAGAACATAATCTTTTAATTTCTAGAAAAACAAACAAATTAACGACAGACGCATTGCAACAGTGGCAGAAACATGACATGTGCCTAATGGTGTGTTCATTTTCTCTTTATTGTCTATAAAGTGTAACGTTAGTGTAAGGTTAGTCGTTCAGCATCATGATTAGTATGCGCTTTAAGATTGTAATACGTATCAGGTATCTGCTGATAGATATATTAACGCCACGTTGTTCAAATCCTGTCAACACTTGGTGTAAAACGCCTGATGTGGATAGTTCACATAATTGAACGTTTTGCTCTAGAGAGCCCGGAGCTAGCAGCTGCGTCCCAGATGTCACTTCCAAATTCTGTGGACAGACCACTGCCCCTTTCAAACAATAGGGCCTCGTGGTTCAACCTTCTCTCAGCCTCGGGTCAACAACTGCCTTTGCAATACTAACATTTGATTTAGCAGCAAAGCAACCATATGCACTGCTGAGTAAGTGTGTGTTTGCTTGGCACACATCCATTCTAACCAGCTGGTGTGTTGTGTATGTAGGGGGCGCATTATTGCCTTCACTCACCAGAGGGTTTCCCATCATCGTAGGACATTAACAGCTCAAGCACTGGCACTAAAGCCAATTGGAGATGTGGCATAATTGCATTGGCTCAAGGCCAGTTATGCCTGCAGACATCTCGTTTTTCTTATTGTTTTTTGGACTAGTTTTAGCTGGAAAACGTAGCTCAAAATAAATGAAACCCAAAACGTATTTTCCTTTGGCTGATTCAACATTTAATACACATGTATTAAACTTTGTTTGCTATGATGAATGTTGTTTCTTAATTTTCTCTCATTTTCTGGCATTAAATAAAACAAGCATTCCGAATAATCCCCCATTCTCAAAACTGAGAACACAAAATTGTCATTTTGGCCTTTTTTTGGAGGAAAAAAAAGACTCTCTCTGTCTTGATGCGACCTTTACCTTTGCTGGTTCTCGCTACAAGTCCTATTCTAACAACTACTGCATGTGCTTTTCTCTTCCGTGCTTTTGCTTCTCGGCCCCGTTCTAAATCTCTGCTCACTATTTTTGATGGAATTTTCAAAATCAATCTATGACCAAGTGCTTAAGTTGTGTCGTTCTCCAGAGGAGGCCTGAGTTGTAATGCTTGGGCTCCAAGGGTCTGGTAGGACCTTCCACACTCCATCTGGCAGCTGCCATCAACTGCCCAGTTCAGGAAAGCCCTGAAGACCTACCTGTTTGATGGAGGAGGAATTTAGGAATCCCTCCCCATTCATTTGACAGCATATTGTTGCTTCATGATCTCTCTGGTGGTTTCCGTTTGTTTCGTCTTGTGAGCGTTCTGAGACCTGCGGGTGAGTTGGCGCAATAGAACAATTCTTTAGATTAGATTGGAGGACTGGATCACTTGCATATTACTGTGCACTTTATATTGCTCTGATTGTGTTCACTTTTATTTGGTGCATAGTCAACATAGCAGTAACCAGTTTGGGCGGGAAAATGCATATTCATGAAACTAATGAAGGGACTAGCACATGGCTAGTGCTGGTCCAGATTAGCTGTTTCATGAGCAAGCAGAGCACGTTTTTTTGACACAGAATGTTCTACCTTCACACGCTGCTGCTATATCAATGCATGGTGGGCTGAAGGTACCCCCTTGAGCAGGTGAATGTTCCTTTGGCGAACAATCTGACCTAGAAGCTCCTGCCCTCCTGCAATGGCACTGCCTGTTTCACAGCAACCCCCTCTGTATGCATCGCTGGTTCCTCATTCAATTACTTCTCATGTTCAGTAAATCTGTCTGAGGGATGCCCAGCTACCTAGATAATCCTCTATCCCGGATCTACGTTATAAAAACCGAACCCCAAAAGCTTGAGTCAGAAAATTGCAAAGCCACCATATTCGCATTTTGTAATTCAAGCGTTTGTTTCACCACCAACCCCCACTTGGCCATTTAATGTATGCGTGGGACACCCTTGCAGCCCATAATACCGAACTACGGGAGTGGGGACACCCCCACAACCCACGCTCGGTATTATGGGCTTCGATTTCTGTATACCAGTAAACGTGCATTCAACCTTTTTTCCAGTATTTTGTGGTAAACCCTTCTATCCCATTACTCCATTACTTCATTACCTCCTGCCCTACTTCCTTGTCATAGTCATTAGTATTCAGGATCTTTCAGATGATAACTTACAGGAATACGTGTGTTTGTCTGCGTAGAGATGTGGTATGATATGATATGACACTTTATTTATAACATGCTTAATACCCAGAGGTTTCTAAGCACGGGCCCGGGGATCGAACCTGTGTTGCTCTGTGTCATCTTGCTTCCAAGACAAGCACATTGCCGCTAAGCTGTCCTCCTATGGAGAAGCCGTAAGAAGACAGGCATTGGGCTATTGCTAAAGGACATCAAGAAGGAACAAGTAAGAATGCTGATTGATAGTGGTACTCTTGCGAACTACTGGACCTTTCCAAATGTAACTGAACAGGAGTGGAGCTGCGCTGTTGCAGGGGCCATATTCTGTCTGCTTTGTTAGAGACTCTGTTCAGGGTTTTGATGCAGGGCTTCATATACATATAAATGCCAGTGAAAATGTGCTACGCTGTTGCGGATGCCAGGCAACCAACGGACATGGGGAGATTTTGGTTTTTGGAGTCATGCTGTTGAACATGCCATTTCTTGTCAACTGTGCGAGCCCCACTGTTGCAGGCTTCAGTAACCCCAAACCCTGCACCCGCCCACCAGGGGCAAGACGCTTTAGTGATAACAAACCCTGCACCCGCCCACCAAGGGCAATACGCGGATGCCAAATGCTCTATACTGTTTAACTATAGCTTTGCAGTGATATGCTTCAAATATATGGGGCCCATTACATATATGCCCCATTTGCCGATTTACATGCGCTACTGCTTTTCACTGTCCAGAATGATAGTAGAGGCACCAGGTGGGGTCTCAGTGTCCGACTGTGTCTTGAATATTCACTGAGCTGGAACATTATCTAACTAATAGGGAAACACTTACTTAAAGATTTGTTTGCATGTTCTGTTTCATAGTTATGGTGAAATTGTTAAAATCACCTCAGTATTGGTATGAGATAGTTGCTTGCTCGAGCCTTTAATGCGGGGCTATTCTCCAAAGCCCCTCGAGTAGATGAGATTTCTTACCAAAATGAGCGAAAACTAAAAAGACGTCTGGCCTTGCCAAAGTGATCTACAGAATTAATGAATACAGGAATCTGTTATAAGGTGCTTAAGACAGAGAGCAGTCTCTAAGCGTGGGACCAGGATTCAAACCTGTGTTGCTCAGCATTGTCTAACTTTCAACATAAACAGTTGCCACATAGCTATACTCCCAGTCCAATGACAGAATGGATCCTTGGCTTATTGAACTTCACCTCCATGACTGGGGCAGATAGTATTTACATGTATTTGATTTATGTATTTGTAGGGCGCTGAAGCCCGCAGGCATCAGGGCGCACAAACACAGGAAAGAGAACAAAAAAGACCGGACAGGTGACCAAGGTGGACAAGAGAGTCAGAAGCAGGACGGGTTCTGTTTCAGGGAGGTTTGGCTGAGGAGGGCATTAGTTGAAGATTACAATTTTCAATCTCTGTTGAAAGGGATTGTATTCCTTTACCAGCCTGAGCTCCAAAGGCAAGGCATACCAGATGTTTACGGCCTCGAAGGGGAAGGATCTGCCTAGACCACTGAAGAGGGTGAATTTAAGGATGTTGACCAGCGCCAAGGTAGAAGAGCACAGCTTCCTCGGTGGCTCATGAAAATACACCAGTTCTTTAATATAGAATGGGGCAGTACCTTATAAAGCTCTATGGGCTAGAGAGGCAGCCTTAAATTCAAGCCGGTAGGCCACAGGGAGCCAATGGAGATCTTGCCAGCTATCAGAAATATCTCTTCTAGCTTTCTTTGTGATAATGCAAACTGCATCGTTTTGAAGAGTCTGGAGGGCATGGATGTTTTTCTTGTTGGCCTCAATTAATAATGCATTGCCATAGTCCAATCTGGACATCAGAACCGCACGGGCCAATGAGAAGCAACTAGATGCTGACAGAAAGGGACGAAGATTTCTCAGCAGCCTAAGGTAGTAAGAACAGTTCTTTACTGTCTGGTTGATATGAGCGTCTGCACTAAACAGAGGATCAAGATAGAAGCCCAGAGTTTTAACACTCTCTGAGACTGGATATGGACAAAAGTGAATGGAGAATGATCGGTCGCTGGAGACTAGTTTTGCTCGAGCATGCTTGGTGCCAAAAACCATCAGCTCAGTCTTATCCCCATTCAAACACATCCGGTTGTTGCTCATCCAGGTCTCAACGCGAATAGGAATTTCTTGGTTGAAACATCTTAGCAGGTGCATTGGTTGGTGTTCTTGATATTGCTGTCTTCTCTTGCCTGTGGCCGAGAGCTTTCCCTCAATATGAGGGTTCTCAGAAACATTGACAGTCCAAGACCTGGAGATTGATACTCCGGGTTGTAGAATGATGTCCTGAGGCACTGTTGCTTGCTATTGTGCATGTTGGGGTCTCTCTCTCTCGTGATCTCTCTTTCTCTCTCTCTCTCTCTCTCTCTCTCTCTCTCTCTCTCTCTCTCTCTCTCTCTCTATCTCTCTTTCTCTTTCTCTCTCTTTCCCACACAACTTCTTCCACTCAACATGGACCTGTGTGGGTCGGCAGTTCTCTCCCGATAATGGGTGTTCATATCCTTTGGTGGATAGTACAATTCAGTGAACGGCCACTTGGAAAGAATACTCAGTTAACATGGGAAAAGCATGACTTTCTGTATGTCTTGTGTTCCTAGGTTTGCCTCATCTAAGGAGGATCCCCCCCCCTATTCTCCATCATCTTCAGGTCTACATATCGATTTCTCGAGAGAGGGTCGGAGTTTCCAAGGATGTCAACCATCTCAATACTCTTTGTTTTGTGTTAGATTCTATTCCTGATGGCAATCGCCTCAACAAGGTGTAGTGTCGAGCTGGCATCCATTTGCCTTTTTGGTCATATATGAGGTTCTCTCCAGTGATGATTGTCATCAGACAAGCTCTTGAATTCATCCAGAGGTTGCTCTCAGTCCCATTTGAAGAACATGTGGGCCTGCAAGTGCTATCAGGTGACCCCGTTTTACTTAGGGTTTGACAGCCCTTCAAAGCCTGAGCAATGTCATGATCTGAACACTGTCTCTCCCTTCACGAAGACGATTGCCCAGTTCTATCACTTTGAGGTATATCAGAAGAGGAAATACGCCATTGGTGGCAACTTAATTGACAGAGTTGAAACATGTAATGTGAATCCTACGGAGACGTTTTGCCAGGCTGCTATTGGGTCACCCCCCGCACCTTTGTGATGTTACCAGTTGGTGGTTTGGGGTGCTCTGTCAGCAGATTTTGCATCAGGAACTATGCTAATCAGCTGTCTCTACACCTACTGATATTCTTACATAGTGAAGCCATATTCAGAGGTCCGGTGTTATTCTCATGACAGAAAATAGCTAGAGTTCTTCATATGGTACGAACTGTGATGAGGAAGGGGATAGGAGGAAATAGGAGGTTCAAATGGCAATTATCATTACTCTTAGACCTACTGACTTATCACAGCTCTTACTGCCCGTGCTGCTCTCCCTGACTACTGAATGTCCATCCTTGCACGTTCAATATAGGGAGAGGCAGGTGTGGGTGGGCCTTATATATACCCCCAAGCGATCATCTAAAAAGGCCTGAATTTTTGTTGTGACTAGAAGGAGGTCAGCCTTCATACAGTTAGGACTGTGATGAGTCTGGAAGTCTAAGAGTAATGATGATTACCGTTTGTATGACCCCAAGCCTTCCTCAGCATCGCTAAAGTGCACCTGCCCCACACTCTGCTGAATCCTGCTTCTGCTTCTGCACCTCCTGCCTCCCTGTCATTGGACTAATTCTCGATGAACTCAAAACATAACCGATATCCAGATCTTTAAGAGTAACCTAACATACTAAAGCGCTCAACTGCTAGTGCTGTAGGGTACATGCTGTCAATATCTGTATTGCTAGTTAGTCCTGGACCCCTTCTCATGTTCCCATGCCACAACAACAATACAGTGATGCCTTATCTATATCTATAGTAGTACCTACTATTGTAAAGCACCCGGAAAGAGGATTGGACTGCTTTCTTGTGTGTCTTTAGATCAGTGTTTCTATTTGAAGGACAATTACAAACAAACATTCAAATATATATGTCCAGGTATCTGCAGTGCTGCGTGTGCCTTGCAAGTTCAGATTCCAAGTACTGTTCTGTGTTTGGGATGGGAGGGAGATTACGGATTTGGACAAATGGCTTTTCTACATCTGCAGACTAGAAGAGTGTGCCGGGTTCTTCATTAATTCATGGCACATCATACAACATACTGTAATTGCCATTATGCTATATGATTCTGCATAGTATTGTGTAATGGATTGAAACTCAGCACAGTGAATATCTCTAATTGTAAATTGTTGTCATGCTGGCCTCTAACAAAACTGAACTATGGCAAGGCTGACACGGGCATAGTCATTTGCCAATATATTGGGTTTAAACAAGTTATAATTAAAGAACATAAAATAATCCAATGTGAAATGCTATATACAAATTTGTTATTACCAGCACTAGTAGTAGTAAGGGTGACTAAATCGAGGGTTACAAGTAGAGGTTGAGTGAAAATGTGCTCAAAAGAATTGGTAAGCTGAAGGTGTGTTAGTCCCTCCTAATTTAACTTTCTTTATTAATGATAACATTTATTTCGGGAGGTGTGGTTTGGTAGCCGAACGCGGTGAATGTGAGACTTATTAGCCCCCTTCGAGCTCGCTAATCCTGAACTCGGATACAATGCTGTTGACCACGTTTATTCATGATTCCCAGATAAGAATCCTTGGAACCATCTGGAGCACTGCTAGACAATGGTACGAGGCCTGTTGACCATCACAATAGGAAGTGTGGCCAGGTAGAAGTGGTGGCCCCCCTCTCCTGTCCCACACAAGATAGCTGCAATGCAGCATACAGTCTGAGGAGATGACCCTGTGGGAGCCGTTGGTGGCATCAGACCAGGCGCAGATCCATGGTGAGGAAAAGAAGTGCTGCGTCGGGTTCAGAGCAATGAGGGGGATGCGCTGACCTGCCGCATGGTGTGCTGGGACTTGGAGTCCATCTGCAACAGCTGCACGGTTTGATGATACAGTAGCAGAGTGTACAGCCGAGAACCAGTGGGGATTCCACATGGTGAACACCACTGAAGAAGACGGAAGGGATCTGAGACCCCCCTTTTTTTTTTACAGAGAAGATGGGTACAGAGAGCTGTGGGATTTGAATGCCACCTTCATTGGAGGTGACTAAAGCCAGCCGGACAGTTTGTGGGGTGCCTAAGAGACCGGGCCTCTGTTACTAGTGGAGGAATCATCCATCCCTAGCAGAAATCGGGCTTGCAAAATAGACATGCGAAGATGGATACAGAAGGCACACTTATATAGGGTTCCCAGCTCACCTGCACTACCGAGTCTGCTGGAGATGACCTCTAGAGATGCAAACTGACAGGAGGGCCACGACTGAGCTATATTTGAAGCAATTCCAGCACTGTGTACATTCCTAGAGAACACGGTGGGTGAGATGAGGACATACGTCTCCCTCTTAGTCCATGACCTGCATGCCCTGTAAGACATGCTGAGTGAGCAGGGATGGAGTATTATGGAAGTATCGGATGCAACTGCAAAGCTACATAGGCAGATTAATGAAGTACAAGAACATGCTAGACTCTTGGAAGGTAGGGTTGAGGACACTGATGGCAGGACTTGGAGAAATAATGTCCACATTGTAGGGCTGCTGGAGGAGAAAATTACAGAATACATCATCTATTTCTGCAGTCGGTGGGACCTGGAAAACTGTCTCAAGGCTTTGTAGTGGAATGGTCCCACCTCCTCCGTGGGCTTCCCCTCACGCTATTATCAATAGCATCCTGAATTTCAAGGACAATGATCTAATACTTAGGCAGACCCATGAGAGTGGTCAGATCTATGCAGGTAATATATCTCTGGTGGTCTTCCCGGACTGCACGATGCAGGTTCAGACAAATCTTAGGGCATTTGAGGAGGCTAAATGCGCTCTGTCGCTTGTGAAGATCTGTTACATGCTCCTATTCCCTATAAAACGTAAGGTTCTATACAAGGGACAGTCCCTGTTTTTCAATACACTGCAACAGGTCATGGCATGGCTGAAACACCAAGGGCTGGGCACTTGAGGATAAGACAGCACAGAAGACAGTGAGGTTGAGGATCTCTGAAGGTCGGGATTAGAGTCTCAGGTGGTTTGAAGTAAAGAAAAGTAAGGAAAACGAAGAGGGAATGGGGGAAGAGGGATCCAGAGAAACATGGCAGTATTCCTATGGGCCCAGAAGATACTGTCTAGGCCCCTGCCTCAGGAGGATCTTAATGATGTAGAATCTTGTGCTATAAGGATTGCACCCTGGGTTCTTTAGTGGGACCATAACATTTTGCGTCTATAATTATGTGTCACCAGAGAAGGCAATATTGGTTGTGCATTGAACGGATCTGGACAGTGTACATATTAGAGGATTTCCAGACGGCCCTTTGCCGGAGCCTTGTAGCTTAGGGGCACTCCAGGTACTGAACCTGGAGGCATATTACTTGGCAGCCCAACTACAACTTGTGGTGCAATGGTTGTTGGATGAGGAAACCCCATAATGGAGATTGCTTGCTGGAGGGTAAAATCCTAGAATGGTAAGGAGCCACTGTGACTCTCTCTGCAGGGGAGTAAAGGGAGCCATATCTGGTACAATTGGGTAGCATTATATGGAAACAGGCGAACCATAGGATGGGCTGTGGTGATCTTATTCACCATATATCCCACTATTTATGGGCACATAACATATGGGTGCTGAGTGTAGGGCAAGCTTAAATGCATGGGGTTCAATGGGCTTGGGTGTCTGGGGCAACATGATTGAAGGTGGGCACCTTATGCCCTTTCAGGATTTATGTGAGACATTGGGATTGTTGAAAGGCCACTTCCTATGTTATGCTTGTTTCACAGGCAGAACAAGAAAGGGGTGGGGATGCTGCTGGAGGAACCCCCTGTGTGCCCTTTGCTGGGAGGGCTGAACACACCTGGGGGTGGGGTAAGACCAGTATACACGTTGCATGCTATCCTACTGCAACATAGCGAAGAAGCTGAAGGGTAATAAAGAAGGAAATGGACATGGAGATTACTTTTGAGGAGCAACATATCTGTGCATATGCAAAGTGGTTGGCCCTCATTACAAGTCAGGCGTTAAGGGTTTAACCCTTAACGCCTGATTCACACTTTAACGCCTGCTTTTTGCAGGCGTTAAAGTCCAAGGCTCTAAGCGACCTTGGTGCTAATTACGGCACCGTAATTTACGGTGCCGTAATTAGCGCCTTCCCCATCCCCATTATGCCCTATGGGGCAAAAATGGGAATGGGGAAGGGCAAATGGTGAATGGGGAATTACCGCCCCACTCACCTTGGAATGGGGCGGTAATTCCGTCATCCACCATGCCGGACTCCGGCATGGACCATGGTGCTAATAGCACCATGGTCCAGCGCCGGACTTGTAATGAGGGCCGTTGACTCAGAAAGCATGTTTAAGACTTCTGTAATATAATATTATACTTAGAACCTACCTGACACTGAATCACATTCACAGGATGAATCCAACAAGGTTGGCTCAATACCCTTGATGTGGGGCTGAAGAGGCCAAGTTACTACACATGATTGGGTGTGTCTGGAGCTTAATGTATTCTGAAGAGTGGTGTTAAAATCTGGGGAATGGGTGCATCTTGGATGGCGGACGCCCCTTTAGTATGTCTCCTAGGGCAGTTTCCCAGAAGGAAGTCAATGAAACAACTTAAAATGGTTGACTTAACCCTGCTGCTAGCCATGATGTGGTATAGTCCCAGGGGCCCTTGGTTCATGGATTGGGTGAGAGACCTGGCTAAATGGGTGGCAGAAAAACAATTTAACAGGAGGAGCAATAACAATTTAAATGTATGTAGTATGTTCAGTCTTCAGCCTCTTCATATAATCTTTTCTCACTTCTGGTGCATATGGGTGTAGTTACCCGGTCTCAGGAGACTCAAAGCAAATATTGTACAGAAAAACATGTCAAGGCCAACATGTAAACCACCTGCACTCTTGACGGACTTAGTCCTTTCTACTGATTCAAAACAATCCCTTCAAAAAGACAAGTTTTCATAACACATTCCATGAACACATCTTCAAAATGACAATGCTTCTTTTATATCTTGAAACCCCACATGCCCATTACCTGGACATTATACAAATTTCAAATCATAAACTCAAAGGCATTTATAACAAATCCAAAAGTAGGTATATGGTCACTCTTCCTTTACAGAAAAACAAATTCCTTTCTTTTGGGTATATATACAATCAACTCAATCAGCTTGTTTAACAAATTCGCCAACACATTTCGGATATTTAATATCCATCTTCAGGGCTTGAAAGATGTCCTTCGTGGTGATTCAACTCTCACAAATAATCCTTTGTTCACCTACAACATTTAACAAATCACAAATGACCACTGGACTCCTCTAATAGCGTCAAAATTAAATGTCATATAACAGTAATGAAACAGATTGAGACTGACCTCAAGTGGTCCCTAATAGGCGTGTAAAAGTTCTAACCTATAAAGAAAATAAAGTGTTTTTACTGGACTATTCCTCCCTGATAACCAGTAAAGTAACTTGTATAATGGGACAAGCTCAGATAATGGTGTCGGAACATGCTGCAATGATTAGAATTGAACACATGCACATTGAGGTGGCATTGGCAAACAGGAGAGAATGAGTGACACTACTGATTGGGCTACTGTACCACTCGGATAAGAAACCGTCTGAGTATGAGGCGGGTGATTTTTTCTTCAATAGAGCGATATTACTCAGGCAGAGGTACGCTGGGGGGACTAACCTGCAACCTAATTGGCGGTCTCAGGGGCAATACCTGGTCGGAAGTTTGTTGGTCTGGGGAAAATTGGGGAATGTGGGTGGCTTGACTTATTTATGTGCACTTAGTTGATTTTATAATATATCAGTTTCTTCCTATTTGTGGTTCAATGATGTTAAACGATAAAGATGTTCTTTTTCTAAATTACAATATTTTTCTACATCAGTGTAAATGTGTTATTAAATGCAAAGATATATTTTGAAATGTTGTGTAACTCCCTTCATTAACTAAGCTTAGAATGCATTATGGGGTGAACATAACCTGTCCCACATATATGCAACTGTAGCTAGATATATTTATTGGGGTGTAAATGATTCCCAGGAATATTCTGGAATGGCCTGATATAAAGAGGGAACCAGAAATAAAGAAAGGTTGATTTGTGGGGGTTCTGCCCTTGAGAATGTGTGAAACGTATTGGGCTAAATTGGGGAACGTTACAGCAGTCATTCTGTGAAAAATTGAGTAAAAAGGCATACAGTGTTCAATCGGTTTTGTAGGGTAACACATACAAAACAATCCAATAGAGACCAAGTCAACAACAGTACACATGTGCATTTTCTAGATTTTTTTCATGTTGCCCGTTCTCACAATTTATGTCAATATAAAACCATTTTAATGCAAGCAGTGTCTGAACATGTCTGTACTGGCTGTACCAATATATGCAAACATCAACATCATCATCAAGTTTATTTTTGATTTGCATAAAAAACGATCCATAAAAACATAACAAGATACAAAAATATATAGCAATTATTACACAGAAAAAAATCACACAAAATCACACAATCATAAAACCTCACTCAGAAATAGCAGCTGAAAGGGTGGTGAGTACAATTCATCGAGTAGTGTGTTAAAACTCACTGTCGAGGCAGTATACTTAACAGTTGTTCACAAGCCAGGCAAGATTGATCTGTACACCTAACCCAAAACACCCCCCACCATCACAGCCCTTAGGTGGATGCAGTTAAACCTTGCCCTGGATACGAGGACACGATCCCTGGGAGATTCCACCCATAGGAAATAACGTTGAACACCTGGGGACATGTTGTCATCATCCCACGGTTCTTTGGCTTCATGATTTCCATACTTCCTCTCTCCATGTACACAGACTCATAGAAGCATGCAGCCCATCGATTTATTTCTCCCAGAGAAAGCATACTGCTGGGTGGGTACAAATGTGTGCTATTGATCACCCTCAGCTGTTTCTCAATATGAGCCAGCCATGAAATATTGTCTCCCAGATCCTTATCTATCAGGAAGGTGATCAATTCATGGGTAAGTGACGCCCTACCACTACCCCATAGCCTGAGCCAGTGCAATACTGGTTGCAGGGAGATCATATTGCTAATTGGTGTACATCCCAGTTTCATGTGTACTCTGAAATTCTGAGGTAAAGCTGGCAAACCCAACAGATTCTTCAGGAATGTGTTCTCCAGTGTCTGGAAAACATTAACCTTGAAGTGCCCCCACAGCTCCATCCCAAATATGAGGACCGCGGCCGCTTTTCCCTTATACAACTGTAGCAACGGGGCAATTGGCTATGCTTTGAACATGGACATGGCCCTAGAAGCCCTACCGAAAGGCGCTTGAACTGCCGGTCCTGTTTGGCTATGTGGGCCATGGCACCAAGATTGGCGGAAAATCTGACCCCCAGATAGTCAAAAAAAGTCGATGCTGGGGATAACTCTATTTCCCACATCTATAGTGCATGGCCCTGAAATTGATCCCCTGTCTGCCCTTCCAGCAGGCCATCACGGCCAACTTTGCCGCATTTACCACCAGGTCCATGATGAAAGCGGCATATTCCAAAATAAGAGCCTGCAAAGCCCTTGGTGTATGGCCATCAAGACGGAATCATGCGCATACACTAAGACAGGTAGGGGCCGGCTACCACATTTTTGGATATCAGGTAAAGATTTTAGAAGGTGCTTCTGAAGACCATTAATATAGAAGCAAAAGAGTAGGGGCATCAACACACATCCCTGGCATACCCCCATTTCAAATTGGAAAGAACTTGTACAATGCCCATAGGTCCCACTTCTCACACATGCTTGAGTGGTGCTATGCAGCCTATGGCAAAATCACAATATTAGAAAAACATATTTTTGTGTTGTCCATACCACTAGTCAAATATTATAAGAACATGTACCCATGTTGGATAGACCAATATATTACTGTATCCCCATGAAAGCACACTTAGTTGTTGGTATCTCCAGTAAAACATGACATACCACAGTAGGAAAGCTTGTCCAGACTGGATGCACCAATGCAGGCCAGTACAGCCATGTAGGAACACTCCTCATGTTGGCTTTACCATTGATACCAGTACCAAATGCCTTGCCACAGAAAGAATGCATGCCCATATTGGCCCTACCAACGAAGGCCAGTGCATCCACATAAAAAAACTCATCAAGTTGGTTCTAACCTTGATGCTAGGACAATATGCCTTACGGTAGTAAGAACACCTATCCAGACTGGTGGAACAAAAGAACTCATATCACGTTGGCTTTACTCACTAGGAGAGTAAAAGAAATTACATGGCAAATAAAGAAAACATTCCAGACTGGCTGTGTCAATGTAGACCATACTCATCATATTGGCTTTACCCTTGATGGCAGTAAAACATGTCATGTCCCACCAAGAAAAAAGGCTCAGACTGGCAGCACCAATATATGCCATTCTGCCCTCTTATGAACACTCCTCATGTTGAGTGAATTTTTGATTCCAGTAAAAATGTCATGCCAGAGTAAGAGAATAGTGCTGGCTGCCATTGCGCCAATATCAACTACCAAATCAGAGGCTCACTCCCCACCCAGCACACTTGCAAGCAAGCACACTGATTCATATAGTATACACTCTCCCATGATCATGTACCACCATACAAAATACACACTGGGCCCAGGCGGTAAGGGGTTTAAGCCAGCGTAAACAGCGCCGACCCTTACCGCCTGAGTACGAGGTCCCTTAGCGCCATGGCGGATTTAACACCTGCTTTTTGCAGGTGTTAAAATCCATGGCGCTAAGGGACCATGGAGTTAATTACGCCACCGTAATTTACGGTGGCGTAATTAACGCCTTCCCCACTCCCATTATGCCCTATGGGGCAAAAATGGGAATGGGGAAGGGTAAATGGGGATTGGGGACTTACCGCCCCGCCAAGTCGGAATGGGGCGGTAAGTCCGCCAACCACCATGGCGGAATTGCAACCTCAGCGGCATGGACCATGGTGCTAATAGCACCATGGTCCTCCGCCAAGGTTGTAATGAGGGCCACTCTCTTTCACCCATACAGCATACGCTCTCATGCAAATATTCACCCACCCATTGTACACTCTCTCATTCACACGAGCACTCACATCACATTTACACATACACTGATACACAAATACGTACATACCCATTTTTTCTTACCTGCACCCCTATGTGGACTCGAGAAGCCATGTCACACCACCTTCCACAATGACCCTCCAGCACCCATAGAGCACAAACACAGGAACCAGGGAGCACTTCCTTATTCCTGCACATGTGCAAAGAGCCAGATCACCTCCGGCTCACTGCCCCTGGACCTCTGCTTGTGTGGGGAGGTGTAGGAGCATCCCCCTATGCAAACTTGGCCCTACAGTACCCCAGTCAGAATCCCCAAAGGGCAATCAAAGGCTGAGAAAGAAAAATTCCCTGGCCTTCCATGGCTTATTTGGCACGCACGCTGTGGTACTCGTCACAGGAAAACCATCTTTGCTTCCTACAGCTGAAGTAGCGTTCAGTTTTTGGCTTGATCGTAATGGTTGACGTGTAAGTGCCAGGTCTTCCCTTATTGACAAGTTGCATCTACATGTATGCCTTTTGGCTAGAAGCAACAGCTACAAGGTGTGGCAACAGATGTCTAAACCAGTGTCTTTTGATCAATAATATTTGGTTTAGCTCCACCAAAACACTTCCAAAATGGGCCTACTTTCCTGCCTATCTGTCCCATTAATGGTTCAGTATAATGTTTCCTGGACTCTCCTAATTTTTCTGCATAATGATATGCTCTTCTTTTCCCTCTGCCTCTGCTCTTCACTCCACACCATCTGCTCTGCCCGTGGCAGCACTGACAAAAAACAGTGAAGACACCACACACTTATCATTCCATCTCTTAGTCTTCTCTTCTCTTCTCTTATTTTAAAGGTCGTCTCGCCTTCTGTTAATGGCTGTTGGACGTATTAGATAAACTTCCACGAGTGCATTGCAATGTTGCAGCAATATTTGCACCTGGGAAATTGTTCCAGTTCAAATATGGTGCAACAGTAATGCATTTTTGCACTGGTCCGTAAATGCAACAGTGCAAATGCCATGCAAAAATTTGCACTGCCCACTAGAAGCATATTTTGACAGAGAAAAGCCAAATAATTAAGTAAAAAAAGCTGTGATATATTGCAGTCTCTCAATTGGGGAACTTCTTAAGAGGAGTAGGAATGAGGAGGGATTAGTTTGTAGTTTCCTTTAGTGTTCAGAGTTTGCAATATTTAATGTGGTACCTTATCATTTCACATCTGCCTGCCAGGTCCAGACATCGATTGCATTCATTTATGATTCAGTTAATGGGTTTCAGGTGAGATGCCGGGCTTACATTCGATTACGTGTTCTTTGACTTCAAACACATGTTAAATCAACTTCTGATGTGACTCACACTGTACAACAGCATAACGAGAATGCTTGGGTTCGGCAAGTTCAAACATTGTTCATGGCACACTGTCGATTATTGCTTTCGGGGGTGAATAAGACGTACACATTTCTTTCCAGATTTTACGAGTGTTCTATTTGTTTTTACATGTGTTTGGTCAGATAAATTGCATGACTGTAAATCACATATAATTGCGCACTTTAAATGCAGCACGCATAAAAGTACTTACGTACAGACGGAGCATGTTACAATTAGACTTAGGCAAACTACAAAGGGACCAATTCCCATATTGCTCATGAAAGTCCTATGGAGCTAGAATGGGAAGCAAGTATATTAGACTATATAGTTCAACAGTTTGATGATGATAGTGGGGAATGCTCTGGGATTAGGAGAATCTTTCCTTGACACAATTTTTATATTAATATATATTTATATTAACACTTTAATTGTTAATGGGCAGGCACATGTATTAGCAATGACAGTCTACGCATGGCTTTAGAACCTTTACTCTCACAACGTTATTTCACCAAATAGACTATTGACAAGCCAGATAAAATCCTATTAGAAAAGGTCTGTGGACCTTGTATGTGATATGTCACACTCTTTGCCATGGGGGCCAAGCACGTCAATATAGCAGAAGGGTCCAGAATTATCTTTTTTTAAGACTAACTGCATGGGTGCTAGACGATTCTTTATGGACCTGTCTCGGATTTGCATAGAGTCTGCCCCATGCAAATAATGAAATATGCATTGTTTCTACACATCATGCCATTAGATTACATGTACCAAAACCCCATAGCCAAGGCCAGCAAGGAAAGCAGAACTCTCTTCAAAACCATTATGTACTGCATCAACCCTCTGCCCAACACACCCATAGCACACTTCATTGAAAAATCCACCGCCATCAACTCTTTCTTCATCCACAAGATCAACATGATCTACCAACACGTAGACACCAAAGCCACAACTGAAAGCACACTACACATCCCATCTCGCAAAACAACTACCTCGACAACTTGCAAGACACTACCTATGGAAGACCTCCCTGCCACCTTGCATCTATCAAGGCCATATTGTATGTAGATGGCATCCTTCATACCTCCTTACTCAAGACATTTCTGACTGAAGCCCTCCTCCCTTGCCTGACAATCATCAACAGCACCCTAACTCAAGGCACCTTCCTCTCGACACTCAAGACCGGACAACTCCTCCCACTTCTTAAGAAACAAACGTTGGACCCTAACAATCTAAGCACCTGCTGCCACATTACACATCTTCTCTATCTAGCGAAGATTCTTGAGAAATCAGTAGCCACACAACTCCTCCAAAACAGCAAAGCCAATAACTTGCTTCATTCCTACCAATCTGGCTTCAGACCAAGATGCTGAACAGAAATGGCTACCATCATGGTGATTAACGATGACGTTAAAATCCTTGATGATGACTATTCTTGCCTCATAGTTCTCCTGGAACACCCAGCAGCATTTGACACAGTTGACCACCAGACACTCACTGACAATCTACATCAATGCATTGGGTATCAGCATGATCGTCAGTTCAAATCCTCCATTGCGAACCGCCAGTAGGTAATACAATTGGATTCTTCCAGATCATCAACTCTACCAATCACCTGTGGAGTCCCTCAAGGATCCATCCTATTCCTTGTGATCTTCAATCTTTGCATGGAAATGTTCAAAACCCTCCTCTCTCCACACAAGATCCACACTCACCAATATACAGATGACACGCAGATCTACCTCAATATAACCTCCACTGACAAAATCCACATGCTCAAAGCCTGCCTCACATTGATAAGGTCCAGGATGTCCAGTGCTTACCTGAAGCTCAACCCATCCAAGACTGAATTTCTACTGCTGAACAAAAACACTGAACACCCTGACATCCAGACCTGGCTTGCTGCTATGAATTTCGATGGATCCACACCCCAGTTGGCCCCCTGTGCCAAGCCCCTTGGGTTCAACATTAACAGGCACCTCACATTCAAAGAGCACATAGAAACGAAGACACAATAAGCCTGGTACCAGCTTTCTCTCCTGTGGAAAATCAAGCCGCTCATCCCAGAAAACAACTTCAGATCCGCTGTCCAAGCATTGGTCAACTCCCACCTGGATGGTAGAAATGCCCTTTTGGAAGGCCTTCCGGGGACTACCCTAGCGCCTTTGAAATGCCCCCTGCATGCTCCAGCAAGACTCATTAAAGGACTCCACAAATTCGATGACATTATCCAGACCCTCATGGAAGCACACCGGCTCCCACTGCAAGCGTGCATCATCTTCAAATCCTGTTGCATCTCTACAAGGATGTCATTCTGAAGTCCCCAAGATACCTCACTGAGAAACTTTGCATTTTCAGAGGCGTGCGATCCACCAGAAGTAAGGAAATGTGCAGACTTGAATTACGACAGTGCAGGAAGGAAAGAACCAGAAGACAGGACTTCTCTGTCTATGCTCCAAGACTATGGAACCTGCTCCCCATCAACATCAGACTTTCCCCATCACTTCTGCAGTTCAGCAAAGAGTTGAAGACCTTCCTTTTCAAGTGACGTTTCCTCCTTAACACCTAGGTCCGCACACCCTGCACTCCCACCCTACCTGAGACTCTGTGATCTGCTCCCCACTGTCTTCCCTCTTGCTGTAAATTGCCTACCCTTCCCTGTTAGCCTCCTGCTCCTTTTTCTGTGCTGCTCTCACTGCGTTCTTCCCAACATGATTGTAAGGTGCTCAGTTGCTTCATAAAGCTAGGTCTGCACTCAATAAATACCCTAATAATGATGATGATAACAATAATGATAATTTTAGCAAACACACCCCAGAGAGTGTGCATAATGTAGGCACAGACACATTGCATCATCTTGGGTTGGGTAGTGATAGAAAGGTGAGGTCCCTATGAGCGCATGGCATGTGCGAGTGGGTGCGATGCCAGACTTTATCTATGCATGGAAACCTATCTCGTACATTGTGCTATACATACGCACAAGGCAACTACCCACACCCAGGCGTGTCACAGAAATGATGCAGTTGTTCTGATAAATCATCTGCTGCTTTAATAGTAGCTCTTAACACACTGAAGTACATCATGGGTTAGCTGTGCACTGCCCACAACATATCACAGCTAGCACTTTTTCTAGTGTGTCTTCTAGTGCCCTAAGAAACAAGTGGACTTCATATCGGGTTGCCTTTCCTATGAGATACATGCAGTCCACATTTTGAGATTTTGGACTACTTCAAAGAATGAAACATTGAAAATGTGCACTTAGCAAGCAGCCGCAACGCGCATGCTTCAACAGTAAACCTCTAGAGCTACAATGGATTTCTGGCATCCTGAAATGCATATGTGGTAGTAATTCCATGAAAAGCAAGGACCACAGTGATGGCTTTGAAAGAGGGAGAGGTGATTCAAGGGACTATCAGAGGCAATTCAGAGGGAGGCAAACATATCGAAAGGGGACTATGACCCAAAAGAACATGCCATGCGATTAATGAGTTGTAGTATGTATGAGTGTATGGATATGTGTGATGCCATGTAGAATGTAAAAATTTGACTGTGGTCTAGGATGTGATGGGAAGAATGACTGCATGATACTTCATGAGTCAAATTACCCTGTTTCCCTGATGGGAGTCACAGGCCAGCCCCATGAAAGTTCAGAGGTGTTCCTGTTCGCACACTGAGGGAGGAACAGAACAAGCTGCCTCTCCCTCTCTATGTCTGTGAGGATGTTTACAGTGCAGATAAACTATTTGCATTTCTGAAAAGCTGGAGGTTGGTGAAAACAGTGGAATACCTCCTATGGCCGCCACACTATAGCCTAGTGTCAACCTTCTTTAAGAGCCCATCTACTCCATTTGAAGCGGTATCAGATGAATATGGTAATGATGTCTCCTTGACCTAGTGCTAACAGGTGGTGTGAAGTAGAGAGACTCTAATCAACCTAAGGAATTGTATTTCTGTGAATTTGGAATTGACTTCTGCACTAGTTTGATGAAAACAGTCAATCCTTTTTGCAATAATAATACTTCAGGGACCAAAACCAGGGTCTTATTTCAGAACAATTTCTCTCTACTTTAGCCAACTGGCTGGTTAATAAGCCCTTCAGTGCTGAAATTTGGTTGCGCATGATATTAACTTGTATTTGTATTTGTATTTTGTTTATTTATCTAGCGCGCCCGGCCCAAAGGCATCTGGGTGCATATTTTAGGAGGCAAAGTTACGATTACATACAAGAAAGAATAGGGTGGCTCTACCAACTTGCAGACAACATGTGGGTAGAACTACTAAGTGGCAAGAATATATACAAAATAAAATACAAAGCATGTACAGGCAGGAGGATATACAAGAGTTGTTTAAGTACAGAAGTATGTACAGAGAGAAATACAGAAGGTAATTAAGCACATGAGCTAATACATAAAAATATGGGATAATAGTGGAAGATTGACAGAATCATCATATATCGTCCATTTCTTATGAGTTTTGTAACCTGAAAGATTCCCTCCCTGTTGGGTGGGCTTACTGTGGCGTTACGTACCCTTCCATGGGCATCAGCGGGAGGTCATGGCCCGGGGCCCGAGATAACTGGCCAAGCGAACGGGTACATGAGGCTATTAGCAACCGTTCCATGGGTTGGGACGAGGTAAATGTACAGTATTTTCACTCTATAACGAAAATAATGTACCAAGATGGCCACCATGGAAAGGGAAGAGGGACTCCACATGGAGCCCCTCTTCCCTTACCATAATTGCCGTTGGGAGCAGAGCGGAAGGTGTGGCTGCAGCAGTGAGTGCCACCACAGCCGAAATAAGGTAAGATTGGCAGGGGGGATACAAAAAATAAATTGAATGGGGACAGAGTGGGGGGAAAATGGTAGAGGGGGGAGCTGGCTATCAAGCGGCATGGAACATGGGATTTCATCAGCAGTTAAAGCCGGCATTCCGAGTCACCTGATTGGCTAGCTATCCCCGCCAGGGTGCTAATGTTGCATAAAGCGCTGTACAATCCACAAAGTATTTCATGGCTGTATGGTAACAGTCAAAGCACAATACCATAACAGCAAAACAGTAGGGTGGCACACTGCTACTGCATACAGGGCAGACATCTGACCCTTTTCTCTCTGTGTACCTTGTTTGTCGTACATCCCCCTTCACCTTCCACACATTCTAATGGACACAGCCTGCATAGGGAGGTCGAAGGATATTTCCTGAAAATACATGGCTACACAATACTGTACTTGGACAGCCCACTCTCAAGTGAGGCTCTACCCAGTCTTGTGGTGAACTAAAATGAAGTCTAACATGACATGATATATAACACTCCCTTAACAACTACCATTTTGACAGGAGGGTGCCAGGCTTTTTCAATGTTGAAGAACAAGTTTGACCATTCCATTCCCTTACCTTATACGGTAATAACAACATTTTGCTTTACATGCAGGCTATCCTTGGCTATGCCAATCTTGACTCAGGCTTGACAGTCACAGAATTAGCATCATGCTGATTCACCAGGGCAACAACATATGTGGATGCACAGGTAAATAGGTTTCTAAACCTCCAAGATTTCCCGAACATACTCTGAAGCCCCTCATGCAGCCACCATTGCACTGTGACTAAATCTGAGGTAAAATCACAACTCAGGGGCAAAATACGCAACTGCACAGACAAGTCTAGGTGCTCTGAAACTGATATGTTGAGGATTTGGCACAGTATATAAGCGTAGAACATTACAGATGGCATTACACATGAACCCATGGTTTTCATTAAAAAGCCTTCAAGAACATTCTACCACATCTTAATTTACAAACACATGTTTTTCTCTTCATCACCATTCTCTCCTGATTACTAAATGTAGAAATGCTTAATAGTGCTGCAATATCATGTCATAGGCTAAGATGTGTTTAGAATATCGCTGAAAGGCTACTCAGCCGGTTCAACATAATACAGTTTTGGCAATTTTTACATGGGGCAATGGAAACGGCTTTTAGGTAGGTTACCTACCCCCGCTTCATAGGAAACCCAAGGTATATTGATAGGGAAACCAGGGGATATTCAAAGTAGGGGCTGTCCAGAGGAATGTCAGGGTATATTGAGGGGGGCTTTATAGAGGGAATTCAGAGGGCATTTACTGTGGAGACACTCCAGTAGGCATGAGAGGATAGTGACGGGGAATTGAGGGACTGTCTAGAGGCAACTCATGGGATATTAGAGAGGATGTTCGGATGAAATGCAGGGATTCTTGAGAGGGGGACTCTCCAGCGGCATGTTGATTCACCTCCCATTCATTCCCTCCCCATCCCCATTGCCTTTCAACTATGTCCTATAATTGAATGTCCAAGATCAGAAATGCATGCACCCACTGACGCAAATGCTTTTCTCCATCCTAACATAGAAGACAGGATATCGCCTCCTGCCACGGCTTCTTGCGCAATTTCTTGATGCCAGAGGAGCGACGAACATGCTAAAGCTATGGGAGCTCCAGTGTCTGCACTAACGAAGCAGTGAACAAATATATGCAGCACGATCGTTTTTGTACATTGTTTTAGTGAGCTGCATGTTACAAAATATATGCATCACACGGCATGTACTCATGCCAAACTCCCTCTAAAAACAGATGAAGACGAAGAGGTCCATGCAGGTCATCTCCCATGGGATGAGTCTGACGGGCGTTTTCCCAGGCAGCAGTTGGTAGAACATTTCTATAACTCCTGTTAAAAAGGGTATATATATGACATTGGGATTGCACTAAAGGTCATCTGCACATGGTGTGTTGCTGTCTCAGAGTCAGACCTGCTCCCTCACCTGGAGTTGCAACAAAAGGACATGTGACTACCTGGGCCAATCAGGTTGAGGTGGAACGTTCCAATATAAAGAAACGCCCTTTGAGTCTTTGGCGGCATCAAAGGCTTGTAGGGCGCGCCATGTGAGTTGAGGCATTTAGTTGCAGGGTACGAAAAACCTGTGCAGGGATACATGAGACTGTGAGCAGCAACCTGTAATACTGCATGCTGACATGCTGACTTAATGCTGGACTGTAAATGTGGCAAGGACATGTAGGGCAGATACCACCTTGAGTAGGGGGGGCTGTACCTGCAAGGACCCCCTACATGAGCCACACCTTTTATATAATGTTGTTCACGCCAAACACATTCACCATGATGATTGGTTACTACTAGAGTCAATCGGGAAGCTACGACCGTGGAGATGGGTGACCTCTACGACAAAATCACCCCATAATTATGGACTTTGTCAATAATTCAACACTGAATCATGAGGCTCCTGGCTTGATAATATTTTTCAACAGGTCTGTATTCATATACATGCCAACCTTTTGTAGACTAACCATTCTTAACACTGTGGGATGTTTTTACCCATGCATCCGAGCCCTACCTCAAAAACTGTGCAGTACTGGCATTGAAAACATCATGATGGCCAGAGATTCCCAGAAAATGCCGAGGGAAGTGCATGAAGAATAGGCTGCCACCCATTTTGCCGATGTTATGGGCACAGAAGGGCACTGCCTAAAACCACCATTGGACTACCCACACAGTAGTCTGAAACCATTGGGAATGGCAATGCTGATTGCCAAAAGCAACCTAGAATCGTGGGGAATTCATTTTCTTAAATCCCAAAAATGGGTGCATTACCAGTACTCACCACTATCAGAAAGCCGGCGTTTTAAAACAACACCAGATTTTTTTTTTTTTGTGTAAAACTGAATAAATGAACCCAAAGCAGGCCAAAGAAAGACTTACTGAGGGGTGGATACAATGTAAAGTTATATTCTGAAGTGACTTGAAGGTTTATAACAAGACTGGCTGAGCGGTGGATTTCAGCAGTTTAAGTAAATTTGGACTGAAAGACACTAAAAATCTAAATGTTTAAAAGAAATGAGTGACCTACGTTTGAGTGTCACATAGGTTGCAATTGTTTTAATGTCATAGTTTTAAACTTAGAATCAGCATTCTAGCTGCATATGTAAAAATGGTTAGTTTTATTTGAATGCAGAAAACTGGGTAACTAAAAGTGACATTAGCTGGGGCCTGGCTTAAGGAACTGGATTCTGCTTGACAACTTCCCCCCAATTGGAGTGAAACTGGATCCACAGCAGTTCCCAGGCCTAGCTGCCTTTTGCTGTTCCCACCAAAAGGGATATGACACTTCTCTGATTGAATTACCAAGGGACTGCTAGAGACTAAACATAGGACCCAGGCAGAGGGTTTATTGAAGTGGCCATAAATGGCTTCCTCTTGAACAATGGGCCTTCCAGGGCCCAGGCAGATGGTTTATTGGGGGACCGTAAAACAGCTTCCTATTGGCAGAAGCTGGGAGGGGCAGGGCCTCTGAGCCTGGCAGAAACTGGACAAACTGGTTTCTACACCATGTGACTTGGGAAACCACACCCCTGTAGCCAGAATATGGTTTTAGAAAAAGATGAATAACTCATAGTACGGACTTGTCATAATTATTTAAATGATACCATAATTCTTGTGATTTTTCTGCCCACATTTTAAGAGGTTTTTAGAACCGGTGGCATGATCTGGGGGCAAACTAGCAGTTAAGAGGGTATTACTTAAAATGTCTGCATGTGAAAAGTCTGATACTTCATCAATTAATGCCTGCATGCCTTGCACACATTTGGGTAAATTTGAGTAAGAATCTGATATTGGTAACCTGACCAAAAAGTGAAATATGTTGCCATTTCTCAATGCAAGCTCTCAGGAAGAGCAGATTTGAACAGGGTATATCTCATGTGATATGTGATGGGTGCATGTAATTTCAAACCACTGTGTATCTATGAAATATGTCTTTTTGAGCAAATATAGATTGTGTGTTAAGTTGACAGGGGTGGGTTCTCTGTATCATAAACAGACCTCATCATGATGACACTTCATTTCATTCCCCCAATCAAGGGGAAGAGGAGGAAGTGGCCAATGACAAGTGGAGAGGGGCTGGCTAGTGATGCTGCACACACACCCACTTTCAAAACACATAAAAGCAGACAGACAGGACAGATAGGGACATTCTATTCCATCTGCTGCGGGACGCTCTGCCGGGAAAATCCATACTTTACCTCCATCAACCTCCAGAGAGCCAACATAGAGACTTCAATCTATCCACCTTCAGAGACCAAGACTTTACTTCAGAATTTGTAGCAGAGAGGTCAACTACAAGCTAAATCCCTCTTTAGCAGGCCTCAAATCATTGCCATTATCACAGCCAGGCGAGCTGTTTGAATTCTTTGCAAGAACTCTTGCCATTTTCCAGAGAGCAGTGTTGTATCCAGAGAGAGACCAGCTGAACCGGAGACCGCTGTATCCGGACCCACAGACCTCATCAGAACCAGAGACCCAGACCAGACCAGCAGAGTAGAGCTGACCCCGACGCTGTGCGCAGAGACCGTCCGTGGCGAGTGAAGAAAACCTGACCAGATCCGTGGCGAGGCCCATTCTATTTCTAAATATATTGTGAGTACCTAGCAGAACTGTGCAGAACCAATCTCTTAGTTAAAATAATCTAATCCAAGCTATTTTAATCTAAGTAGAACTGCCTCCTAACTGTCACCTGTCATTTGCAAAGCTGTCACCTGTCATTTCTAGTTGCTAGCTGTCACTTGTCACTTTGAACTTTAAAATTTAAAATCTGAAAAACGACCTTTACCATATCGCTCATATCTCCGTGACCGTTTGTCTTAGAGACTTGCAGTAACTTTCCTCTGAAAGCTGGGAATCTTGGCTTTTCAACGAACCTAGAACCACATTCCTACCCCCTATACTTTTGCCGCAATCGTGAAGAACGCACAGCGATTTGCAATTTCTCCACGTGTGAAAACAGCAGCTTCCTTGCTCTCCTTGCTAAAAATTCGTTTGCCTCTTAAGAACCATCCCATAATCATTGCTAGAGTGAGCCTGGACTTATATTAACTTGATACCACTCACCCTGAAACCTCTAGAGGGAATTAAAAGCATTTTAGCATATTTTTCACTTCATTGCTATCACATATAAAAGCATTTTGGGGCCTGTGTTTCAAACTTCTGTAGTCTAAGCTTGCTGGGGTGAACTGAATTACATTTGATTGCATTTCTGAGAACTGTGTGCTTCCCTTCCATTTCCTTGCATTGCATAAAGGGGGGAGGGGATTGCCAGAGAAAAGTGATTACATTGTTTTGTTGAAATCATATTGAGTATTTTCTGTATTGCAATTTCATTCAACATTACATCCATCTGAACTTATATAAAGCATTCTCTACCACCTTATTCTTCTGTTCCTATTCACAAGTGTGCTAGTGCCAGACTATCCATTATTTATTACTGCTCAGATTCAGTGTGATATTCAATTATTAATTTATTATAAAGCGTGATATATATATATATTGTTTAAATTATCAAATAAAGCTTTAAACTTGCAAAACAGAACTACTTCTTGGCTCAGTGGGGTCAGGGGGATTCCAAGAGAGGGGTGTTATATAGGGGTAGTCATCCAGAACGCATGAATTGGACATAAAGATATATCAATAAGGGTTTCCATTCAGTATCTCAGACTAGGCATTGACTTAGCTGTAGTGTTGAATTGAATCCTCTTACAAATTGGGGGCTCGTAGCCGGGGATTCCGGATTAGATCTATCACTTGTGCAGATGAATACAGTGTGCCAGCTGACCAGATACACATATCCGGTCGGATCACCATGCTGTGTTACGCTGTAAAGCACTCCTCAAAGGAACGCTCTAAGGAAAAGGTCTGTTTTGCAAAAATAAAATACAAACTTCTGTAAGTCAGGAAGGAACTCAAATTCCAGAATGACGACCTTGGTAGATATGAAAATAGCCAGAGAGCACTTCTTACATAAGCTATTTGTGAGAGGTGAGTGGACTCATCAGGACCAGACGGTCTGGTTGCAAGCAATCGCACCCCAGATCACAGAAACAGGGTCAGATATATGGAGAGACCAGGGTCCCTTACATGTGGCCCTGAGTGAACTATATATGTCCTCTAAGGCCAAGGATGAGCACAACAAGATTGCCAGGGTAGCGGCATATTTATATTTACATATGGGAGCCATGCAGGACGAATGTGCTGAAGGCCAAGATCTGGCGAGTAGGCAACTGCTGGCATTACAGAAGGCCCAATCTGATCTGGACTCTTCTGAGCAGAGGCTGCAGAGGAGCCAGGAGTCAGAAAATGATAGTAGGCAGTATATCATTAAAATAAAAGAGGACATGGATATACTGCAACAGGAAAAGGCTGACCAGGACACTAGATTTCTGGCCCTGCAGAAGGAGCACCAAGACAGTTTGGACTCCTTACTGCAGAGCCAGAAAAAGCTGGAGCAACAATTAGACTTTAACAGGGCATGCACGGAGCAGGTAGCCACCCTGCAAAGTCATCTAGATAGAGTGAAGGCAGAGAGCAACAATCTGATTTTGAAAGACGTGGATACCCAGGCAGAGTTTGATGAAGAACGCCAGAAAGCTGGTGACTTTCAAAGGCAGAGGGACGACCTGGCGGCACAAATGCAGGCTCTTAGTCAGGAAAGAGACACCTTAGGCCAGGAAGTCTGCCATTTAAAAAGAAAAACAGAAGAATATCACTTGGCCCTCCAGGGGCTGGGTAACCTCCAAAAAGAACACCAGAACTTGTTAGAACACACCAGGAGGGTGGAGGATGCTCTGGCAAGAAAGGAACAGGCCAATAGGGACACAGCTCAGGAGGTAACCCTCCTGCACCAAAGACTGGCCCAGTGCTCCAGGACCAATCAGGAGGCACAGAGAGAGAATGAGGCTCTCTGCCAGCACAATGATAGACTCCAACAACAGGTAGCGATGCAGGAGAGACTGATAGAGTCTAGTAAGGCCTTAACTGAGGAACTGAAGGCGCAGGCTCTTGCATTGCAACAGGGAGCCGGGGCGGATAGAGATGAGGTTCGCTGGGAAAGAGAAACTCCTGAGCATAATCCCAGGAGCCCTAGTACCAGAGGCCTTTATCTCTCTCAGTCCCTGGACTCTGCCACCCCCATGTCCCCTGGCGCACATGAGCACAGGGCCACAGGGATGGCAGATTACTACCCAGCCAGAAGCATGGGGCTCATAGGCCAGTACCACCCAGGAATGGAGGGGCGGGCATCCGGGTATGGGCACCCAAGCACAGTGCAATTTGATGGGGAACCCCAGGAGAGTAGGCCCATTAAGGGCATCCTGAAAACCTCTGCCCAGTTAGGTCAGTGGGGGGGGTACCCATCAAATCCTGGTAGCAAGGAGGGATCTGAAGACTCCTCTGAGCGGTACAGGACACAGGAGACCAGGTCCCCACATTCTGCCAGCCATTCCCAGACACGCAGAATCCGGGAAAACCTGGAAGAACAGACGGGAACCTCTGGGAGCAGTGCCTCTGAGTCAGAAGATGAATGGACCAGGGTTACCCGGACCAAAAGGGCCAATAAGACAAAAAGGGCCTTGATTAAGGACCCATTGAAACAGATTAAGGCAATCAGGAGTGTCATCACGCCTTATCATAAGAACGCCAAGTACTCTGTTTGGGAACACTTGGAGCTCTATGAGCAAATGATGGAGACTTTTCATTTGAAGGACAGCCAAAGCTGTATCCAATATGTAAAGTGGACTTTCTCCCCAGAGTACTCCAGTTTCTTTGAAGGGCTGGAGGACCAAAATCATTCCAGGTGGTCCACCTATAGGGCGGCCATATTAAAACATTTTTCTGTCCACAGAAATCCCCAAGAGGCTCGCAAGGCAGCCTACAATTTGCAGTGTGGGGAGGATCAGGCCCCACAAGAGTTTGTGCAAGAACTGAAACGTGCCTTTGGGCAGGCCACCAGAAGGGTGCGCACAGACAGCAGAGAATTTGTCAATACATTTTTCCATGCCTTGCCCAAATATATAATGACCCAGCTCGTGAGAGATTTTCATGAGAAAAGATCTTTAGACTGGGTCATCGAACAGGCTACCCGGATCTATGAGGTGCAGAAGCCCATAGAAAATAAAAGCAATACCCAGAAAAATCCCAAAACCAACAGCACCCCTGCTGCTGCCAAGGTGGCAGAGGTAAAGGTCACCCCCGTTTTGGATTTGGAGATGGGGGGGCCTAAAAACCTACCTGCACCTAATAATGCTAGGCCCAGAAGATCCTCGGGCCAGTCACAGACAGGGAGCCAAGGAGGCAGCCCCACAAATGGGGTCCCTCTCTCTCCTGATTATGTAAGTCCCCGTTACAAGGGAAATCGACCCATCCTGGGTTATGTGTGGACTCCTCCAGCCCAAGGGGGGAGATCCAGCCAAGAACCTAACCCAGGGAACTTTCCTCCTAACTTCCCACCGGAGGGCAGAAATTCTCCGAATCCTGGGCAGAACTTTTTCCCCAGGTATCCACCCAATTTCCAACCCCCAAATCATCCATCCTTTTTTCCCCAATTCCCTGAGCCCAGACAACCTAATCCGGGAGAGGGGAGGCCAAGGGTGGAGGGGTACCAAAATCTTCCCAACCAGGGGTACTACCAAAGAAGGGATAGCTACCCTTCCCGGGATCAGCCCAGGGGAGAAAATAGAGCCCCGTATCAGCCTGAGCGGGTTTCCCAGTTAGAGCGCCAGGTCCAAAATATGGCACGGGATCTGGGTCAAATACTGAGGGCACAGCAGAACCCTCAGATGGGCATGCCGGCACAGAATGCCCCAAACTCTGGACCTGGTACTCCAGAACAATGACGGGGGCAGCACCCCGATAACACACCGGTTCCCAGGGAGGAGGCACAAGGGGAAGGGGGGTGTAAACCCTTGGAGGAAGCTTCCTTCCCAACTTGTAAACAGCCCCTGGAAAACCAGGAACCGGAAACAAAATCTCCTGCCCCTGAAAGCCTACCTCCCAAGGAGCAGAGGGGGGGTAGGAGAAACAAAGGACCCAAACAGACTCAGTTTGAGGAGGAGGTACAGATCTTCCAATTTGAGGGAGAGGGATCCTCAGAGGATCCTGGGAAAAGGATCTTCTCCTTCAGAGAGGGGGGAACTCCTCCCAAAGAAAAATGGGTCCCTAGGGATGCAAATCCAGACTGGGGAGATGTGGAGATTGAGCTACCGCCACCCACCATCTCATCCCAGAACCAACAGCAAGAAAATCCCCTGGTTCAAACCCATCCTGGTGACTGCCTCCAAAAAGGGGGGGGCGGCCCGGAACCGGAGCCAGGGGAACCCACAATGGCTCTGATCTCCAGTTGCCAACTTTTTCTTTCAGATTCCCAAGGCTCTCCACAGAATTCTGCCCAAATCTCTTCGCTAGCGATGTCCAAAACCAGAAAGTTAGCCCACCAGTTCTCCAAAAATGTGCATTATCTGTGCCCCCTTGAGGAGAAGGAGGGAAGATACTATGCCCCGGTACAAGTACAGGGGCAGGGTAGCATTTTGGCACTGGTGGACACTGGATCTCAAGCTACCCTTCTGTCCAGAAGGGCCTTTGACGAACTGAATGTAGGAAGGGGAGAGAATTACCAAATTCCTCTCACCTCTCTTCCTGGACAACTGCAGAACTTTGACGGGAAGGAAATTCCCGTTGAGGGGACTGCAGACTTGGACATTAAGATCGGGCGACACAAGGTGAAACACCCGGTCATAGTAGTGACTCCAATGGGCACCCCTTGTTTACTGGGGAATGACCTCCTGAGGAGGTTGTCACCCTTAATAGATTGCGTAAACAAGGTCCTCTGGACCCAGACTAGCCGACCAATAAAATTAAAGAGTGTCAACCATGTTAGTTTAAACGGCACCTGCCACATGGTTGAACAAAAATCTGACCAAGTAGAATTTCACTTCCAGAACAACCAAATTCCAGACGTGACAGTAATAGCAGTAGGACAACAGACTGGTGATGGGGGATCCATCTCTATTTCTGAAAATCAACCTTCCTTCCAGTTTAACGTGGTATTCCACACTGGAAGAAAACACCCTGAAATTCTTTACCAATCCACAATCAGAAACTCCCACTCCTATAGTCCAGAAAGATGTGAAATCAGCTCAGAGCCTGGCTGATATTCAGCAAATTGGAGAGCAGTTGTTCATCCCTGTTCAGTTAAATGATGGGAAGGACTCGCTCGAGTGTGTGTGAACAACGGTAAGAGCTTCATCAGCGAAGCCATGTTCCGCCAACTCCCAAAAGATCCAGCCATTCCCACATTCAAACTGATAGACAAATGGGAAATGGACCTGGAAATGGACCTGGAAGCACCTAATTCCAAACATCTCCTGCCAAGCAGGTGTATGCTCAAAATCTCCATTGGCAACAAGAGCATAGTCCATAATTGTTGGGTCGTGCGAGACGTCACTGCCGCCTTTTACTTAGGCAGTGACATTCTCAATCGCTTTGCCATTAGTTTGGACCTAATAAACTTCAAAGCTTGGTCCCGATTAGCGGATAATCCCATGGGCTTTGATGATCCAGAAAAAAGCATTTAGGTCAGCTCAATTGCTACCTTATGCAGTTGAAATTCAGATCAAAGAGGAGGTCACCATCCCAGAAAGGACCCGACAATTCTCCCTGGAAGTGAAAGCTAAAAGAGGACAATATTTGCAAAACCCTGATGCTTACATACATCTAAATGCTTCTCTCCAACAGCAAGGGTTAGGGGTAAACCCAACACCATTAGTCAACATAGAACATGACACCCTTCTAATAGAGGTGGATAACAGCGATTTAAAGAGTATTACTCTAGCCGCAGGCACCATTATTGGAATGGCGGTTGATGACCGACATTTTTCCATTGATTTAGGTAATGAACTGTTAAGGCCAATCCCCAAGGACTGCTTTGACAGTGACAGTAATGACAATACGACACCAGACAGGATTTTTACCCGGCATGGGGGGAACTTCCTGGTGTACACTTCTTGCCCTTATGGTAAGGAAGATGTGACTTGTGACTTCAGGAGGGATGAGGTGATTTTCCAGGTCCATGAGGGCTGCCTTTCCCACCTGAAGCCTCCGGTCCAAATCAGCACTCTGACCAGGGACTTCTCCACCCAGCTGGAGGAGGCCGCAGAGATAGCCAAACCAGAAGTCTTTCCAGGCTTCAGGCAGATGGTGGAAGAGAGAGTCAACCTAGCTGATGCCTGTGTGACTCAGGAACAAAAGCAAAAGTTGAAACAAGTTTTCTTGGATTTCCAAGATCTCTTTGCAGTAGACTCATATGACTGTGGTCGCACGGACATCCACACAACAACAATCCCCACGGACCCTGGCATGTCTCCTGTGTTTGTGAAGCAATATCGCTTGCCTCTCGCATCAATGGAGTCCCTTACTGAAATAATTAAGAACCTTGAGTCCCGGGGAATAATCCGTCCAGCCACAGCACCTTCAATAATCCGGTGCTGGGAATATTGAAGTCAAACGGCCTGTGGAGACTCTGCGCCGACCTCAGGGAGCTCAACAAACGGGTCCATACTTACCGATGGCCTCTGCCCTACATTGACCAAGGGCTGGCCCAGATCCAGGGGTCACAGGTATTCACTGCAATAGACCTGACCAATGGATACTGGACTGTGCCTGTCAGTAGGTAGGACCAATACAAGCTGGCTTTTACCTTTGGGGGCCAGCAATACACATGGACCCGGACTCCCTTCGGATACCTCAACTCCGGCAATGAATTCAACATTTTCCTACATAAGGCCATGCCCGACCTGGGTGCGAGGGGTAACCTGGCTTATGTAGATGATGTCCTCATCAAAAGTTCATCTGTGGAGGAACACATAGCGGAGATCCGTTATGTTCTGACGCAGTTGAGGGCCGCCGGAGCAAAACTTTCCTTTCAGAAAGCACAGTGGTGTAGAACCCGTGTTAATTTCTTGGGGCATGAGATTACTCCTCAGGGTCTCTGTCCCCAGGAAAAGAAAGTGGAAGCACTTCAGAAACTGAAAGACCCCACAACTCTGCGGGAACTAAGAAGCCTCCTTGGACTGACTAATTACAGCAGAAAGTTCATTGAGGGCTACGCAGAGATCACCAGACCCCTGATTCATCTCCTGAAGGGGGGGGTCAAGTGGGAATGGGGTCCAGAACAATCCGAGGCAGTAAGACAACTCAAAAGAAGCCTCTCACAAGCGCCTTGCCTAGCTTACCCTGTCAGAAACAAGGAGTTCTTCCTGGAGACGGGGTTCTCTAATACGTGCTTGACGGCAGTATTAAACCAAAAGCATGACAAGGTCAATAAAGTAATCTCCTATGCGAGCAAAACTTTATCCTCTGTGGAGGAAAAATTCAACGATTGTGAGAAGGCACTCCTGGCAACGGTGTGGGCATTGAAGAATTACCGCCCGTTTATCCAGGGGGAACACATCATAGTGGAGACTCCACACCAGCCTCTGCAATATCTCCAAAGTGACAGAATCCGGGCCGGAAATGTGAGTAATTCCCGAATTACTTCCTGGATTCTGTCAATGCAAGGCTTTCCTGTGGAGGTCCGATATGGCCAAAACAAGAAGAGTCCCCTCGCGCAAGGTCTGGCTGACTTGCATGATTGTGCCAGAGAAAACTGTCTCGAGGACGAAAGTCTAAAAATCAAGGACAACATGGAGGCATACCTTAATTCCCCACACAAAGTCTTTGAAGAGGACAAGTGTGAGGGAATGCCCACTGTCTATGTGGATGGATGCTCGTACCAAGTTGACAACGACGGGGAGAAAGAACTGGTGGCTGGCGTAGGGAATGCATGGGTGAAGGAGTTCCCAGAACCCTCCGCTGGGTACAAAATTGGTCCCCGATGTAGTCAGGTGGCAGAATTGATGGCTGTGCATGAGGCCATCCTCACTGCTGTCCAGCATCAACTCCACGAACTGGTCATAATCACAGATTCGGATTATGTACGGAACGGGTTCGTGGAGCACCTGGTTAATTGGAAAACCAGAGGCATGTTATGTGCTAACAACAAACCCTTGAAACATGGGAAGTTGATCCAAAACATTGACGATCTGGTCACCTCGAATGAGATGACCATCTATTGGAAAAAGATCAAGGGTCATTCCAAAGTAGAGGGACCAGACAAAACTGGAAATGACTTAGCTGATCAGCTGGCCAAAACTGGGGCCATCCAAGGGGATCTAATTGAGATAGAGTCCCTATTGGGGGAAATCCAGGTCACTGCTATCACTAGGTCCCAGACAAATGCTCACAATGATCTGTCAATTGCACAATGGAGTAAGGAGACCCCTGATGCTGATTTGATTACCGCTCAGAAGGGGGATCCAATAATTGGTAAATTTTACCAGCACCTTGAGGACCCTGAGAACTTTCCCCTGACGGATACCGATTACATTGGGAAAGAGGACCTAAGAGTGTTGATGAAATGTCCAAAAATGTTCTGAATCCAAGACGGCTTGCTGGTAAGGAAGTCCAAAGCTGGCCACGATCAGTGGGTGGTTCCTACCTCATTCCGAAGCCTGATGTTAAGTCACGCCCATGATGCGGCCACCGCCGGTCATAGGGGGTTTCACACAACACTGGAAATCTTAAGAGCGATTGCATACTGGCCACACATGGGGCAGGACCTCGACCAATACTTGAAGGGGTGTCTTGTGTGTGCACAATTTCAGCCATCATCCCTCACGCACCGTGCGCCTCTCCAAAAGAGGGGGATGACCCTGCCATGGTCAGATTTACAAATCGACTTTGTAGGCCCCGTGATTCGCTCTGCTAGGGGGAATAAGTACATGTTGACTGTGACATGCTTGTTCACCAAGTGGGTGGAATGTCTCCCAGCCCCAAATTGCAAGGCAGAAACCGCAGCTGCCTTGATGATTAACCACATCTTTTCCCGTTTTGGTCTACCTCAAAGGATTGAGTCAGACAGGGGTAGCCACTTCACCAGTGAAGTAATGACAAAGATGTGGGAGATGCTGGGGGTCAAAAGGAAGTTGCATATTGCTTACCAGCCAGCTTCTTCTGGAGCAGTAGAGAGATATAACCGAACCATTGTGAGCATATTAAAAAAGTTTGTGGCGGATTCTGGGCCAAGTTGGGATATCCGATTACCTCTGGTCCTAATGGCCATCAGATCTACCCCTTCATCTGCAACCAAAATGTCACCATTTGAGTTGATGACTGGGCGCAAGATGGTGCTTCCGCAGCATTTGCTCTACAGGACCCAAGAGCAGACATTAATAAATGCCTCCACAACTCATGAGTATGTGGAGAATTTAAGGAAACACCTTCAACATGCTTTTGCTTATGCTCAGCAGAATCTAGAAAGATCAGCTGATAGCATGAAGACCCACTATGACCTGAAGACTTCCAGGAAGGAATATCAGGTGGGGGACCGGGTCTATCTATACAATTTCCAAAGGAACCAGGCCAAACAGCGAACATTTTTGCCTACATGGAAGGGACCCTTTGAGATTATAGACAAAATCTCCCCTGTGGCCTACAAGATCCGCATCCCCAAAGGCGGTTTGGCAGAGGGGGAAGACAAGTGGGTCCACATTAACCAGTTGAAGTGTTGCCATCCCAGGCACACTCTGCAACAACTGGAGGAATCCTCTGGAATCCTAGAGGGTACTGTCTCAGATTAATTCAGTTCTAACTTAAAATATCCTACATATCGCCTATCAAATTCTGAGTTTCTCAATGTGGGTGTTTTTGTTTTTGAATGCAAAAAGAAATGTGCATGTTCATATGTTTTGACTATAAATTTATATGCCACCCCACTATATCAATGGTGGGGGAGAAATGTCCATGAATAGGTATTGCCGCTCTTCCTTTGTCGTCCTAGGAGAAGGAAAACCTGCAGGCTGGCCAAGGAGGACGATCAGGAGACCGGGAGCAGAGACGCAAGGGGCCCAGTGTACCGCCCAATATTCCCATCAGGACCGGCGAGGAGAACCGATCGATCAGTACCGGATGGAGGAAAAGATGCTGAACTGTGCCATCTATTGGAAGAAGATGAGGAAACATCCCAGGTCTTGCGAGTTCCATCAGTGAAACAGAATGGCCATCGCAAGAGGGGGGCTTGTGGGATGTTTTTACCCATGCATCCGAGCCCTACCTCAAAAACTGTGCAGTACTGGCATTGAAAACATCATGATGGCCAGAGATTCCCAGAAAATGCCCAGGGAAGTGCATGAAGAATAGGCTGCCACCCATTTTGCCGATGTTATGGGCACAGAAGGGCACTGCCTAAAACCACCATTGGACTACCCACACAGTAGTCTGAAACCATTGGGAATGGCAATGCTGATTGCCAAAAGCAACCTAGAATCGTGGGGAATTCATTTTCTTAAATCCCAAAAATGGGTGCATTACCAGTACTCACCACTATCAGAAAGCCGGCGTTTTAAAACAACACCAGATTTTTTTTTTTGTGTAAAACTGAATAAATGAACCCAAAGCAGGCCAAAGAAAGACTTACTGAGGGGTGGATACAATGTAAAGTTATATTCTGAAGTGACTTGAAGGTTTATAACAAGACTGGCTGAGCGGTGGATTTCAGCAGTTTAAGTAAATTTGGACTGAAAGACACTAAAAATCTAAATGTTTAAAAGAAATGAGTGACCTACTTTTGAGTGTCACATAGGTTGCAATTGTTTTAATGTCATAGTTTTAAACTTAGAATCAGCATTCTAGCTGCATATGTAAAAATGGTTAGTTTTATTTGAATGCAGAAAACTGGGTAACTAAAAGTGACATTAGCTGGGGCCTGGCTTAAGGAACTGGATTCTGCTTGACAACTTCCCCCCAATTGGAGTGAAACTGGATCCACAGCAGTTCCCAGGCCTAGCTGCCTTTTGCTGTTCCCACCAAAAGGGATATGACACTTCTCTGATTGAATTACCAAGGGACTGCTAGAGACTAAACATAGGACCCAGGCAGAGGGTTTATTGAAGTGGCCATAAATGGCTTCCTCTTGAACAATGGGCCTTCCAGGGCCCAGGCAGATGGTTTATTGGGGGACCGTAAAACAGCTTCCTCTTGGCAGAAGCTGGGAGGGGCAGGGCCTCTGAGCCTGGCAGAAACTGGACAAACTGGTTTCTACACCATGTGACTTGGGAAACCACACCCCTGTAGCCAGAATATGGTTTTAAAAAAAGATGAATAACTCATAGTACGGACTTGTCATAATTATTTAAATGATACCATAATTCTTGTGATTTTTCTGCCCACATTTTAAGAGGTTTTTAGAACCGGTGGCATGATCTGGGGGCAAACTAGCAGTTAAGAGGGTATTACTTAAAATGTCTGCATGTGAAAAGTCTGATACTTCATCAATTAATGCCTGCATGCCTTGCACACATTTGGGTAAATTTGAGTAAGAATCTGATATTGGTAACCTGACCAAAAAGTGAAATATGTTGCCATTTCTCAATGCAAGCTCTCAGGAAGAGCAGATTTGAACAGGGTATATCTCATGTGATATGTGATGGGTGCATGTAATTTCAAACCACTGTGTATCTATGAAATATGTCTTTTTGAGCAAATATAGATTGTGTGTAAAGTTGACAGGGGTGGGTTCTCTGTATCATAAACAGACCTCATCGCTGGGAATCTTGGCTTTTCAACGAACCTAGAACCGCATTCCTACCCCCTATACTTTTGCCGCAATCGCGAAAAACGCACTCACGAATTTTACCGCGATTTGCAATTTCTCCACGTGTGAAAACAGCAGCTTCCTTGCTTTCCTTGTAAAAATTCGTTTGCCTCTTAAGAACCATCCCTGAATCATTGCTAGAGTGAGCCTGGACTAATATTAACTTGATACCACTCACCCTGAACCTCTAGAGGGAATTAAAAGCATTTTAACATATTTTTCACTTCATTGCTATCACATATAAAAGCATTTTTGGGCCTGTGTTTCAAACTTCTGTAGTCTAAGCTTGCTGGGGTGAACTGAATTACATTTGATTGCATTTCTGAGAACTGTGTGCTTTCCTTCCATTTCCTTGCATTGCATAAAGGGGGGAGGGGATTGCCAGAGAAAAGTGATTACATTGTTTTGTTGAAATCATATTGAGTATTTTCTGTATTGCAATTTCATTCAACATTACATCCATCTGAACTTATATAAAGCATTCTCTACCACCTTATTCTTCTGTTCCTATTCACAAGTGTGCTAGTGCCAGACTATCCATTATTGATTACTGCTCAGATTCAGTGTGATATTCAATTATTAATTTATTATAAAGCATGATATATATATATATATTGTTTAAATTATCAAATAAACCTTTAAACTTGCAAAACAGAACTACTTCTTGGCTCAGTGGGGTCAGAGGGATTCCAAGAGAGGGGTGTTATATAGGGGTAGTCATCCAGAACGCATGAACTGGACATAAAGATATATCAATAAGGGTTTCCATTCAGTATCCCAGACTAGGCATTGACTTAGCTGTAGTGTTGAATTGAATCCTCTTACAACACGTCTCCCCTCTCCATCCACCTAACTAAAAACCCACTCTATTCATCACAATTATCCACAAAGCACCCACCACCTTCACCCACCTCAAGAACTATGTACGAACATAAGTCACTAGAGATGTGCATTGTGGGCTCTTGGTCAGAGAGTCCACAATTGGGGATGCAGGTGTAGTTGGTGTGAGCTCTTTTGCCACCACTGTCTGCAGGTGAGCAAGGGACTGATCCACCCTTTTGGCATTTCTGTTGAGTATCTGGCAGCCATGGGAGGTCCTCTCTGTACCCACGGGCTTTCCAACAAGATTCCCATAGCTAATCCATAAATTGGGCCACACAGGTGGCAACACTGATTTGGCCCATCTCCATTAAGGGCGCCATGATGGCTTAGCAAATATCCTCATGGATTTCAACTTGCTGTGATGCAAATTGCCCTTCTCGATGCTTTCATTTGTCCTCAGGTCTTCCTCATGTTGTGAGTCTATGCCAAGTTCTGGTCCACAACCTTTGTAACCTCAGTGCTGGGCTATGATTTTTTATGTGGATTTGGCACTCTCTGCACAGATACCAACTTGGTCATAGTTGCCGTCTGTGTCAACTAGATGATGATTGTGATGATTTCCCTCCAGTGAGAAATGTCTTGAAATGACCAGGTTGCCTGTAGGATGTATATCACTCATTCATATCACTCTGTGATCTGTTTTATCTGCTGGCAATGGATCAACTAAGTGAACTTGTAGTAATTTCTAATTGTGCATGTGCTGGGGCATATCCTTGAGGACTTCAAGTGTTGCTAGGATGGTTCTCTCGTGAGCTGTACTGACAGGGACTGGAACAGGGTGGGCTTCACGTTTCCTCTTTGCCTCCTTCCCCGTTTGCACCCTGACAGTTGCAGAGGGACCTGATGTGCCTGATCTGGCTGCAGGTTTGGTGGTGGTAGTTGCCCCATTGGGTCCTGACACTGGTCTGGTTGTGTCCTGGTGTTGAGTGTTGTACAAGTGGAAGTTTATCTCATGCACTGTGGATGTTCTGTTTCTTACGTGACAATTTATTGTTAGGTGGCTCGGTGACACCCTGCTCAAAGGCATGGCTTGTATAACGTTGTGGGAAACCAGATTTCCCTTTTGGCAGTTCAACCCAGCCCAGGAGTGCTTGCTCAGCCGCTTGTTGCAGCTGAGGTAGCGCGTAGTGTTGTCACTGGGCTGGCTTGGCTGCTCGTCCAAAATTGGTAGGAAGACGCCCCACCAACCACCATGAAAGAGCTACTCCTACCCCTTTTGAAAAACCCATCGCTGAACTATGTGTTATTAAAGAACTATCCCTGTGACCATTTTGCGTTTCATAGGCAATGTTTTAGAGTGAGGTCCCTCAGCAACTGCAGGCACCCAAGAGCATCTGCTCCACCCTGTCCTGATTCAGGTCTTTACCTGGTGCTAAGGGAGCTTTGCTGGAAGTTAGAGATAATATCCCAACCAGGACTGATACAGAGGTGGTACCATGCTGATACTGCTGGATCCCTCTGTTATTCTATTTCTATTGAATAACAACACATATCCCTGGTCTAATACTTCAAAGTCATCAATCTCATCTGCGACATGAAGCAGGTTTTTATGAATATGAATGTGCTTGTTTTGTATAAAATAACAAATCAAGGAATTAAAATTAGCCCTCTAACTTACAATGCTGGGTAGGCCACCCACAATACTATAGATAGCTTGTCCGCAACAAGAAAAAATGAAACCTGTCTGCTGTTGCCTCACTAATATTTTCATTTAACATAAAACAACCAGTCTACGTTGCATCATTGCACAAACACCCCTATATCGAAGAAACAAATATGAATGACTTTTGTTGGTAATGCTCCACAATGTAGAGGCACACATTAAGGTTGATAAGTTAAATCATGCAATCTATAGTGCAGCATTATGTCTGTCTTAGACCTTGATATCGCAAGGTGGAGCAGTTCTCAGAATTCTTTTTTGTAAATAAAACAATGTGCCTTTGCCATTAACCAGTATTGCCATCAGAGACATATCTTTTCAAAATTGATCACCATTTCCTGAACAGATGTACATCTAAAATGATGGAGCTATCGGTGACAAATGTGGGAACCCTTGCTTTGCCATAGACACTGGGGCCAGATTCACAAAATATTTTTGGTGGGACGAGAGCAGCCCAATCCACAAAGGTGTCTGAAATTGGGCATCTTATCTTAAATGCAGCTCTTGAGATGGCCTTTTTCACAATTTTGTGAATTTGCACAAATCAGTGGGTGTTTCTGTACATTTAAAAACACATCCTGAATACACGAACAGGATGCACTTTTAAGAGTTCAGCCACGAGGCACATCGCCCTGCACGTATTTCTGAGGGAGTCGTGCATTTTTCTTAAAGTGTCTTAAAGATAGACAGATGTGGTTTGAACTGGGCTTGAATGAAAGGAGACCTAGTCCTTCTGTGTGGGCCGCACACTCTTGTTCCCAGTGGCGGTTTGCTTCATATAGATATTAAGGTTGTTTAATTTGTTGTGTATTCTTGTGTCCTTCGAAACAAAAAGAGGTTTTTGTATTTAATTTTTCAATGGGAATGTAATTGCAAAAGCAAATTATGGTGATGCATTTCGGACTACGCAGTCCTTCGTCAGGGCCTGTATGACTCGCTTGATCAAGTGAGTAAACTGGGCTTATCGCACTTGCATTTCCATCCCACCCAAACAGAGATGGAATGCTATTTCTTTTCCTTGAGTTTCACAAGACAACACACACACGTGTGTAGCAGTGTGCTACAACAATTAGATTGTAAACACTTGATTGCCAGTCCACATGGACGCTTTTGTGACTTCCATTGTAAGAACTCAGGTGGCTTATTCGTGGTGCCCCACCCTCAAAACGTTTGCAGTGTCATTTAAGAGGTTCCCAGTTGCACGTGTTATCATATTGAAGACAAGATGTTGCAACTTTAGCTAGTAGAGCTGAAACAACTCAAAATAATATTTGCAAAGTCTCACTTTCATAAAAACTGTGACCAACATTTCTACAACCCATAAGGGATTCTATCAGTTCACAAGAAGTAATGTGCATATGTCGGAACAACTTGTATTTCGGCACCAGTGGCGGGTCCGCGGAGTGGCCTGGGGTGGCACGTGCTATCCCTGTTATCCGATTGGCCAACACAGGTGCCACCCCTTTATCCAAAACTGTGATCATTATTTGTGTGTTCGCTCGTGCTTCATGCCACCTCTGCATTAGTCAGTAACCCACTTGGGCCACCCCAGTCAAAAGAGTCTGGACAAGCCAGTGTTCGGCACCAAAATGTGTTCTAAATAAAAAAATAAAAAAATAACATGTGGCAAGGATTCACTATAGAATCATGCAGGGACTTGGTTTAATTAGTTGAAGCCAGGCCTCCAGTAGCTTCCAGAATACTTCTAAGCACACACTGGGCTCAAGCAACAAGTAATCCCTGTGGTGTCACATTTTGACCTGCCAACTAGAGCATGAAGCAGACATTAGCACGTGTATTATTTCCTCTGCTTAGTTCACTGTGTTTTGACTTCTTTCCTTAATCATTTAATTAAAGGGGCCCACAGGTCCCACTAGAAATGAAAGCATGAGCTGTGCTTAGATCCAGCTCCCTCATTCTGGCCACCACCTGTAACACTGCACACATTTCCATTGGAGGATCACTGATGCCTGAGGATAGTCCATTACTTCTGGGTAAAGTACATTTATATATTGGATACAACTTCCTGGTTAGGGATGTTTGCACATAAGCAAATACAGTATCAACATGGCAAGTACATTTGTGCTATATTTGCACTGTATTTCTAAGGTCACTAATAACAGTGTGCATATGCAAACTGTTTACGCATGCAAAAAGGTACCGTAGTACCACCCATAGTTTTCATATATTTAATATCACTATTCGAACCGAGTAAGACAGGTGCCAAATGTATCCCATCAACATAGTCCTCAGGTGGCCTAAAACTTTTCTTCTACATTTGCATTAAGAAATCAAGAAGTCACCCTTACAGATCATGGGATCGGTCGGTATCATAGTGCATTTGCCCGCTTCCAAGTAACGGATGCGGGACATACACTAAGCAACACACCTTTGTTTTAATTTGCTAATCTGTAGAACACAATTATTCATCAATAATATTTCTGTGTGATGTTGCAGATTGTTTACAAAATAGTAAACGTTTCTTGCTGTAGCAGTAATGCTGGGTATGGCCACGGGGATTAGCATGGCCATGGCAGTCAATGGGTGGATTAATAAGCAAACAAGGCAATCAAGCTGTGTGCCCCTTGTCACATGCCATCTCTCGCCTAACTGACTCCAATGCAATATGTTCAGCTTATAGGTGGCACTTATCAACCACCGAACAATCAAAACTTACTTAACAACGGAACACATTTCCAAGTCCATGAAAAATTCCAGCAGGAGAGCTGTTACATTTGCACTTAGGTGCAAACAAGACCCCTGCTGGCACGGACTGTGAAATGCTGACAAAATCACCTCTACAACTCCCTTTTGCACTTCACAGTGGACAATGAGTAAACACTACCTGCCATGTATTCACAGCAGGCAGAGTTTCCAATTGATTACTATGGAATCCACCTACGTTTTGCTGGTACATTAAAAAACAGGCTCCACCCATAGGAATCCACAACATTTATGCCAGCATGAATACGTCACGCAGGTTGCTTTATATGGCAGAGAGGCTGTGGGTGGTGTACATTGAATTTCTGTTTCATGCTTTCTCTCTCCACAATAGCAATTAATGAATATATGGTGTTGCATAAAAAGCATGCAGAAAATATGTATATATGAATCTCATGCATGCATTGTACACTACGCCATGACTAACAATCGCTACAAGGGTCTAATTCTAGGCATTGGTCTTGAATGACTTATGAGCTTTAGTCTGACCATGACGCCTTCACTTGGGACTTCCTCTGTGTCTCAGGCCGGTATGTCAGTCTTGACCAATTATTAACATTAGTACATTTGTTCATTTTTGTCCCTTCCTTGACCAATCAGGGTGCTTGAAATTGAATTGGTTCCTCAGGGTATAGAGTGCACACTATATGTTCTGACAGCAGTATACATCTTCAGACATCAAGGAAAGATTATTTTTCTTCAATACTTTCACCCCCCCTCTGAACCCCCATGAGTCACCCATGAATATTTGCTGGTCACGCCACTGAACATTCAGGAACTCATGAATATTAACAGGTCAATTGGCGGATACAATCTCTATGAACTCCTCCCTGACACTAAGAAAATAACTCCTCTACCCCTTCTCAGAGGAAGGACAGAGCTCCTTTCACCCCTATGGCTCCCACTTTCTTGATATTCCATCTGGGGGAAATTCAGTATGCTACAGAAACCTAATTGGCTCAAAATAATGTTCTATTTTACATTCATAATGTTTGGGGGTGGGGGGGTCAGGAGTAACGAAAAGAAAAATAATTGCGTGACTAAGCTCAACTGATTTGTTTTTTCTGTTTAAAGTTTAACATGTACTACTGTCCTATAATGAGAGGGCAGTTGGCGAAAGCTATAGTGGTCTGGAAGGCAGGGCCCCAAGCTTTCTACTGGTTTGAGCTTTCCTCAACCTATGAGTGATTGGGGAGTGTGGCAGGAGAGTGTGGTTTACTGTGTTTTGTGGAACTGTTGCATTGAGTCTGTTTATCTTGGCTTCTATTCTCTTGGAGGTAGGACCATAATTTGCTCACTACAAACACTGATCCCAGTGTGATAGCGCAGCGCAGGAATGCGTCAGGGGAGTGTGGTTTACTGTGGTGTGTGGAACTGTCCCATTGAGGCTGTTTATCGTGGCTACTATTTTCTTGGAGGCGGGACCATAACGTGCTCATTACAAACACTGGTCCCGGTGTGATAGCGCCGCGCCGGAGTGCGGCAGGAGAGTGTGGTTTACCGTGGTTTCTGGAACTGTCCCACTGAGTCTGTTTATCAGTGGCTGCTATTTTCGCAGAGATGGCAGAATAAGGTGCTCACCACCTGATTTGCCGTGAGAAGTTGGGGAAGCCGTTATCCACTTGTATTTCTCCTGGTCACAGTAAGTCTGAATTGCTAGTTACCTAAGGATCTCCTAGAAGAGGTAAGCGATTTGTCTGAACTATTTTAAGGAACCATTCATTGAATCTTAGTTATAAACAACGTGTGCATGAACAATATCTATTCCTCCTCACTCTCAAGCATTTGTCATAGGGAGCTGTGTGGATTTATTAAATAGAATCTTTTTTCTATAATTGCTACAAGCATGCCCTAATGGACTTTGAGTGGTCTGTGAAGTGTCACTAATATGAGCATTTCAAGTAGTGACTGTGGTATCTACTAGCCTTTGAGCTGCAGGAGAAGTTATGATTATTTTTTTCCTCTAAACAGCTGCAGGAGAAGTTATGATAATTTTTTTCCTCTAAACAGTAACTGTGGGTCTTTTTGGTTTTGGGCTGCTGGGGACATTTTGGCTATTGGTGCATCCAAAGCAGTGACTGTGGGTCATTTTGGCCTTCGAGTTGCTTCGGAAGTGTTGAATAGCTGTGTCCTTAAAGCATTGCCAGCAGGTTCTACTTGTCTTGTTGCTGCTTGTGGATTATTGTGTAAAACGTCACTTAGAGCACCGACTATGGGGCTAACTTGTCCTTTTGCTTATTCAGGAAGTATTCCTAGGTGCTAGTTCGAACTGCCCGGAAAAATTGACATTTCCAGTGAGATCTTTGGCTCTGTATTATTAAGAGAAAAAAACAACTGGTTTGAGACTGCAAATATTCTCTTTAGCTTTCAGACTGGCTTCCGGAGGAGGTGTTCAACAAGTATGAATATTGTTGTTGTCGATTCTCCCTTGGAATGGACGAAGGGAAAAGAGTTGCTGCCTCTTTTATATGTTGTTTGTGGACTTTACGTCCGCATTTGATACAGTGGACAGGTTAAAACTCTGGTCGAAGTTGGAGATGCTGGGTATGTTGCAAGCTGAATTATGAGGATAACTCAGCTAGAATATGGCTGAGTCATCTGGGTGAACTGTCTGAACAGATACCTGTGGTGAGAGGAGTCAGACAAGGGCATGTCCTGACTCCTCTCTTACTTAAATTGTAACTGTTTTGGCTATGTGTTTGAAGAGAAGACGAATGCTTTCCCTAGATTGTGAGGAAAGAAAATTGGTTGGCTCAGACACGCTGATGACCTGATTATCTTTGATAACACCTTCATGGGAATCAGTCATAGTGTCCAAGGCACCATAAGATATGCCGAAATTGAATGGTTTGAAAGTGAATTTTAAGAAAACCCAATTTATGTCAGCTGCCAGGAAATGTGCTGGAAGGTTCTCTATTACTAATAGTCTGGGATTGGTTGAAATGCTGACCAATTACAGATATTTGGGTAATGATTATCCAATGAGAACAATATTTATTTCTGCTAAAAAATAAACGAGCTAGAGCTCTATCCACCATGTCAGCGTTAGCTCAGTTCTCATTTTGAGGAAGATATTGGCCCTCACTAATTATACACTGGCTCCAGCTATACACCTTGAATTAGGCCTTATTTCATTGTCCACTTTAGTTGAAATTAATAGAGGTAAACTGTATAGTAAAATCCAAATGGAAAAAGAGAACTCATTACTCAGAATTGTTAGGTCTGCTTTCCAAGATAAAAAAAAGTGTGGTGCTCTCAGGTATTCAGAAAGAAAAATGAGGCCTTCTTCATGAAAATTGGCTGGAAGCCGCATTCGAACTATGGTGAAGGCGCACTTTTGAAATCACTTAAGAATTGTCTGGAAAAATGGGATTGGTCAAATATCCACAATAAAGTGGCTACAATGAAGTTACCTTAGCTCATTTTCAATGATGCATTTGATGTTCAAAAGGCCACATACTACATAAATCTCGCTCCCTCACCTACATTTCAAAGAATTTGTATGCCATTGCGAGGTGGAGGTTGGAAGTTTTAGATATTAACGGGTGCTTGTTCTGGCCTTTTAAATGAAGCACGTACATGCAGATTACGTAAAGATGCACAGCAAACTTAAACTATTTGCCATATTGTAACATCATGTCCGGCCATGAATTCCTTATATGCGCAGTATTTGAGTAGGCATATGCACAATTTAAAGAAAATTACAAGCAATCTATTCTGGCTGAGATGTGTCTCAGGTTATAGTCCGGGCCTGTTGATAGCAGTGGTTCAGATTTGGAGAGGGGAAGAATGGCAATTGTTAAATGTGACAGAAGCTGGATGATTTTATGAACAAATTCAGCTGTGTTTTAAGTGCAATAACTTTTCATAACACCATATGGCTTGTCTGTCTTTTTTAATGATGATTTTAAGGTAATTAATGTATATTAGGGCATTGTATTGAATCATATTGTTTGGTAATTTTGTAATACATTGCATTATTGTATTGAGGTAACATATGTATTTATTATATTGTATTAATGAATTGTATTGATGATGAATTGTGCTTTTACTCCTTTTGATACCTATGTGTAAAGGTTTACATGAACTATATGCGCAATACAAAAATAACATTGTGGAGTCTACAGGGATCACTGCTTAAAAATTAACCAGTCCTGCTTCCCATTATTTTCTCCCATTGGCAGTAGTTCAGTCTATATGCACCATCCTCTTCCCACGTGTTGCTCTTCTTTATGAATTCGTTCTCGTCTGGTGTATTCTCTCTCCTAGTTAAACATGCCTCTATTCTCCCCATTCTCATGAAACCTCCCCTTGTCCTCTTCTTCACTCCTTCACCACTGCATTGTTTTTCATTTTCTCTGGGTATTGTGACTGCTTCCATGGGGGAAGCCCCTCCGCATAAGGCCAGGGAGGTGAGGCCGCTATCCAATAGTTCCCCTGGGGGTGGTACTCAATGGTGGATCTCATGGGGAGGGAATCCCTCCATGTGACCAGTGGCAATCACCTTGGGAGAATGTGGTATTCCGCTCCCTGATCTCCATCCCCTCCTTCCTTTCACCTTACACAGCACCTTGTGGTCTCCCACACCTCTATCTATCTCTAAATGTGTAGTGTTGAGGAAACCAAGTCTCAGGAAAACACAGAGACAAAGAAGAGTGCCACTGAATTCTTTCATGATCATCAGTTCAGTACTGCAACGCGGAGGCAGGATGCAGCAATTAAGAATACATATGAGAACCATCTCACAAAGTCTAGTTGCTGGAGACTGCCTATTGGTTATCCGGAGTACACATTAGACTACTTGGGACACCACCTGGAGGGAGGCTGCGCAGCCCGACTCACTGAAGCTGGAACAGCAACACAGACTGTAGCAGGAGCAGAGAGAGAAGGAGAAGAGGCTCGCCCAGAGATTTGGAGAAGCCAGAGCAGTACTCCATGCAGCAAGAACACAACAGCAAGGTACGGGTGCTGCCTGGGTCAATGAGAGGGACTTAGGATTGAGCGAGGGGAGCCTAAAGAGCGTCAGGGATCCAATACAAAATAAAGCAGATGATAAAACACACATTGAGGACCCGAACTGAAATAGAAAGCCACAGACATATGCTGCATCAGTAAGACACTTAGCAGGAGAGTAAACCAAGTGTGCTGGGAAGCCAATAGGGGCCTAGGACCCAAGTGAACCATGGAGGCAAAATTAAAGTAAATGAGTCGGGACACTAACTCAGTGAAGAAGGGAGAGGTTAAAAAGGCACATACATATGCTGCATCAGTAGACATTTGGCGGCAGAGTACACCAGGCCTTTTCAGCTGGACAGTTAGAGATGTTTGGGTAGATAACCCTCAAATGCAACACACGAGTGTTTGGGACCCATATGAAGTTGGACAATGTCCCCAACATCCAAGCTCAAGGGTCAGGCACCCATATAAAGAGCAAAGGAACATATGATCAAGGGGCCTAGAACAAGTCAGGAGATTCTGAGGTAATATAATATAAAGGGGTTCTGGGACTCACCAAAAAGAGGGAGCAGAATTGTTAAACAAGTCGGGTAGAACCCGAAACAACCCAACCAAATCTGGGACACATGTGAAAGAGAAAGAGACATTTGTTGGGATTCTGAGTTTGATAGTCAAATCTGGCAGAGTAGTGCACCCGACTGGGCTTTACAGTTTTGAGCTGGAAGACGAAACAAGGGGAAGAGACTTCCCCACACCCTGACCCAAGGAAAGTATGTTTTATGAAGAAAAGCTCTACACTTCAGACTGGTGGGATAGTGAACCAGACTAAACATTACATTTGGGAATTGATACATGCAAATTGTGTTGAAGGAGTCACTCATTGTGATGTCACACCAAAAACGGAACTTTAAATGCCTGTATCGAGAGCGAGACAAGCCTTCCTCTGGATCAAGAAGACACCCAGTGTTTCCTTAGTTAGTGTGGTGTAACAGACGGAAATAGGTTTGAACACAGGGCAGTGGACATATTATTTAACAAGACATCCTGACAGAGTCCTTAGTGCTTTAGTTGAGGCAGGGCAACCCCTCAAAGAAATAGAGTAAGATATTTATTTTCCTTTTCTGTATTTCTATAATAAACATTTATTGCCAATCAGAATGCCAGCACTGTATCAGACTCATTCTTCTGCCCCCTTACAGATCTTAGCACAAAACATACCTCGATCTAGGTTTCAATAATTGAAATGGTGACATGTGTGTTTTATGTTATGTAAACAAGACATGAATACAGTTAGAAATATATGAGAGATCAGGTAGATAGCTGCTTAACATTTCTAAATACAAAAAAAACATTTCTTTTAAGATGGACCACACCACTTACCAGTATATAATCATAGAACTTGACATTTTTGGAAAATCTCTAAATGACAGAAATGACGTGACTTATATTCCCCATGTCATAGTGTGCATATTTGCATGTTTCATCTGCAGTGTGCACATGATGCCAGCTAGAAATGAGCCGATTTGTATTAATGTAATCTCATGTCATGGTTATCTGAAAGGAAACTATGTGTTTCATAAGGCAGAGACAGATGGTAAATGCATAACGCCACCAAATCATTTAATTTATCTGGGCTGAATAAAGACAAAGCAAAACATAGAGAGTTTGTAGTGATATTACACAATAGACATGCTGTAAGACTGCTTGCACAAAAAAACTTGGCTATTTCTTTGAATTATATTTCTTGCATTAATTGATTGCCTGTGGATGACGTGTTTTTTTTAAAGTAAATGTCTGACTGCACTATCATTCTTACGCTGATGACACACAGATGTATGATCAGCTAAAAGAACCTGTGGAAGCAACAGACAGAGTGTTGTCCTGTGCCAGTAAAATAACGAGTTGGATTGTGGCTAATAAACTCCTACTAAATCCAACTAAAACTTAGATTATAATATTTGGATCTAAGACAAAACTAACAAAAATGTCACAGTGTCTATCCTGTCCTGCACTCTTTAAGGTCTCAACACCATTTTCATCCAAGGTAAAGAACCTTGGATGTATCTGGCAGGCACATTTATAGGGTAATTCATGGAATAAATGTACACCGAAAACGGGGGCGCAAGTGTGAAAATCGCAGCGCGGCTTCCACACGTCATTGCAACATCACGGAAGCCCTGCGCAAAACGACCAGAGAAGGTGCACATCGTCCAGCGCACACACCTAAAAAGGGGGCGGAACACGCGGAATGGGGAACAACACACGAAAATTTGGGCGTTACGGGGGAAGTACCACTGCGAAATCCTTGCAACGGCCAAACGCCCACTAACAGCCCGTATTGATGGAATCCAACAGGGCAAACCTGCATGTGCCAAAAGATGCGCAAAGCCGGAAACACGTACACCGGGCGAAAGCTGTTGTAAGTGCCCTTCTCAGCATAAAAGTGCATGCAAACAACTAACAAGCATATACAGCTATGATTAACGTACCATTTCTCGCAGCAGTGATTGTGGCACAACGCAGGAGGAGGAGGATAGCCAGGCCCCGCATTTTTCTACCCATGACCAGCCTTTTTGGAATGCCTGATGACCATGTCTATGGCAGGTATCGGTTTTCACCTCATATCATCCTAGACCTGGTCACTGAGTGGGAGGATGACCTCACATCACCCACCCTGTGCTCCCAAGCACTGAGCCCCTTGGAAAAGGTGCTCAATGCCCTGCATTTTTTGGCCACTGGCTCATTTCATAGTTGGGGGCGTCTCACAACCCACGCAGTCACTCTACCTACACCAGGTGTTGGCAATCATGACTGCACACCCCTGAGTCCACAGGCACATATACATGCCCAGAACACCTGCAGAAAGGCAGGACATGGTCCAGGACTTTTACGGGGTGGCACACTTCCCCAAAGTGCTTGGTGCCAATGATTGCACACATGTGGCCCTACGTCCACCTAGGGCCACTGAACACTTCTTTCACAATCACAATCACTGGCATTCCACCAACGTACAGATTGTATGCAATGCCAAGGGAATCATCACCTCTGTCTATGCAAACTATCCATGGTCCACCCATGACAGTTTCATATTCAGAATGTCAGCCCAAAACCTGGACCTGGAAGCTGGGAGGCATGGCAACACATGGCTCATTGGTGAGTACAAGTGCCTGTGCACATGCATGCATGTCACACACAGACAAATAGACAAACCCAACTGATCACAACCGTACTCAACTCCCCAGAGGACAGTGCCTACCCTCTGAGCACCTACATGATGACGTCAATATGGAACCCGACCACACCACCCCAGGTAAGATACAACGCAGCCCATATTGCAAGCAGGGGCATAGTGGAGCGCACATTCGGAGTGCTCAAGTGGTGGACAGCTACTATATGCAGCCCCAGTAGTGTGCAGGATCATTGTGGCAGCATGTGTCCTGCACAACATAGCAACGCAGCGGGGCGTACCGGTGGACATGGTGGTGCCCCCACATCCCCAACCACATCCACATCCATGACCGCTGTGCATGGGAGGCCTGGCACATTCCAGGTGCCAATCAATGATGACAAATCGACAGTCAACTGTCACAACCTTACCACCCTGAGAATGTGTCCTTGGAAGTGCTACATTGTGTGCATCCCTAGCTACTTAAAAACATACAATCCCGTGTGACCAAAAGGCATACATGCAAGGTGCATAACCCACCACCCCCATGCAAAACAGCACATCCAAATCCTAGTATGTCACCTAAACCCTCCCAAACCTCATGCCACCCGCCCGACACACCATGCCATGCATGCAATGTGAAAACTCCAAAATAATATATATAAGTATATATGATACAACTGTCACAAAGTGCACTGTGACAAATGGAAACAGGCCAGAGACAATTGCCTCTGACACGGAATCTGACGAAATGACCGACCAAAAATGTCCGACCTATACTAAAAGGACATAAATGCATGCCACCAAAGGTTCAAACACCCAAAGTTAGAACCTTTGGTGGCATGCATTTCACGTAATTAAAAAAGAAAAAAAAACAAATGCGGGTGCTGCAGGGGTGTCCTGGGCAACACCCCGCTCACTACACAGTATAGTACACAGTATAGTGAGTGGGGGTTGCAGGGGCACAGCATGTCACAGATGGTAAGTAGGGTGTGCGTGGGGGTATGTTGGGGTGGTGTTGGGGGTAGGGGTGTGTTGTGTGTGTGTTGTGGGTGTGGGTGGTGGTGTGGGATTGAAGGGGTATTAAATGCATGTTTCCATGGGAAATGTACGAACCTTTAGTGTTGCGTATATTTCTCATTAGAACTTCTCAGTCGCAGACTTCTCAGGGATGCAAAAATCACGCCACTCCCCTGACACATCAAAAGCAAACCCAACACAGGACTATCTATTCACCAGAATAACATATAATGAACACAGGACCCAACAGTGACAATTTCTGACAGTGACCAATCACTATAGCACAAGTGTCTCAATGTGACATTGCCACCACATGGCTACCTTGCATCTTGAGTGTGTCTCTGACAGCTAAAGGGGGCATGGTACCGCCTACAGCATGAAGTGCATCAACAATGTAGACATGCAAGACAATACATGAATAAGCAACATGGAAACATGCACATTTAACAATATACAAACCACAATGCAGGCCAACCATGCCCTGGAGAAACCATCATGAATCCCCACAAGGGGTGTTGCACCCATGCGTTGATGTTGAGATAAACAAAAGAAATCCTCCATGAGCTCATGGTCTGCACGGCTAGGCCATAGTGAGAGATCAGTCGTCGCTGTTGTCACCCTCTCATTGAATATCAGGAGGTGTGCGTGGTAAGGGTGCCTGCCCACACAAATCCCCGGCATATCCCTCCATGGCAGCAAGCATGCGGGTCTGGTAAGCATGGTCCTGCAGGAAGATGGTACGGAGGTCCCCATGCAGCACCTCATGTGTAGCATGGAGTTCCTCTTGCAAGGTCTCATGAGTAGCACAGAGTTCTGCCTGCATGCTTCACGTGACAGACAGACCTCCACACGGCTTGCATGGAGCTCAGCCGAGATGGTGCGTTCCAGCTGCTCCATCTGCTGTATTGCCTGTGCACCCTGGCACATCAAAAGTGTAGCCAGAGTAGTTCTGAGGGTGATGTTCTCTTCCCTCAGGGCCTCCCTGTGGGCCTCTGCCTCAGCAGCAATGGCTGTGCACAGAGCCTCCAGTTCAGCCCGTCGGTCCCTGTTGGCGACCAACATGTCCAGCCTGTGTGAGCGGCACGTGGACCACGTTGTCTGCTGCTGGAGCTCCACCAACCTTTCGGGGGGCTGGGGGGAGAATGGAATCGGCAATGAGATCCTTAGAGATGTACCCAGAGCCAGCCCTGGACAGGATGGTCTGGAGCACCAATGGATGCTCATGGGCTAGCACATCACGCCCTCCACTGGTGCCTGGTTGGTGCCCTGAACCCTCCGCCCTCTCTGCCGCCTCTGCCATCTCCTCCTCCTCCTCCTCCTCTGCTCACAGTGCCTCATCACCTGCAAAAAAACAAAAGAACACATGAGCACACATGTCAACAGCATATACCACACACATAGGCATCACAGCCAACATATGACGCAGCCATGTTACACATGACACAAACTCCAGCATTCACGCAGTGGCCATGAAATTGAAGGGGACCCTGAAAGCAGACATGGATGCGTGTCAAATGTTAAGCCAAAACATGTACTGCATGTTGTATAGCATCTGCATCACACACAAGCTTCTGCCTATCATAGACCTAACACAAAAATGACAGATGCCAACAAACAGATTTCACGTAGCATAGCTATGGCAGAACTGTCAACCAGCCCCAGATGGAAGTTAAAGAGTACTGTCCATGACACATGTAAAATGCATGTCACCATACACGACATGCAAATCACTACGACAAAAAGGACGTATGTGTCACAGGATGCAACAACGCTAGGGTGTTGCAACACAGTGAAAGAAGGCACATGGATACATTAATGCTAGGTCACTTTGACATCGCACAAGTGAATAGCTATGAAGAAGGGTGAAACAGGGCTCAGAAGTGTGTGGGTGCAGTGCAGTACATGTGTACGGCCTCAACCATCAATATAAACACAAATGCTGCAACGTCAATGTTTTGTCATGATGGCAGTGCAGTGTAAGGGCAAGTGCAGTCTTCATGTGCAAAATGTTGGCAATATGTTGCAGGGGTACAGTAACCCCTCCCGCCCCCCACGTTCGGGGTATGGCTGGGAGTCAGTGCATGGCTCAGAACGGTGGATCAGAGTACTGTGTTGTAGCAGACAGTGTGGGCATGTGTCAATTGGATCATCTCAGTCATCTGAGACTACAGCAGATGAGCGTAGGACAGAAAGCACAACACATGAGGAATCATCACAAGTTCACCCAGACACAGAGGACCCAAAACACCAGTTGCATAGAGGCAGGGAGGCTGTACCAGAGGGAGGCTTCCGCTCGTCACAGACCAGGACACCCCAAAAATGGGCGTGATGAGGAACTGACCGTGAGTGAGCATGAGAGGGATAAACAAATACCATGAGATGGATGAATTACCGGAGATGGAGTAGAATGAATAGCTTGACATGGACCAATAGGGGCTTACTGGGAATGCACATGATCCATGAATTAACACTCATGTCCACTGTGAGCCTGTGTCATCTGCACAGTCCGAGTGAGACACCCTGCATCAAGGACAAAGGATGTACCACACAGAACAGGTCTGGCAGAGTAGCAGAGGGAAGTGTGCATATACACAGAATTTGGGGAAAGGCCATTGCAGTAGTCCAACATGTGAATCACCAGTACCATGTGACCTGCTGAGGGACAGAGAGGCAAGGAAGCATGCCCCTGTGGGGGCCAGCTTGCAGGGTGACCTCACAGAGACGTCAGTCATGTGATGACATAGGCCAAGTGTTGAGTGGAAGATCATCACAGGCTATCCGCAAACATGTCTGGGAGCAAGGATATGGACAAGAGAGGCTGCCGAGTGTTTGGCATGTAAGGAGAGTGCAGGTGTGATCATGAGAATTGGCTCCATGTGCAGCACATGGCCTGTATGCAGACTGCATCACAACAAGCACGTATCAGTCAAGCATCGCATGGGTCACACATGGCAGTTACGAATACATAGCCTGAACTGGCAGTCAATCACAACACATCACCCAATCAAAATACACATGGGCTGGACACACATGCATCAACACTCACCGGACGTTGCATCATAATCCATCATTTCTCCCACTCCTTAGATATGACCCTCATCAATGAACCCAGCAGCAATTTTCTCGTGCATAGTGAGTTCATCGGCCCACTGCCAGTCACCAGAGTAGAAGCATAATTAGAAGCCTGCTTGTTTTTTGCTCGGCGTCCAAGGTCATGCCACCGCTTATAACAATCATCAACCGTACGCTTCTCAAATCCCATTGCGCTGACACATTCCGCGATGCAGTGCCAGTGGGCCTTACGCTGGGCAGGCGTAGTGTTGCACCCTGCCGTTACCAGCATTTTGTGGTTGTGTCCCGACACGTAGTCCACAAGTGCGTCCAGTTCCACCTCATTGAAACTCTCCTTCCTTGATGTGCCGGAAGGCAGAGCTGTGTCTGGGGTCCCAGCCTCTAGCGCAGGAACACGCTTCCTCCTCTTGGTAGGTGGTGCAGACCCGGAGTGGCTTCTGCCACTCAGGTCAGTTGGGGCAGGAGCGCAGGTGGACTGGACAATGGGAGCAGGCAATGGAAAGGTAACGGAAGGTCTGACTGTAGGTATTGGCTGCTGTAGGCATTGGCCGCTGGGTGCTGTTATACATAAATTAGAACGCCTAATTAGACGTGAAATATCACAAAAACTTCACGCCACAACTCTTGCACAAAATTATAGAGCCAAATGCATTTCAAGGGGCCTCAGAATATGCCTCAGGCCAACTCTCTGTAAAGAAAACAAGGACTTTGTTATCAGATGGGAACACATCCTGAATAAGTGTTCACTAGATCTGATTCTTCTCACCAGTGAAGAGCTCTCGAAATCAGTCACCACCCTACAACAGGAAATTGACAAAATCTCAACTCAATTATCCAAACTTAAAACGGAAGCAGAACTAACTCAGATTCTAGAAGATACCAACAATACATTAGAATCCTACAAACAGGGCATAGAACAGCGTAAGATTAGGACATTTTGCAGAGATACTCTTGATTATGCTCGAGACATTGTCTACTCCTGGCAAGGGTTGTATGCGAATAGTCAACCTACACCAAGAAGACCTCCTAGGCAACCAATTGGAGCGGATAACAACACTGAGAGTAGTGAAGTAACCAGTGGAGAACTTGAAGAGACACCTACCACCGCACCTATCCCCAATAGAGTTGAGATTCCAACTCCGGGTCTACCGGAAGGGACGACAAGCAGGCCAACAGCCGCAACTCAACAAATTCCTTTTTTAGGAAATGGCAAGCAAGACGAGGAAAAAAGAAAACTATGCCAGAAAAAGAAATAAAAGAAAACGTATTCATTAACATCTCATCAAAACATCTTAACTCGGCACAAATGGCTACTCTTAATCTACGAATTTCATTCATACCGACCAACTCCACCTCCTTCTTTGAAGAAGAAGTTAACCTATTTAAGCTCATAAGGAAAATGGAGCTTAAGGTATGCTTCCACAACATCGAGGACATTATACAACCAAAGACCAAATCAAAATACCTTGAGATGAAAAACAAAAGTAATTTTTATCCCCAGGTTAACCACCCATGGATAAACCTGTTTAAACAAAGAACTACCAAGGACCTGAAAAGGCTTAAATACTCTCCACCTAAAAAATTTAAAATTCGTAAACACCAATTGAAACTCATCAAACAATTTGGCAGAGGACAACAGCCTTCCCATAAAACAAGCAGACAAAGGCGGCGCCCTTGTTTTGATGGATACCACTCTTTATTATTTGGGTTGTTTTATACTTTTGGAAGACACTCAGACCTATACATCACTGGACAGTGACCCGTTCCTTGGTATTTCTAATATTATCAAGACTACTGTAGACAGAGCACTACCAATGGACTGGATTTCTGAAAAAACAGCTGACTTTTTGATCCAAAAATATCCAGTGACCCCTGTATTTTACGGTCTTCCGAAGATACACAAAAACCTCAATGATCCACCGTTTCGCCCCATAGTTGCCGGGATGGATAGCATTTTACAACCTCTTGCAATTTATCCTGATACAGCACTCCAACCACTGGTACAAGCTACAAGAACCTACCTAAAGGACACAACCCACTTTTAGAACATTTTACAGACTTTACAACTCACAGAGGACAATTTGATACTTTTCACTATGGACGTCAACAGTCTATATACTTCCATCCCTCATTCAGAAGGTATCAAGGCTTTAGAATGGTTCTTATTAACACACAGACAAGTCAACATTCAAAAATCTTTGCTCTGGATTTACTCAACATCATGTTATACAATAACTACTTCAGGCACTATGGACGTGTCTACCTTCAAACCTCTGGTACATCGATGGGGTCCTCAGTGGCCCCACCTTATGCAAACATTTTTATGTACCACTATGAAAAGACCCACGTACTTGATAATACCCTTTGGAAGAACAAAATAAAATGTTAGCATAGATATATCGATGACATTTTTGGAATATGGATGGGCACAGAACTAGAACTCCTCAATTTTTGGAATTGTGAACTTCTTGGATGTCACGGTAGAGTTAACAGGCACCAGTGTGAAGACTAAGATATACAGAAAACCGACAGATGTGAATAGTTGTCTCCATCATACAAGCCACCATCCAAAACATTTGAAGGAAAATGTACCGTACAGTCATCTATTATGGCTGAAGAGAATCACTTCAGAGACTGACATACTTCATGATGAATATGATTCCATGAAAAAGAGGTTCCTGGACAGAGGATTTCCAGCTGAGGTAATAGACAGAGCCATAACACACACGGAAACCCAAGCCAGAAGTACACTATTTGAAGGGAATCCTAAGAAAAATGAAAAGAGTCTGATTCACACATTAAGATACTCAAGCCAAAGCTTCCAGATCAAAAGAATTATATACAAGAATTGGGATTTAATTAAATCAGACAGCACACTCACAGAACTATTCCCTCATCCGCCAATGATGGCCTACAAAAGAGGAAGGAATCTGCGAGACCAATTGATAAAGGCAGAGAAACCTAAATTACCACCACAGATTACCCTCAGCAAACCAAAATCAGGCACTTTTACACTGTCAACACTGCAACAACTTGATAAAAGGTGACCACAACAGACATCCTCATAATGGCAAGAAGATCATCCTAAGACATTTTGCAACATGTGACACTAAAAACGTCATTTACGCCATACGTTGCCCTTGCGGCAAATATTATGTTGGCAAGACCCACAGAAAAGTCAAGGACAGGTGGACAGAACTCAAATCCTGTGTCAGGACACAAAACTATAAATCCCCAGTCTACAGACACTTTCGGGATATGAAGCACAACGTATCACAAATGAGGTTTGTGGTATTGGAAGTCCTACGCCCCTTAAGCAGAGGAGGTAATTTACCTAAACTTCTGGTCCAAAGGGAACTATTTTGGATCAATAAACTGGATGCTATGACCCCACTTGGGATCAATGAGGACTACTATTTATGTCCATTTCTCTAACTGAGTTACATTGTTCATGCAATAATCATATACATGATAACCAACATGAGTGAGCTATACACACAGAAGAGTGGCCTGGGTCAATATTCTCTCTTGTCCTGAATGGGCTAGACTATGTGCACTGATTCTTGTGACAAGGAGGTTAGCTCCCTTTAATATCTTCTATGGATTTACATTTGTCTAGAGTTGCATTTGTATATGTATTTCATGCATTCAAGCTTGTGTCGAACATCATTCTAGTTGTTCTGTACTTCCATTTTTAAGGTACTAGATTGTACACCAATTCTCTCTTTTGGGATAGAAATTATATACATCGTTTGCACATTGTCAAGACCCAGATTTCATCTGGTGTCCCTGTTTGTAACATGTGGGACTGTTTGATATATTGCAAAATGTAAGTAGATTATATCACAATTCTTTACCCGGCAATGTATTGTAGGCAACGTATTGTTCCACCATTTCAATCTGCAATACACTTGTGATTATTTAACCCAAGTTGCTTTTATGCTCTTGAGACTTCCATATATAATTCCATTCACATTGCTTTTTTTAGACACACCGCCTATACTTTTACACCCCTTTTTGACCCTAGAGAGCTTTTGTAGCGCCTCCACATACTTACAACAAACTCCATGTGTCTTCAATATCTCACACATACAAGTACCATATGTCTCTTTTTTTCATATCTAGCCATGTAGCTCTATACTCGATCATTTACATTATGTCACCTCTTTTTCCCTTAGAGTAGGGCCATACATCATATTTTACCTTCTTCAAATCTGTCTTTTAGACTAGTTATGAGATCATCAATTTTCGATTTACCCAGGCTTTATTTATGTCCTTCCGCGCATGCGCAAGTAACGTCACAGATAATTCCGGCGACGCTGACGCATGCGCGGATGACGTCATAACCTTTCCATGGATATGTATAAAACTATAAAACTATCTGTTTCTTGGTTGACCATATCTTTATATGTTTTCTTGAACGTATGACACCCATAGTGTCACCCTTATTCCCTGCGAGTAGGGCCTTTCACTACCTTCTATAAATCCAGTCTTTTAGACTAGTTATGAGATCCTCTATTCTTGATTGATTTGGGCTTTATTTACGTCATTCTGCGCATGCGCGAGTGATGTCACGGACATGTCCGGACCCCGCTGACGCATGCGCGGATGACGTCATAGCCCTCCAAAAGATATATATAAGCCGGTCAGTTGACAGTAACATTCAGCAGCGGTACCTGACCTCATCTGGACGTTCTCTGTCGGGCCGGATCTTCCCTTCACAAGTAAGTACTATTAGCACAGATCTTTTTGCCACATTATGTTATATTAGGTTGAGCTCCCCACTGATGGGTTCTCCTACTATTCTTTTGCAGATTGAGTGAACCATTTGTTACCAAAGTTTTCCCTTGAAGAGACTGGCGTCCTTTTTTTGATCAACAATACCTAGCTGCATTCAGTTCTTGCAATTTTCCAAGATCTTGGGTAAGACCATTACCTGATTTCCCCATCTATCTTCCCATTTTTTATATATTCCCGCTTTCCACTTTTCAAAGACCCACCTAATTCCATCATTTTGAATATTTTTACCTATCTCTTCAGGTTCCATGGAGCTTGGAATTATTAATTTGCTATCGAAGAGTGTTGATGCTCATTATTTATCTTCTCTATTAATATATCTACCGTTTAGGTAAGATTTATACCCTTGTCGAGCTATCTACAAATACATATTTAGATTTGTTTTTTTTCAATATGCATTAGTCAGATTGGAGTTATTTACATACACATACCTCTCTTGACTAAATGTGTTGGATACACTGGGGTACATCAATGATCATGTAAACCAATAATAGTTCAACATTACGTTGTACATGACACACTTAAATGCTTTAAATAGTCTGAGCTCTTTTTTTCTTGAGTAAACATTGGGTTCTGATAAATATAAATGACAGGATGCCATTTTTAAATACAGGAATTTTTGTAAACATTGTTTATTGTATATGATGTCCTCTTGATTTTTGTACAAAAAGAATATGTGACTCTAAAATATTGCATTTAATTTTCTGTTCTAGACTATATTTGTTGAATATCCTGCCCCTGATGAAGAGTGTATATAACTCGAAACGTGTTGGGCCAACCAAGAAACAAATAAAAAGAAAACAGATTGTTTCTTCTAACTCAAATGTATTACTGAATCCTTTTTTTAAACTATTTGCAAATAGGCTTTGAAGTGGAAATAATTCCTTTAGATCTTCATTTAATTTAATTTATCTCCATTAGGCTAACTTAGCCTTACAGAAAGTGTGCAGGGGACGCAATTATCCACATTGTATTTCCTTTTGTTCTTTGTATAGATCCAGCCTACATACCAAGGCTGTGTTTTTTCTCCCCCCGCACCTTAAACAATTCAGCAATTAATGTCAATTTTCCTTTTAAGTCTTAAGTAAAGTGTATTTACCTTGGTGTGCAAGTGTGGTCACCCGTGTTGGTTGCTGGGTGCTGTTGCCAGGACCCAGCGTCATGACTGCCTCAGTGCCAAGGGCCATGACCAACACAGTCCTGGCTGGCTGACTCACAGCCGGGGTGGTATCGGCTGCATCTGTCCCTGCAGCTTCCACCACCTGGCTGCTTGGGGCAGCAGATGTCACCACTGCCCCAGATACACGTGGCTTGCTCACAGCAACCTTAGTCACACGTGCCTTGGCCTTCCCGACACAGAAATCTGCTTGGGAGTCTTCCTGTGCCTGTGCCAATACATCCCATGGTGGCTGACCCCGAGCCTGGGTGGTAGTAGCCGCAGCTGCACCTGCAGCTTCCACAACCTGTGGGCTCGTGACAGCACATGACACTGCCTGACGGGTCAGACGGGCACTGGGGATGTCCACAGCAGCTGCATCACTCTGATCCACTGAGGGGGCATAGCTGTCCCAGCATGTACCTGGACATCCTGTCCTCGTGGACCAACCTGCCCACGTCCCCCACTGCGGCCACCTTGGCCTCCCTGGACTCCCTGGCCACCCTGGCCACGTGCCCCACCACGGCCACCTCTTGGAGGTCACCCAGCGTTCCCATCATTACCAATTGGTGGCCTCCCAACCATGGCACTGATGGACTAGTGCAAATGGGAGGTGCACACAACAATTGTCTTGGGCATTTGTGGTGAATGGGGCAGGGTATGTGATGGTAAACATACCCCTGTGCTCCTGTGAGGCTATCTGTGACCCCTGGGGAAAAATGACGATTCAACCAATGCTCAGGCAAACCAAAAACAAAATAAACATGCATGCAACGCCTCTCTAGACTACGTGCGTGGAATAAACATCTCGTAGTATGCGTGACACCCAGGAACACAAAAAATGTATATGCATGGAACACGCAGGCTCTGACCTCGAAAATGGGGTACGCGACAGACAGGGGCCACCACAGAGGGAAAAAAGCATGCGTGACTCACCGTCTGCCTTAAATGAAAAAGAAAAAGACACGTGTGTCGGCAACTCCCGCGCCATAACAAGAAGTACAAACTGTAACCGTAGTGAAGATATTGATATCTCGTGTGAAACCACAAGAAGAAGAATCACACGCGTCGGGCCCCACGAAAAGCACGTACAGTGAACTGGTGTCCTACGCAGACTTTTAACCCTTACGTGCTTACCCGCTAACAGCCTTTCCTCGAATTCCACGCTAACGTGCTGTTTTTGCATGTGCAGAGTCACTCAGCATCAAGCTGGCCACGCGACAACACACTGAAGACCACGCTCCTGCCCACAAGGCCATTTACTTGCCCCCCAATGCCCCAAGCTGCCTCCTACGAGCCATCTGCTGCTGCCATCCCACTCAGTGTGCCTGCTGCCTACTTACCCTGCAATTTGGTGCCTGCACAGAAGCCATTGCCAGGGAACCTGTTGCCGAGACCACCTCTGCTGACACAGAAGACTCCCGACGGCTTTACCATCACTCCACAGCCCAGCCCCCCCCAGGACTCTGTTGCCCACCCACACCTGCCTGGGGGGTTGCCATGTCAGACCAAGCAACATCTGGGGCTAGTAGCCCCCCCCCCCGGCAGAGAAGCAGAGGGCTGCCAGCTTCAGTCCCAATGAAGTTGGCATAGTGGTGGAGCAAGTCCTGGGGCATTAGGATGCCCTCTTCTCAACATCGTGCCTCGACAAGGAAGGATGGAGTAGGATCTGGGCGAACATCGTGGGTGCCATCAACGCACAGAGTGTGGCACCCCGCGACTATGACCACATCCTCAAGCACTGCGAGGACTTCAGGTCCAGGACCCCAACAATGCCAGCACCTCGTTGCGGCTGATGATGAAGTGGGGCGCCGCGGCCAGTTGATCAACACCCAAATGAGGGTCCAGTAGCGCATACAACAAGGGCTTCACCACCAGGTCCTACAGTTGCAGCTCCATCTGGAGTTGAGTGGTAAGTGTCCATGTGTTCTTGTCCAGCGTAGTGCATGTTGAGGTGTGGCTGTAAGGTGCACCTTGGCCTTATGTCTGGCATGCCCCATGTATGTATGTCTGTGTGGAGGGCCATGACAGTGCTGCATGTGAGTCCAGTCAAACGTGTTCCACATCAATGGTGTCTGTGTTGCAATGCATGATGTGCACCAGCATGTGACGACGCACACATTGTTTGCATGCCTGTGTCTGGACTTGGCCATGTTTGGGGTGTGAGACATGGATGCTCATGTCACCTTCATGGACATGCATGGTGTACATGTGCGTATGTCTGAGTAGTGAGTGTGTGACTGGAAAACGCCTGGATGCATCACACATGACCATCACGATGCGTGAATTAACTGATGCATCCCAGTTGACCATGAGTGCACTGTGACGGGAGGTAGACGTGGCAAGATGCATGACTGTCCGATGGTGTGTGTGCATGTGATGTGCATGTCCCATGATTCAAGTGAGTTCAGCCCCCCTTTTGATGGTCCCACAGTGCCTTCACCATGGATGCGAATGTCTGTTGCATGTGCCATGCTTGTTTGTGCATGTGTGTTACTTGTGTTAAACGGTAATTATATAATGCCTCCTTAGCATTTATATTGGCCTAAGCCTATTCACGCTACATGGAAAACCACATTGCAAAGTTCTGATTTTTGGGTTAACTTCGCCGCCATTTTAAGATTCATCCGCCATTTTGATTTTCACTTGTGTGTTCTCCGTTCTAAAATGGTGGACTCGGTTTCTTGACCTCACACAGAACAAAAATCCAACATGGCACCTGGATAGTTCAGCTACTCTCAGCACTTGCGCTTCCTACTCAACTAGCAATAATGAAGTGCGCCACACATCAGAAGGTACTAGATGATGTAGGGAGAGGGAACACTTTTGCTGACAGGATAGTATGTTACGAAGGAAGCCACAAATACTTGTACAATAGATGAAGGGATTGACTTGATAAAGAATATTCAAGCTGATGCCACTCCAGAAGAACTTAAACACTGGGCTGAGGGTTTAGCAAGTTTGGATGAGGAAGGCTGTTGGGTAGACAGTTCAAAAGGAAGATGGATGCTACCCGATGCATATGTCATCGCCATGGTCACAATGGCTCATGGTCCGACTCACATATGTGCTAGGAAAATCTGTAAATTACTAGAATCTGTCTAGGTAAATGTCAACATCTCAAAAACTGCTGAGCGTTTTATCCAGAATTGTATGGTTTGCTTACAGCATAATGCTGGGAAGGGTATGACAACACCAAGGGGTACTTTTGCCCCCCCCTCTATGCCTTTTGAAGTGATTCATTTTGACTTCATCGAGATGGAGCTCTGTTATAACTACAAATATGTCGTGGTAGTCATTTGTGCCTTTATCAAGTGGGTTGAAGCCTTCCCTGTGAAAGATGCTACAGCAATCACAATGGCAAAAACCATGCTTAAAGAATATTTTCCTAGGTTTGGTTTGCCAAGGGTCATCTTGTCGGATAATGGTCCACATTTTATCGCTGCTGTCATCCTGCAAGAATGCGTGGGATTACAGATCCGTAAATGGTTCCATTCGGCTAGACATGCTCAGAGTGCTGGACTTGTAGAACACCATAATGGTATCTAGAAGAATAAACTTGTAAAGGTCTGTGCCAGCAGTAATTTGAAATGGCCCGACACCTTACCTATAGAGATACTGTCCATGCGAACAAACCCACAGACTAAAACTGGATTCTCCCCCTATGAAATTACAATGGGGAGACCAGCAAATATTTGGAATTTGCCTAAACCTAAGAAACTGAAAGATGTGGCGCTTCTTGCTGAATACTGTGACCAGATAACACTTTTTTTATTTTATTTTTATTTGTTTAGTTGAAAAAAATACAACTTTTCAAATACATATCTATATAAATTCATACTAACAAGTGCATTTAAATCTTTATCAAATAAAAGATTTGTCATAAATTCATCTTACTTCATACCTAACAAATTCTCATAAAAAACACAATAAAACATACCCATAAAATATCAAATTCATTTTGTGAAATTAGTAAACTTATTCACAAGGCCACATATGATAAAAGAGCGATGTGCCCTTTCATTAGATTATGTTCATAGATTCCCGGTGCTCTCCTCTACACACTCTATAGCAGACAGAACAATATCTAAGAATTGTACAATTGCAATCTGTATTGTGATTCTTGGATTAGAAAGCAACTGTTGCCATATTTGGTACTGAGACATGTGATTCTGGAACAATAGTTTATCCTTAAAACATCTATTTCTCACCCTACTCACAACTTCGCATTCTACTAATAGATGTTCCAATGTTTCAATTTGATTCACTTCCATACAGTAACGACAATAATTTTTCTCATCAGTAATCATTCCTCTCCTTCTTAAAATGTCTCGTGCAGGCCATAAATTCAGTCTGAATCTCATGTATTTCCTCCGATGCATAGCGCAAGGGCATTTTTCCAAGTAGGAGGCTGTCATTCCATACCTTTTAAGTCCAAACAAACATATGTCAAAGTCTTTGAGAAGCATACACTTTTGGATAGTTTCAGCCCAATCATGCTGTAATATCTTAGTTTTTGCGCGCTCAGGATTTTCCATCAAAAGTGACACAGTTACATTGGCCATATACATAGCTTCCATTACACGCTCCCTCCAAACCCGTGGAAAGTTATTTTCAGACAAAAAGAGATTAAAGGCCACAGTTTGCAAAAAGCACAATTTGTCAACCCCTTCCAACACTTTCCGGAGGAAGGCACATTGCTTCCATATTACAGATGAATAGAGGGTCGATAATCCTAACTCATAGAGAATGAGTGCTAAAGAGACGCCATTAGGTAACTGAAACACTCTTTTCCAAAAGATGAATTCCATATTATCCCAATGCTTGCGTCTAATCGGCATCATGGCTTCAGCCCCATACAATAAGATTGGTGTAACCTTCATTTTGAAAAACGTAATAACGTGTTTCATTGAGAATTTACCAAATTCTTTGCACAATATCTTGGCTTGGGACACCATTGATGACAATTTGGCCTTCGCTTCACACATATACTGGATTTGTGATTTCCTCTGATGAATCACCACAACCAGATATCTGTACTGGCATGTAACATTCAATTGCTGTGTTGTAAATACCATCTCTGTTTATATACCTTAGACTTCCGACCTGGTCTGCAAATCATTACTTGAGTCTGCTCTAAATTTATACTCAAATGATTTTTCTGAGCATACATGTCAAGTTGATTTAACATGTTTTGTAACCTATGGGAGTCTGAGATAAAAGCACTAGGACATCAGCATATAATAGGTAGGGTATTCGTTGAATGCCAATCCGAGGTGGCTCACCTACACAAACTCTCAATGAAACACCAATGTCCAAAATGTAAAAATTGAATAAGAATGAAGCTAGGGCACAGCCCTGTTTCAACCCTCTCTGCGTAGCTATCACAGATGATAGCGTCCCATCAGTGGAAACACGTACCTGCATCGTTGTATTTGTGTGAAGCATAGTTATTAAGCTACTAACGTTTTGTGGCATTCATGTTCCTTTAGCTTCATCATCAGCAGGGAGCGATCGACTGAGTCGAATGCGGCTCTCAAGTCCACAAAAGCCAGATATAACAGACGCTTTTGCGACAATTGCTGCTCTTGAATCATCGAGATTGTGAATATGTTAGGGATCGTACCAAGGCCCTTTTCAAAACCAGATTGAAAACAATCTAACAAAATCATCCTTTCCGACCAACTCTTCAATTCATTCAGAATCAGCCTGCAATAAATTTTGCCCGGAGCATCAAGTAATGAAATAGGGCGATAACTGCCCGCCAGTTGCCTATCGCCCTTCTTATAAATCGGCACAGTTATTGCCTGAGTCCATGTCCGAGGCAATTTCTGTTCATTATTGATTGAAGTAAATATATGATACAGAATAGTTGCCCATAGCTCTGGGTGTTGCTGCATAGTATAATTTGATATTCCATCGGGTCCAACTGCCTTCGATTTACTAGCAGTTTTTATAAGATGTAGTATATCATCTTCATGAAAGGCTAAGTTGAACGTATCTGTTATGGTTGGCTATATAGCTGTACTGTTCACGGTAACAGCATAAAGATTATTGAAATGGCCACCCACAGATGCGGTTCAACAGCGGAATTCTGTAAACTGAACTGCTGCCGACCCAATACCTGATTCATCACGACCCACATTTTGGATATATTTTTATTGGCCATGATCCCCAACATATTGACTCCATCACGATGGTACAACTCCATTCTATATCTTTTTACCCAGTTGGTGTAGATGTTACGTAATTTTTTACTTTCAGCGGCTCTGAGAGGGGGGGAAACCTAATGAGTTTTCTTAATTCAGCGCGATGCATAGCTTTCTTCAATCGCATTGTATTGTCAAAAACATGTAAGTGCTGTATCCCTTTGTTATTAGCCCAGGTCTTCTTACTCTGACAAAAGGCTTGTATAGCATTGCTATAAACAATGCCAACACTGCCTGATTTGTAATGATCCCGCGCATTTGATTCACTCAATAGATCCCTAAAGTGTATAAGTGCATCCTCCGTCCATCAGAGCCGATTGCCACTTGTATTTACCACTAAGGATCCGTTTCCAGGTGGCTTCACAATAGAACGAAAAGTCTCTTGCACAGCCCATTCCATTGCCAACATATTGTGATCACTGGCCTCAGAGGCAATTAGCTTACATTCTTGAACCACTGGCCACAAGGCCCGATTCACATATATATAATCAATGATAGAGGTCAATTTGCCTTTATGCCAAGTTGGGCGGGGAGAAATGTCTGAAGAAAAGGCCCCATTGAGCCGGATAAACCCTCTAAAATGTATCAGACTTTTCCATCGTATCATTCTTTGATTATTCAAATCACTATTCTCGTCCATACATTTCAGATTTAAATCACCAGCCAATGTGAAAAATGTGATCAGCTGGTCTTCCGCCACCATATCTAGTAAATAGTTTATGTCTCTGAAGAAACATTCATCACTGAGAGCAACAGGATTCCAGTAAATGTTTAAAATAGCATGGCCGACAGATTGTGAAATGACTTTAACTAACATCATGAATTTGTAGAGTTGCCCATAACGTGGAAATTGTGCCCCGCTGTTTTTTAACAGCTACTAAGAGCCCCGACATAGGTCTTCCTTCAGCTGTCTCAATAGCTGAATTCATATGCACATCATATCCTTCCCAAATCGGCCTCAACGACAACCATGTCTCTTGCAAGAGGACCACATCAAACCTATCTATGTGATGTTGATTGTTATTTAGCAGATGTATGTGGCCTCTCGAGTTCCAACTAACCAAGGACAGGGTACAATTCGAAAGTACTGGGTCTAGTTATCCCTGCTGTGTGTTCCCATAGCAACAGCAAGGCTTGTTTGTAGATGTCAATTTGCTAACATTCCAAGACATTTTAGTATTTGATTCAGTGTTCTTGCGACGTGTTGAGGTCTCTTGCCTAGTTGCTTGGTCAGTGCTTAAAACAAACCCCAGTTGAAATAGGGAATCCTTCGCCTTTCATATGAGGTTCTGGACAACCCTTGAATGCATCCAAATTTTTAGTGCATTTAAATTGTCACTATTGACAAATTCAACTAGTGTCAGACACAATGTCTTCCAATTGCTGCACATCTGAAAAAATTGCCATCACCGCTCTGCGGTTTAAATCATATTGTATGCACGGCCCTGGCCTACAGGTTAAAACTAAGGAAAGTGGGGCAGGGTCTGATTTATGTTTAAATAATGGTGTTTTTTTTGTTGTCCCAATTCGAGAACTTTCAGGATTACCCGATTTCAAATTGGGGCTGTTATCGGCCTTACATTTTCCCAAGGCACTCTCAATTAGACGCATAACTAATCCAGATAGATCACTTGCTAAGTGCGAGTCCTCTACTATTGAGTTTCTAATGTCATCCTGAGGAGGTTTTTTATGACTCAATTGAGCAGATTCCATTTCGGGCATGTGTAACACTTCTCTTATTGTTAGGTCTCTTTTTGAATGGGCATCCTCAGCCACCGTCTTCTCACTGGTCGTATTCCCTTTTAGCGCACTACTAATCCCAGACGGTTGTGAAGCTGAAGTACCTACTGATTTTAAGGTCTCTAAAGGGGTTTGTGCTCTACCTGACATGTATGCATCTACCACCTGCCTTATTGCCTCTTTACTCAGGGTATTTTCAAGCATTTTGTTTGGGCTTTTGCTTACAGCTTTCCCATTCGGCACACATTCAGTGTTCGCACCAACCCTAATTATGGTGGGTGTCTCCTCTGACCGTGAGACTATGTTAATTAGTTCATCTAATGGAGGATAGTTCAGCGCATGTTTGGCCTGAAAATTCAAAGACCCCATTCTCTTTTTCTCTAGCCTTTGCTTCTCATATTTATCTTTGATTGCCTTGGAAGCCATTACATTAACATTGGAAGTGCTTTTGTTTTTAGGCAAATTAATCTATTTTATAAAACGTTTTGTTGCCGCACTTCCCGGGTGCTTTGTACTTACTATGTTTTTTGATAGTTTACCAGTGTTGCTCTCCACTGCTTTTTTTTGGATCAATTTCTCAGTATTTGGCCTACCCTTTAGTTGTTGGGAAGTATCTTTATCCAACAACTTTCCCTTATTGCAGCGATGTGCATAAACAGATGAAAACAAGGGATAATATTTTTTTTGTGAGTCCACACATATATCTACTCGGGATTCCCTATTCAGCTTCTGAGGATCTGCTGAGCAGTTTGAAAAGGGATCATAAATTATAGAGTCAATGCATGGCAAAACCTTCCACCCCTCGTTTGGCTCTATTTGACTGGGCACAATTACATCACTCACTTTGTGTCTTATATTTTGGTCAGTTTGACAAGAAACAGTGCACATGTTAATGTTAGATTGCTTAATGGATCCATTCACTTGTTGTACTTCCGACCTCAATGTGTCACAAACCGCCAACACCTGCCTTAATACTGGTTCATGGGCCGTCATACTTTTCTCCACTGTTTGGTATAAACTCCCCAATGTTTGTATGGCCAAATTCATTACATGCATAGCAACATCTATCGAGGTATCTATGCGTTGTAAACCAGCCAATGACTTTGTGCCATGTACGTCAATTTGTGTTCTATCGCTATCTTGACCTGTCATGGGGGACACAGTTTGGATTGTAGATTGTGATACTTCAGTAAACATCATAGGGGATTGAGACAGATTCTCAGATAACATTTGCTTAGAAAACACAGAATGATTAAGATCAAGATCAATCACAGCAACATCCTTCGATGTTAAATCTATATTAGTACACTCCATGGTCTGTGTGGAAATAGATTTAAAATCACGCAATGCAGTGTCCGTGATTGAATCATTACATATTGTTGCTTTCACAGCCTGCCCCAAGTCACTCAACGATTCTTGGGGAGGAGGCTGCGCCAGCACACCTACTAGGTTGTCAGGTAAAGGCAGAGTCCGCTCCTCAACCAACCTGGTTTTGGCTCTATGCGCCGAGAGGGACCCACTGCAGAACAACCGTATGTCCATGCTGTGAGAACCCCCCTCGGCTCCTTTGCTCCTTACCGGTGTGCAGCCCGCTGATGAAGGAGATTGCCGCTCCCCCTCCAATCGATCCGCTAAAGATGCGGGCATGCCTGCTTTAAGTGAAATACTACGCATAGCCCCAAGCTTATCACACTACCAGGGCGCGTGGCTTAGGAACAGAAAACTTCTCAGCCACGCCAACGCCGAAGCTACCACACGAGACCAAGAGACCAGGAAGTGCAGCCCCGCCTCCGTGCCGACAAGGCGAAGAGGCAAAGAGGCACTTCCTGGCACTTCGCTCGGTGCGCGCGCGCTGATGTGCGCGCGCCGTCTTATATGTAGTGAACGCCCTAGTGGGCGTGGTTTAGCTGTAAAAAGGAGAAAAGGAACGTTGTAAATATATGCTAATAATTAGCAAAGTACAAACTAGCTCGCCTGCCTGCTCGGTAAATTACCGAAAGTTCACACGTAAATAGTCCTTCAATGGGACGCTCCAACAAACAAAGTCCATGCAGGAGCTCCAATCGCAGAGCAGCAGCGAGACGAGGCAAAGAGGCACTTCCTGGCACTTCGCTCGGTGCACGAAGAAGAAGAGTTAATAGGTCTTCTGTCTAGGCAGGAGTTTGGGCCCTGGGTCCTCCTGGTCCAAACAGGAATTGGCCTTTTTTTCGTCTGCCCTTCCAGTTAACTCAAAACTTGTATTTCATTTAACAACAGGTGCAAGAAGCCCTCCCAGTTAAATACGAGGGGCCAGGTTACAGAATTCGACCCAGTGAATGGGTGCTCACAAAGTCATTTGAGAGAGCATCCAGTGTCGCACCGCGCTGGAGAGGACCGTTTCAGGTCCTGTTAGCCACACAGACTGCTGTATGAGTAGCTGGCCGATGACACTGGATACATGCCACACCCATCAATACAATACCTTTCCCTTTGCCACACGACGGAGAAGAAAAGAAGGAAACTGTTTGCTCTGCTTCTGGTGATCAATTGGTTTTGAACAACATCAAGGGTATTTCGGAGACTCTTCCTGAGCCTGTGGGGCCTTGGGAGACTGCTGCTTTGTCTCTGAATTCTTCTTAGGATCTTTCTGCACCCTTGAGTGGCCTTGCACCACTTCCGCCAGGAAGCAACAACACACTGTTCAAAGATCAAGCAGTGCCTGGAGTCATTAGGTACGATCTGCGTCCACAGCACTAGACTTACAGCACAGCACGGCTGTGCCAACAGGAAGTGGCTGGGACCGGCAAAAGTTATCTTCAATCAAGATAAATCACGTGGTCAGGACATCACCAACAAACAAACTTAGGAGTATATCGCAGAAACCTTCGGGGAAAGAGCTTCGAGGAACAATGCCTGTCGCTATCTCCACTCGTACGGAGCAACAGATCGATTGTGTGGTTAACAAAGACATTGGACAGAAAAATACATGGTCCGTGAGGATGTACTGTTTTCTTGTAATTATGTTAAGTGGTCTGACAGTAGTAATTGCTCTTCGGTTTTGGTACATTGAGCGGGTGCGTCCACTTGAAACTTTGATACCCACTGAGAGTGTTCACACTATGTCTTCTCCTTTTGTGCATCTGCACACTCTATCTCCTAGGGATTCCCAACACAGACAGAGATATCACGACAATACGCTTTTGTTAATCGTGAATGCGACCCATGCGATCTTGAACAGAACTAATTGCTGGATATGTTCAAATCTGCCACAAAACGGGGAAAACGGTTGGGCTGGTATATTCATCCTTTTCCTCTAACTACCGCATGCTATGCCTCTCTAATGGCATTATTCTTTGGTCGTTGGAATGACAGCATCTCAGGGAACTTTGACAGGACTAACTTGAAGGAGTTTGAAAGGCGAGTCCTGATGCCCCTGGGATGCTCCCTTTTCGCGAATAGGAGCAAGCTTAATGTTGCGTCTATTAGGCCTTCTGATAGACTTTCTAGACCTTTCCAATCATTAATTTCTTTCAAGATGGCTCCCGTAGGCAACCGGGATGTCACGCCTCCTTCCTACACTATAAATCAGAGCCCCAACTCTGTTTCCTTCTGCATACAAAGGAATGGTTCTCAGTCAATGGGTACTTTTGAGGGATGTACCAATATTGTGAATTTGACTAGTGAGGACAGACCCTTGTATGTAGGTGATCTGTTTATTTCATTTGTAGCAATGAAGCTTATCCTTGGCTACCTAGAGATTGGCAGGGTACTTGTTATTTGGGTATCTTGCTACCAGGGGTATATGTAGCTAGCACCTCTGAGGTCTCTAGGGCTCGTCCAAGGTGGGACAAGAACAGTGATACTCTTCACAAGTCATGGGTGATGTAGCAAAATCCTTTGTGCCATTTTGGGCACAGATCATGAATTCCGAGGATATTAGGAGACTAGCAAGAGTATTCGAGAGAACCATCAACCGGACCACCGATATACTCTACAATATGATGTTAGAACAGAAAGCAATTAGATTAGTGGCTCTGCAGAACCGATAGTGTTAGACGTCATCCTGGCTGAGCGTGGTGGAGTATGTAAATTGGTGGGATCTGCTTGCTGCGTTTTCGTACCTGACTCATCCCCTACCATATTCAAGGCAATACAAAATCTGCACATCCTAAATACAGAAGTACATGTTCCCGAGGGAAACTGGGATCTTAGTACTTGGTTCTGGGACTTTATACGGTCTTGGGGATGGAAACTCTTTTCAGTCTTAATGGTAATCCTTGGTATTCTATTGTTCTGTTGTTGTTTCATACAATGTCTTCCTGTCATATGTTCAATGTTAGAAGGATGTTGTGTGCAAACTGTAGGAACATTAGGACCGAAAATACACGCACCCGAGAAGATGACTAATGTTTTTGGAATGAAGGATATTACTGTCAAAGATTTGATGGCAATTGATATACCTGATGAATGTGATTCAGTATGTACGGACACTGAAATGCAGAGTTACGAGTAAAGCAAATATTTTTAGTAGGGCTCTTGGCTTAGGAAAAAAGGAGGGTTTGTTAAACGGTAATTATATAATGTCTCCTTAGTATTTATATTGGCCTAAGCCTATTTGCGCTACGAGGAAAACCGTGTTCGTGTTGCAAAGTTCCGAATTTTGGGTTAACTTCGCTGCCATTTTAAGATTCATCCGCCATTTTGATTTTCACTTGTGTGTCCTCCGTTCTAAAATGGTGGACTATGTTTTCAACTTGAAGCCAAGCCTTCCGACCTTTGTGTTCTGTTAATGTTTATGTTGTCCGAGAGCCGACTGTTTAAACTAAGCCCCGAAGGCAGCCCACACCACAGGGGACCCCCCCTACACCCGTCACCACACGCACAGCCCTTTCCACGCAATTTGGCTGGCACCAGCGGGGCATGCGATTTCACAGGGGTATGCAAAGCACTATTCATATGATTTGACTGGTGCGAGCGGGATAGGCAATTTCACGGGGGTACACAAGGCCCTTTTCACGCGATTTGACTGTTGCGAGCGGGGTACACAATTTTGCGGGGGTAAGCGAGGCATTTTTCACGCTATTTGACTTGCATGAGCGGGGTACAGTGTTTCATTTAGGGTACGCAAGGCACTTTTCACACAATTTGACTGTCGCGAGCGGGGAACAGGTTTTCGTGGGGGTACACAAGGGACTTTTTAATGTGATTTGACTGGCGCGAGTGGGATATGGGATTTCACGGGGTACGCACGGCACTTTTCACATGATTTGACTGGCGTGAGTGAGGTATGGGATTTCACGGGAGTACGCAAGGCACTTTTCATGCGATTTGACTGGCGTAAGCGGGGTACGGTCCGATTTTTCACGCGATTACGATGGAGGGGGGCTGTGTGCTGGAGCAAGGATAGCGCAGGGCCTTTGTGCTGTATTGGACATTTCACTGGCTTTTTCATGCGCATGGGGCGGTGTTTGGGGCGTAACTGGAGGTTCCGTGCGCCACGGATGGTAATGGCTCGGGAAATCCATGAATATGCGGTGTGCAAAAGTGCTGTTTTGCGCTGCGCCTGGCGCACAAGTGTCACATGCTCCCTCTCTGCATGAGGCGTGTGCGCTGCTTCTGCGCTGGATTCCATGCATTGTGCAATTAGGCTGTAACCTGCAGGTAAATGAAATTGTAAAATCTGTATATTACCATCCTAAACTGTTAAAACCTCTGCTACCGCTTTTCTTAGATAAAGATCGCTCACTGGTAGTTGGTCCACTAATACATTCTAGATTAGATGATTACAACGCCCTACTAAGAGAAATTACAAAAGGTCAAATACAACGTCTGCAGGTTGCTCAAAATGGAGCCATTAGGCTGGTTTATTCACTGCCCAGGCGCTCGTCCATTTCTCAGTTTTGGAGAAAACTTCATTGGTTACCGATACAGCAAAGGGTCATGTTTGAGACCCTCTGCCTAATTTTTAAATGTCTCAGAGGGACTGCCCTTATATATTTTTCTTCAAAGATTCTTTCTTACCAACCAGATCACTGCCTACGATCCTCAGGACAATACCTTTTGGTGGTTCAACCATCAAAATATGCTTCCTGGGGTGATAGACGTTTATCTTGTGCAGGTCCCTGACCTCAAACTCACTGCCCTATTATCTTCAGAAAATGTAATCCCTTTTTGAATTCAGGAGAAAGTTCAAGACTTATCTCTTTGAATAATTGTTATTGATAAATCTGACTCCCTGGCTAATCTTTTGCTTGGCTCCAAACGGATGGGTGCAATATAAACGCAAAAATCTAAATCAATAACATCAATCAAATGGACTGTGTTTACTGTTGGAAAAGCACAAGCAAGACATTAATGCTGTGGACCATGAACATTCATCACAGCAAACTATTGCAGTTGAAATTCACGTCACATGTTCAAGCAGTTGCGTTTAGAAAAACAATGTAATGATTCCACATCTCATTTCACAATGAGAACATAAATATTGGTATAGATACCAGTGTATGGCATGTTGGAAGGCGGCTGTCCATGCATAACTGTGGGTGTAAAATGATTAACGCAGGACTGCAGAATAGAAACGTAGTCACACAAAAGTGATGGCACAACGCAGACCATTTTCTGGGGTGGAAGTAAAGAATGGTATTGGTATGGGGTATGGAGACTAGTTTACTGGTGAGAGGGCAGCAGTAAAGGTCTTCTGGGTTTTTCCCAGTCCTGTGCTTGGTGTTACATCACGTGGAACCTGAAAGGTGAGGTACCCTAATTGGTTTCAGACTTTCCCTGGCCCACTGTTTTATTGTTTCATTTTGCCTACTACGTTGAAAGATTCTGCTGTTCTTTGTATTATAGTATGATGGACCTCCACACGTTGGACTTTCTTTATCAAGTAAGAACATGTGTCTTACCATGAGGTTCAGCCAAGGAAGTGGTAAAGTGCTGTGAATGCTGCACACTGATGTTTTTTCACTTTCATATCTAAAAGACTGACTTTGAAAGCCCTTGTACAATGTTGGAAGAGTAGCTTTGCCCTAACACTTTTTCACTAAATATCTGACATTATCCCCCTAATGTACCTCCTCTGAATCCTTCATTACCTCTAGTCATATGGTACAGTGTGGAGATGTTGTGTCACCACATTTATATCAGTGCAATAATCACTATCCTCAGACTCATAATAAGTAGATTTTGGTGGTGTTGGAGGAGACATCATGCACCTATGCACTTGGTTCTTCCCTCTCATCAATAGATACAGGGCCTGGTTTACAAAAGTATTTTTAAATAGGAAATTCCCTTTGAATTTTTTTATTTGTAAATCAGGCCCACAATCTGTAATTCCTTTCCCACTTTGGCCCCAGATACAGTGGGCTAAACTCCCTGCATGCCTTTCACATTACATACAATATAATTAAAGAGACGTAATGCACTCTCTAGCCTTACAGGATTTCTAGGATTTGCACATTGCAACAAGTATTTGGTCTGGTCAATAAAAGATGGCACATGGATATATAGCCACTGAATCCAATCTCATATAACAATTCTTTGATGTTCTCCTCCTCAAGGTAGTGTGAGACAGGCATGGTGTCAAGAGAGACACAGACTCAAAAGTAACGGTTTTGAAAAACTTTATTGTCAAACATTGTGGGGTTGGTGTAATACCTACCTGGCCCTAACTCTAAGGGTGTTGCTCCCTCGACTGATGCTTCTTAGGGTTGTGGATGTCCGTAAGAACAAAACCAACATTTTTCTGTGTCCAAACCTATGCTTGACCTCACTCTTAGACCAAATATGATAGGGGGTTTTCTTAAAGGAAAAATGGTGGCTCAAAAATATAGACCATAGCTGATTTCAGGTAGCCTTACCAAAAGGTATGGGTCTGCCAGTTTCAAAAATAGTTCACCTCAAAAGGGTTGACCTCAGAACCTTCTACATAGGGCTTGTGCAGCAAGTCAATAGAGTTACAAGGTCTCTGAGTCTATTGGGGCTCCTCTCCCTGAGCTTCAATTCTTCCAGTTCCCAAAAATAGACACAGTTCCTGTTAGGCCTCTCAGGGTTACCTTCCCCAAGCCTAGGCCTTTCCTCTAAGGGTCACAGTGTCTCGTGGGCCTCTCAGGGATGCCTTCTCCAAGCATAGTCCCCTTTGATTCAAAATGAAAAGATTGTTTCTTTGAGGCCCCTCATGGCTCCTTTCCGCAAGGTCTAGGCCTCTCTGATCATTATAACAGTGTTCTTTACAATTCCTGTTGGGCCTCTCAGGGTTCCCTTCCCCCAAGCTTCCAGGCTCCTCTCTCTGCTGCCTTCAGCTCCTTGGCCTCCAAGTTCCATCCATCAACCAAAACTTGCTCATTGCTTCTGGCAGAACCACACCTTGTATAGTATAGTGGAGAGTCAAGTGGAGTCTGGCTCAATTAGTGGGACAACCTAATGGTGTTATATAGCAGGCATCTCCATGCTGTTCCTAAGGATAATCCTCATTGCTCTTGATCACCTCTTCCTTGTCTCAGTACTTATTGAAAAAGGGGGTTGGGAGATGGGGTTAGATTGGGAATACCCCATGAAGGCTGAGGGATAGTGTGTTGGTGGTCAATTGGGAATGGGGAATACCATATGTCACCCTTGGGCATTCTCCTCCCAATCCACTGTGACCCTCCACTCAGGTGATCCTCCATCACTTCGCAAACCAGGGTTGGGATCCAAAAGCAATGGCCATTCCCTGGCCACCTGAATAGTGATCCAACCATATGCCAATAGTACTGCAATAATGCCATGAAAAGTCAAAAATAATGGTGTACTCCAGCAAAACATGTAACTATACCTTTTGCTGGAAAATCATGTGGAAATCAATGAAAACTGTTAACGCGTATACCTATTAGGGCTACAACATTTCAATCGACCGCAGCTTTGGCTCCATTTTGAGAAATTGAAAGAAATTGCAGTTTTTATAGCCCAGATGAAAAAGCTGAATTGGAAGTTTTACAGATATTCACTTCTTCCATTGGTTACGTTTTATCGAGCTAAAATAATTTGTGCCCTTGACATTGAAATTCTTTTAAACTATAAGGATTTGCAATGGCAAAATCTTGAGCGCTTCATCTGGTGAAAAGTTCTGGATTGCCAAACTGTGTGCCTGTCTGTACAATAAGTTTTGAGTTTGGCCTTATGATTAAGAGTACCTTAGACCTTTATAGAAAGATTTTTGACCCCTCAACATTTTCAATGTTCATGAAACATAATGAGTTGATGATGAAAGCACTATATAAATATAATAAATACAAATACAAAAATAACTATTATACGTCATTGACAAATTGGGGGGAAGAATGTGTAGTATTGTGTGCAAATCCAGAGAAATCTTTATAGTTTTGCCAAACAAAGTGACGCAAACCCTTTGGGATCAGGATTGGAAACTCAGTAGAGCCTCCATCACTAAATATTCACTAAATATTCACTCTGCTGTGATCTATTGTGAAAAGGCCTATCAACAAGTGGAGCCTTGTATAGAAAAATGTCAGTGTCCTAAATGGAGGTGGACATTTTTGAGAGTGAAATTCAATTCCTGGCCCTCTCTTGAGTTGCAGGGGGGCCAGAGTATGCATTCCAAGAGAAAAAATGTGTTTGGGATTTTTTATAGGAAGGGGGCGATTGAGACATTAGAACATCTGGTAAAGGAGTACCAAATACCTTCCAGAAAATATATAAACATTTTAGCGGGTTTCTTAAGGAAAGTAGGTTACAAGTCCCATGACAGTTTTGGAGTGAGATAGAAGCAGGAGGTTGCATTTTCCTCTCACTGGCAACTATTAGATGTTTAAATGACATTATTAATTCTGATTAGAACAATTAATTATGGATAAGAGGGTTCTTTTAACTTTGATCAGATACATTACTTTTTTGTGAATTGAGAGTTTAAAGTCGATTTGTATGTCTTAATGGCATTTAGTATAATGTCATCTAACTTTTGTCTGAATATTTAAATTGTTTGGTATCGTTGATAAAATATGTGTAAAGTTTGTTTACAAACTATAGCACAATAAAAAAATAAAAAAATAATAACACCATCAAATTTTCAAAAGTCCTTACAAAAAAATAAGGTACTTCAATTGCAGGATGGGGCGATCGGGATGCATGTTCAATATTAATGTCTCGAGAGGGAAAAAGGGCAGAAAAGAAATGCAGGACAGGATAACAATACACAATTAAGTTGGCATAAAATTTCCCAAAATAATGAATCTAAACTATACCAAATATATATTGCAATGATACCAAATGAAGGCCGGGAGCCCTGAGAAACTGTAAACATGCAGAAAAGCAGATTTGGAAAAGTAAACTATTCTATGAGAACCACAATTCCAAAAAGGCAGAAAACTTAACTTCTTTGATGTAACAACGGTATTAAGACAATGAAGAAACAGCTTTCCTTCGGACAACCTCCTGAACAAGATTTAAATTAGAAGTGAGACAGGTGTTGAGGTGTATGAATATAAGCCCATGAAATATATGCACCAGTAATCTAGCAAAAAAAGAACAAAATAATGAGATGTACAAATAAAACACGAACATGAATACATTACCAATATATACTACTAAAGTTGTAATGAATATGAGAAGACTAAAATAGAAAATAATAATATAGAATTGACAAAATTCCAATTGGTGAATTTAAACAAATGTCCAATCCGCAGGTCTTTTGAGAGAATGTGCTGCGGCAATCCTGTATCTATATATTTGTGTTTCTACGCCTTTGTAGGTTGCTCTTCACATGGAGGGGTGCCATTTTAGCAATAGGTTGTGATGTTGCAGGCATTGGCATAAGACAACACACATTATACATTGATTTTCAATCATACATTATCTGTTTCACATATTTTCAATACTTATATATTTAATTTCCCTTGTTTCCTTTCACAGAACATGCAAGCATCATGGGGCTGCAATGTGGAAGGTGAATGTTTTTTTCCCTCTATTTTGTTTTCGGCTTTCCTTATTTATAGAAGTCTTTACAAGTTGCAGTGTTGCACAAACTACATGTCGACTACAAATCACGATGTGTTCAAAAAATTATTTTCTGTGAAATGAAACAAGGACAACAAACTGAACTCAGAAGGTTTGGAAAATAAATTGAATACATAACATTCAAGGAATTTAGGGGGTAATTCATAGAATTCAGCGCACAAGTGGCGCACGCGGCTGGCGCACAGTGTGCGCGTGCGAATCCCTGCGCCAGCCGCGTGCGCTAAAATCCATTTCCGCGCACAGCGTATTCATGGATTCCAGCCACCAAAACCAGCCGTGGCGCACAGTGGCGCAGCGACCCTGCAGCAGCGCCAGTTACGCCCCCAAGAACGCCTCTCGCGCAGGGAAAAGCCATCAATATACCCAATCCAGCGCAAAGGGCTGCGCTAACCCTGTACCAGCACAGCAAGCGGGCTACGTGTATCACTGGGGTGCGCGGGAAGTACCTCACGCGATTGGCCCCGTGCGAGCAGGATACGCGTATTTCAGGGGTGCGCGGGAAGTTCCACACGCAATTTCATCATGGTACGTGTATTTCAGGGGTGAGCGGGAATTTCCACACGCGATTGGGCCCGTGCGAGCAGGGTACGCGTATCTCAGGGGTGCGCAGGAAGTTCCAAACGCGATTCCATCAGGGTACGTGTATTTCGGGGTGCGCATGAAGTTCCACACACGATATAAGCAGGGTACGTGTATTTCAGGGTGCAGGGGAAGTTACACACGCGATTTCCGCAGGGTGCGTGTATTTCAGTGGTGCGCGTGAAGTTCCACACGCGATATCAGCAGGGTATGTGTATTTCAGGGTGCAGGGGAAGTTACACACGCGATTCCAGCAGGGTACGAGTATTTCAGGGGTGCGCGGGAATTTCCACACGTGATTGGGCCCGTGAAAGCAGGGTACACGTATCTCAGGGGTGCGCGGGAAGTTCCACACGCGATTCCATCAGGGTACGTGTATTTCAGGGTGCGCGTGAAGTTCCACCCACGATATCAGCAGGGTACGTGTATTTCAGGGTGCAGGGGAAGTTACACACGCGATTTCCGCAGGGTACGTGTATTTCAGTGGTGCGCGTGAAGTTCCACACGCGATATCCGCAGGGTACGTGTATTTCAGGGTGCGCGGGAAGTTCCACACGCGATTCCATCAGGGTACGTGTATTTCAGGGTGCAGGGGAAGTTACACACGCGATTTCAGCAGGGTACGTGTATTTCAGGGGTGCGCAGGAATTTCCACACGCGATTGGGCCCGTGCGAGCAGGGTACGCGTATCTCAGGGGTGCGCGGGAAGTTCCACACGCGATTCCATCAGGGTACGTGTATTTTGGGGTGCGTGTGAAGTTCCACACGTGATATCAGCAGGGTACGTGTATTTCAGGGTGCAGGGGAAGTTACACACGCGATTTCCGCAGGGTACGTGTATTTCAGTGGTGCGCGTGAAGTTCCACACTCGATATCAGCAGGGTACGTGTATTTCAGGGTGCGCGGGAAGTTCCAAACGCGATTCCATCAGGGTACGTGTATTTCAGGGTGCGGGGGAAGATTCAAATGCGAAATCAGCAGGGTACGTGTATTCCAGGGGTTCGCGGGAAGTTCCACACGCGATTCCATCAGGGTACGTGTATTTCAGGGTGCAGGGGAAGTTACACACGCGATTTCAGCAGGGTACGTGTATTTCAGGGGTGCGCGGTAATTTCCACACGCGATTGGGCCCGTGCGAGCAGGGCACGCGTATCTCAGGGGTGCGCAGGAAGTTCCACATACGATTCCATCAGGGAACGTGTATTTCAGGGTGCGGGGGAAGTTTCAAACGCAAAATCAGCAGGGTACATGTATTCCAGGGGTGCGCGGGAAGTTCCACACGTGATTCCATCAGGGTACGTGTATTTCAGGGTGCAGGGGAAGTTACACACGCGATTTCAGCAGGGTACGTGTATTTCAGGGGTGCCCGGGAATTTCCACACACGATTGGGCCCGTGCGAGCACGGTACGTGTATCTCAGGGGTGCGCGGGAAGTTCCACACGCAATTCCATCAGGGTACGTGTATTTCAGGGTGCGGGCGAAGTTTCACACGCGAAATCAGCAGGGTACGTGTATTCCAGGGGTGCCCGGGAAGTTCCACACGCGATTCCATCAGGGTACGTGAATTTCAGGGTGCAGGGGAAGTTACACACGCGATTTCAGCAGGGTACGTGTATTCCATGGGTGCGCGGGAAGTTCCACACGCTATTCCATCAGGGTACGTGTATTTCAGGGTGCAGGGGAAGTTACACACGCGATTTCAGCAGGGTACGTGTATTTCAGGGGTGCGCGGGAATTTCCACACGCGATTGGGCCCGTGCGAGCACGGTACGCGTATCTCAGGGGTGCGCGGGAAGTTCCACACTCAATTCCATCAGGGTACGTGTATTTCAGGGTGCGGGCGAAGTTTCACACGCAAAATCAGCAGGGTACGTGTATTCCAGGGGTGCCCGGGAAGTTCCACACGCGATTCCATCAGGGTACGTGTATTTCAGGGTGCAGGGGAAGTTACACACGCGATTCCATCAGGGTACGTGTATTTCAGGGTGCAGGGGAATTTACACACGCAATTTAAGCAGGGTATGTGTATTTCAGGGGTGCGCGGGAATTTCCACACGCGATTGGGCCCGTGCGAGCAGGGTACGCGTATCTCAGGGGTGCGCGGGAAGTTCCACACGCGATTCCATCAGGGTACGTGTATTTCGGGGTGCGTGTGAAGTTCCACAAGTGATATCAGCAGGGTACATGTATTTCAGGGCGCAGGGGAAGTTACACACGCGATTTCCGCAGGGTACGTGTATTTCAGTGGTGCGCGTGAAGTTCCACACGCGATATCAGCAGGGTACGTGTATTTCAGGGTGCGCGGGAAGTTCCACACGTGATTCCATCAAGGTACGTGTATTTCAGGGTGCGGGGGAAGATTCACACGCGAAATCAGCAGGGTACGTGTATTCCAGGGGTTCGCGGGAAGTTCCACACGCGATTCCATCAGGGTACGTGTATTTCAGGGTGCAGGGGAAGTTACACATGCGATTTCAGCAGGGTACGTGTATTTCAGGGGTGCGGGGGAATTTCCACATGCGATTGGGCCCGTGCGAGCAGGGTACGCGTATCTCAGGGGTGCGCGGGAAGTTCCACTTACGATTCCATCAGGGAACGTGTATTTCGGGGTGCGGGGGAAGTTTCACATGCGAAATCAGCAGGGTACGTGTATTCCAGGGGTGCGCGGGAAGTTCCACACGCGATTCCATCAGGGTACGTGTATTTCAGGGTGCAGGGGAAGTTACACACGCGATTTCAGCAGGGTACGTGTATTTCAGGGGTGCGCGGGAATTTCCACACGCGATTGGGCCCGTGCGAGCACGGTACGCGTATCTCAGTGGTGCGCGGGAAGTTCCACACGCATTTCCATCAGGGTACGTGTATTTCAGGGTGCGGGCGAAGTTTCACACGCGAAATCAGCAGGGTACGTGTATTCCAGGGGTGCCCGGGAAGTTCCACACGCGATTCCATCAGGGTACGTGTATTTCAGGGTGCAGGGGAAGTTACACACGCGATTCCATCAGGGTACGTGTATTTCAGGGTGCAGGGGAAGTTACACACGCGATTTAAGCAGGGTATGTGTATTTCAGGGGTGCGCGGGAATTTCCACACGCGATTGGGCCCGTGCGAGCAGGGTACGCGTATCTCAGGGGTGCGCGGGAAGTTCCACACGCGATTCCATCAGGGTACGTGTATTTCGGGGTGCGTGTGAAGTTCCACAAGTGATATCAGCAGGGTACATGTATTTCAGGGTGCAGGGGAAGTTACACACGCGATATCCGCAGGGTACGTGTATTTCAGTGGTGCGCGTGAAGTTCCACACGCGATATCAGCAGGGTACGTGTATTTCAGGGTGCGCGGGAAGTTCCACACGTGATTCCATCAAGGTACGTGTATTTCAGGGTGCGGGGGAAGATTCACACGCGAAATCAGCAGGGTACGTGTATTCCAGGGGTTCGCGGGAAGTTCCACACGCGATTTCATCAGGGTACGTGTATTTCAGGGTGCAGGGGAAGTTACACATGCGATTTCAGCAGGGTACGTGTATTTCAGGGGTGCGGGGGAATTTCCACATGCGATTGGGCCCGTGCGAGCAGGGTACACGTATCTCAGGGGTGCGCGGGAAGTTCCACTTACGATTCCATCAGGGAACGTGTATTTCGGGGTGCGGGGGAAGTTCCACATGCGATTCCATCAGGGTACGTGTATTTCAGGGTGCAGGGGAAGTTACACACGCGATTTCAGCAGGGTACGTGTATTTCAGGGGTGCGCGGGAATTTCCACACGCGATTGGGCCCGTGCGAGCACGGTACGCGTATCTCAGTGGTGCGCGGGAAGTTCCACACGCATTTCCATCAGGGTACGTGTATTTCAGGGTGCGGGCGAAGTTTCACAAGCGAAATCAGCAGGGTACGTGTATTCCAGGGGTGCCCGGGAAGTTCCACACGTGATTCCATCAGGGTACGTGTATTTCAGGGTGCAGGGGAAGTTACACACGCAATTTCAGCAGGGTACGTGTATTTCAGGGGTGCGCGGGAATTTGCACACGCGATTGTGCCCGTGCGAGCAGGGTACGCGTATCTCAGGGGTGCGCATGAAGTCCCACACGCGATATCAGCAGGGTACGTGTATTTCAGGGTGCAGGGGAAGTTACAGATGCAAAATCAGCAGGGTACGTGTATTCCAGGGGTGCGCGGCAAGTTCCACACTCGATTCCATCAGGGTATGTGTATGTTGGGGTGCGGGGGAAGTTCGACACGTGATTCCATCAGGGTACGTGTATTACAGGGGTGCGTGGGGAGCACCACATGTGAATTGCACGTGTGGGCCCTCCCAGGTGTTCCCTCTACACCCTCCATGGCCCCTGCAGGTGGCCCACACCACAGGGGCCTACCCTGCACATGTCCTGCAGGCACCCCATCCACCATGGCCATGCCCCCCAGCCAACCCACATGTCAACTTGCACTACTGCCCACCAACGCATGTCCCCCTGCACTCCCAGCCACCAGGGGCACCCTCCACCAGGCCCCCACCCATGTCTCCCACCAGCCCCCACCCCCCCAGCAGTGCAGGGGCAGCCACCACCAGGCCCCCACCCATGTCTACCACCACCCCCACCCACCCAGCAGTGCAGGGGCAGCCACCACCAGGCCCCCACCCATGTCTCCCACCACCCCCACCCCCCAGCAGTGCAGGGGCAGCCTCCACCAGGCCCCCACCCATGTCTCCCACCACCCCCACAACCCAGCACTGTGGGGCACCTGCCAGCAGGCCCCCACCCATGTCCAACTCACTTTCCCCACCACCCCCACCCCCCAGCAGTGCAGGGGCAGCCTCCACCAGCCCCCCACCCATGTCTCACACCACCCCCACCCCCCAGCAGTGCAGGGGCAGCCTCCACCAGGCCCCCACCCATGTCTCACACCACCCCCCACCCCAGCACTGCAGGGGCAGCCCCCACCAGGCCCCCACCCATGTCTACCACCACCCCCACCCCCCAGCAGTGCAGGGGCAGCCTCCACCAGGCCCCCACCCATGTCTCCCACCACCCCCACCCTCCCAGCTGTGCAGGGGCAGCCACCACCAGGACCCCACCCATGTCTCCCACCACCCCCACCCCCCAGCAGTGCAGGGGCAGCCTCCACCAGGCCCCCACCCATGTCTCCCACCACCCCCACCCCCCAGCACTGTGGGGCACCGGCCAGCAGGCCCCCACCCATGTCCAACTCATGTTCCCCACCACCCCCACCCCCTAGCACTGTGGGGCACCTGCCATCAGGCCCCCACCCATGTGCAACTCATGTTCCCCAGCCAACATCACAATCTAGATCCCTGGTCCCTATGGTCAGCCTCCAAATGCAAAACACCCACCCGAGTATTGCATCCACCCTCTCATAATTTGCAATTACATCACAGAACACCAATTGCAAGTTCCGAAACAAACACATTTCCCTCACATACACCCAATGGGTGTCAGTGAATCTCAAAACACATGTCATGAAATGCATGAAACCAATGAGATACCACACATTGAAGTTCACCAAAAATAATATGTATTAAAGGAAACATCAATAGAATGAGAAATGAAGAAACAGAAACGTGAATGTACAAAAATGAAAAGAAGCATGTCCGTCAAAAAAATCAAAACCAAAAATAAAAATCCAAAGTAATGTCCAAAGTCAATGTCCACAAAACAAAATCCAATGGGAAATAAAAAAGAAAGCCATTGCTCCATGGTTAAAAATAGAAAAAAAAATACAATCCAACTGTCAACTAAGTACATGGGAACAATCCAGGGTCCATTATCCCAACAAAATAAAGGAAACCTATCTAACTACACTAATAAAATAAACTATATACAAAAATTTGGCCAATGTCCGAAAGGTCCAAATAAAATAAAAACAAAAATGAAACCTAACACTACCTAGAAACTATGTACAAGGGCAGCGGGCTAGTTTCAAGGCTCACTTGTGGATGTTCCGGGCCAGGGCATCATCGAACTCCTCCTCAATGTCCCGGAGGCGGTCCTCCTCCATGGCCCTGAGGGTCCGCAGGGCCGCCGACGTGTCCACCTCCAAACCCCTGCGGATTGCCTCGAGGCACTCGGCCCGCCTCAGGGCCCTCCGCATGGAGTTCTCCGCCCTGACCATTGTGAGCCGTGCCTCTTCCGCCCGCTGCCGCTCCGCATCTAAGGCGTGGCCCAACCGCTGCCACACGGAAGACACTCTCTGTCCTGGGTCCTCCTGCCCTCTGGCCGATGCCTGCCCCTCCGATGTCGAAGGCCCCGAGCCTTCATGGCTCCCACCACGTTGCTGCTGCTGCTGTGCCTCTGCCCGTGCACTGCCTCCTGCTGCCTGCACATCCTCCGCCGGCTGGGGTGCAGTCGTAGATGTGGCCACCCCTGCTGGACGTCCGACTCCCGACTGTGGCAGGGATGCCTCCTCCACCAGCCTGGCCGCACCGTTAGAGGCAGCTCCACAGGGCACCCAGGTGACTGATGGGTGGGAAGATGGCACAGAGAACGACTGGCATGTAGGGGGTCCAGTTGAGGAGGGGGTCGGAGCAAGCCCCATCAGACGGAGGAATCCGGCTTGGGTGACCTGTCCCAGCAGGCTGACGTAGTCAACGAGCCATTTGAGATGACGTGCAGTCTCTCCATGAAAAGACTGCAGGTCACCTCGCATGGCCCGTTGACGCAACGCCACACCAGCCAGGACAGGCTCAACCCGGACCTGGATAGCCACGTCCGCAGGCAGAGGAAGGCCAGTTGACGTGAGCTCATCCCCTGCCTGAAAACGGGTCTGGACGTAGGCATCCCTGCTGGTGCAAGATGATGCAGGGACAGGATCGGGGACAGGATTGCACACAGGCACCTCCGCGGCGGCCTGTGCTGCCTCCTGTCCCTGGTCCTGCACTGCACCACTAGCACCAGTGAGATACCCACCTCCAGACCCCGTCTCTGGTGCTTGCACGGCCTCCTCCTCCACCAAACCCCCCACCAACCTGGATGACTCCGTGCCATCTTCCCCTGTTGGGCCCTGTGGGGTCCCAGCTGCCCTTTCTGCTGCCGAGGAGTCCAACTCCAACCTCCGCCTCTTGGACTTCCCCCCGGCAGCTGCGGCCTGGGACGCGGCACCGGACTCCTCACTCCCCGACGAGGGAGGGGAGCCGGGCCTTGCGTCTCAAGCTGGCAGTGGGATCCCCGCCACTGTGCTCCACAGCACCTTCTCCGCCCTCTTCATCAGTTGACTCTGCAGACAGGGAGAAACAAAACACAGGCATCAGGGCACTGTACAATGGACACATACACACATGACAGTTGTACATGAGTGGCATTGGCAAACCTCAGACATGTCATCACAATCCCCAACACACATGTCATCACAACTCGCACACATGAGCCATACCACAGCCATATCGCAACTGCCACCACCATCCATACACATACAACAGCATGAGCAGCCAAAGGTGAGCCAGACATCACATGCAACACAGGAAGTGCACCACACATGTACACACACCACCACACTTGCATGCATGTGTACACCTCTGCCAAGTGTCGCACTGTTCAGACGGGCATCCATGTCACATCTGCCAATCAGGCTTCCACATACCGATGTAACATGCATCCATGTTGCATCACTGTTGCACCCTTGTCAAATACACACACATGCACATGTACACAGTGCTGATACATGCAGCCGAAAACAACATACATGCGTGACATCACGGACATGTCTACTTACATACACATTCATCCAAACATGTGTGCCCACACAACTGCATTTGGCATGCAAGCCTACACACACAAGCACCATCCATGTCTCACACATTACAGCCCTCGCATGTGTCAGCCCCACGGCCCTGTACACCCCCACCCATACTCGACCCCATACAAACAGATGTGCAACCTGCACACTACTGAATAATCACCACACGCACTGCTCACAATCAAGATGCATGTACACTCACCGCTCGACTCCAGACGGGTCTGCTTCTCAAGGACCTGGACGTGGAGCGCTGGGGATATGCGTTCCAGGACCCTCATCTGTTCTTCCGACAAGTGGCCCCGGCGCCCCTTGGCATCCGCTGCCTTCAAGAGGCGCCGGGCCTTATTCAGGGTCCTGGACCTGAAGTCCTCCCAGCGCTTCCTGACATGTTGTAAGTCGCGGACTGCCACCCCCTCCGCGTTGATGGCAGTCACGATGTCAGTCCAGATCCAAGTCCGTCCTTCCTTGTCGGCGCGGGAACTTCCGAAGAGGGTATCATACTGCCCCAGGACTTGCTCCACCAGGACACCAACTTTGGTGGCACTGAAGCTGGTGCCCCTCTGCCTCTCTGGCCGGGGGTTGTCAGTGGTCACAGATGGTGTTTGCCCCGACATGACAACCCCAGAGGCAGGTGTGGGTGGGCAACTGGGTCCTGGGGCTGGGCTGTGGAGCGATGGAATCCCAGTCGGGAGTCTTCGGTTCCAGCAGGGGTGGTCACAGCAGCAGCACCCCTGGCTGATGTGCAGGCAGCAAATGGCAGTGCACGTGGGCAGCAGGCAGTCAGGCAGCAGCAGATGGCAGGTGGGAGCGTGCTCGGGGCTCTGGGGGGCAGTAGTTCGGCCTTCTGGGCAGGAGCGTGGTCTTCCGTGTGCTTACACGTGGCCAGCTTGGTACGGAGTGATTTGGCACGTGAAAATCCTGCACGTCAGCGTGAAAACCGAGGAAAGGCCCTTAGCGCGTAAGCGCGTCAGCACGCATACGCGATTCTATTGGACCAAAGGCCCCCAGCGCGTAAGCGCGTCTGTGACGTGACCCGCACGGATGTTTCCCACACAGCACGTGATGACAGAGCACACGTGGAAAGACTGCACGTCAGAGTCTCATCGCGTGTGATTGGTGGAAATGGCCGTACACGCAGAAGTGACAAAGCGTGTAATTGGTGGAAATGGCCGTACACGCAGAAGTCACAAAGCGTGTAATTGGTGGAAATGGCCGTACACGCATAAGTCACAAAGCGTGTAATTGGTGGAAATGGCCCTAGCGCGTACACGCCGCGTAAGTGACGTTGGACGTGTGGGCCTGTATAAAAGGTACGCGTAGAACACCATTTCCTTGTACGTGCTTTTCGTGGAGAGCGAGTGGGTGAATTCTGTACTTCTTGTCGGTTCACACGCAATTTACTTCACGGCGTTTCAAGTTCGTATTCCCTGTTACCTCTGACAGATTTTTCTCTTTTTTCTCTTTTACTGGTTTGCCTGGGCCTGTTCCCTCAAACAGTGTTCCCTTCTACTGTTGTCCTGTCTCCTCAGACAGCGTACAAATCTTCTTTTGGCGGGGGTGTTGCCAACCAAACGCGCTCCTTTTTCACGCTCTTTTACCTGGCAGACGGTGAGTCACGCACGTATCTAACATCTGTGCTTGCCCCGTGTGTAGCCTACCCCTTCAGAGGTCATTCTAGGCTGCGTGTGACACGCATACGTTCATTCTTGTGTTATTGGGTGCCACAGCGTAGTGCATGTTTTTCTTTCTGCACACTTGGTGAAACTTCATGCGAACCCCTGATATACACGTAGCCCGCTCCCCCAGGCCCGATCGCGTGAGAAACTTCACGCGAACCCCTGAAATACACGTAGCCCGCTCCCCCAGGCCCGATCGCGTGAAAAAGTTCACGCGAACCCCTGAAATACACGTAGCCCGCTCCCCCAGGCCCGATCGCGTGAGAAACTTCACGCAAACCCCTGAAATACACATAGCCCGCTCGCACAGGCCCAATTGCTGTATGTTGCCACTTTTGTAATGCGCAGGGACGCTACCGCCTGCCTTCGTGTGGCGGACGTGTTTCAGCTTGTGCGTGTCTTTGGCTGTGCGTGGCTTTGCCCTATTCGATTCCATGAATACTTGTGGTTCGAGTGCGTGTGGGCGTTCCGTCTGCTTCCCTGCAGTACATCCCCAGTTACGCCCTTATTTTCGCGCGTTGTACCCCATTCCACGCGTTACGCCCCCTGTTCCGCCCACTTTCTGGTGTATGCGCCGAGGTTGTGCGCTTTCACTGTGCGCGTCGCGCACGCCTTTCGGGATGTTGCAGTGACTTGTGCGCCATGCACGGGTTTGGCGCACATCCCGGGGTGTGCACGCGCAGGGACTTCCATGAATCGCACGCGTGCGTGTGCGCCTGTTTTTTTCCGCTTGCGCCTGCTTGCGCCTGCTTGTGCGTAGATTTTCGGCGCACGTTTGTTCCATGAATCGGCCCCTTAGTCATTTCATTGGTCCCTTAAACCAATAAGGATGGATACAAGATTACGATAAAAAATCGATCAGTAACCTTGCGAGTAATCATTATTTTATTTGTTATTGTTTGTGTTCAACACTACCAATTACTAATCAGTGAGGTTTTAGAGGGTTCAGTTCTGGAGGTGATGAGAAAAAAAACAATATCTATAAGAGAATAATTGCTGGTATGAGAATCAGCTGCAAGGTGCTGCATTACCTTTTAACCTTAATTATCTCCTTCATGTTATGCACCTTAACCTCCAGTCTCTATCCCTTCAAACCCCCAATGCCAGCCATATTGATTACAGTGAGAGCTTGTTGCTCCCAGAGCTTAACCTCCAGGGGTGGTGGCGTTGAGCCCTCTCCTATGGCTATCCAATTCTTGCAATGTTTTGCAACCAACCTACGTCCACACATCCTCGGTTTCTGCCATTTCTTTCTGGAGTAATCTATGGTGCAGCGGGTAATGGCAACAGCACCGACCATTCGGCCAGATTGTGTGCTACATGGTACGCTGGCGTTTTGGGACCTTGTATCTGCCTTCCACATCTTTGTAGAATGTAATCCTCTGTGATTCTGGCATGGTTCTGGAGGGTGCCCATTAGTGGGGAGTAATGGAGATGGACAACTGACATGGCAAGGTGCAGGCCACAAGCTCATGCCACAGGAAGAGGGAGTTTGCAGTTGTCCCACATGACATTCGTGTGGGAGAGGGAAGTAGGGGGCAAACAAGTGAGGATGAAGGGAGATGAGAACCAGATGGTAAAGACCAGAGTGGAGGTTGTACAAGAGTCTGGAATTTCCAGAAATAAATGAGATATGACATTAGCTTGTTTAATGGTGACAAACTGCAACACGTGTTGTTAGCACCCTAAGGCTGTTCATCTGGGGAACATTCAGACAGTATCAGAGCACCGGCACCATTTTCTCTGCTTGTAATTTTTCCTTCGCAGCCTGTAAAATGTCAAAATGGGTAGAACTTCATGCTCCCATTGATGGTGTTTCCAGCAGATGTTATGAAAAATAGTCATCCCTAACTGTGGCACAGACTTTGCATGTGGTTACAGTGCTCTGAATAGCTAGTCTGCGTCACAACTGAAAGGACTGCCAAAAACCCCCATGTCCATAGATGAAAGCATACTTAATTAGTCTGAATGTGGGTGGTGTGAGGAAGCCAGAATTGGAAGCCAGCTCTCCTACTTCCAAATACTACACCTCCTCCTACAAACATTTGGCACAATAATACAATGCCAGAGCAAGCTTACTCGTAACCAGGCATCCCACCATTGGTTCCACCCATGTACCAGATAGGTGAACACGTGCACTGAAGAATAACATGAGTTACCTGGAATCACACAATGTGAGGATTGGAGGGAACTTGGTATTGGGCCAACACCTCTCACAATACCACAGCCTCAGACAGTATAATACTTCTCCCAGAGCCACCGAACTGGCCCACACAACTCCTGAACCCCTCCATCCTATCAAGTCAAACACAACACTTCCTCACATAAGACACTTACATGGGGCCACACATTCTGCCCTTTCCTGTCCTTGGATCCCCGGCAGCCTACACAGACTGGGGTGTGAGAATGTTTGTACACCAGCGTGTGACACAAATTCTCAACTTTATGCTACACTCGGTTTAGCGATTGTGAAGTTATAATACTTTAATTGTGTTTAGCATGTCTGTGAGTTTGCATGTATACTCTATTCAGTGTGCAAGCTTACATGATGCAAGCATCGTCTCTTTAGCGTTGTTGCTGGAGGTACATCCTCCACTTTAACACCAAGACTAATGCCAGTAACACAGAAGTACTACAATTTCCACCACTTTGGTCTCAATTTTAACCACACTGCCATACTCATAATTTAGCCCACAGCCTGTATTAGTTGTTTTAATAACTTTTCTTTTTTAAATTGGAACCTACACTTCTTTAGAAGATTTGATTTAGTCATATTCCTTTTTGAGTTGCTCTTTTGTGAATAACATGTTTTGGTATACCTTATTTAACCAATTTCTTTCATCTGAAATCTAATTTTGGCTTGCTTTATTTTTGTGATGATTACATAAGTTGCAGGTCAGGAGTGGCTATTGTCGTATTTAATTGCATTTTTGCCTGACAGTTGTCTTCTCTATGGTCCCGAATTGGTCTTTCAAAGACTGTGAGGTTTGGATGCAAAGAGATTGGAAAATATATAGATCACCACTGCAGATAATCACCTAAACAATGTGGAGGAAACAGCAGCTCTCGGAGGCGCACTAAGTACCATTAAATGCAAAAGAGACTGAACATCATGAAAAACTATGCAGTCACACGCAGAAGGTCCAAGTGGTTAATCCAACATCTAATTTCATCCTGTTTAATGTAATTGGATATTTTAACTTTAAAGAGAGATTGTCGTTATGACTGTGGTCATCTGACTCTCTTTCATTCTTCAATGCTGGATGCCCAGTGTAACATATTGGTGTACTGTATTTATTCAGCCCCTTAATCTCCAACTCTAAATACACATGTAAATAGATGTTTCATTGTCGTGACCCTTGCAGGCCTTTTGTACATTCAATCCCGCAGTAAATTGTGTGAAATCTCTTGTGTCACAGAAGAAGTTTTAGTGATATGATATGATATCATATGATATCATATGATATGATATGGCGTTTATAACGCGCCTATACACAAGTGTTTCAAGGCGCGATGAGGCAAGGGGGGGGACAAAGTGAGGACAGACAACGATCCTACTAGGCCAGGTGTCATTCAGATCGCACAAGTGCATGGGAAGGGGGGAAATCAAAAGGTGCACAGGGGGAAGGGGGAGGGGAAAGTGCAGTACATGGGAAAGTAGAATAAATAAGATAAATAAAACGGCCAGCTAGTGGCAAGTGCAAGGAAGTGCAGACATAAGTGCTGGTAGGGGGGACTGTAGGTATACAGAAAAACAGGTCCCCAGGTGCAGGGGTACCCAGGGAGGCAGTGCAGGTGGGCAATTGATGGGGCCTGGGCCAGAGATCAGAAATGGTGGCCAGGTAACCAGTACAGTTTCAGCCATGAGGTCAGCAGGGGAGAGGAGGAGAGAAAGCAGAAGCAAAGAGGAAGGTTTTGAGGTGCTTCCGGAACCGGAGATGGTTCTCCTCGAGTTTCAAGGAGGCAGGAAGGCTATTCCAGAGAGAAGCCCCTGCTGAAGAGAGTGATCTGCCACCAACTTGTTGCTTAGAGAAGCGACTGACCCTGAGGGAGTTGGAGGCGAATGAGCGAAGAGCTCGAGAGGGAAGATATTTAGGAAGAGAGAGTTGAAGGTATTTCGGCCCCAGACCCAGAAGACCTTGTGTACAATGCAGAGGGTTTTGAACTTAATCCTCGCAGCCACTGGGAGCCAGTGCAGAGATTTCAGTGCTGGAGAGATACGATCCCTGGGCTTGAGGCCAAGGACAAGTCTCGCAGACCTATTCTGGATAAGTTGCAGAGGGCGAAGAGTGGAGGCAGGCATATTTAGATAGAGGCTGTTACAATAGTCCAGCTTAGAGAGGACCAGGGCTCTGGAGACAGTGTGCTTCTGTGGGAAGGAGAGGAAAGGAAGAATACCTCTAAGAAGGTGCAGCTGGTAGTTTGACTTCTTAGAGACGTCAGCGATGTGAGGGGAGAAGGAGAGTGCAGAGTCGAAGATGACCCCAAGGTTTTTTGCCTTGCAGGTGGGAGTAGGAGGAGGGCCAAGAGAGGCCGGCCAGAGAGCTGCAGGGAAGGAGGGAGTTGGTGTGCCGATGAGTAGAATCTCGGTCTTACTGGCATTAAGGCAGAGGTTGTTGGCGGCACACCATTCCTGGATGGCAGACAGAAAATCAGAGATGAGGGAAGGAGAGGAGGGGGAGGCCGAGGGTAGCCTGAAAATGAGCTGGGTGTCATCCGCATAGCACTGGAATTTGGGACAGAGTGCGGCGAAGCGGTGGGCATGAGCACACTATGATAATATCATTTAGCAATTAATTCTCTTCAGTGTTCAAGTTAGACTAAACGTGTAGGTGAATGGCCATTTCACAAACATTTCTCGTGAAATGTGTGATGCTTTTATGGATTGTGACTGTGCAAGTGATTCGCAAAGAACCATGCGCGACACAGGCACAACCTACTCATATCAGAAATTAAACATTTTAAAACTTGAAATTCAAGATCAAAGTGCAATTTTGCCTGAATTTACAACACTTCATGTGCCTACCCATGCAGTCTGTACAGTACAAACATCTATGTGACATGTGCGTGTATTATTTTATTACATGATGTCAACATGAGTGTATGAAGGGACATGGATGCTGAATGGGCATTATTATAAGCAAGTTAATCACTTTTAATCACACTTTTTCTTTTCCTCAAAATTATGCCCAATCAGCTGCCATTTCGGTTCAGGCACTCATGCTGGCACATAATGCATCTTCCACCACTTACTGCACCACTGTAAACATGATCCTGTAAATCCTGAAAGTGTAACTTTGGCGTGCAGATAAATATAGGGCATGCATTGTAAAATGCATGTAAATGGAAAGGTACATGTATGTGACATGAATTGCTAAGTGCGTGTGAATACTAAGATAAAGATTCCCAGTTTAGTGTTTAACAAAGATGTGCACTGCACCCACATACCCTCACCTTGACACTATATGAAATATCCACGTGTACAGATATGATGGTAACTTACACAGACGCGTTTATGATAGGAACTTCAAGGTTAAACACAAAGGAGATACCGGAAGGCGTAAACTTTGAAGATCTACCACAGACGGGCTCAATGTGCCTCTGTTCTCTAGACTCTAAGAAGATAAGATCAAGTTATTACATGTTCTCTAGACTCTCAGAAGATAAGATCAAGTTATTACATATCTTGATAAACCTCATTCCTAGGCACCAGCCACACATCCTCACCCTCTACATTTAGTCTTTATGTAATGTAAACTGCTAATTAATCTCGAATCCTGAAATGATCGGCATTATCAACTCGTCATTTATAAAAGGGGTCAGTTCTGAGCTAGTCTATTACCGATAAGTAATAAAAAAAAATTAAAAAGGGTTTTAAGATCTTTATTTTTTCAGTCTAATAAAAGTATCACGTTGAACATGCACACAACTGGTAGATAGGGGTCGCACTTTAGACCACAGAAAACCAAAACAGTAATTAACCACATCAAATTATTAAATGGAGAGAAAATGTGGTAATATTGGAGTAGTTCCACTTTTAAGGCCATCTTTGGCATACAGTTGCACAAACCAGTTGGATGAAAACTTCCAAAAATAGTGGTCTACTCAGTGATTGGAATCGATGATCGATGGTCACAGGCCATGTTCATCGAACATCTTTTTCCCGTGGGTGCTTTTTCCTGCAGGGACCATCTTTCATGGTCATTCCGTGCTCTCCTCAATTCCTGCACTTTTACCAGGAATAGCCCGGCAACTCCAGTAGGCTTTTCTCCACCACCCCCTCCCAGCTCCTGTCACCTGTGTGGGGGACCATCTTGCAACCCTTCTGCTAGTCTGAAGCTACACCCGGTCCTGTTCCCACATTCCCCCGATATGCCTGGGTTCCCTTCACCAACACTCCCTCAATCCCCAAACTCCTGTCCCACTACTTAGCTTACTTGAAAGTCATGCCATTTCAAGAACCTCTGCACCCATGCGCTGTAAGCGCATGGGCTAATTCCTGACATGCCACTGTTTGGCAAAGGCATCCTGTCAGGGAAATCAGGGGGAAAAAATCAATGCAAGTAGGCATCTCCTGTCATGGCCACTCAAATATCTGTATGTGTAGGTGTCATGAGTCAAATTTGGAGGTACTAAATAGAGCTCTCCAAAGATAAAACTAGTCAGAGGATAACATGTTTCTGCTGAATCTGACAGATATAACTCAATGGACCTCATTCCTAGAAACCTTCACAAAAGCACATTCATCATTAATGTGAATATGTTTGTGTGTGAGGCACTAGGGGGCAGAGGGCAGATTTTGTATGGAAGGAGCTGGGGTTCACGGTGTCCCACATGGCATTGTTTACTGGGTATAGATAAAAACTGCCATGCCTGCCCCCTGGGGCTCACAGCTCCTTACAGGCACACATAATCACTTGTGTGTTTGAGAGGCGATGAGGGCCCAGGCATGGAATTTTTTATGGGCATCTATAATAGATGCCCATTAAGAAAATCATGTTTGCATGCAAAGTACTGGGGGTCTCAGTGGGAAGGTATAACATTGCATGTGAGGCACTGGAAGGCCCAGGGGACGGGCATGGCATTATTTACTGAGCATATACAGTAAAATATGCCATGAATACCCCTGGGCCCCCCAGCATCTGATACACACACAATCAATGTGATTATATGTGTGTGCAAGGTGCTGGGAGATCCAGGGGGCAAGCATGGCATTGTTCACAAGGCATCTAACGTAGATGCCCCGTAAACAAATACCAATACTGTCCCCTAAGCCTTGCACCCCATCGCCTTGGACATGGAGGTGATTTTGGCCAGTGGGGATGGGGGCGTTGTGCAACAAAGGCATTTTTAAAATACCACCCACCAACTCACTGCACACCAAAATCAGCTCCCCATGCCCAGAACAAACACACGCACACAACATACATTCACACAAAATGTTCATACTTGTAAAAATTGTAATCAATTTAATCAAGTAAATCAATAAAAAAAAGTTACAAAATTGCATTGGACTTATTTGGTGCTGCACATCATTAAAATGTGTCACTCCTACAGATTTCTAGTTCTTTGTATGAGGAAAATGTCTATGTTCATTATGTCACAACTTGGCTTTGTGGGTTGGTTGGCCGACATTAAACATGCCGCAAGGACAATGAATGCAATAAATTATGCAAGCAGTCAAAAACTTCAAAACCATTCATAGTAATCCGTTCTCAACTCGCAGGGTGTCATATGATGTTTCCTTCACAAACATTATGACAATCTGAAAAATGTAGACATGGGCATTTGTCCCTGTTCTTAGTAGATAACAATGTTTGTTGATCACATTTTATTAAGTGTACTTTTATATCCAAGAAATCCCTGCGACTTTTGCTTCTCTGCTTTGGAAATTTTGGAAGCTCTTTAAATATGTTTAAAGTTGAGGATCATGCTGGAACATATACATTTTAACACAGATGGTATATTTGATTTTGAGCTTTGATTTTAATATTAAGTAACGTAAAACAACCATCATGTTTTAGAACATGTTTACTTTTTCTAACAATGGCCCTCATTACGACCCTGGCGGAGGACCATGGTGCAATTTGCACCATGGTCCATGGCGCAGAGCTGCCAACTCCGCCATGGGGGTTGGCGGACTTACCGCCCCATTCCGACCTTGGCGGGGCGGTAAGTCCCCAATCCCCATTTACCCTTCCCCATTCCCATTTTTGCCCCATAGGGTATAATGGGAGTGGGGAAGGCGTTAATTACGCCACCGTAGATTACGGTGGCGTAATTAACAAGAGGTCCCGTAGCGCCCAGGATTTTTTCGCCCGGAAAATCCGGGCGTAAAAATCACCATGGCGCTACGGAAAGTCGTAATCTGGCGGAGAGGTACGCCATGAATTACGCTGGCGTAAACCCCTCTCCGCCAGGGTCGTAATGAGGCCCAATGTCTTCACAGTAGTTTATCAAGTGTGCTTCATGAATCACTTCTCGTAAGTAACATCTATCTTGGAATTATGTAAGCATAATCTTCGATTAATTGAAAATAAAACTGTTTGTCATTCACAATATCTTAACTCTGTGTCTTTAACTGTTTTGAGGACTTTGCAGTGCGCATAGAAGACGGAAATAGAGATGGTGAAGTAAATTATTAGGATCAGTGGCTTTCCTATAAATTCTTTGTGAACAATTGGTTGCCTTTGATATTGATATCAACATGTAAAATAATTTCGTATTGTCTTTCTACTGTAAATGTGAATGTATGCATGCACATACTGGCATACCATGGCTCCATGGTGGCTCTGAAGGATTGGATACTTGGATGAAAACTAAAAAAGAAAAATGTTAATATTATTTAAAAAATAGTATGATAAAACATTCCTTATTTGCCTCAATATCACCTAAACTCAGTAAGAGCCATTCGTGGTGAAGAATTGAAGTGTAGAATTGTGTCATTTTGATGGTAAAAAAAAATATTCGTAGGCAAATTGAAGTTCTTTTTATGCATGTGACTTTATTTTGTGCCAAAAAGTGAAGGAAACATTTAGACAGGTACCGAGAGATTGTAAATTACAGCTACTAAATTACAGCTACTATGTCATGTCTTTAGTGGATTTATTCGATCTCTATGTACGTTAGGTAAAACACATGGCTTTAAGAGCTTTAAAATGAAATATTAACAAAATAACAATAAAGAAGAGGTATTTAAGGATTATGAGCAGCCAAAAATTGGTTTGCTATTTTGATTAATCATTTAGTTATTGACGCAAGAATCAAGATCACTTTGATTTTCAGTTTTCCTCACCGTTTGTGTGTGTGTGTTGTTATCATTGAGTTGGTACCAACATCCATTATCATATTTCACAGTGTCCATTATGACATTAGAACTACCTCCATCAATTCGTTTGAATGAATATGCAGTTATTTTAACAAGATTCAAGTAATTCCAATTGAAATTAATATGTCAACTATTTCTGAATGTAATGTGTTTATAGTTGCCTTGACAGGACCAGGATTTTGGCCCTGTTAATGGAGGAATAGAGCTGACACCTAACACCTCTTCCTGGTGCCTGGGTGCAGGCAGGTCACCTACCTGCCCCTCCTTACTGTGTGTGATGGTAATGTGCATGCCACGGCAGGATGGGGAGGCTTTGGACTGTGGAGGAGGACTGCTGAGGTGCCACAGCACCAGTAGCCGGGCACCAACAACACTGGGCAGGGAGGCGACGTGAGAGCCTCCCTGCCAAAAAACCTCAGTAGAGGCTAACCCATGCAGGAAAGCCGGGAAGTGGAGGGCGGCACTATGGGAAATGGTGAACACAGCTGTGGGTTACACTTCATCGCAGGATGCAGCGAGTGTAACAACACCATCCGTAAAACAGGAGAATGCTGTAGAGACTCCTGGCACTAACGTGGCGGCATTGGACAGCCGTAGCCTGTGCACGGAAAATGAGCTCCAATATACAACCAGGGATTTTATTAACTAGATGCCTCTATGGAGGGCAGATGAATAAATGTCCCACTTGGCCAGATGGAAAACTCAGTGGCGACATGCTTTTCTTGGAAGCAAGACAACGCAGAGCAACACAGGTTTGAATCCTGGTCCTGCCCTTAAGAGACTGGTCTCCGGTATTAAGCGTGTAATGAAAGATGAATCAATTAATTAATAAGCCCACAAGGGAAGTTAAAATTAAACGGCCTGCCAGAAGACCTTATCCAACAGGGACCTCGGTCTGTCAGAAAGTCCTTTATTCTCTATGCGAGAAATTCTACAAGACAGTGGGCCTCATTACAAGTTTGCCGGTCCGGTAAGCTACCGGCACCGTTGTTACCAGACCAGCAAGCTATGAAGTCTGTGAGCGGATGCCTTTCTGCCTGTCAGGTCTGACCTGGCAGCCGGAACGGCACCTCCTCGCAGACCTTGACGGATGCAACGGCACCATTCATGAATGGTGCCGGTGCATCCATCATCCCCATTCCCATTGAGTTCAATGGGACTCAAATGGGAATGGGGAGTAATATTTTCCGAAGCCCGGGAATGGGCAATTACTGGCTCCGCCGGGGCTGTAATTCCCCAGTAATTGCTCATTCCCAGATGCCGGAAAATTCATGACTCCGGCGGCAGTCATTCCGGTATTTACCGGCACGGCTACCGCCAACCTCATAATGACCCCAGTCTCATAATCCCTTTTAAGCCTCCCCATGCACTTACCCTGTCACACCTTCACGAGGATGGTAAGTCATTTGCCAGTGTAAGTAACCAATCCTGGGAGAGGGTGGGGTATTTAAGAAGGTGTTGTTGTGACCAGAGGAGGAGGAGAGCATGGAGGATAACGTGGAGGTTATTGGTGAGAGGTGTTTATAGAGTGATTGTATGTGAGAGTGAAAGTGGGGGAGTAGAGGTAGAGTAGGAGTAGGAGTAGTGGTCGTGGTCATAGTGGATGCTAGTGAGTGGTGGCAACAGTATTGGAAGTGTTAGTAGTGAAAGAGAGAGTGTTAGTAAGAGTAGTAGTAGATGTAACAGGAGTAGTAAGAACAGCAGATAGGTAGTCATGGAATTGTGGCAGTAGTGGTAACAGCAGAATGCAAGTAAAATGTGGAGTAGTACTGAGGAAGAAGTAATTAAATAGCAGAGGAGGAATTGGTAGTATAGTGGTATTTGGAGGTACGAGGCATTGGAAGCAGAGGAATAAGGATAATGGTAACATCTAAGAGTTGGCGGTAGGAAGGAGGCATGTGAGATCAGAGGGACAGTAGTATGTCAGGCAGAGAAATACGGTGGGAGGAGAATATATTGAGGCCCATTGTAGTGAAGGGTCAGGTGAGATTATGCGTGCAATATGAACAGGTGGCACTGTGTGGAAGAAGTCACCATCCCTAATGACTTCCTTAAAATACTAAGCAGGCTAGATCATGGAAAACTAGGAGGGAGGCCGCTATGTAGTCAGTTAGCAATCGTTTTAGAGAAGCCACTCTTAGTATGAAAGAGAGAGACAGATAAGTATTCCCTTTCGGTAGTACTAACAGACACCTGGATTAGGTGGGGGAAGACTGGAGGGAAGTAGACCGAGAGGGATGCCTAGTGCAAAACTTCCCTAAAGAACCGGTAGACTCTATGGACCTTTTTTTTAAGAAATCCACATCCATACTGTCTTTAAATATTCTCAATAAACACCCATGGACAGTCTGATAGCGTCAGTGTGGTTAATTGTGGCAGATGGCCCGTCAAACTGTTAAAACTCAATTAAAGTTCATCGTTCATCATGTTAAGTACTTGAGTGACAATAATCTGATTTAAATTCAGGAAAATTATCATCACTCGTGTTATATGGAGTTGGTAATTCCTGAGAGAATGATTCAGCGTTAGTGTCAGGATGCCATGGTAGTTGAGTACCTATCAATTGGAATTTAACAGATCTAACAATAATCATAAATGTTCTTTTATAACGTGCTTAATACAAACGAGTGGTTTCTAAGTGCAGGATCAGGATTCAAACCTGTGTTGCGGTGCGTAGTCTTGCTTCCAGGACAAACGCGTTGCCCAAGAGCTGTCATTCCTCCTAAGTAGCTATCAGTAAATTCTGCCCTAAATACATTCATTGGAACATCTTAAGTCCACCTATACACTTTATCAAAACCCAAAGAAATGTACATGGCAACTTTATGTAATTACTAAGAAGGAAATCAGAAGACAAGCTGGCATGCTTACTGCATCCCAAATTTACAGAAAGAAACACTTTACTCCACTTTAGTATCGTTAACCCTGGAGCACTAAGGGGTAATTTACCACATGACCAAGATATATAGTTAGAACATAACTGGAGCACAATCCAGGACTACATCACACATGTAGTGTTAAGTGTTAAATGTCTGTCTTAAAACCCTGGGGTAAGCAAAGAAATAGCTAAAAAGATCAAATAAAAGGGCCAAATTCACTCTCAGAGAATCACTTCTGACTCCATCTATATTACATCCCTTGGAGGAGATTTGGGTTGCATGATGATTTCTTATACGAAAATATTAAACCAAAACATCCCAAAATAGTAGCTCATGTTTCAGCTGCGTTTACCAGCTGCACACATTCTATTATTTGCACTAAAGAAAGTGAAGCATTTAAAGGACTAAGTTGTGGATTCTAGCACTAGCCACAAAAGATAAAATATTAAAGGGACTGACAATTCCTGTGTGGGGAACGTGCTGTGAGTCCACTTTCCAAAAAGATTATCAACTTCCAAATCAGAGAAATCATGTGGCAACTAAGAGATTTGACTAATTGTAAAAGCAGGATTAATATCTAAAAATATATACAATTGAATGGGGAGTGATTGTGTGTGTGCCACCTCCTAGACAGATTGTTTCAGGGAAGCCTTCGCTAATGGAATATATAAGCTCTCGTATCTATATATTTGATTGCATGGTTTACCCTGTATAAAGTAAGTGGACCACCATGAATTAATTTCTGTATGAATACATTGGAATTTTAACCATGTAGCACAGCCTGTTCCTGTCTCAGAATTGTGGGGTGGGACTGTATAAATCAGTGATGCCCGCTTAGTGAAAATGAACAATACATTAACCAATATTTCTCACTGAAATGTGGGGTCATTGCCAAGAAATTAAGTAGATGACATAGCTGATGTTCATTTCTCCCTGAGTTTTGTTGTTTGCACTGTAAGATCAAAAGCCTTCAAATGGTCCTCTTATAAGGTGGCCATTTTGAAATATTGTTCAACTCACAGAAATCCCCGAGCAGCTCAGAAGGCAGTTCATAATGCAATGTGAGCCGGGGATCAAACTCCAAAGGAGTTTACTCAAGAACTCAAATGTCCATTGTATTGAGTCGACATTTCAAAACTATATTGTTTAAGGTAATTCTGAAATTCTTGATTGTATGAAATAAATCCCTGCTCCAGCTGCCATTAAGATAACTGAAGTGAAGGGTATGCTTCAGTTGGACTTAGAGACAGGAGGGCAAAAGACTTATTTGTCTGCTATTAAGGATCTTAACAAAAGGAGAAGACCATCTGTACAAAAAAAGCCAGACAACTAGTCCTCCTCTGACATGTAAAATACTGATCCCACAAAACCCAAGACTTACATTAGTCCTTGGTGGTTACTTTTCAGGCGTAGCCTGGGCTGCCAATATGTTCTTCCTTTTGAGAAAAATAGTCAGAACCCAGGAGTAGATTCCCAGGGAAATGCAAATCAGAATGTTCCCAGGGAAGCCACCATACAGGTGCAACTGAATTTTCAAGAAAATTCACCACAGTCAGACCATCGCATTCCAAAAGCCCAGATTACCTTCCAGTTGTAGCCTAATGCATCCAAAGACCAAGACTATAACACATCCGCATCCTTCCGTTACACAAACAACCATAACAGTGCACATAAAGATGGACATCCACAAGACACACCACCCAATGGAAAAGAAATCATCAACCCAGCAAACATATGGCCAGTACGCATACCAAATAAAGAATCCACCTCCATGCTAATAGAAAATGTGGACCAAACATGGATCAAACCCACATGTTCATGCTTCATGCTTGCGCTACCTGGGCAGTCTCCATATTGACACTTCCCAGGCTGTCACCACAGGTGCATGGCACACCAAAACCACAGGCGCCTTGCAACCTGCACCACACCATTATTGGGACCTCGGCACTGCCTCACTTGGTCCCCTCCTGTTATCAGCTCTGTTCTGCTGGTGCTTCAACCATCTGGCCTGCAAGCTTCCTTCTTGGCCCCTCTCTCCTGTAGGCTATTGCTTTGCTGGCCCTGGCATGCATCATATGGTCTGACAGCCCTCTGGGACCCTATGCACAACCTGCCCTCCACCGCTGGCACTTCCCTGGTGTGGATGGGACTCTTGGATGGCAGTGTCTTTCCCCTAGCTCCTCACCCACGCTCCAGCACCTGTTCTTCACACCCCTGGCTACTTCAAGACCACCTTGTCTCCAAAATGTTGTGGATTCATCGGTTAAGAAGATGCTGGACCCAGGTGTCTTTATAGTACGTTTATTGTCAGTTCCTGAGTACCAGGTAAATGTGATTAGGGAAGTTCTTTGACAGATAAACACTGGCACATCCACAACACCCAGAATAGAGATATAACTGACTCTCCCATAACACTCAATGCGGTCAGACCATCACATTTGAAATGACCTAACTACATTCCAGATGTAGTGTAATGCATCCCCAGTCCAAGACAACAACAAGTATGCCTTAGTTGGACTTAGAGACAGGAGGGCAAAACACATATTCTTCTGCCATTAAGGATCCTAACAAGAGGAGAAGATATTCTTTACTACAAAAAAAACAGAAAACTAGTCTTCCTCAGGCATGTAAAATAGTTATCCCACAAAACTAGAGACTTACATTAGTTAATGGTGTTTATTTCCGAGGCCTAGACTGGGCTACCAATATGTTGCTCCTTCGGAAAAAAGTAGTCAGCACCCAGGAGAAGATTTCCAGGGAAATCTAAATTATAATCTTCCCAGGGAAAGAGGACAATCACCATCTTTTAGAACAAATTACCAATAAAATGACTGCCCTCCTCCTAGATTCCAGGATTTACAAATCCCAGTACCAGGGAAAGTGAAGACCACGCAGTACACACAACAACAGCTATCAGAGTTATCAAAGCAACTTTCCTAAGAGTGACAGGTACCCGTCTAGGGCAGAGCAAAGATATGGCCCAAACCACCCCACAGTCCAAAGAGGGGGGGGGACATTCTCAAACTTGAAGGAAAGGTTAAACATTTGTCAGATGATGTGATCTCAACAGTTAAATCCTGATTCTAATGCTCACAGAAGCCATGGTCAGAATGAGTCAATAGGTCAGGTTGGACAACGATCAAATGTAATGATTCCAATTCAAAATAAACAAGGAGAAGAGGAAAGGGAGATGCGACAGAACAGATATTCTATGCCTTAGTGGAAGCTTGTTTATCTGATGCAGCGATACCAATGGATTTGTGAAAAATTGGCTAAGGCCATTTGTGAAATAGCTTTATTCCTTGTAAATAAATCAGAGAAAAATGAAATAAGTTAAGTTTAATGAGAAGATATTTGTGACAATTACTTTTGAAAAAAAGGAGAACTCTGTGCTGAGAGTTTCCTCTTTTTTAAAAATAAAGCCTCCTCCGAGAGAGCAGAGAATCAGAGTTAAGATAAATATTGCAAAGGACCTGAAGGAAAGAAAAGGCTAGCAAATAAACCCTGATACACGAGACAAATCTGATCATTTCAACATCAATACTAGAACAAAAATATGTTCCTTCTGTTCTAGGTTTTTCTAGGCAATCCAAGCAACATAGATGACCTGGAACCAGTGGAAATGGACAGGGGGATCCTGTATAAATGATGATAACTAAGTGCATTTTTCATTCTACGGAGTCCTTGGCCAACCCCCATGAACTTGATCCTGTGGAGAATGCCCCTGAAGGGGCTGCCCAAGCTCAAACATATGTAATTCCAAACATAAAAATATTTTCAATCAAAATTATTCACTAACTGACACTTTCTCTGCAACTTAGAGATGAAAGATGTGTATCCAAATTCAGGCATAGTATGACTTATTTGGCACTCATAGATACAGGGTCTTCAGTGACCTTAATATTTCAATAAGTACTTGAAAATTTGAACCAACAAAGAAGAGGAAATTGCTGTATTACCCGCTATCTCTCCTTGGTGTGTATGGGGTTACTCAATTAGAAATCAAAATAAGGTGGTATAGACTCCCCATCCGATGATAGTCATGCCTCCTCAGAATACACCTGTTTTAGTGTCTACAATTAATTTCAGACACTTTTGACTCTTTTGACTGTGTATACAAGGTCCTCTGGACCCAAACTTCCCGCCCGATCAAATTAAAAAGAAGTGCCAGTTATATTAGTTGGAATAACACCTATCATTTAATTGAAACCATCCTGACTGTGTGAAGATTCATTTTTCAGAAAACTCAAGACCCAGACATCACTTTTATATCTGTGAACGAACAGGATTATAGTGAAGGGACTCTCACAAAACTGTTGAGTATAATTCTTCATCTAAATAATGACTGGTGTTCCACTTTGGAGTGAAATAGACTGAAAGTCTGTGCTTGGCAGATCTCCACATATAATAAAGGTCAACAGAGAATAATTCAGTAGATACAATCAGCAATTTAGCTACATTATAATTGAAATGAGAGCTCATATTCTTCCATAATCAACTCATTAAAACTAAGGAACCAGTTCCCTCCAAATTTTAACACAAGAAAGAAGCTTTGTCAGTTAAAGACTAGAAAATTACAGAAGGATCAGAAAATCCCCACATTTATGCTGATAGATAAACGGGAATCTAGAGTTGATTTGATCAATTAAAAGTGCATTATTACCAGCAGGTGTATTCTAGAGGCAAAAAGATCAATCATAACTGTTGGGTCTTTAGAGATGTAATTTCTGATTTGTATATGGGTAATGAGATATCACATCAATTCAAAAGTAATTTGGCTTTTATAAACAACACTGTCTGGTCCAGAGTTAGGGGAAATCGGATGGAGTTTGATGATGAAGAAAAGACATTTAGGTCATCCCAATTGCTTCCATATGCTGCTGAGGTTCAGGTCAAATAAGAAGACACATTTTATAATACAAGTTGCCAATAAAGATTTGAAGAGGACATACCTGGTTTAATGAATATTCCTTTATCAAGTTCATTTAAATAATAGTCTTCAGCAACAGGCCTGTCTCTACACATAACTCCATTAGTAGATCCCAAAGATGGCACCATCCAAATGATAGCCTGCTATAAGGATCTCCAAAGCATCATTTTATCCCCAGATAGCTCCAGTGAGATGGCTGTTGATTTCAGACATGTTTACATGGATTTAACCAACCCCATCACTGGCCCCATATCTGAAGATTGTTATCAAAATATTGTTAGTAAGAGGCCAGCAACTCTAGATACCCAGCAAGGTAGGGAATGTTATTGTATACTCCATGTGCCCTTATCTGGGCAAGGATGTTATTTGTGACAAACTAGAAGATGAGATAGTATTTAGAGTCACCACTGACTACCTCAACACTGAGGAATCAATCACATCGATAAATGCTATTAGTAAGGACCATTCAATCCAGTTAGAAGACACGCCAGAAATTGCCACCGCAGAAATATTTCCAGGCATCCCTCATATTGTTGAAAAACAAAACATGATCGCTGATGCTTGTGAAACAGAAAGTAAAAGCAAAAGTAAAGACATATATTTATAGCCTTTCCAAAAATGTTCTCTGTGAATGCCTATGATTGCTGAAAGACATCCCTTTCTTTACACAACCATATATATGGGCCCTGATATTGGGTCAGTATTATGAAACAATACTGGTTATCTCTAGTCTCCATGGAATCATTTGCAGAGATTATCAGAAATGGAAAATTGTGTGGGATGTTTTTGGATGAATTCACTGCACCTTTAATAAACCAGTATTAGGAAACTTGAAACCCAATGGTCAGTGGAGACTCTTTGGAGCTCTAAGGGAAGTCAATAAGAGGGTAGACATGCTGGCTTCTCCCATAGATCTATCAGAGGCTAGCAAAGATCCAGGGTTATAAAACATATTCTGCTGCCAACTTGACTAATGGATATTGGACTGCATTGGTACTCTTTCAACACCAATATGAACTTGAATTTAAATTTGGAGGGCAGCAATATACCTGGACTCAAATGACATGTGTCTATATTAATAGCTAGTTGAGATCCATCCACTTGTTGATCATGAAAAATGCAAGTGCAAATGTATCTCTTCAGACAGTAGTGTAGAACTAAAGAAAACATTCTATGCCATGACATTCCAGCCAACAGCCTTAATACCCAGAAAAAGAAGGTTGAGGCTCCACTGCATTTGAAGAACCCAGCAAAATGTGAATTACAGTATTTCTTAGGATTGACTTATTACAGTCATGAATTCATAGTGTATTATGCAGAGATTGCTCAACCCTTGGTCCATCCTATGAAGGCAGGGGTTAATTTGAGATCAGGCAGACTCTTAAATAGAGCTGTGAAACAATTGAAAAGAAGTCTTTATTAAGTTCCATTCTTGGCTTACCCCATTACAAATAACGTGTTCATCCTGTAAAAAGCATTTTCAAACACCTATTTAACCGCACTATTATTGCAGACACATAATCCGGTTAATAAACCAATCTCGTATTAGAGCAAAACTCAATCCCCATTTAAATAAAACATTATAAATGAGAGAAACCACTCCTGGCAATGGAATGGACTTTGAAGAACTACTGTCTGTTGATCACTGGGCAATAAATAGATAAACCTTTCTACCAGCCTTTGCAATACTTGCATAGTGATTGATTACAAACTGGGAACATCTCTCATTTAGAGATGTCCTCATGGATTCTTTCAATGTAGGATTTTCCTGTAGAAATCAGATGTGGTCAAAATAAATAAGAGTCCAATGGCTCAATAATTAGTCAATCTACACAATTTTGTCCAAGATAATTGTCTGGATAAAGAGAAATCTATCTTTTATGATTATTAAAGGATTGTTGTGCAATGTGCTACTTTAGACAGTGGCCAGGACTGAGGTCTGTTGTGATTCTGGTATGTTACAAGCCCAGTTGATGATGCCAAATGTTGGCTTGAGGTATAGTACGTTAGTATGCCTTTTGAATGTAAAACTGATGTCAAACCATAATGCCATGTCCCTTAAAAATATATAGGATCTGATGATCAGTATTTGTTCATTGGAATGTGATATTTATGAACTCCCTTATGCATTTTTCCTCTTTGCCTCACCCAAGCTCAATTACTTGGTCTATTAATTACAATGCAGGGAGCTACAAAATGGCAGAAGATAAGTATCATACCTCTGGCGAAGACACTGTAGTCCCAGAGGTTTGATTGAGGCCATTTGAAACTCACCACTACTCCCTCCTGCTTCAGGGGAATCATACAGCAACTCTGATGGGCTGCTGCTTTGGTGCTGATAAGTAGGGCTTGATTTATGGGGTGCTCTAACCTTCTGGTGTATGGGTGTTCACAGCAGTTATGGATCTTCTACATCCTACCTTGCATCACTTTCCTATAGTGTCCAATGTGCAGTACCACTAACAGTGGGCACAGGGGCATAAACTGTGTTTCATCAGTCTCAGTGCAATATAGGCACCTATCATCACCAGCCTCCACCTACCCGGCTTCCAGAGGTCAATGGAAACATTTGACCAATCAAATAGTGTGGCATAAGAATGAGAGTGAGGTTGAATGTGTGATTGAATGATTATGAGGATAGAGGAAGGAGGAAGGTATGCTGCTGGAGGGATGTTTGAAAGATTTGTAATATGTATGAATGATTATTTAATGGCCCATATTAGTTTGAGGATGCATGAATTGATAATGGATAGATGAAAACACACATGCCTTAATAATTTGTTAATCAATATAAGCTTTTTTTTGGCATCAATGTCATGAAAGCAAAATAAAAGCAAAATGCATCACCATCAAATTGTAGAATATATAAATTCATAAATATACATACATTTCATCACACAGCAAACATAATAATACAGCTAAAATATCCAATTTGATATATGCCGGTCATGGCCACAGGCCCCAGAACACAAACACCACACCATCTAGTGATGGGGGCAATGGGTCACTTGACTCAGTTATGTCCTTTTGGGACCCATAAACCTTTGGCGCCAGGTTCATATAGAGATGTGAGCAGGAACACTGTATTTCAGTGCAGGAGTGCTGTTACTTTATTTCACTGCAGGAGTGCTTTTATTTTACAAGAACTTTCCAGGAGCTGAAAGCTTTTATTCCAGAGAACATCCTCATGTGCTGACTCATCGGGTGTGGCTCCTTCGGCCTGGTCTTCATGTGCTGACTCATTGGGTGTAGCAGGGTGTGGCAGGCAGGCTGAACCTGGTGGGCGTGGCTTCAGAAGCTCAGCTATATAAGCTGCTCCATCCTTAATGCCGGTGCTCTGCGTTACTGTGCACTCGCGTGCAACGTGACGCTCACTGCTGCTTGGACCAGTTTACTTACCTTTCAAACCAGGCGTTCTCCTGCATACTCACCTCCAGGAAGCTGGTGTTTCATCGCTTCATCTGCAGACTCATCTCCTGACATCCAGTGACCTTGATCCTAATGCTGCAGCACCGCACTCCACATTCACGAACTCGGACCCTGTGAAGAAGAAGAAAGACAAAGGTTTGAACATCCGTCCTAGGGCTGGTCCGCATTTGAACCCAGCGCGCCCCCTAGTTAACAACTTACCAGGATGACGTTCTTCTGTACTTAAAAGACCCTGAGATCAATGCACCGATAACACTGGAAGTACTCGACAACTACGCGAGATACTCCGGAATCCAATTTAGCAGACACAAATCCTCAGCATTCCCCCTGGCCGGATTGAGAGACGCCTTAGCGGAGGACCTTCCGATCATAGGGATAAAATGGCAACCCGAGAAGTTCAGATACTTGGGGATTAATGTCAGCCACACCCCACAGCTCACACATGAGCACAACACAGAAGTCGCCGTCACCAACCTCCGACGATCCATAAAATTCTGGTCCAAACTCCCACTGGCAATGGTGGGGAGAGCGGCGATTGTCAAAATGATAATCCTTCCCCGCTTCTTATACTTCTTTGTGAACATTTGCCATTACGTACGGCCCCCCTTCTTCAAGAAATTGGAGGCCATTATTAAGGACTTTCTGTGGGGACCTCACAGACATAAACTGTCACTGGCTACACTAACCCTGCCACATAAAGAAGGTGGAATAAAACTTCCAGATCTCCAGCTCTATTACCTGGCCGCTCAGCTCAGTCACATCACGAGGTGGCTGTCGGACGAATCTTCAGCCGAACTGGGGCTACTGAAGCAACCTCACACCAACTTAACTCCCAAGGAAACCCTATGGAACCCCCTCTGCCGCTCCCCGGAAACCCCTTTGGTTGTGGGGCTTGGCAGACAGATATGGTCCAGGACTTGCTACATCAGGAAGGTGCAACACCCATACTCTCCAGACCACCCCATAATGGCAGATGTGTGCAAGAAGGAGGCAGACCTCCCCATAGCAAGGAGGTGGGAGGAAGCCGCAATATACACATGGGGAGACATGTTTGAAGATGGAGTGTTCAGGGACTTTGAATCGATACAAGATATCGAAGGACTACCCAAAGGCCAGTTCCTTTGGTACCATAGGCTCAAACACACTGCCAAGAAACAGTGGCCCTCCTGGCCGGAGGAACCCACCTCGGACCCACTACTACAGGAAATGTATGACCTCTCCGATAGATGGAGACCGGTCTCCAGGTTGTACAACAAGCTCATCGACAAACCTAACCCTAAGGGAGCGGCGCTGAGGGCAAAATGGGAAGCAGACCTCGCAGCCCCACTCACTGATAAAGAATGGGAAAGAGCACTAATATTCCCCAAGAAAGTGTCAAGAAACTCCAGATTTGGCCAAATACAGCTGAACGTCCTTTACCGAACCTACATGACTCCCCACAGAGTTGCCTCGTTCAATGCGAAGGTCCCACCGGTGTGCCCATGGTGCGGGAACGACAGGGCAGACATGATCCATATGTTCTGGACCTGCACCAAAGTGATGACACTCTGGTCAAAAGTCAAGCAGTCCTGTAGAGACGCCGGTATGGAGCGATATGAATGGTCACCAGGAGAATGCCTACTGGGTACATACCCCAGACCAAGTAAATTCAAACACCTTGTGAAACTAATGGACATTTCATGCATACTTGTTAAAAGGACCATAGCGATGGCTTGGAAGACACCCGCAGGCCCCAGACACGAGCGCTGGTTAAACGAAATGGCGAGATGGACAGCTGCAGAGACCAGAGCCTGGCAGGAAGGAACCACATCCAACGGGGACGCCACAAGCGGCTCCCTGGTCGCCTGGAAGGCTATCCTGATGGACATGCTCTTCGATGCGGATCATAAGCCCCCCTGAACACCTGTCGTGGTTTGTTGTAACAGGCTCCTACCATCACAATGCAGATGTCCCCTGCAACTGTTCCCCTCCACTTCCTGAGAAGTTACACCCTGGGCTGAACCGCCATCACGAACTCTACATGTTACATCACACGAAGACTATCGTTGTTTAAGTTAAGTTTCCTTTTGTTTACTCCTATTTTTTTCTTTTTCTCTTTTCTCTTTCACTTGTTTAATTCACGAGTTTGTATTGTCTCACCTTTATCACGAAACCAATAAAATACTTTGAAAAAAAAAAAAAAAAACAACTTACCAGCTACTGTACTGCTGCAGCTTCGTTCCTCATTCCCTCCGGCTGCCGCCTCGAGCTCCGCAGCTTCTGCCGGGCTGGCAAGATTACCTGAAAGAGCAGAAAGCAAAAGAGCAAACATCAAAAGTGGAACGGACAGCAATACCAAACAACGAACTTTACAATACAACAAAAACAGACGAGGAAAGACAAAGGCAAACAGGAACACTTACCTGAAGTATAGTGGCTTAGTCGCAGCAGGACTCGACTACCACGTGCAAGGGACCAGGGAACCAACTCGGTCCAGATCATACAAGCAACCCTGCCAGAAGCAGCAGGATGGAAGGCCCGCCAAAACTAATCAACAGGTGAGCTTCCAGGGACAGCGCATCCCACAGGTACAACGGTTTGGGATAAGGGGTCTGGAAGGGGATCAGGCGCACATGCGGGCATACTCACGCCCCCCATGCTCCACGCAGGAGCAGTCCCGAGCAGCATTACCTATTGCCACCAGTCACCACATAAGCACACCGGGCGAAGTCGGACCCGAGCGACTTCACCCCCAGGAGGTCTGCAACCGTGCCCCAACCAATCCACAGAGACCAGGTGAGCACAACAACGACTTGCTTAATAAATGGTTATGCATCTCTTATCTCAAATAATTATTCAGCCTATATAGTGTTACTCTATTTGTGGGTGCTACTTAAAGTACTATCATTATCTTAATTCCTCCAAGCCTGGCCCCCTAGATGCACACATTTCCTTTACCTTTACAAGTATCAGTTATTTCATTACATCTTGAGATATAATTCATTAGATTAACGGGAACCAAACTTAATTAAAGCTATATGTTAATATACCATTTTTGAATGGTTAAGATTTACTGTTCTTTTAGGAGCTGCCTTTAAAACGTCATTAAATTATAACTTCACCCAGTTCAACAAATGTCATTAAAGATGTATGAAATATTCTCAACAGCCCTTAAAGTGCATCCAGATTATTGTTGTTTCCCACTACAGGAATCTTTTGAAACGTTGCTCTTTTATTTCATGCCTTGCTCAAAAAATTTGCAATAGCAAAGGTTATGTCACCATTCTTCATCTTTCTGCTGCTGTGATATCTCTAATTCTGTGGGGGGTTTTTTGACAAGGGTTTTAGACTCCTATGCTGTATATTAGCATGTGCTGGGCAAATGAATAAAAAAATGGAATACTGTTTTGCTCTAGTCGTGTCAAAGGGGGAACATTTGTGAGCCACTAGCATTACAGGTACACATGTATGTGCCCAGGGGCTGTATTCTTGCTCTTAATTTAAGTACGGTACTTGAAAAGGGGACTTTGCTGAGAACCAAATATTTGTCTGTACATATTTCATCTTTTATGCTTAGGCAGGTTATCCACAAACTGTTTTTATGGGCCTATTCGGCAACAAGGAAACATTCCATTTGATCAGCTCATCTGCCAAGATTTCCTAAGTGTTGGCCTCTATCATGCTTGGTGTGGTCCAACAGCTGTCATGCTGAGACTCTTACAGAGTATCTTCGCAAAGTCCTGCTGCCTGAGGTGCTCATTGGATCTAGTGTTCTTTTCTATATTCACCTACTGCTGCGGAGGACCAGAGTCGAGCCAATACAAAATGTGGTCTTGAATGCAAACTGTTGTTGATCCCTTGCCAGTTTAGTTCTAAATGCAGGATTGAGGTGAGCAGCGAATTTGGTAAATCCTCTTTTATTGGACTGGAAACCCACAGCCCCCTATGTGGCCCACATTTCAGCCCCAAATAAAGTGACATGTCTAGCCTTTATTTTATAGATAGCAAGTGGTGGACCCACTGTTCTCTGTCAATGCAGGCATGCAAATCTTAGTGTGGCTGCCATGGAGCCCAATAGGGTACATATGGACTTTTCCATGTGTTTATCCCAGCTCCTGTCTGTATTAAAGCGAATGCTGAGATAAGCAAACATAGGCACTCCCGTGACAAATTTGCCAATAGGGACTAGATTCATTTTTCTATTACATATTTTCTTTTGCATGTCAATCATTGTTTTATTCTTAGCTATGTTGAACTCAAGGCCTTTTAATTTTTAATGTACCTAGGCTTATACATTTGTCTATCAGTTTCTTTAGATCGCTTATTGTTTTGGACAACAATAATCGATCATCCGCGAAAATCAATATTGAGATATTTTATCGCTGCCTAAATCAGCGGCATCTGCTTGCACAGTAGTACGTTATGTTGCGATATCGTTTATATAAATCCAGAACAACGTACGGGCCAACGATCCCATGTCATTTTGACAAAAGCAATTACTTTGAAGTAATTACTTCGAAATTTGATGTTGATTTTTGTTTTATTTTTTTTACATTTGGGGGTTCCCCTTCATGCCACCTTCCCATTCACGACTGCCCTTACCCCCAATCCTCTGTGCAGCCCCTTTTTACCTCTAAACCCACAAATACGTATATTTCTTCAAAGTAATCACTTTGAAGTAAATTACTTCGAAGTAATTACTGTTGTTGAAACCAGCGGATACAGGGGGCAACACATATCCTTCTCAATCCTCTTCTGAACGTTAAACACGCTGGTGCGTTCCCCTTTGTGCCTCCTCCTATGGACGCGGTAATGCTGGAGTGCCGCCAGGAAGTCACATGAACATTTGGTTGCTGCTGCTGTGCATTTAATGATTAGAGCCCCAGATGTTTGAGAATAGCCAGAACAGTTCTTGGTTAGTTCTGCATATTTTGCTTGAAGAACTGGTCTGTTTTCTTTGAAATACTTAAATATCTTAGACTACTGACCCACACATAGCATAGGTGCATCTGAGTTTTGAGCATATGCAGTGCAAAACGCTGAGGTCTAGGCATAGCAAGTGCCCATGACATAAGGGAAATAATGACTTGTTATTATTTATTTAAATGTTATTTGTTTAGTTTAAAGGAAACTTTACAAAACACTAAAACCATAAGACACTGTATATCAAAACATTATTCCATAAACAAACGCAATATAAAATGAACAATATAAAACATCCTACATTTGCCAAGGGTTTACATAGCCATCTAAAACATCTACACAGATTATTTTAAAAAGACAATCACTTCATTCGGACAATTAGTTCTTGCTACACTATCTAGGTATTTCTTAATGATTAACCACAGCCGATAAATGGCAATATGAACTTTTTGGCTATCCGTATTAAGGCAAAATGCCCAGAAATGATCACTCGTGATGTATTCATAGTCATATACAAATGGTCCCAACCAGTTCATATATTCTGGGCCCAATATCCTGCGTTCAGTGAAAATATGTTTAGCTGTCTCTGGGCATGAAGTATTTTGACAAATACGACAATATCTATCGTCTTTAAGGGAAATAATGACTTGGTTACAGTCTCCCCTTGGTTAGTCGCAAAGAGGGGTTCCTGGTTTTTAACGCTTTCCACACTGAAGTAGGTAGGGTAAGAAGACTGAGGAGGATGTGATTACTTCACATATTAGAAAAAGGGAGTTGGGCCCAAAACACAGACTTAGCACAGAAACATCTCATTGTCGTTCTAGCCAATGTGACTGGTAACCATACCACCCTCGTGTTGCCTTTAGAGGATGTGCAAGTAAGCTTTCCTCTTGCCTTCATTTTACAGCTGTCACAATAGATTTGCTAACAGTTCCATACGAGCGCACTTCACCTCTCTACCTAAAAAGAAAAACTGCTTCAATAGCAGGTTAGTAGTCACTACTGATCAGGGGTGTTGCTAGGTCTGTAAGAGATCTGGGGCGACGCTAATGTCGAGGCTGTCAGGACTGAAGCCTAGCTAGCCTTTTGGTTGCAGCTCCTGAACTCCTGAGCTTCTATCCGTGGCTACAACCAAAGGACCCCCCCCAGCAACGCCTCGGCTACTGATTGAAGCTGGAAGCCGTGCGTGATCAAATAACCAAACAGGGACAAGGGAGCATCGGAACTCTACAAAGAGAAAAACTCTGCCCCTTGCCATTGACCGAGCACTTTTAGAAAGTGGCGGTGCCCATAAACAGGGAGGAAGAGGTGGCGAGAAAACCCGTGAAGGCGTTTCTAGCCTTGGAAACATTTGAGAAAGCAAGTGCTGAGACTATGGATCAACCTGGCTGGATCAAGTCTGACTTGTTGGTGCTAGCAAGAGATTCCTTATCCTCGCTATTCTGAATACAGTGCCCTAAAACAATTGTCATGACAAACATTCAAACAACCGTTGGCAATGCCAATAGTATGGGCTTTTGTGTAGGCATGAGAAATGCAGTTATCAGGCAATGCCGTAGTGATATTAACTGTCCACCAATGGCAGCAGCTGAAAAATGGCACGAGTACCTGGGAATATAATAGAAATGCCTGTCAAATACCTAATACTTATACATAAACCAGAACTGTTTCCTTTGCCAATGCTTGTTTTAACAGGATGTCAGTGAAGGGCACGCATAGTGCTTATAAGCAAGTGGCTGCAGGCATACCTGGTTAAGACATTTCATTACACCAGTAGCACGTGTACAGCTCCAATTAAGTCATTAACCCTCAGAAGACTGCTTTGAAAAACACTGACATGATTTTTGAGCAAAAGGTTTGATGGTAAGGCTTGAGAAAGTTGCAAAAAAAATCCCAGGAAGCTGTGTTTTAGGCGGGGAGGGGCAGGGAGTGAGTGTGAATGGCCATAGGGATTAGCATGGCCGTGTGAAGTCAATGGGTGAGTAAATAACCAAACAACACCTAAAAGCTTTTTGTCCCTCCTCATATGCCATTTCCCCCTAGCTTTACTCTAATGCAATAGTTGTGGCTTATAGGTGGTGCTTTAGCACCACCTGATAGTCAAATCTAAAAAGGAGCAATCACTCTCAGAACAGCAGCAAGAACAGCGACTCACCTTCCCGGCGAAATAATTCAAAGGAAACATGTGACAAGACACACTGAAAATTATGACTGCCCTACAGCAGACACATTGGCCCTCATTACGACCCTGGCGGAAAGTGACTGACCGGACCGCCACAGCGTAAATAGCGTTTCCGCCATTGCACGAAGGAGCAAAGTGCGGCCCATTCCGACCCATCGGGCACGAGCACCACGGCATGGCGGAAGTGCAAAGTCCGCGATGGCAGAAAAGACCCCAAAACGGCCCACACCGCCGCCGTACGGCGCCCTAGGTGCAATACCGCCACCCATCACAGCGGACACCGCAGTGTGCGCCTACCGGAAAGTACGGTGACCGTAAATATACGGAAACGGAAGTAAAAACATGGGCCCGGAACGGGAAACATCCCGCCGTACACCTATAAAACCACAAAAACCACACAACCACTAAAAACACCACCCTGAGACACACCCCAACCCGTCATCCACCCTAGCGAAACCAAGAAAAATGGGAAAAGTAGCGAAGAAAGCGTGCGACCGCAAGCGGCAGGTCCACTTCTCCCGTGAGGAACTCACCGTGCTAACAGAGACCCTCCAGGAGAATGCTGCCGTCGTCTTCTCCACGCAAATGACCAGGACGGCACTTGCGAACAAGAAGGCCATATGGGCTCTGGTGGCACAGCGGGTAAGTGCGGTGGGGACCGCACCCCGCAACCCACAGCAATGCAGAAAGCGATGGGACGACCTGCGGATACGCGTCCGCAGCATACTCTCTGCCAACCGCAACATTGCCACAGCCACCGGGGGAGGTCCTGAATCACCCATCAAGTTGACCCCCTGGGAAGAAATCTGTGCCTCCACCATCGGAATGGAGAGCATAGAGGGAGTCGGAGGGATGGAGAAAGGAGTGCAGACATCCGAAGATTCAGGTAGGTGGGCCAGATAAAACAATGCTAAATCCACAATGTCCAATCATGTGAAGTGCCATGTGTCCACATAGTGCAACAGAAACACATGTCCAGGAGAACGTCCACACACATCGGCCTGATAGCCCACTTTAAAACTCACAATAAATACATAAATAATTAAAAACCCCTAAAAGACCCACTACACGTGCAGCAGGCACACCCTAACTGCAGGCTGCCAAACAACTGCACCCTCACTCCACACACAAATGAAAGCACCTCCAAGGCCCCGACCCAAATCATCCTCAGGTACCACCCCAATGCATGTGATACAATGCCATTCCAATACCCACAGACCCATTAATAACCCTCGCCCTCCTTTACTCCACCACAGGGTCCGATCCAAACGACGAGCATCAGGACACCCCTACCAGCACACCTGCAAAGAGGGCCAAGACCAACGGCCAAAGACCCTCCACCTCAGCTGCACGCATCAAGACACGGCAGCAGCACAAATCAGGTGGCAGCACAGAGGAGGGAACATCAACAGGCACCCCAGCAGCCAGCATGCCCACAACACCACCACCACCGGTCCCCCCAACGGATGCCACAGAAGGCACTGCCTCTGGTGGCAGCAGCACCATAGGTGACACCCCATTGATGGCAGCATGCTCCGACACAGAAGACGGGGATGTCGAAGTCAGATCCATCCATGACCTGTCCCAATCCCCCTGTCTGTCCCATCCCGTACAACATGAGGATACCACGCAGGGGCACCCACAAGACGACGACTGGCCATCCCCCACAAGCCCTGTGGCAAGGCAACATGAGGTCAACAGCCCCTCTGTGACACCCCCGCAAATGGCCATGGCCCAGCAGAGGCAACAGTCCCTCGACCAGTTAATCGTGCAACAGCAGCAACTGGCCACGCTCCTCAAGGACCATGCCGATGAATGTGGGGGCACTAAGGCAGACATAGAAACATCAACTGAGACACTTAGGGCAGAAATGGAGAGAAGTACAGAGACACTAAGGGCACAAATGGAGAGTAGCACCGAGAGCCTGAGAGTCCAAATGGAGAGTAGCACCGAGAGCCTGAGAGTCCAAATGGAGAGAAGCACCGAGAGCCTGAGAGTCCAAATGGAGAGAAGCACCGAGAGCCTGAGGGGGGAACTGCATGCGACGTCCAAAGACGTATGTGCCGAACTTGCCGCAGTGCGCCGTGTGCTCACTGAGCTCTCACAAACCCTTAGGGACATGCATGGACGTGAGCAGGCAGAGACATCATCCGTTGCAAGTTCCGTCCAGGGCAGCCCCCAACGTAGATCTGGGAGGAACCTGCGCTCCACAGGCAGGGGTGCCCCTGATATCCGCAGAGGGGGCTTGCAATAGCGACAGCCCACTGACAATTAGCATCTTTGGACACTGGTGTTCGGGGGGGAGGTAGGAGGGTGGAGGGGGTGTGTTGGGCTCACTTGGGTGGCGGGTCGATAGGGTGTTCAACATGATATCACATATGCCATAAACAGTGCACGATCAACCAATGAGATGTGTGGACAATGATCTTTGTGTACTAGGCCATCATAGGCGTACAGTCCATATTGTGCATGTACCAGACACACACAGTGCCACGAGTCCCGTGTCCATGTATCAGCCACCAGGCGTGAGTGCTAGAAGCATGCATCAATGAGATGCTGACGAATGTCACGGCCCTCCGGTGCCTCGCAGACTCCTTGAGGTGCTGCCACATCCCCACCCTCATCATGACCATCATCAGGTGCCTGCAGTTCTGCGTCAGGGGGCATGGGCACATTTCTACGTACGCACATGTTGTGGAGCATGACACATGCCATGACCATCTTTGCAACCTTCTCATGGCGGTACAGGAGTGCCCCGCCAGACCTGCTGAGGCAGCGGAAACGAGTCTTCAGTAGGCCGAATGCCTGTTCAATGACTACACGGGTACGTGAGTGGGCATGGTTGTAGTCCTCCTCATGCTGGTCCCGTGGGTTCCGGACTGGTGTGAGGAGCCATCTCTTCAGTGGATACCCAGCATCACCTGTATGTGGACGATAAACGTATGATGTGGAATGCCATTGCTACGTACGCACACCCCCCCCCCTTCCTGCCAGGTCATTGCCGCATCACATACCCCACATCATCATGCATGAAATGAGACTCACCGAGTAGCCAGGATCTGTTCCCTGCGTGTCGCTCCATGTAGCGTGGTATAGTAGAGTTCCTCAAGACCATAGAATCATGGGTTGATCCAGGGAATCTGGCACAACAATGTGTAATGATCCTGTTGGAGTCACACACCATTTGTACATTCAGGGAATGGAATTGTTTTCGGTTGCGGTACTGGGCCTCCATGGCATGTGGGACGACCAATTCCACATGGGTGCAGTCGATGGCACCAATGCAACCCGGTATGCCGGCAAGTGCATGGAATCCCACTTTTGTGTTGGTAATTTCCTGCTCCGAGCGTGGTAGAGAGATGTAGTCGTCTGCGTGCTGCAGGAGGGCATCGAGCACTTGCAATAGTGTCCGTGAGAACAGTGGCTGAGAAATGCCATGCAACTGTCCGACTGTGTGCTGGTAGGTGCCTGTGGCCAGGAAGTGGAGTACAGACACCACCTTCAGTAGGGGTGGGATGGCGGTTGGGCTATCTATCATGCTGATAAGGTCAGCCTGTGTCATGTCCACAATGGCGGCTATGGTGTCCCGGTCCAAACGGTAGAGGGTGTGGATCTGCTTATCAGTGAGGTTGAACGGATGTGCTCGGAGGCGTGGGATTGCGGGCTGCCTGCGTGGTGGTAGTGGCTGTGCTGGCGGCCCTTGCTGGCCCTGCCTTGGCCTCCTCCTCCTCCTGCGTCTCCTCCGTGCGGCCGGTTGTAGTTGGTGTTCGTCTTCTTCTTGGAGTTGGAGTACTTGCAGTGCTATCAGGTCCCCCAGGGCCAACATCGCGAGTCCTGCCGGTAGCATTTCGGAGTGGGTGTGGTTGTGGGAGGAGACTGGGTGTGCAATTTATGTGTTTTCAGGCTGTATGGCCTCCACCTGTGGTGATTCATTCCACCTGTGCAAGCTGCTCTCCCCTTTGGCCGAGCACGTCCCGCACACGACGCTGCAATTCGAGGAATGGCATCTTGCTATTGCAATCATGTATTTGTTCCCGATGGCCGTGTAACATTTGTTGATATGTACATTCGGCTATGGTCCCATTGTTTCACATACAATCTTTGCAGTCGCGAACAGACTTGTGATGGGTCAGTGGAACGTAGTACTCGAGTAACGGTGGGCCCTCATGCATCACTGTACCGAGTTGCAACGACGGGCAGGGCGTCCCATTTGTGGGTGAAGGCAGTTGCCATTTTCACACACAGCCGCACTAGTTGGAATAATTAGTGATTTCAAACGGCCACAGATGCCTTTTCGACGTGATGTTGCAAATGAGGAATTCGAAGGGCGGCGCTTTCGGTTTTCAGCTAGCGGCGAGGAGATGCCCACAGGTCTGACTGCAAATATAACGTTCTATTGTTCAATGTCCTTGAGACAGGGGCCATGGCGAGGAAGCAATGATTGATATGAATAGATTGGGATGCGCAATAGCGACGTGGGCGATGAGGCCGGACCTTCCCAAATACATGTTACTTCACAACACTGGAATTTCGGGCTGGGGCACTGTGGATTTTGCAGGCTGCATAACGCACAGACTCAATGGATATTTCTAATGTTATGTGAGTAAATATTCAGGCGTTTTTATACCGGGATGAGGGAATGATGAATGGATGCATGGGCAGGTGATTTGATACAGAGTTTGCCATGTACAGGGCTTCTTGGAATCTATCCGCCTCCCCTGCGCTATGTGATGCAGGGCTGCCATAGTGGGACCATCATCTATCTGGCCTTGTTGAGCCCTCCCTGTCTCGACGCGCCTTCAGACACTTGTGTCCATGCACGTTAACATTCCCATCTGATGGATTCTGTTTTGACAGCCGCATGCACAGGTACACTCGTTTGTGATGGTGTTTACACCTCGATATAGATGGTTATGAGTCGCAAGTGGTTTTGGGGTGGTGATGATCCTTTGGAGTGGGCTAGCATGCATATGGCTGTGGATTTAGTGTGATCATTGAAGTGAGTTGTTCGAATGTAGTTCTGATGGCCATTCTGTTCTTTTTCTTTTCTTTTGGTTGACAGGTATCTCATCCCCTTTTGCCACTGCCATCTGTATGCCACTCCTGCAGATGGCTTTTACTCCCGACACCTGCTGCTTCGTGTTAATCAGTGGAGCAGCATTACGATCTTATGGGACGATCGCCAATGGCCCACATGCCCTTACGCAGTACTAGTGGCTCGGAGCAACATTTCGGCCTTTCAGCTGGACTAGTGCCTCCCCATTGGGACGGCCCTGCGGTTCTGTGCGCTTCCATGTTGCCTTTTCGTACGTGAATGTGGCTCTGTGTACCATGATGGAACAGGGCGTCACACAAGTAGTAGCTGGTCATTCCTTGCGGATGCAGCCCACAATGGTGATATGTGTTTTGGAGTTCATGGCCTAATGGCTGTATGGGCTTGGTGATTTTGTTGTGCATTAAATTTCTATTCTGATATGGGCCGTGTAGCGTTCTTCTTTGCGAGTGATGTGGCATATTCCTATTTGGGGAGCGATGTATTGTGAGGAGATCTGCATTGGGTTCCAGCTTCGGAGTTTAGTTGCGTGGTACTGTGCTGGGCGCGTTTGCCTACGAAGCCCAGTGAGGTCAGGGATGGGGGCTGCCAATGTGACTGTTTGAATGTTGTCATGCTCAGGGGCGGGGGATTGGGTTTTGTGTAACAGATGCCGGTCAGCCAGGTGGACTGGTGGAATGATGTGATTTTCGGAATATTGCTGGTCCCAGGTGCCTGTGTTTGCGTGCGTTTCTGGGGGGGGGACTGTGGTCATGTCCATTGGAATGGCTTCTGTATTCGTGCCATCTGTGCCCTGCAGCTCCCATTGGCCCCTCTTGTGATTCTTTTGTTCGTTGGCATGCATGGGTGACTTGTACATTTCACTGGTTGCATTGTGACTTCATTGCACCTACGGGGAGTTGTACTTTGTGGGCAGGGAGCGGTGTACAGGCACTCAGTGGGGCCGTTTACGGTTGATTCGCGATGCCGTACTTCTCACCATGGCGGAATGGTGCTTTCCGCCATGCTTGATGGCGTTAGGTACATGTCCGCTAGGGTCGGAATTCGCGTACCCTTGCGCCATGGTGGTATTTACGGTTAGGCATGGCGCGCGCGCGCGTACTTGGTGCAGTTAGCGTTGGCGTTCACTACGGTGTCGCTAATGGCTTCGTACTTTGCGGTGACGGGTCATAGTCGTACCGAGCGCTATTCGATGGCGGTATTGCATTTCCGCCATCGTTTTCCGATTTCCGCCAGGGTCGTAATGAGGCCCATTGAAGTGTTTGCAATTGTGACTGCAACCTATTACTTTTTCAATTACTTATTTTACATATAGTCGGAATGTTTGACATCAGTCTATAAATACAAGTGCTCATTAAACTTTACCTTTTTCCAATGTTATGGTCGAGTGTCGCTGTAAAAGGGTCTTACATGAGAAACTCACAGCCTCAAATCATCTTCAGTCTTCTGATATCATCATAAAACTTTGTTTGCACAATGCAATCAATACAAATGCAAAAACGTGATAGCCATATTTGCTTGAACTTTTAGATTTTAAAATCAGGTTTGACACGTGAGTTAAATTTTTTTCGCGTTCAACTTGGAACACGCAGCGATTCGTGGCAGCTTTTGTTTGTAGCAGTGCTATCCTGAAAGCAGGCTGATATTGTAAGTGGGAATGATGAGCCTTTCACCCATGAGAACTCTTCCTCTATGTCATTCTCAGAATTGCACTGACAGTTTCAAATGAAAGTTGGGTTTTGACACTTCTACACCCCAGGCTTTTATCACTGGGAATGAGTGCATCAAAGGAATATTTAATGTGGCCCCACCCCCATTTGGAAATTAACCCAGATAGCTGCAAGCAGGGTGTGCAAGTCCATTTCAGAATGCCTTCTTTCAATGATTTCCCTGGAAGCCAATATTCAGTTTGAAAATGTTTTCTGCTGTTCTCCCTCCCGTATCTTGTGCCTTGTGTCTGTATTCGGGGTGCTAAGAAATAGATGCACCCTCTGCTGTTCATGATGCAGGCCCACGTCTGCTAATATTATGCTCTGGAGAGCTAGATCCAATTGAACGCGCTATTGGAAAGAGCAGTGTTAAAAAGGGATCCTCCACGAGTATGACAGAACTCTGGTCGAAAAAAAGAAGACTGGTGAGACAATTCAAAAGAATAGCTATGACAGATAATACCGAAATGGCGTGGAGAAAATGGCAAATTGAAGTCAAAAGCTACAAGTCCTGGATACGATCCCATAGACACACAATGTACCAAGACGACGCAGAGGTAATGCTCCGGACGCTCAGTAGCAAAAAAACGAGTGACTTCTGGGCCCTCATCAAAAAACCAGAGAAGCCCCTAGATAACCCACTCTCCGACTCGGTCACCGAAGAGGCATGGGTTAAATTCTTTGAAAATCTGTTTTCGGTCCCGCCAGATTCTAACACTTGTTTTCAAAATGAGATAGCGACCCCCTGGATCAATTTAGCCCCAAAAGACGACATAAGGAACGCCATCTAAAAAACTCAAAAACTCAAGAGTGCCGGGTCCTGATGGCCTAACCAATATTGACCTCAAACAGAATCTGGAGGAACAGACTGCCTTCATCAGTATCCTATTTGATCAATGTAGAATAACAAGATCAATCCCAATATCATGGACTCAGTCAGTGGTGGTACCCCTATTTAAGCGAGGTAACAGAGAAGAGCTGGACAATTATCGTCCGATTGCGTTACTGGATATCATAGGAAACATCTCCGCCACCCTGCTACTAGGTCAATTCCGGATCTGGGCTAGAACATCACCAGCCAATGACCCGTTTCAAATGGGATTTTGATGGAAAACGGAAGCGCGTCAGTAAATATCTTACTGTTGAATCTAATAAAATCAAAGGTCAAGCAAGGAGCTCCATCAGTTTTTCTGGTGTTCGTAGACCTTTCTCAGGCCTTTGATAAAGTGGACAGAAAAGTCCTGTGGACCATATTGAAAGAATGGAAATGCCCGAGTGAGGTGCTTGATCCAGTGATGGCTCTTCATACGAACACAAAACTAAGAGTCCATTTATATCGTCAAGGATTACTATCTAAAGAAATTCAATCCGAACGTGTTGTAAAGCAGGGGTGCCCCCTAGCACCAGCATTATTGCTTTCTTGGGTGACTACAAAGAAACTGAATTAGCCATTAGATCCTTTCCCCCCAAGTTGGGCAATCTCAACGTGTCGCGCATATTATATGCAGACGATATGATCCTGTTGGACCAGCCCAAATCGACCTACAGCGCCAACTGACCAACCTGGCTCACTACATGGAAAGAAACAACTTTTAAATAAATAAATCAAAAACAAAGATAATGATTCTTGAAAAGCGTCATACTAACAACAAGCGTAACCAAAAATGGTTTTTGGACAAGGTGAACATCGAAGTCGTTCCGCATTTTAGATATCTGGGAGTTCTGATTGATCACTCTGTGAAAGAATCAAAAATGCAGGAGACACTATGGGAAAAAGCAAAGAACCTTGCGGCACAAATTAGGACAATTGACAGAAAATATGGCAAATTCTCATTAGTGCCAGTGATTCAGTTCTACAAAGGAAAAGTAGTCCCAACGCTGTCTTATGGAATGGGCGCAACTCTAAAAATGCCAGCCTCAATCTAGCCCAAAATCGAAGGGTTCTTATGGAAATCAGTCTTAGGCCTGCCCAACTCGGTCTCAATGGCCATCATAAGGAGAGACCTGGGTTTGTTGTCCTTGGAATCAACAGTTGAGCAAAGTGTGATGCAATTATTCAGGAATACACTTCTTCCGGACACCCTCCCTATATATATGATAATTGCGACAGAAATAGCAAGTCTGCACTTAACTGTTTTAAACGTCTGGGTAGAAAAGCTAAAGGCAAAGCTGTCTGAAATTGCATGCACAGAAGCAGACTTAATAACTAATCCATTAAGAGTTAAGTATAAAATGGAATGCCAAGATTGGATTGAAACCATCCAGAAAGCCGAAGCCAACAAACTTGTAAAGCATCTACCTTCTAATTTTAACAAATTGAAAATGCCGCTGGCGTACTGCATCAAATTCCCTGATAAACGGTTAAGGAAAACCTTTATGAGGGCTCGTCTGAATCTTCTATCAGGTTGCAGACTAACAACAAAGAGTGCAGACTATGCGCCCAGTCAAATCAAATGGAAACCCTAAGGCATCTCCTTTAGCAGTGTCCGAAGCTGTGACAAGAAAGAGCCGCTTACTTGAACGGCTTTTGCACAGACCTCGTAGGCGCTGAAGAATCAGTATTGTGGAATAGGCTGATGGCCGGAGAAAATATAAAATGGTCCACTGCCGCAGCAAAATTATTAGACAGTACCTTCCAAAAGATTAACTCTCCGGCTAACGGACTGAACTGATCGTCTCTGGCCATAAGTCTGCTGGGCCTCTCGTCTCGACTGATGCAACAAGCAGCTTTTACCTTGTAAAAATCGCAACGCGATTACACACAAGTATTTTTAAAAAAAGGGATTATTGTTTAAAATCTTTCAGTATGCCACGATATAGCAACAACCTCTGAAAAGCATCTTTTGATCAGGCCTTACCTCGGATGATGTGACAAGCATGAAAAGTGTTTGCATTTTGCCACTCTGCCATGGAAGAAAGCAAGAATCAGACACCCCACTCAGTGATCACAACTTGGTCTGCTGTGCCTGGGACACAAACCACAATGCCAAACGATACCTGGTATCTGAGAAAGGATTTGCTGTCAAGATCATTTTGCTCTTCACCAATTCTCTGATGGGGTGATCGCTGGTCCCAAAAAGCATCATGCAGCTGCTGTCTTTGAGCACCATTCAGCTGGGAACCTTTGAGTGGCACAGGGAGAAACAAAGAGGGTGAACCGAGGTGTCAGAGAAAGAGAGGGATGTGGTATTTGCAGGGTAGGTAGCTCAAAAGCAACCCAGTTGGGCTGACCTCATCCTTCATCCTCCCTAATTCTTTCAACTGAGTAGCACAAGTGGGTAATGAGAGAGACATCAATTATCACAATGCTTAGAAACTGGTGGCATCCAGAATGCCAACCATACCATCCTGCTCAACCATCTCAACCATCTCAGTGATAACCTGGGTATCACCGGTCAGGCCTTGGCATGGCTAACTTGTTTCCTCTCTGATCGACCCTCCCAGGTCAAACTTGGGTCCTTCATCTACTCTATCTCTATCTCTACCTGTGGTGTCTCCCAGGGGTCTAACCTCTCTCCCTGGCTGATCAACCAATACCTGGCACTTCTTGCACACTGCATTGCCACTCTCTGCCCTAACTTTCAGTGCTATGCAGATGACACTCAGCTCATTTTCAGGCTACCTTCGGCCACCTCTTCTCCGTCTCTCATCTCTGACTGTCTGTCTTCTATCCAGGAGTGGTGTGCTGCCAATGATCTCTGCCTTAATGCCAGTAAAACAGGAATTCTCCTCATCGGCAATCCTGTTCCCTCCTTTCCTGTCACTCTCTGGCCAGCCGCTCTTGGCCCTCTTCATTCTCCCACCTGCGGGGCTAAAAATCTTGGGGTCATCTTCGACTCCACACTCTCCTTCTCTCCTTCTCTCCTCACATCTCTGAAGTCACACTATCAGCTGCACCTCCTCAGAGGTATTCTTCCTTTCCTCTCCTTGTCCCAGAAGCTCACTGTCACCAGAGCTCTGGTTCTCTCTAGGCTGGACTATTGCAAAAGCCTCTTTCTAAATCTGCCTGCTTCTACTCTTTGCCCTCTACAACTCATCCAGAACAGTACTACGAGACTTGTCCTTGGCCTCAAGCCCAGGGATCGTATCTCTCCAGGACTGAAATCTCTTCACTGGCTCCCAGTGGCTGTAGGGATTAAGTTCAAAACCCTCTGCATTGTCCACAAGGCCTTCTGGGGCCTGGGACCTCAATACCTTCAACTCTCTCTTCCTACATATCTTCCTTCTCTAGCTCTTCGCTCATCCGCCTCCAACCGCCTCAGCATCAGTCGCTTCTCCAAGCAACGAGTTTGTGGTAGATCTCTTTCCTCGGCTGGGGCCTCTTTCCGGAACAGCCTCCCTACCTCCCTGAAACTTGAGGAGAACCATCTCTGGTTTCGGAAGCACCTCAAAACATTCCTCGCTGCTTCTGCTTTCTTTCCTCCTCTCCCCTGCTGAATGCCTGGCTGAACTGTACTGGTTATCTGGCCACCATCTGATCTTGGGCCCAGATCCCCTCCCCCGCCAGTTACACACCGGCACTGTCTCCCTGGCAACCCCCACACTGGGGGACTGTTTTCTGTATCCCTACAGTGCCCCACAAGCACTTGACACCTGATGCCTGCACTTACATTTGCACTGGCCACCAGCTGGCCCTACTTCTCATATTGTTTTTTTTACCCCATGTACTGCACTGTCCCCAACCCCCTCCCACTCTGCACTTTTCCTCTTCCCCCTTCGCCTGCACGTGCACGATCAGAATGACACTTAGCCTAGTAGGATTGTTGTCTCTGTCTTCCCTCTTTTCCCCCTCCCTTGCCGGGTTGCACCTTGAGACACTTGTGTATAGGCGCGTTAGAAATGCCTTATCATATCACATTATATCAATGAAGCGCTATATAAATCACCCAATGAATACTAATATAAAATGCACTTCTGTTAAGGTATGGAGGAGGGTGGACCAGAGACAGTTTTATAGATGGAGTGACAGGTGTATCCATACCATCAAGGTCTGCCTGCCTCTGCCCTATAGGATGGTAACAGAAGCCAGAATACTTTGCATCCTTACACAAATCACATATAAATACTTTGGTAAAGTTGGCTTTGTCAACTTTCAGCCAAACCTAAAAATGGTGGACATGACAGTTGGACTCCGAAATTTAACATCACAGGAACAATATAACCCCAAATGTAACAACACAATCTCAACAAAGAGAACTTCAGATGGTATGTATAGAAACTCTGAAAAACAACCATATAGTGATACTAGAAATAAATATATTAGTCAAATAAGAGACCTAGACATTTCCAAGAAGTGCCATGTGTGGAATTATAAGCATGCCAAGAGGAGAAACGTTTTTCGATCGGCACAAGATCTACAAGTCTTTGAATGCATAAATCAAAGCACTGCTTGCAGTACTGGCTCAGAACAGTGCCTGTGTTGTCACCCTGCAGCCTAAACACTTGGTGATAAGAGACCTATATATTGAGCAAGACAACATTACTGTTGTAACTGGGAGCGAAATTCGTCAGTTCATTTAAGTGCCAAGACCCCCGAATAGCAGGGACTGCTTGAGTGGCTCAGTGACGACGCAGAGGTAGTGTTCAGGAACCCTCGTTAATGTTGCAAAGCTGAACATGATTTATACTGCTAAAACAAACCCGTTCGCGCAACATGTATCGCCATTGATAATAGCCACTGTGTAGTGTGAGTGCAGAAGCACGACCCCTTGGTTTGGGGGGGCAAATGACACCAATATATCAGAAGAGTTGATAACAGTGAAGCCATGTTTCTGATCTCAGATTACTCAAAAGTATGAGATCCGCCATTTATAAAGTCCTTTTCCTTTAAAGGTGTGCATTCAGCATCAATGGGTGGTTGAATTGATTTGAATCATGTACAGCATAAGTCACACCAATCTGTTCTTTATCTGCATTCTGTGACGTCGAGCCGTGCACTTACAACGTGAACGACAGACCTACTAGTACAAGACCCGACACAATCAGCATGATGGCAGAATCAGAAGTCCTACTCAAGCATGCCATCAGGGACATAATTTCACCAAAATGCCAGGGGTAGCGGAAGTGACATCACACGACCCTTGACCTCTGATGACATCACAAGAATTGATGTCATTTGACCCTACCCCAAATTGACATCATGGTAAGCGATGGAACACAACCTTTCACCCTTTGACAAAACAGGATGTGGCATCACATAGCATCGTTTCTGAGTACACTACGAAAAATATGGTTATGATATCACTGTAATTGTGATATACATTTAGACAAGAATGGATCGCCATATGTATCATTAATATCAGCGCATATGGGCCCATATTACCAAATTACTGTGAATGCAAGCCCACGTTCATGGCCAAACGATAATGATGTGTTATTATATAGCACTTACGCTTAACCTCTTCATATAGAACAAATATACATACAATATTACCCAACCTGTGTTGGTACTCATTTATCAACCTAAGTAGGATGAAAGGCTGAGTTGATCTTGCCGGGAGTCGAACCTGCAGATCACACACATTTCAGCAGCGAGCGCTCAACCCACTATGCTATCTTACCAGCTATAGCTATCAGAAAACCAGCCACTCCAGAAACAAAGAGCCACATGCTGCTGGCCACTGCCCAGGAGCCTCAATTAAATACAAAAACATTTTTTAGGGGTAGCGATCGAGACCACAGGGGTAGCAAGGGAGACCTCAGGCAACCCCTAAATGTCCCTAAATGCCAGGACGCTCTAGGCTTCGCTGGTTGATCAGGGGTGGGAATGTGGGTGGAAATTAGTTAATTTGTAAATTTACGTCTGGAAGTGCTATTTTCATTCCTCTTTTTCCTTTGCTGAATGTTCTGTCTGCCCCTGTAAGCCTTTTCCCTTCCTCAATTCTACCCCTATACTGGCTACCGACATTAAGCTGCTAAACAGTCAAATATCATGTGTGACGCCAGGGGTGGACTGGGATCCAAAAGAGGCCCTGGAAAAGTGTTAAAGTGGCCCCATATTACACATTTCCAGCAAGCCCAGCTCTTTTCCGATGAGAACATTTGGAAATAAACTAGGTTACCACACAAAGGAGGCTCATGGCACAGAGGCCTACCAGGAAATCTGCACAGTTCCCTATAGGCCAGTCAATCCCTATGTGACAACTTCAGCCAGTCCCCATACGGCGCATTTAACAATGCAACATCTATTTTCATTTTTCCCACTTCATAAGTCCCAACATGCAATCTGCAAAACCTGGGCTCCTTAAGGTGCCAACAGTAGCATGGGGACACTTGCCCTTATGAGATAACTGAGGGTGAGGTTGAGCGAATAGGAAGATCAGAGGGAATGAGATGACGAGTAAGCAGAGACAGACACTGAGAAGCTAAAACATTGATAGATATGAAGAATAGTAGAAGGAACTTAAAAACATGGTCGTTCATGGAGAAACAACAAGCATGATGTTGGTGGTAGAAGTGGGGAGGATCTGGGTAGGTTGTAAAGCGTGCATGTAGCAAAGTTGAGGACTTTGTCTAGAAGGAGGACATAATAGAGAGGAAGTCCAAAGAATTGGCTTGCACAGTAGTCACGTTTCCTGAGAAGGGGGCTGGAGATTAAAGTTTTCGTAGTGTTGGGTGTCCTGACGCACGTTTAAGCTATCATGCCACAACATTTGGTGCTGTGGGCTTAGAAAATTCAAGATGGCGGAAAACCCACATGTGCGCTGAAATCCAGGAAAGCTGCGCAGTTTGTGCGCACACCGAAATGGTTGCCTCACTTGCCACCCACCAGTGCGAGAACGAAAGGCCGGGTTGCCATGAGGGAAATGGGTTGCCAAAGGAAAAACAGTAGCGCCGGTTACCTTCAAAGCGCTTTAAAACCACCATTGGACTACCCGCACAGTAGTCTGAAACCATTGGGAATGGCAATGCTGATTGCCAAATGCAACCTAGAATGGTGGGGAATTCATTTGTTAAATCCCAAAAATGGGTGCAGTACCAGTACTCACCACTATCCAAAAGCCGGCAGTTTAAAACCACCCTGTGTTTCTCTGAAGGCAGGCTCAAACTGTCTATTTTAAACATTGCAACACATCTAAAAACTCACTGGACACCAGCAGACATTTGGTAGAATGGAGTGTTGTGTGCCTACAAAATCTGGGAAATGAAGAGCCCAAAACAATGCTTATAACAAAACTGCTATGGAGTCAGCAGTTTAAGTTGCACTGGATTTAAAGACACTAAAATCGAAAATGTTTAGATTAAATGAGTGACCTATGTTTGGTGTCACATGCCTTTGTAACTGTTTAAATGTCATAGTTTTAAACTTAGAATCAGCCTTCTAGCTGCATATGTGAAAATGTTTAGTTTTATTTGAATGCAGAAACTGGGGAACAGAAATGACAGCTTAAAGAGATTCCAATTTGCCTGGCAACTACCCCCATCAGGAGTGAAACTTGAGTCACAGCTGTGTTCCCAGGCCTAGCTGCCCTTTTGCTGCTCACACTAAGGATATGCCATCTATCTGATAATTGAATTACCTGTGCTCTGCAGGAAAGTGAACAAAGCCCTGTCCTGGCTCAGGCAAAGGTTTTATTGGCAGGAGTCGTAAATGGTCGTAAAAAGTGGCTTCCTCCTGAGGAAAGGGGAGGAGCACTGCCTGTGAGAGCAAGCTGGCTTGGCAGAACTGGATAAACCAGTATTTCTACCTTGTGCTGAGAGGAAACCACACCCCTTTGGAGCCAGAACATAACTCTAAAAAGATGAATAACTCATGGTGCGGACATGTGAAAATTTTATAAATGATACCATAATTCTTGTGATTTTTCTGCCCACATTTTAAGAGGTTTTTCGACCCGGTGGCATGTTCAGGGGGGTTTTAGCGGAAAAGTGGATATTACTCTAAATGTATGCATGTTAAAAATCTGAAACTTCATCAGTTAATGTCCATACTCCCTGCGCACATGTATGTAAAGTTGGGTCAATGTCAGAAAGTGAAAAATCAGTTAAAAAGTCAATTATGTGCCATTTCTGAATGCAAGCTCTTAGAAACAGCAGATTTGGACAGAGACACGGCTAAATTCAGCCACACCATGTATATGTAATTTCAAGCAACTGTGTAACTGTGAAATATGTCTTTTATTATCAAATATAGAATGTGTGCAATCTGACAGAGGAGTGTCCTATCTGCAAGCCATAAAATGACATCCCTCTGACTCACAGTTCATTCCCCAATCAAATGATAAATGGAAGTCTGACCAATTAGAAGCTGAGAGAGAGGTAGGGTCAGTGATGCTAGAACACACCCACATTCTAAACACATAAAAGCAGACAGACAGGACAGATAGGGACCTTCAATTCCATCTGCAGCGGGACGCTCTGCCGGAAAAATCCATACTTTACCTCCATCAACCTTCAGAGAGCAACATAGAAACTTCAAATCCATCAGGCCAGACCAGAAGCAGAGTAGAGCTGACCTGTTAGCAGAACCAGAGAGAGCTGACCCAGATCACTGTGAAGTGCAGAGACCAGAGGCGAGTTTAAAACCTGACCAGATCCATGGCGAGGCCCATTTCACTCAAGAATATAGTGTGAGTACCTAGAAAACTGTGCAGAACCAATCTCCTAGTTAAAATAATATAATTCAATCCTATTTTAATCTAAGTAGAACTGCCTCCTAACTGTCACCTGTCATTTGCATAGCTGTCACTTGTCATTTCCTAGTTGCAAGCTGCACTTGTCTTTTTGAACTTTAAAATTTCAAATCTGAAAAACGACCTTCACAAAATCACTCATATCTCCGCAACCGTTTGTGCTAGAGACTTGCAATAACTTTTATTTGAAAGCTTAGAATCATAGCTTTGAATCGCACCAAGAACCACATTCCTACCTCTTATAGTTTTACCGCAATCGCGGAACACGCATCCACGAATTTTACCACGATTTGCAAATTTCTCCGCATGTAAAAACTGCTGCTGCTTGCCTTCCATTTGCCAGAAATTCGTTTAACCTGCTAACTATCCCTGCCTCATTGCTAGTGTGAGCCTGGACTAATATTAACTAGATACCACTCACCCTGAACCTCTGAAAGGGAATTAAAAGCATTTCCAGCATATTTCTCATCCATTGCTAGCACATATCAAAGCATTTTGCCTGTGTTTTCAAAACTCCTATCTGTTTTCTGTAGTGTAAGCTTGCTGGGGTGAACTGATTTACATTGATTGCATTTCTGAGAACTGTGTGTTTTCCTTCCATTTCCTTGCCTTGCATCAAGGGGGGGAGGGGATTGCCAGAGAAAAGTGATTACATTGTTTTGTTGAAATCATATTGAGTATTTCTATACTGCATTTCATTCATTCAACCTTGCATCCATTTGAACTCTATAAAGCATTCTCTATCACATTATTCTTCTTTTGTTCCTATTTACCAGTGTGCTAACTTATCCATTTCATGTCAACTCATTAGTGATTATAAGAAGTGTGCTAGTGCCAGATTCTCCGTTGTTGATCTTTATCATATCAGATTAAGTGTGCTATTCAATTATTAATTTATTATAAAGGGTGATATATATCTATTGTTTAAATTATCAAATAAACCTTTTAAACTTGCAAAACAGAACTACTTCTTGGCTCAGTGGGGTCAGGGGGATTCCAAGAGAGGGGTATTATATAGGGGTAGTCATCCAGAACGCATGAACTGGACTAAAGATATATCAATAAGGGTTTTCATTCAGTATTCTAGACTAGGCGTTAACTTAGCTGTAGTGCTGAATTGAATCCTCTTACAAATTGGGGGCTCGAGCCGAGACGTTGGGTTAGATTTACCACTTGTGCAGCTTAATACAGTGTACTAACTGACGGGATACATACATCCGGTCGGATCACCACGCTGCATTACGCTGTGAAGCATTCCTCAAAAGGGACACTCCAAGAAAAGTTCTGTTCTGCAAAAATAAAATACAAACTTCTGTAAGTCAGGACAGAGACCAATCTCTAGAATGACGACCTTAGTAGACATGAAAATAGCCAGAGAGCACCTCTTGCATAAGCTATTTGTGAGAGGTGAATGGACCGAACAGGGCCAGGATGTGTGGTTGCAGGCCATCACACAACAGGTCACTGAAACAGGGTCAGATATATATAGAGATCAGGGTCCCTTACATGTGGCCCTGAGTGAACTATATATGGCTCCTAAAGCCAAAGAGGAACACAATAAGATTGCCAGGATAGCAGCATACCTGTACCTATATATGGGAGACATGCAGGATAGATGTGCTGAAAGCCAAAATCTGGCAAATAGGCAACAGATGGCATTACAGAAGGCCCAATCTGACCTGGTCTCTTCTGAGCAGAGGCTGCAGAGGAGCCAGGAGTCAGAAAATGACAGCAGACTGTACATCACTAAAATAAAGGAGGATATGGATGTGCTGCAAAAGGAAAAGGTAGAACAGGATACCAGATTTCTGGCCTTGCAGAAGGAATACCAAGAAGGTTTGGACTCCCTACTGCAAAACCAGAAAAAGCTGGAGCAACAACTGGACTTCAACAGGGTATGTGCTGAGCAGGTAGTCACCCTGCAAGGCCACCTAGATAGAGTGAAGGCAGAGAGCAACAAACTAATTCTGAAAGACCTGGATACCCAGGCAGAGTTTGATCAGGAGCGCCAGAATGCTGGTGCCTTCCAAAGGCAAAGGGACGACCTGGCAGCACAGATGCAGGCTCTCAGTCAGGAAAGGGATACCTTAGGCCAGGAAGTCTGCCATTTAAAAAGGAAAATGGAAGAAAATCACCTGGCCCTCCAGGGACTGGGTGACCTCCAAAAAGAACACCAGAACTTGCTAGAGCACACCAGGAGGGTGGAGGATGCTCTAGCAAGAAAGGAGCAGGCCAATAGGGACACAGCTCAGGAGGTAACCCTCCTGCAGCAAAGACTGGCCCAGTTCTCCAGGACCAACCAGGAAGCACAGAGGGAAAATGAGGCCCTCTGTCAACACAATGATAGGCTCCAACAACAGGTAGCGATGCAGGAGAGACTGATAGAGTCGAGTAAGGCCTTAACAGAGGAACTGAAAGCACAAATGCAGGCTCTTGCATTGCAACAGGGAGCAGGGGCGGATAGAGATGAGGTCCGCTGGGAAAGAGAGACTCCTGACCATAACCGCAGGAGCCCTAACACCAGGGGCCTTCATCTCCCCCAGTCCCCGGACTCTACCACCCCCATGTCCCCTGGCGCACATGAGCACAGGGCCACAGGGATGGCAGATTACTATCCAGCTAAGAGTATGGGGCTCATAGGCCAGTACCACTCAGGAATGGAGGGGTGGGCATCCGGGTATGGGCACCCAAGTACAGTACAGTTCAATGGGGAACCCCAGGAGAATAGGCCCATTAAGGGCATACTGAAAACCTCTGCCCAGTTAGGTCAGTGGAGGGGGTACCCATCAAATCCTGGCAGCAAGGAGGAATCTGAAGACTCCTCTGAACTGCGCAGGACACAGGAGACCAGGTCCCCACATTCTGCCAGCCATTCCCAGGCTCGCAGAATCCGGGAAAACCTGGAAGAACAGACGGGAACCTCTGGTAGCAGTGCCTCTGAGTCCGAGGACGAATGGACAAGGGTTACCCGAACCAAAAAGGCCAATAAGGCAAAAAGGGCCTTGCTTAAGGACCCCTTAAAGCAGATTAAGGCGATCAGGAGCGTCATCACGCCTTACCATAAGAACGCTAAGTATTCTGTTTGGGAGCACTTAGAGTTGTTTGAACAAATGATGGAGACTTTCCATTTGAAGGACAGCCAAAGCTGTATTCAATATGTAAAGTGGACCTTCTCCCCGGAATACTCCAGTTTCTTTGCGGGGCTGGAGGACCAAAATCATTTAAGATGGTCCACCTATAAGGCGGCCATCTTGAAACATTTTTCTGTTCACAGAAATCCTCAAGAGGCTCGCAAGGCAGCCTACAATTTGCAATGTGGGGAGGATCAGGCCCCACAAGAATTTGTGCAGGAGTTAAAGCGTGCTTTTGCACAGACCACAAGAAGGGTGCGCACGGATAGCAGGGAATTTATAAATACGTTTTTCCATGCCTTGCCCAAATATATCATGACCCAGCTCGTGAGGGATTTTCACGAGAAAAGATCTTTAGACTGGGTCATTGAACAGGCTACCCGGATCTATGAGGTGCAGAAACCGGTAGATAGCAAAAGTAATGCCCAGAAAAACCCCAAAGCCAACAGCACCCCTGCTGCTGCCAAGGTGGCAGAGGTAAAGGTCACCCCCGTTTTGGATTTGGAGATGGGGGGGCCTAAAAACCTACCTGCACCTAATAATGCTAGGCCCAGAAGGTCCTCGGGCCAGTCACAGACAGGGAGCCAGGGAGGCAGCCCCACAAATGGGGTCCCTCGCTCTCCTGATTATGTAAGTCCCCGTTACAAGGGAAATCGACCCATCCTGGGTTATGTGTGGACTCCTCCAGCCCAAGGGGGGGGATCCAGCCAAGCACCTAACCCAGGGAACTTCCCTCCAAACTTCCCACAGGAGGGCAGAAATTTACCAAACCCTGGGCAGAACTTTTTCCCCAGATATCCACCCGACTTTCAGCCCCAAAACCATCCATCCTTCTTTCCCCAATTCCCTGAGCCCAGACCACTGAATCCGGGAGAGGGGAGGCCAAGGGTGGAGGGGTACCCAAATCTTCCCAACCCGGGGTATTACCAGAGGAGGGACAGCTACCCTTCCCGGGATCAGCCCAGGGGAGAAAACAGGGCCCCGTATCAGCCTGAGCGGGTTTCCCAGTTAGAGCGCCAGGTTCAAAACATGGCGCGGGATCTGGGTCACATACTGAGGGCTCAGCAGAACCCTCAGATGGGCGTGCCGGCGCAGAACGCACCCAACTCTGGACCTGGTGCTCCAGAACAATGACGGGGGCAGCACCCCGATAACTCACCGGTTCCCAGGGAGGAGGCACAAAGGGAAGGGGGGTGTAAAGCCTTGGAGGAAGCTTCCTTCCTCACTTATAAACAGCCCCTGGAAACCCAGGAACCGGAAACAAAATCTCTTGCCCCTGAAAGTCTGCCTCCTAAGGAGCAGAGGGGGGGTAGGAGAAACAAAAGACCCAAACAGACTCAGTTTGAGGAGGAGGTACAGATCGTCCAATTTGAGGGAGAGGGATCCTCAGAGGATCCTGGGAAAAGGATCTTCTCCTTCAGAGAGGGGGGAACTCCCCCCAAAGAAAAATGGGTCCCTAGGGATGCAAATCCAGACTGGGGAGATGTGGAGACTGAGCTACCGCCGCCCACCATCTCATCCCAGAACCAACAGCAAGAAAATCCCCTGGTTCAAACCCATCCTGGGGACTGCCTCCAAAAAGGGGGGGGGGCAGCCCAGAACCGGAGCCAGGGGAACCCACAATGGCTCTGATCTCCAGTTGCCAAATTTTTCTTTCAGATTCCCAAGGCTCTCCACAGAATTCTGCCCAAATCTCTTCGCTAGCAATGTCCAAAACCAGAAAGTTAGCCCACCAGTTGTCCAAAAATGTACATTACCTGTGCCCCCTTGAGGAGAAGGAGGGAAGATATTATGCCCCGGTACAAGTACAGGGGCAGGGTACAATCTCGGCACTGGTGGACACTGGATCTCAAGCTACCCTTCTGTCCAGAAGGGCCTTTGACGAACTGAATGCAGGAAGGGGAGAGAATTACCAAATTCCTCTCACCTCTCTTCCTGGACAACTCCAGAACTTTGACGGGAAGGAAATTCCCGTTGAGGGGACGGCAGACTTGGACATTAAAATTGGGCGACATAAGTTGAAACACCCGGTCATAGTTGTGACCCCAGAGGGTACCCCTTGTTTACTAGGGAATGACCTCCTGAGAAGGTTGTCACCCCTAATAGATTGCGTAAACAAGGTCCTCTGGACCCAGACTAGCCGACCAATAAAATTAAAACAGAGTGTCAACCATGTTAGTTTAAACGGCACCTGCCACATGGTTGAACAAAAATCTGACCAAGTAGAATTTCACTTCCAGAACAACCAGATTCCAGACGTGACAGTAATAGCAGTAGGACAACAGACTGGTGATGGGGGGTCCTCTCTATTTCTGAAAATCAACCTTCCTTCCAGTCTAAAGTGGTACTCCACGCTGGAAGGAAACACTCTGAAATTCTATACTAATCCACAATCAGAAACTCCCACTCCTATAGTCCAGAAAGATGTGAAATCAGCTCAGAGCCTGGCTGATATTCAGCAAATTGGAGAGCAGTTGTTCATCCCTGTTCAGTTAAATGATGGGAAGGACTCTGTTCTCGCTCGAGTGTGTGTGAACAACGGTAAGAGCTTCATCAGCGAAGCCATGTTTCGCCAACTCCCAAAAGATCCAGCCATTCCCCCCTTCAAACTGATAGACAAATGGGAAATGGACCTGGAAGCACCTAATTCCAAACATCTCCTGCCAAGCAGGTGTATGCTCAAAATCTCCATTGGCAACAAGAGCATAGTCCACAATTGTTGGGTCGTGCGAGACGTCCCTGCCGCCTTTTACTTAGGCAGTGACATTCTCAATCGCTTTGCCATTAGTTTGGACCTAATAAACTTCAAAGCTTGGTCCCGATTAGCGGATAATCCCATGGGCTTTGATGATCCAGAAAAAGCATTTAGGTCAGCTCAATTGCTACCTTATGCAGTTGAAATTCAGATCAAAGAGGAAGTCACCATCCCAGAAAGGACCCGACAATTCTCCCTGGAAGTGAAAGTTAAAAGGGGACAAGAGTTGAAAAACCCTGATGCTTACATACATCTAAATGCTTCTCTCCAACTGCAAGGGTTAGGGGTAAACCCAACTCCATTAGTCAACATAGAACATGACACCATTCTAATAGAGGTGGACAACAGCGACTTAAAGAGTATTACTCTAGCCGCAGGCACCATTATTGGAATGGCGGTTGATGACCGACATTTTTCCATCGACTTAGTAAATGAACTGTTAGGACCAATCCCCAAGGACTGTTTTGACAGTGACAGTGAGGACAATACAACACCAGACAGGATTTTTACCCGGCATGGGGGGAACTTCCTGGTGTACACTTCCTGCCCTTATGGTAAGGAAGATGTGACGTGTGACTTCAGGAGGGATGAGGTGATTTTCCACGTCCATGAGGGCTGCCTTTCCCACCTGAAGCCTCCGGTCCAAATCAGCACTCTGACCAGGGACTTCTCCACCCAGCTGGAGGAGGCCGCGGAGATAGCCAAACCAGAAGTCTTTCCAGGCTTCAGGCAGATGGTGGAAGAGAGAGTCAACCTAGCTGATGCCTGTGTGACTCTGGAACAAAAGCAAAAGTTGAAACAAGTTTTCTTGGATTTCCAAGATCTCTTTGCGGTAGACTCATATGACTGTGGTCGCACTGACATCCACACAACAACAATCCCCACGGACCCTGGCATGACTCCAGTGTTTGTGAAGCAATATCGTTTGCCTCTCGCATCCATGGAGTCCCTTACTGAAATAATTAAGAACCTTGAGTCCCGGGGAATAATCCGTCCAGTCCACAGCACCTTCAATAATCCGGTGCTGGGAATATTGAAGCCAAACGGCCAGTGGAGACTCTGCGCCGACCTTAGGGAGCTCAACAAACGGGTCCATACTTCCCGATGGCCTCTGCCCTACATTGACCAAGGTCTGGCCCAGATTCAGGGGTCACAGGTATTCACTGCAATAGACCTGACCAATGGATACTGGACCGTGCCTGTCAGTAGGGAGGACCAATACAAGCTGGCTTTTACCTTTGGGGGCCAGCAGTACACATGGACCCGGACTCCCTTCGGATACCTCAACTCCGGCAATGAATTCAACATTTTTCTACACAAGGCCATGCCCGACTTCGGTGCAAGGGGTAACCTGGCTTATGTAGATGATGTCCTCATCAAAAGCTCAACTGTTGAGGAACACATAGCGGAGATCCGTTATGTTCTGACACAGTTGAGGGCCGCCGGAGCAAAACTTTCCTTTCAGAAAGCACAGTGGTGTAGAACCCGTGTTAATTTCTTGGGGCATGAGATTACTCCTCAGGGTCTCTGTCCCCAGGAAAAGAAAGTGGAAGCACTTCAGAAACTGAAAGACCCCACAACTCTGCGGGACCTAAGGAGCCTCCTTGGACTGACTAATTACAGCAGAAAGTTCATTGAGGGCTACGCAGAGATCACCAGACCCCTGATTCATCTCCTGAAGGGGGGGGTCAAGTGGGAATGGGGTCCAGAACAAGCCGAGGCGGTAAAACAACTCAAAAGAAGCCTCTCACAAGCGCCTTGCCTAGCTTACCCTGTCAGAAACAAGGAGTTCTTCCTGGAGACGGGGTTCTCTGATACGTGCTTGACGGCAGTATTATACCAAAAGCATGACAAGGTCAATAAAGTAATCTCCTATGCGAGCAAAACTTTATCCTCTGTGGAGGAAAAATTCAACGATTGTGAGAAGGCACTCCTGGCAACGGTGTGGGCATTGAAGAATTACCGCCCGTTTATCCAGGGGGAACACATCATAGTGGAGACTCCACACCAGCCTCTGCAATATCTCCAAAGTGACAGAATCCGGGCCGGAAATGTGAGTAATTCCCGAATTACTTCCTGGATTCTGTCAATGCAAGGCTTTCCTGTGGAGGTCCGATATGGCCAAAACAAGAAGAGTCCCCTCGCGCAAGGTCTGGCTGACTTGCATGATTGTGCCAGAGAAAACTGTCTCGAGGACGAAAGTCTAAAAATAAAGGACAACATGGAGGCATACCTTAATTCCCCCCACAAAGTCTTTGAAGAAGACAAGTGTGAGGGAATGCCGACTGTGTATGTGGATGGATGCTCTTACCATGTTGACAACAACGGGGAGAAAGAACTGGTGGCTGGCGTAGGGAATGCATGGGTGAATGAGTCCCCAGAACCCTCCGCTGGATACAAAATTGGTCCCCGAAGTAGTCAGGTGGCAGAATTGATGGCTGTGCATCATGCCATCCTCACTGCTGTCCAGCATCAACTCCACGAACTGGTCATAATCACAGATTCGGATTATGTACGGAACGGGTTCGTGGAGCACCTGGTTAATTGGAAAACCAGAGGCATGTTATGTGCTAACAACAAACCCTTGAAACATGGGAAGTTGATCCAAAACATTGATGATCTGGTCACCTCGAATGAGATGACCATCTATTGGAAAAAGATCAAGGGTCATTCCAAAGTAGAGGGACCAGACAAAACTGGAAATGACTTAGCTGATCACCTGGCCAAAACCGGAGCCATCCAAGGGGATCTAATTGAGATTGAGTCCCTGTTGGGGGAAATCCAGGTCACTGCCATCACTAGGTCCCAGACAAATGCTCACAACGACCTTTCAATTGCACAATGGAGTAAGGAGACCCCTGATGCTGATTTGATTACCGCTCAGAAGGGGGATCCAATTATTGGTAAATTTTACCAGCACCTTGAGGACCCTGAGAACTTTCCCCTGACGGATACCGATTACATTGGGAAAGAGGACCTAAGAGTGTTGATGAAATGTCCAAAAATGTTCCGGATCCAAGACGGTTTGCTGGTAAGGAAATCCAAAGCTGGCCACGATCAGTGGGTGGTTCCTACCTCATTCCGAAGCCTGATGTTAAGTCACGCCCATGATGCGGCCACCGCCGGTCATAGGGGGTTTCACACAACACTGGAAATCTTAAGAGAGGTTGCATACTGGCCACACATGGGGCAGGACCTCGACCAATACTTGAAGGGGTGTCTTGTGTGTGCACAATTTCAGCCATCATCCCTCACGCACCGCGCTCCTCTCCAAAAGAGGGGGATGACACTGCCATGGTCAGATTTACAAATCGACTTTGTAGGCCCTGTGATTCGCTCGGCTAGGGGGAATAAGTACATGTTGACTGTGACATGCTTGTTTACCAAGTGGGTGGAATGTCTCCCAGCCCCAAATTGCAAGGCAGAAACTGCAGCTGCCTTGATGATTAACCACATCTTTTCCCGTTTTGGTCTACCTCAAAGGATTGAGTCAGACAGAGGTAGCCACTTCACCAGTGAAGTAATGACAAAGATGTGGGAGATACTGGGGGTCAAGAGAAAGCTGCATATTGCTTACAGACCAGCTTCTTCTGGGGCAGTAGAGATATAACCGGACAATTGTGAGCATATTAAAGAAGTTTGTGGCAGATTCTGGGCCAAGTTGGGATATCCGATTACCTCTGGTCCTACTGGCTATCAGATCTACCCCTTCATCTGCAACCAAAATGTCACCATTTGAGTTGATGACTGGGCGCAAGATGGTGCTTCCTCAGCATTTGCTCTACAGGACCCAAGAGCAGACACTGATAAATGCCTCCACTAATCATGAGTATGTAGAGAATTTAAGTAAACACCTCCAACATGCTTTTGCTTATGCTCAGCGGAATCTAGAAAGATCAGCTGATAGCATGAAGACCCACTATGACCTGAAAACTTCCAGGAAGGAATATCAGGTGGGGGACCGGGTCTATCTATACAACTTCCAAAGGAACCAGGCCAAGCAGCGCAAATTTTTGCCTACATGGAAGGGACCCTTTGAGATCGTCGATAAGATCTCCCCTGTGGCCTACAAGATCCACATCCCCAAAGGTCCTTTGGCAGCGGGGGAAGACAAGTGGGTCCACATAAACCAGTTGAAATGTTGCCATCCCAGGCACACTCTGCAACAACTGGAGGAATCCTCTGGAATCCTAGCGGGTACTGTATCAGACTAATTCAGTTCCAATCATAAAACATATCACATCTAGTCTCTAAAATATTGTGATTTGCATGAAACTGTCTCTTAGTTATATTGTTTTTTTTTTTCAAAATAAGAATGTAATGTTTTGTTATGATGAAATGCATATGCTGCCCCACTATCTCAACAGTGGTGGAAAAAGTCTTTGAGTAGGTATTGCCGCTCTTCCTTTGTCGTCCTAGGAGAAAGAAAATATGAAGACGGGCCAAGGAGGACGATCCGGAGACCGGGAACGAAGATCCAATGGGCCCAGTGGACCGCCCAATATTCCCATCAGGACCGGCGAGGAGAACCCATCGATCAGTACCGGATGGAGAAGATGCTGAACTGTGCCATCTACAGAAGAGGAAGAAGATTATGCGGACAGACCGGTGCGTGGGTCAAAACCCTTGTGCACGCGACTCCCCATCGACTCAAATTCAAGGGGCAGTCACGTGGGGGGGGTTTGTTGGGTGTCCTGACCCACGTTTAAGCTATCATGCCACAACATTTGGTGCTGTGGGCTTAGAAAATTCAAGATGGCGGAAAACCCACATGTGCGCTGAAATCCAGGAAAGCTGCGCAGTTTGTGCGCACACCGAAATGGTTGCCTCACTTGCCACCCACCAGTGCGAGAACGAAAGGCCGGGTTGCCATGAGGGAAATGGGTTGCCAAAGGAAAAACAGTAGCGCCGGTTACCTTCAAAGCGCTTTAAAACCACCATTGGACTACCCGCACAGTAGTCTGAAACCATTGGGAATGGCAATGCTGATTGCCAAATGCAACCTAGAATGGTGGGGAATTCATTTGTTAAATCCCAAAAATGGGTGCAGTACCAGTACTCACCACTATCCAAAAGCCGGCAGTTTAAAACCACCCTGTGTTTCTCTGAAGGCAGGCTCAAACTGTCTATTTTAAACATTGCAACACATCTAAAAACTCACTGGACACCAGCAGACATTTGGTAGAATGGAGTGTTGTGTGCCTACAAAATCTGGGAAATGAAGAGCCCAAAACAATGCTTATAACAAAACTGCTATGGAGTCAGCAGTTTAAGTTGCACTGGATTTAAAGACACTAAAATCGAAAATGTTTAGATTAAATGAGTGACCTATGTTTGGTGTCACATGCCTTTGTAACTGTTTAAATGTCATAGTTTTAAACTTAGAATCAGCCTTCTAGCTGCATATGTGAAAATGTTTAGTTTTATTTGAATGCAGCAAATGGGGAACAGAAATGACAGCTTAAAGAGATTCCAATTTGCCTGGCAACTACCCCCATCAGGAGTGAAACTTGAGTCACAGCTGTGTTCCCAGGCCTAGCTGCCCTTTTGCTGCTCACACTAAGGATATGCCATCTATCTGATAATTGAATTACCTGTGCTCTGCAGGAAAGTGAACAAAGCCCTGTCCTGGCTCAGGCAAAGGTTTTATTGGCAGGAGTCGTAAATGGTCGTAAAAAGTGGCTTCCTCCTGAGGAAAGGGGAGGAGCACTGCCTGTGAGAGCAAGCTGGCTTGGCAGAACTGGATAAACCAGTATTTCTACCTTGTGCTGAGAGGAAACCACACCCCTTTGGAGCCAGAACATAACTCTAAAAAGATGAATAACTCATGGTGCGGACATGTGAAAATTTTATAAATGATACCATAATTCTTGTGATTTTTCTGCCCACATTTTAAGAGGTTTTTCGACCCGGCGGCATGTTCAGGGGGGTTTTAGCGGAAAAGTGGATATTACTCTAAATGTGCGCATGTTAAAAATCTGAAACTTCATCAGTTAATGTCCATACTCCCTGCGCACATGTATGTAAAGTTGGGTCAATGTCAGAAAGTGAAAAATCAGTTAAAAAGTCAATTATGTGCCATTTCTGAATGCAAGCTCTTAGAAACAGCAGATTTGGACAGAGACACGGCTAAATTCAGCCACACCATGTATATGTAATTTCAAGCAACTGTGTAACTGTGAAATATGTATTTTATTATCAAATATAGAATGTGTGCAATCTGACAGAGGAGTGTCCTATCTGCAAGCCATAAAATGACATCCCTCTGACTCACAGTTCATTCCCCAATCAAATGATAAATGGAAGTTTGACCAATTAGAAGCTGAGAGAGAGGTAGGGTCAGTGATGCTAGAACACACCCACATTCTAAACACATAAAAGCAGACAGACAGGACAGATAGGGACCTTCAATTCCATCTGCAGCGGGACGCTCTGCCGGAAAAATCCATACTTTACCTCCATCAACCTTCAGAGAGCAACATAGAAACTTCAAATCCATCAGGCCAGACCAGAAGCAGAGTAGAGCTGACCTGTTAGCAGAACCAGAGAGAGCTGACCCAGATCACTGTGAAGTGCAGAGACCAGAGGCGAGTTTAAAACCTGACCAGATCCATGGCGAGGCCCATTTCACACAAGAATATAGTGTGAGTACCTAGAAAACTGTGCAGAACCAATCTCCTAGTTAAAATAATATAATTCAATCCTATTTTAATCTAAGTAGAACTGCCTCCTAACTGTCACCTGTCATTTGCATAGCTGTCACTTGTCATTTCCTAGTTGCAAGCTGCACTTGTCTTTTTGAACTTTAAAATTTCAAATCTGAAAAACGACCTTCACAAAATCACTCATATCTCCGCAACCGTTTGTGCTAGAGACTTGCAATAACTTTTATTTGAAAGCTTAGAATCATAGCTTTGAATCGCACCAAGAACCACATTCCTACCTCTTATAGTTCTACCGCAATCGCGGAACACGCATCCGCGAATTTTACCGCGATTTGCAAATTTCTCCGCATGTAAAAACTGCTGCTGCTTGCCTTCCATTTGCCAGAAATTCGTTTAACCTGCTAACTATCCCTGCCTCATTGCCAGTGTGAGCCTGGACTAATATTAACTAGATACCACTCACCCTGAACCTCTGAAAGGGAATTAAAAGCATTTCCAGCATATTTCTCATCCATTGCTAGCACATATCAAAGCATTTTGCCTGTGTTTTCAAAACTCCTATCTGTTTTCTGTAGTGTAAGCTTGCTGGGGTGAACTGATTTACATTGATTGCATTTCTGAGAACTCTGTGTTTTCCTTCCATTTCCTTGCCTTGCATCAAGGGGGGGAGGGGATTGCCAGAGAAAAGTGATTACATTGTTTTGTTGAAATCATATTGAGTATTTCTATACTGCATTTCATTCATTCAACCTTGCATCCATTTGAACTCTATAAAGCATTCTCTATCACATTATTCTTCTTTTGTTCCTATTTACCAGTGTGCTACCTTATCCATTTCATGTCAACTCATTAGTGATTATAAGAAGTGTGCTAGTGCCAGATTCTCCGTTGTTGATCTTTATCATATCAGATTAAGTGTGCTATTCAATTATTAATTCATTATAAAGGGTGATATATATCTATTGTTTAAATTATCAAATAAACCTTTTAAACTTGCAAAACAGAACTACTTCTTGGCTCAGTGGGGTCAGGGGGATTCCAAGAGAGGGGTGTTATATAGGGGTAGTCATCCAGAACGCATGAACTGGACTAAAGATATATCAATAAGGGTTTTCATTCAGTATTCTAGACTAGGCGTTAACTTAGCTGTAGTGCTGAATTGAATCCTCTTACAGTAGCGTGGTTAGTAAGAAATGGATACATTTTTGGAGCATAAATACAAGCAGCAGAGGCAGTGGTAGTGATGAATTTTTGAGGTCACAGGTCAATATCAAAGAAGATCCCCAAGGTTGCGAGCCTTGGGTGAGAGGGATGGTAGGATGCAATTGACATTTGAAACCAGAAGAAGGATGACTTCTGTTTTTGAAGAGTTCAGCATGAGGCAGCGCAGAGCCATCCAGTGATGAATTGAAGTAACATAGTTGGTAATCTGTTCTAAAATGGCTGGTTGAAGGAGGGAAAGAAAAATAAATGTGAGTGACATCAGGAAAGAGGTAATAGTGAATGTGAAAGGACGAGATAAGACTTTCTAAGGCAGATGTATAGAGGGTGAAGAGCAGTGGTCCAACGACTAATCCTTGTGGTAGTCGACAAGGGGAGGCATGCAGTCAGAGGTTTGAGATGTCCGGGAGATTTTTTTTAAATGATAGCCCTTTTAGGTAGGAGGCGATCCAGTGGAGAGCAGATTTGCGACATCCATGGTCCTAAAGAGGTAGGAGGAGACCCTATTGAAAGTGGCAGAGAGGTCCAAAAAGTGCAGTCTTGGTGGAGTGTTTACTATGGGAGCCCTATTGAAAGGAATCTCCAAGCCATTATCCTAAAGGTACATAATGATCTGTAAGAAGACCACCAAATCAAGTACCTCTCGATGAAGGTGAAGAAGGGAAACTGGTACATAGTTTGCTGGGTACCTTGGGTGAACAATAGGGTAGGAGAGTTATCACTTTGAAGAAAGTTGGGAAGGGTCCAGTGGAGCGAGAAGGGTTAAAGACCTCAGAGAGATATGGGCAAGTGATTGAGACTAACTCTTTGGCCATTTGTGGAGCATACAGGTCTATAGGAGCACAGGATGGGTTGATGCTGTGAAGGATGTGTGCTAATTTCATAGAGGTAGGGAAGAAGAAGTTGAGAGTGGAAGTGGTAGGGGATATGCAGTGGACTGAGTGTGGGTGCAGTAGGGAGAGAGAGGAGGGCTCTGAGAGTTTCATACGTTTTTGAGCTTCTAAAGGAAATTGGTCAGAAATGTAATTAGCAGAAAGGGAGATGGTGGTGGATATATGCTTGGAACATGTGAGCAAAGCTTGGAGGGTACATTAAGGTTTGCAGTATGATTTAAAAGGAAGCAGATTTTTACTTGTGAAGTAGGAGGACTTGGCAGACTCCTGGGCAGAGGCCAAGAGAGTTCCCACCAGAGTGGATGGGTTGGCCATTAAGGAATATAGGGAGCGGTCAGATAGGAGGGAGTTAACTTCAAGGTGGGTGGTTGAAAGTGTTAGGAAGCTTAAAGTCCACTAGCATGACAATGTCACTGCCTCTAGGAAGTGACTTACGTAGGAGGTCCAAATGAGAGAAGGATTTGAGAGGAGCAAGGTGTCAACAGAGAGCCAGAACAGTGGGAGAAGTAAGAGGGAGAAATTGAAGAAAGTCATGTTCAGAATGTGATATCATATGGGGGTTGGGTTACAGTGTTGATGTCCTTATTGATACAAACCCCCACTTCATCACCCTTCCCCACCAGGTCAGACAGAGTGGGAGAAGTAATAGAATCAATTTAGAGAGCTGCTATTGTAGGGAGTCCAGGTTTCTGTGGTAGCAAGAAGTGAAAACTGAGGCTGATGAGCATTGACGTGGTCAGTGAAGGAGGAAGACTGGTTGCAGAGGGATTGTGCGTTCCAGAGGCTCAGAGCTGGATGTAATACAGGCACCCCACATCCAAAAACTGCTGATATTACCGTCACCAGGATTACCAGTGGAAGTAATACTGGCAAACCCCCATGGAGTCCTGTTTGAGTCCATGGAATGGGGATTTACTGCCCGTACTGGCACGTGTATTCTGTTGGTAATTCCAGCAGACTAGGTGCCAGTAACGGTATTACCATTTGAAGGTATCCCGCTGGATTTACTGTCGTGGTACCACCAAGCATGTAATGATGCCCAATCTGTTTTTCCTGGCTGTGCTTCTAGCCTTATGATCAGCTAGGCACATTTAAAATATTATGGTCCGTTTTATTGCAAAAAAGAGGGGAGAAGGCTATGAAGAAAATGAAACATAGACATTACTGGTGGCAGAATATTCTATGAGACGTGTGTATGTTTTGTTTGTTCTTACTTGTTTGCACCCAAACAAAGACAAACACACGAAGAAAGGAGTAGTAATGTTAAGGCTTCTTGAGATCTGTGAAATATTTTCCACTGAATGTGTAACTGATTATGGCAACCATGAACTCCTTCACTAAAATGGCAATTCTTTCATCTCTCCCAAATGCAACAGTATTTTTGTGTGACATATTCTGACTGCATGATTTGCCTAGCAAAGTGTTTTCTAACCAGGGTTTGCAATATGTATCCTGGTTCAGGTCAACTCTTTGTCAAGAGTTAGGCATAGAAAGGGTCTTATCCTCAGGGTACCAACCGGAGAGTAATGGGCAAACAGAGAGGGTAAACCAGACTCTGGATGCTTTCTTCCGATTTTTCATGAATTCCACACCAAATAATTGGGAAGTGTTTTAGCAATAGCGTAATTCATAATAATAGCACCTACCATGAATCTATAGGGGTGAACCCTTTTATAGCCTCCAATGAAACCCATCCTAATGTTCTGCCTCCTGAATTTCCAATCTCATGGGGGGCAGAAATTTTACATAATCTTCTCTACTGCAATCATATGCTCCAAAGAGAGATACTTGACAATCTCCAAAGGACCCAAGGCAGTTATGCCCAAGCAGCCCAATTAGAGATGCAGAGTTGGTGATCAAGTATGGCTCTCGTAATTTACTGGCATCTATAGTCCGATCTAAATGGTCTCCTAGGTACTTTGGCCGATTCATAATTACCTGAATAATCAACTGGGTGGCTGTTCAACTTGCCTTGCCTCCTCACTGGAGGACCCACCATGTTCCCCATGGTACTTTCCTTAACCTATCATATGAGACTCTTATATGCATCATATTCTGGTTACTTCTCCAACCATTCTAGTACAAGCACTCCCTGAAACTAAGATTGATAGGATATGTGCTGCCTGCTTACATTGGACAAAACCCCAATACTTTATAGGGGGGTGGGCATACTGTCAGTCTCCCAACACCCACTGGGCAGCACTTGAGGATGCTGTGGTATGGTGCAGGCCTTGGGGGCTAACCCAAAGAATTGCCTTGGTTGGACCAACGGAGCACACAGTTGATATCTCGTATTTTATGTCTGTAGAATCCCAGGTGTCTTCGCGTCCCATCAGCACCTGAATAAGCATTGGCCGAGGAACAGTGGGATACCACGGGGCAGCCGGGGGTCCTGTTTTTTTAGTGTACCAGCATTAAGCCAGGTCAAAGATGGGGAAGGAAGGCCTCCTGTTCACTCAGTTTACTGTGGGGCAGGAGGGGGTCACATGTCTTATAAACTGCTGGAGGTTGCAGAAATGAGTGGTTCTCATGAAATCAAGATGGTGGCCATCAGTACAACTTCTCCAGCTGTTCACAAGGGTCTGCCCAAGAGTCTTTCTGTGTCATCCTGTGCTTTTCAGTATACAATCTGAAGAGGAACAAGGGAACAGTGTGTCCCAATAACACTTCTTAAGAGAAACAATATGCTCTGTTATCATACTGCATGGTTGCCTATTGTTAGTTGGCCTATGATTCTCCAGTTGTTTTTCCTCTGCCTGGCTTGGCCAGTCTTCCTTGTCCTCCCTTTGCCTGGAATTGTGGCTGGAGAGGTGAAGGAGAATGGCTTTCTTGACTATGTACCAATATGGCCACAGACCAAAGACTGAGCTGTATCAAGTGTGACATCTCAAAGGCTTCACACAAACAGTGGTAACACCAGTCATTGACAACACGTTGGATTAATCTGGAAATAATAGTGGGGGCAGTATTAGTGGTTTTCTGGATGCCACGTAATGATGTTGATGTGTTTTCTGATCTGTGACGGGAAGGCTTTTTGTCAAAGAGACTGTATACAGGTGGGGTGTGTTTCTATGAATATTGCAGACTCTGCCTTTGTGATAGCATTCTTCTCTGATTCCTCAATATTTAGGTTTTCCATATTAATAATAATAATTGACTCTGATGGAACATAATTGCTGCCTTAAGCATCATCCATCTCATCATTACGTTTTAGACTCAGTAGATGGGTGCAGTGGAGGTAGAGACCTTTAATTTTTAATCTTCTTAAAGTACTTTGTTTATCTACCCTTTTCTTCTGTAGATAAGATCTGCATGTGCCCCCTTCGGCCCCTCAGATAGTGGACGGAAATGAAAGTGCAACCTCCTCTCTCAATCTTGGTGGATATTCACTGTCATGGTGCATTACCTGCATATTTACCGGTACTAGCACACTTTCCAAAGAGTTAATTGTGACCCTGGATGTAAATTGAGTAGAATTATACCCTCTATATACCACATGCAATTATGGCCTCCTCAGTGTGCAGTAGGATTGAAAAGTCACTAGCAACACATTCTCCCCTCATTCTATCTTTTTTTGGTGCTGTCAAAATGAGTGTCCCCTGCTGCGTTCCCGAATCTATGCTGCTCCCAAAAGCTGCTGCAAGGATTCTCAGCACCTCTTGCTCCTCCGACTATGTAGCACCTCATGGCAAATGTCTCATCCACTCACTTCAAGGGACAGACACTACATTCTAAGTCACCCACTACCATGAATCTCTGCTGCTCTCATCCAACAAAGATGCTCTGATATGCTTAGTCAATCCCACTCCTTCTAATACCAGGTGGACAGCCAATTGCAAGTATCTCGACCACTCGCTTGAAGAGACAGACACTTGCCCTCATTATAATTTTGCTGGTACACAGTAAAAGTGACGGTAATACTCTTTACCAGCACTTTTACCAGTCCTGCAAAGTATGAGTTTGATATCACCTCATCTGGAATTACTGGTGCAGGTAATAGCAGAAATGAAAATCTCATCAACGCCAAAAAACTGTGCCAGTAATACCGGCACAATGCAATCACCAGAATATCACGAGAATGGATTTGCAAGAAATACCGGCAAAACTAACACAGAGATAACATCACTTCAGAGCAGACGGTAAATGAACAAAGGTGAAGGAAATAAGGCCACAGGTACAGCCAATCCACGCAAGTGCACCCTATGCACACAGGTACGCTATGCACACAGGTACAGTGCAAAAGGGCCACTCCTACCCCAAAACACTTCCCAACACAACCATGCTGCCACCCATTGCTGCAAACATGGATATGGAGGTGCTACATGCCAATCTAATGATGAGGGGGTGGAGGACGCGCAGAGACAACAGGAGGCCAGGGAGAGAAGGGAGAGACAGAGAAAACTGTCTGCACTTGGTCTGTGTATCAATACTGTCCCCGTGTAAACCCGCTGCCTGTTGCAGCCCTGCTGTGCAATCTGTCCAACTCTGGAGTGCGGAATGAGGTGAACAAAAGGGAGGAATACTGGAGTTCTGACAAATCTCTGACCACCAAATGGGCGTGATTCTAAACAGCCCTTGAACTCCAAGCTACACCACAAACCTGGCCAGACAGACTCACCCCGAAGCGTTTGCATCTGAACCTGTCACCAGAGTCCATCTGAAATGTTCTGTTCATTATTCCAAGTGCAGGTGAAGTAGGTGTTTTTCTAATACAGGAAGAAATTGCCACTATCACAGACAAGGCATGATGAAGCATCTCCAAACTCTCTGAACTGGCTATAGCGTTGGTTCTGATACACCGACCAAACCAGAGGGCTGTGTATACCTCCTCATATGCCATCTACCCCTTAGCTTATCTTCCTATTCCAGTCGTTGTTGCTGATAGGTGGCTCAAGAACATGACCCGATAGCCAAACTTAAGCAGGACATGAATACATGAGCAATACAAACTAGATGTTCCCTCGGTATTCAGTTACTTTCAGAACAGTGTGTGATTAACTAATCAAAAGCTTATGCACAAACTAACAACACAAATGCTCACAATACATGTATTTTTAAATAAGTTAAAAAGTCATCACACACTCAGTGTTCCTGTTTGGAATGTATTGCAGAGATCGATGTAGATTTGCAAAGGATGTAAAATAATACAATTTTGCAAAACACTGAGAAGCAAAAAGGTTCATATACATCAAAATCTATATACTGATCTTAAACACCTGACATACCATCGAGAGTGCTATTGTAAGGCTCCTGCCGGTTGCTCGGAGCAGGGAATTGTTATTTTGCAAGAATACTGTTTTACTGCAGTGAGATCATGCGGTTGCAAATCTGATTTGAAACTCTTTCAAACCCTGTCTAATTGCAACTCAACCATTTTTTCACAAATGATGTATGCCCAGTGCGCGTCTAATCCTCTCACAGCATCTGTTTCAGACATCATTCTAGCTATGCTCAATATAATCCAATCTGAATTTCAGGACAATTGCACTTAACACGCACTCACACATGTTTGTAAGAAGCAAGGGCCAAATAGCCATATAAAAAAAGTAAAAATCACATGGGCACTCACCAGTCAAAGCAGATAGTGTGATGTTCGAAAAGTGCCAGCTGGGGTGCATTGGTCACCCTCACACTTGTTTTGGGGTAATTGTCTAGTCCCCAGGAATGTAGACTGAGTAATGCCTGAAAGCGGGCACATTCCACTCAAAATGTGTAAAGGCCCACTCAGACTGGCCTCCTGCTCTATTCCCTGTTTTCCTGCAGGGCTGGTGGCCTCACTGTGCCAAAATGTGTTACTTTTTTTCTTGAAAAAAATATGGGTGCGCCGGAGTATCCGCCACCATCTTGTGCTAGCTTGCTTGCAGGTTGTGAAGCAATCACTTCCTTTGTGTTGTACCAATCCAGGATGCGCCAATGCCCTGGATTTCTTTGCACGTAGTGGCCACTGCCACCTTTGCCTGAGGAGAGAATTCAGAGCAGAAGGCCGTGGTGTTTTGCAATATATTGTAAATTGTTCTAAATTATTGTGCTGTAAAATGCCTCATTGCAATACATTATTTGAAACATTTTCTCAAAACTTGTGCCATTTTTCGGAAATATATAGGCCCCCTTCAATGAAAATATTCAATAGCTGTGGTTGACTGTGAATAATGATATTTACTGTTTTTTGTTTCATATGGTACCTTAGAGAACCAATTGCAAATGCTTGAAGGAAGGACAGAATTGTAGTTTTTAACAACAACGTGTACACATGTGTTTTTTATAACAAGACATCTATCTCATCAGCTAAAGGTAATCATTCTTGAACTGTTCCATTGTGTTTCACTGGGTGATTGTCATGATCACTGACCCGGGGCACCCAACAAACCCAATAACACTGCAGGCAGGGGGAAGCTGGACCTCACTGGTGCAAAAATGGCATTCACAGCAATCTCTCCAATACACCACAACACACTTCCAAGATGGCCCCCGCCTCAAGGCTAAACTACTCACCCAGTATGGCCACTGTTTGTGCCATGCACAATGGGCACAGAGCAGTGCTCTACGCTACAAGTGGCAGTGGACCCACGGCTATTTAAGCCATGCACTGGGCCCACGCCCTTTGTTTCGCGTTAACCCTGTCGACATATTGAGAAAAAACACTTACCGCCTGGCCTGTGATTTGCCTGTAGCTACTCACTGCTGGCAAGGCACATAGATCCTCGCTCACCGCCTTCCTGCTCCGCTTCATTTGAAAGACAGAAAAACAGACGTTATTCCTCAGTCAGCGCTCCGCCCTAATAGCCACAAGGAATGCACCATTGTAAGTTGCGCTGTGTGCTCTCACCTCAGATTCAGCTAATCTGTCTCCTGCAAGGAAAAGAAGACACGGGAGCAAGCAGTTAGCAGGAAAGACATTTACAAAGTTGCAAAGCAGCAAAAATACAGCATGAATAAAGACACAAGAAACATTTAAAGCAGAAAGAATAAAGACAAAAGAGATACAAGCTGCAAGAAAGAGACAAAACCAAAAGAAAGTACTATTACAAGCCACAGCAGGCCTGGGCAAACCAGTGAATTAACTGATCAAAAAAGCACAGCTGCAACAAACCACAACACCATATTCAATGGTGAGTCCAGACCTCCATTAGGTGGTGAGCTCAGAGCCCTTTATGAACGTGCATATAATGGATGCGATCACACAGGATAACTCTGACTCCAAATAACTGAATCAACTCAGGAAGATGGCAAAGTACTGTTTTATGAACAATTATCTAAAACAGGGAGGTACAACGAACATCAACAGACGTATGCTCGATTTCTCGAAGCAATCTTTTCAGCAAAAAAAGTTCATATATCAAAAACACGTGAGAGGTGATGTCATACAACATGGCAAATAATGAAAAACCTACTAAGGGTCGGGATAGGCTTAAAGGTAACATCCAAGCATATATTCTAAAGGAACTAGGATTGTAATTGGCTGCCCACTGTCAGATGGACAACATATGCCTACCTCTAAAACATGTAATCTTCAGAAACATTAGATACACAGTTTCTCATTGGTCTTCAAACTATAAGGTCCTTCATTATATGGACCACTACAATTGGTTGGTACACTTGTGCCATGTCTGGAACATTCATTTCACTTAGCAGCATGTAAGCCCATCCCCAGGTGCAAGGAGATGGGGCATGACACTACCTCCCCACCCAATTAGCCCAGCATCTCTGATCACCCAAGCCTTCTGCCATGAAGATTGTCTTTGAACTTGGTCTTGCAAAAGTATCCTTGTCTTTAGAATACATTAGAGTGCAGGCACTTTCTGGGAATCCAAGTCTGAACTCTATTTTCATCCTTGACTCACATGACAGGAGACCAAAATTTGGTCCATTGTGCAGATTCTAAATGCTCTAAATGAATAAAACTTGGCACTCTCTGTGTTCTTTCTTTGCACCTCAACAAGGGATGATTCACCCTTTGCATGTTTGCTCCTTTCCAGAATAGATAGCGGACATTGGCTGCTTCAGTCTTGACTCCCAGCCAGATAACCTCGCCATGCAGCTCCACGATTCAGCCTGTTCTGGCTGCGACAACATTTTTCCTTCCCTCTTCATGGGTCCTGGGTTACTACATTCTTGATTCTGATGTCCAGCTTCTATATGATGGTGGCTTCACCTGCATTCTATTCACTATGTATTGCCGGCTTCTATGATGACTAAGTCTACTTGTGTTTCAGCATCTGTACAATTATTGAACCGTTGATTCTCTGCAGCACTTTGTGCAAGTGTAATCTTCTTTTTTCATATTTAAAGGTTCTCTTGATTGAGGGTGCTGGCTGATTTGACATGTTCATGTAGACTTAACTTTTGAAAAAAATAAGGGTACCTGGCATAACAATCTATTGTCCTCCAGGTGAGAATACCAATACAACAAAAAATTGACCACTAGATGAAAAATTACAATGTTCTCTGACTACTTTTTCATAAATGTTATGAAAAAGTAGTCAGAGGACATTGTCATTTTTCATCTAGTGGTCAATTTTTTTTTGTATCAGCATCTACACTCCAGGTCATGTAATTACATTGTACATTCTGAGTACAATAGACCCATCGTCCCATGTACTTTTTATGATTCTTTGGGTACAGGAACTTTGTTTTTTCAGGGGCTACGATGCTGGCCTCTGAATATATTCTGACAGATTCATCAGTCAGCTCCTTGGTGTTAGGTTCAGGTTCGATATCGATCATGATCTTCATTCCTACAACCTTCTTTGCCATTTTCTTGCATTGGGCAATCGCTATCCTGATTACACAGAATCCAAACATCACTAGCACTAACATTATTCCAAGAATCTTGAATATATATGCCAACCACTGAGGAATCCACGAGAACAGGGAGGCAAATCACTGGTCATCTTCAATGTCATCTGTCTCATTCTTCCATTTTGGTATGCAGGTCTGTCAACAACGTTATAGCCTCTGTCAAGGTCCCATTTTGTTCATCATGAGAAGGTATGAATGAGCAATATGATGGCCCGATTTGGCGCAAACTACTCCTTCCATCGCTGTGATCATATCAAGGACATGTCTGTTCTGGAGGGCCATCAGTCGTTTGGCCCTTAGTTCTTCCTTGATAGCGTTGAATCCCTTTATGGCAGCATTGATTGTCTGCAGAAGCTCCCATCTGGTGATCTGTAGCTACTTGGCATTTGCTACTGTTTGATCCCAGGCATGAATATAGTCATAAATATTGTGGCAGTCTTGCTGAACAACCTTGTTCCTCGGAATGGAGGCATATGCTGTTATTGATTTGGCTGAGAAATAATGATCTCTTCTTGTCTGAGTGAGAAGTTCAAGTGATCTTCATTTTCTCAAATGGGCATCCACTTTTGAAAATTCAGCAATGTGCAGGTCGCTTTGAGGGATCACTAATGCTGGAACATGGATGAGCACCAAAGAACATTCTCTGCTCCAATCCTAATCCTTGGGCAATTTTATGTAAGCTCTATGTCATGGCCACCAACCCAGCGCCAACACTTTCATCCTCTTTCATCCTCTAAAGGGTCCAAATGGACCCTGTCCTCGTGCCTCTGGTGCCAGGCTCATAAGAAAGTGTGCTCTGCAGACTTTGAATCCAAGGCACATGCTCTCAGGCCATTTGAAGACATTGGCAGGCGCGTGCAGGAGTGGGGAGTGGCTGGAGCCAGGCTATTTAAACCAGCCCCAACCGCATGTAGAGGCTTCGCCTTAATCTTAATCTTCCCTGGGCAGCGTAACGCTCTCCGCCGTCTGCAGCTCTTAACTGCTTCCAGCTCTTACCTGCTTCCAGCTCTGCACACTGGTCCTGGACATCTGGCATCTCATTTGAATCCAGCCATTTGAATCCAGCCATGCCATCGCTCCTAATGCTGCGCGCACCTTAACTGAATCCAGCCATACCATTGCTCACAGCACCGCGTGCATCTCATCTGAATCTAGCCATGCCATCGCTTTCAACCCAGTGCGCACCTTACCTGTTCCTGCAAATCCATCGCCTGCAGCTCGTCTCGTCCTCACCTGTCCGAGCGTGCCGACGCAGGAGTCTTGTTCTCATCGAGGATCTTCAGGGATCTTCTATCTACAAGCCACTGACAGGTTTTCGGACCGCCGCTCTCCACCAGTCGCTGCCAGATTATCCCTGCAGGAGAAAAGGAACCCACAAGGTTAGAAACTGCATAAACACTTAACGCTTGGCCACGCAATACCTAAGCCTTGTGTTTTACCGAAAAACTCACTTACCTGCCAGTGGGACTGCTCCATCTCCCTTCTGGCACCGTGCAGGCTCGTTGCCAACACCGCGACTCTGCGGGGCCATCTTCACATCTATTGGGAAAAAGAAAGACATTATTAGAATTACGAACCAGAACCGTTGGAAAAGACATTGCTAAAACTTATGAACAATAATCATTATTAAGAACACTTACCTCAAAAAGGGGATTGGTCGCAGCTGGTCTGGGCCATCACGTATACGGACCAGTAAAGCAACTAGGTCTACCTACAGCACCCCTGCTGAAGAGAAGCAGGACGGAGAGCTCATCTTTACTAAACAACAGGTTTATGGGAAAACGCATGCTTCACTCATTCTGGCAAGAGGAGTTCGAGGGGGATCGCAATCCAAACGCCTCATTTTCACTACCTCTCACCTTCTCCCAAGGGTTTTGCCAATGACCAGAGCTGTCCACCCTACAGCAGCTGAAGGTAGAGCCGGATCCAGGGGAGTTAACTCCACGGAGGGCCCCAACCATGTCCCAACGCCCCCGCAGAGATCAGGTGAGCGTAACACACTAGATCCACAAGCCCAATATTGGTCCATAAGGAATGCTGTCCCTTCTCTCATCCTAGGAACGTCAATTTTAGTTTTACATTCTTTGTTATATGCCACTTGATTCTTTCTGTGTCATCGGAAAGACAGTTTTGAATTAACCAATGGGATTACAACTACTGGGCCTGATTCATCTACTACCCATGTCAGTAGTTTGGAATGTTTGGCCCATGAATTTAAACACTCGTCATTCACTTTCTGCACCTCTTGTATTTAATCTGTTTTCAGCTGGTGAGCTGCACAGGACATCATTCCTTCTTCCCATACTTCTTGGAATTCAATCATCCATAGATCAATAGTTGAATCTGTTCCCACCATACAGGTGATCCAGCTATTTCTGTCCCAATAGGGCAATACAAAGCCCACTTCCATCAAAGGAAACCAACTTGATTGGAGTATGTCTAACAATGTGGAAACCACCATGCTCAGCACTAACGCATGCATATCATCCAGTCATCACAAGATTGAATTAATACTTACACCAAAGGAAAATATCAGGAAACTGAATAACACCCCCAATAAAATCCTAAGTAGAAACTTTAAAAAGGTCACACATGCCATTTTTATGCAAGGCATAACTAGCATTATGAATACTACACGTAACGAGGACCCTTGAGACAAACTAATAACCACCTTCAACAATCAATTCAAAAGACGTCTTGATCAACATGCCCCCTTAAAACACAAACTAGTTAGACCAAACCAAAACCATCAAAACTGGTTTAACTCTGAAACTTGTAGACTTAAGAAAGAAAAAAGAAAACTAGGAAGAAAGTGGCAAAAAGATTCTTCAGATAACAATAAAGAAAATTGGAAAAAATTGTACCACCTATATAAAGAAAACTGACAGTAGCAACAGAAAAAAAACTACTACAATGAGCAGATCTCTGCAGCTTCTAGTTCCACAGGTAAACTTTTCCCGATCCTAAAATCAGTAGAAAAACCAGCAACCCTGTCCCTCCCTTTTCAACCTTCACATGGGGATTGCGAGACTGTACAAATGGCATCCTCCAATAAAATCTCTAAAGCCCAGGAAACTATTAAAGCCTGTAAAGTGGAAAATCAGTCACCCCAAACTTTTCTCACATCCAAGCCTATTCTTCCAGAGAAAACAAAATTAATTTTGTTCCAATCTCCCTGGACGAAATGAACAAAATTCTATCTTCCACCAGATGCACCTCCTGCTCGGAAAACATTCTACCCCCTAAGCTAATCCTGGATAATGCTGAGTTGTTTGCCCCCTTTCTTTGTAGAATGTTAAATACCTCATTCAGAGACCACAAGGTGCCCACATCAAATAAAACTGTTACTGTAACATCTTTAGCTAAAAAACCCGGTCTAGACCAACGCAACACCACTAATCTTCGTCCCATCACGAATTGCAACTTCTTACTGAAAATCCTAGATAAGGTTGCTATAGATCAACTACAAGAATATTGTGACCGAAACAACTTATTACATACCCAACAATCTGGATTCAGAGGGGCACATGGAAGCGAGTCTGCCCTGCTCGATCTCCAGCCCAAAATGCTAAGCATATTGGGCAAAGGTAAAGCCAGTTTGCTGATCTTATTGTACCTCTCGGCAGCTTTTGATTTGTTAGACAATCAGAAGCTCCGAGAGGCCCTAGATAAATCAGGCAATTGCTCCCTGGAAGCCATTGAATGGATTCCTCATTTTTGGGAAATAGGAGCTCTAAGATTCAATGCGGTGAGTACGCATCCCCCCCCGGTCTGTTGACTGTGGTGTGCCCCAGAAAGCCAGCTTTTCACCCCTTTTATTTAACATCTATATGCGTTGTCTCTGTACCCTTCTCACCAACGTGGGTATATTTTTCACACATTTTACTGATGACACTCAATTATGGAACTAACTGGCTGTCACACCATAGACAACAACAAGCTCCCTTGCATTTATAACTCCATTGTGGTGTGGATGAAGACCAACTGGCTGTGCCTCAATGGAAGCAAGACCAAGCTTATGGTCTTCGGATCCCCACAGGCCAGAGCCAAACTTGATCAAGCCAACTCAACATTTAATGTCAAAGGCTCATCTGTTAGGGTATCTGACAAGGTGAAGACAATTGATGTTTACATACAGACCTCTCTGGTACCAGATAACCATATTACACACCTTAAACAAACCTGCCAATACCATCAAAAACTACTTAGATGGTGTAGGCCCCTACTGAATCAGCATAACAGCTCAATCATTGCTAGAGCAACAATCCTATCCAGATTGAATTATGGGAACTCATTGATGTTGGGAGTCAGCAGTAAATGCATCAAACAGTGCCAAGTCATTCAAAACAATGCTGTGAGGACAATCACTGGTAAACCAAGAAAGGCGCACATCACCAAGGAAAGAAAGGCCCTCCACCGGCTGTCCATAGAAGACCGCAATACTTCCAAATCAATGTCCTTTGTCCATCACTGTCTATACAGAGCTGCCCCAGACTAGCTAAAAAAGCAAATCAGCCCATACGAACCAGGTTGTGCTCTAAGGTCCAAAACCCAAAGGCTTGCAAAAGATTTGTACCCCAAAAAAAGCCAACGGACATGGTCAGGCTTTTCCTACCAGAGCAACTGCTAAATGGAACAAACTCCCAGTGCACCTCAGATTAGAACCAAACTACTTGCAGTTTAGAATAAATCTGAAAACAACATTGTTTAAATAAATAAGCAGCAGCAAGACTTTACCATCCTGACTCTCCTTATAGACTGCACTTTTATGTTGTCCCGTTCTCTGCTGTCATAGTCTTTTTGTGTTGCGCCCTGATGCCCGCGGGCTGCAGCACTATATAAATGATTAAATACATAAACAAATATTACCTGGCGTCGTCTGAATCTCTAGTCTTTTTTTTTTTATGGAGGTAGGGCCGCGAGGAGCAGGTGAGGAGCAGAGCACAGAGCTCAGAGCTCAGAGACAGAACCGTGAGGAGTGAGAGAGAACCGAGAACAAAGGGCTCTGAGGTGCGCAGAGAGAGAGAGAAAGAGGGAAAGCAAAGGTGAATGCAAGCAGAAGGGGAGAGAGTTGAGAGTGGCCAAGAGGAGACACCGGTAGCAAGGGGTACCGGCAAGAGAAAGCAGCGTTCCAAGAGGGAACCAAGAAAGTAACTAAGAACGACAACCAAAGCAAGGAAAGCAAACCGGTGCCGGTTGCAACCCGCCGGCTGCTGGGAGGGACTGAATATGAACCTCCTGGCAGTCGGCCATCTTGATGAACAACTAAACCGCAGCTCCAAACGTGGAAACATGGAACAGACTAATGGCGGCTCCACCTATGCCACATGCACCACTGAACAGGGTGCAGACTTAGTCATGCACATGATCGCCTTTTTTTGCTGGCTCGGCTATAAATGTGGCTGTATTTTGCATCTTACGATTTTAATCACTGGGTTAGAAAGCATTATCTCATAAGCTGAAGCTCTTTGGGATCTCAATATACCCTTGGGTTTCTCTAAAATTGCAAATAGAGCATGCTCCGTGAAGAGGATCATAGAGAAGTCCATGAAAATATTTGTAGACTTCAAAATTGCGAACGCAGCAGCTGACAAAGATTGTTTGCAAGGGAAGTGTCCTTTCATAACTGGATTTAAAATCCCACTATAATGTGCAAAAGGTTTGTCCCCCAATGTGGTCCTCTGTGTAAGCACTGCTGTCATGACTGTCCCATTTGTGTGCGAAAACAAATAAAATTCCTCGGCATAATTGGGAATTCCTAAAACAGGGGCTGTGCAAATTGCTTTTTTCAACTCTTCAAATCCTACCTCCATTTTGTTAGTCCATTCTATTTTTGTTTTACCAACTTGCGCTTTCTTTAATGCCTGTAGAAGTGGACTTGTATATGTGCTATAATCAAGCACCCAGGCTCTAAAATAGTTGTATAAACCCAGAAACTGTTTCATCTGTCTAGCTGTGTTTGTTTTTGAGGTTTTCAAAATTGCCTCAGCTCTCTCAGCTCTCTCATGTATCACTTGCTTTCCTTAATGAAAAATCAACTGACCTATATATAACACCTCTTCTTGGCAGTATTGTAGCTTCTCCATGTCTACTTCGTATCCCTTATCTGCTAGAATAGTAATCAACTGAGCATAATCCTGTCTGCACTCATCTTCTGTAGTGCTGCAAATCGAAATGTCATCTACACATTGTATCACTGTGCTTTTGAGATCAATATTGCCAGTATCCATCTATGGGACTCTGTTAAAGATTGATAGGGACTCACAGTAGGGACTAAAGGAAAGTCAGCATCTACAATCTGTTTAATCAGCCTCATATTCTGTATAAATCTCCAAGACCCCCCTTTAGCTTTCTTGATAGGATACATTGCCGTATTACACAATGATTCTGATGGCATCAGAATCCCCTGATTCATCAGCGCTGAAACAGTCTGACATATACCCTCATGAGCTTCTCGATAAATGGGGTACTGTTTTGCTCAAGGTAAAATCACTCCTGGCTTAAGTTTTATTTTAACCTCTCCTATCCCCTTCAATAAACCTACATCATAAGGGCCTGTTGTCCAAAGGACACTTGGCACCTTTTCCAAATCCTCCTGAAAAAATGCTAGTCTTACATTATCGCCATTCTCTGTGGGACTTCCCCTTTCTCCATTGTTATCCAGTATGTAATGCTCACAAAGAACAACCTATACCCTTCCTCAAGAGCTATCACTGTTCTCCATAGTCTACCCTCATCGTCTACCCCTTCAAGTATTTCAATTTCCCTTTGTACTATGGCTGCTTCCAATTCTATATGAATAGTCTGTCCACCTTCATCATTCATGGGTATTTGTGGTCTAAACAGAAACTCATCAGGTATTCTCACAATCTTTCCCACCAGGCTAGGTAGCTATGTCAGTTAAATGCTTGCTACATATAGAAAGGTCTCTGGATCCACTGGAATGCATTGCATAGCCACCTGCCCTGTAAACACCAGTATGGATTCTCGCACTTATAAATAGTGTATTCCTGGAGTGGAGCACACTATTCCTTGATCAGTAAATTAAATTGTCATATTAAGTTTCATCATCAAATCTCTTCCCAAAATATTAACCAGTGTCTGTCGTGGATATAACAAGGGAACGGACTTGTCACATTCACCTATGGAGATTCGTAATGTATTAGTAAAAGGAAATCAACTCATAGCTCCAGGGAAATCTTGATCATTCATGACAATACCTGACATTGGATATTTTCCCTCTCATATACACAAACAAGTCTATAAGAAAAGAAAAGGATTAGCCTCCTATCGCCACATCAAGCTGTCCTATTGTGGGTACAGGCTCATCCCCACCCCTGTGAAAGGATTTCCTCCTACCACAGTGACACCTCCTATTCTGGGTGTCAATACTTGTCCTGTGTTCACATATTTCTGTTTCTGCATGGGTGCTTGTTGCGACTGGCCTTGTGGCAGATTCATTTGTACTTGTCCCTGCTGTTGTACTTGTTGTACACTTGTGTCTGATAAGATGTGTGATCATGGGCAAAGCGTTTTCTGGTCTGTGTGCTATATGGTGGATGGTAGGCTACCCCTCCCCTCTAGAGAACTCTCCATTCTGTACATTCCATTAGCTCCACAATTCCAACATACTGGAAGAATTCTCCTTTTAGTACCACCTTGGTTATATCCTCCTTGAGCATTCTGGTTCTCATTCTGTGTACCTTGAAACTAACCTTGATTATTTTGAAATCTGTCCCCTCTTCCTCTATTACCCATACCTATGCGTCATGGTGTAACCAGCTCACCCTCTCTTCCCCTCAGGCCAAGCCAACTCCACCACTGCCACCTACCTTCTTGGTCATCTGACCCATGAAGCGCGTGTCAGTTGAGGCTTTCGTCACCACGTTCTCACTCCCCCTCCCCCTCTGGCTGACTCACACCCTGACACAGCCCTTTCCATGTTCCAATGTGCTGTATCTGATACTCTTGATATTCTTGCCCGTGTCATGAGTATCCGCCTGGAGCCCAAAGCCAAGTGCAACTCTTGGTACGACTCAGATCTCATCACCCTTAAACGCAAGTGCAGGGTGGCTGAGAGGAAATGGTGTGCTTCAGGTACATCCTCTGGCAAACTGGCCTGCTGCCTGCTCCAAAGTCTATACTGGCTCTCTGTCCTCAACAAGAAGAGAGCTCACGTCCAAGCCTGCATCTCAGCAGCATCTAACAACTCGGCTGAACCCTTTAAAATCTGCAAGGAACTGGCCAATCCTGCTGCAGTCCCTACCTCATCTGTCCCTTCCCAGGCCCTCTGCATGGCCCTGGCTTCTCATTTCATCTCTAAAACTCAGGACATCCTGTCCTCTCTCTCCTCCTCTCCCCTTCCTCCTTCTACTCCCTGCTCTTCCTCTGGCCCTCCTTCAGCCACATCTCCTCCCTCCTTCTCTGCCTTTCCTCTGTTCTCCCCAGACAAGGTTTCTAGACAAGTCCGATCTATGAAAGTCTCGTCAAAACAGGTTCATTTTGTTCCTCCAAAACCACCAAGGACCACATCGACTCCCTGGCTCCTGCCCTGGCTGACTTCTGCAACCACTCCTTCACCACTGGAGTCTTCCCCTTCCCCCTGAAGCACTCCCTTGTGCACACACTTCTTAAGAAACCCTCTGCTGACCCGTCATGCCTGGCTAACTATCGCCCAATCTCCATCACTCCTTTCCTGGGCAAACTCTTGGAAACGCTGGCCATCTCCCAGCTCAATCTTCACACTGAATCTGTTGGCTGTCACCATGATCTTCAGTCTGGCTTCAGAGCTGCCAGAAGCACGGAAACTGCTCTACTGTACATCTGTGAAGACCGGCTCTCAACCTTGATTCCCACACCCCTTTTGTCCTCATCTTACTTGATCTCTCCTCTGCCTTTGACATGGTCAACCATGCCATCCTGCTCAACCGTCTCCGTGATAACCTGAGGATCACCGCTCAGGCCCTGGTGTGGCTGATTTCTTTCCTTTCTGACCGACCCTCCCAGGTTCAACTTGGGTCCTTCCTCTCCACTATCTCTATCTCTACCTGCGGTGTTCCCCAGAGGTCTAACCTCTCTCCCTGGCTGTTCAACCAATACCTGGCACTTCTTGCCCACTGCATTTCCACGCTCTGTCCCAACTTGCAGTGCTATGTGGATGACACTCAGCTAATTTTCAGGCTACCGTCAGCCACCTCTTCTCCTATCATCTTTGACTGTCTGTCTGATACCCAGGAGTGGTGTGCCGCCGATGATCTCTGCCTTAATGCCATTATGACCGAAAATCTCCTCATCGGCACACCCACTCGTTCCTTTCCTGTCACTCTCTGGCCGGCCTCTCTTGGCCCTCTTCCTGCTCCCACCTGTGAGGCTAAAAACCTTCGACTACACACTCTCCTTCTCTCCTCACTTCTCTGACGTCTTTAAGAAGTCACACTACCAGCTCAGAGGTATTCTTCCTTTCCTCTCCTTCCCCCAGAATCTCATTGTCTCCAGAGCTCTGGTTCTCTCTAGGCTGGACTACTGTAACAGCCTCTTTCTAAATATGCCTTCTTCTACTCTCCGCCCTCTGCAACTCATCCAGAACAGGACTGCGAGACTTGCCCTTTGTCTCAAGCCCAGGGATCGTGTTTCTCCAGGACAGAAATCTCTGCACTGGCTCCCTATGGCTGCAATGATTACGTTCAAAACAGTCTGCATTGTCCACAAGGCCTTCTGGGGCCTGGGGCCTCAGTACCTTCAACGTTCTGTTCCCAAATATCCTTCTCGAGCTCTTCGCTCATCCACCTCCAACTCCCTCAGGGTCAGTCGCTTCTCCAAGCAACGAGTTGGTGGTAGGTCTCTTTCCTCGGCTGGGGCCTCCCTCTGGAACAGCCTACCTCCCTCCCTGAAACTTGAGTAGAATCATCTCTGGTTCCAGAAGGACCTCAAAATCTTTATCTTTGCTTCTCCTTTTTCTCCTCCTCTCCGCTGCTGACCTCCTGGCTGAAACTGAAACTTCACTGGTTACCTGGCCACCCTCTGATCTCTTGCCCAGGTCCCTCCCCCGCCAGTCACTCACACCAGCACTGCCTTCCTGGCAACACCCTCACTTGGGTACTATTTTCTGTATCCCTACAGTCCCACTACCAGCACTCGATACCTGATGTCTGCACTTACCCTTGAACTTGCCACCTGCTGGCCGTACTTTACTTATTGTTCTTCATTCTATTATCCCATGTACTGCACTGCCCACTTCTCCCCCACACTTTCCCCTTTCCACCTTCCAATGCACTTGCACAATCTGAATGACACCTGGCCTAGTAGAATCTTTATCTTCCCCCTGTTGCCCCTCCCTTGCCTCGTCGGTCCTTGAAATACTTGTGTATAGGCTCGTTATTAATGCTATATCATATCATATCATATCCACCTTAGTCCATTGGGTGCAGATTATTTACCTGCGATGCACCCATTTCTTCCCGCATTCCCATTCCTTCTCCGCTTGTCAATACCGCCCCTTCTTTGGGAAATGTTGACAATTTTATCTGAACTAATTTGGCATTCCCTATTTTTCTATTCTCATCCTTGTTCTTGTTTTTCTCTTGTAATAACCAAAAAATGTGCACTATTGTCAACTGTATCTCAGCCCATGGTTTTGCATCCATCCCTACTTGTTTGTTCATCTGCCTCTGTACTGGCTCAGGCAACCCCTGACATAAAATGTTGTAAAATAATGCCACTGTCTTTTCCCACGGCTCGCGAGTTTCAAGTTGTTATTTCTCCTGAATATCCTGAATGTAAGCAATGGGGTCTTCGTCTTCCTTCATTTTACGTGTCATAATTGCACCCATATCCGATGTGTCAGGATGCTGTACCCTGAGAGCCTTCCAAACGTCTGCACTACAATTATTAAATGGCGCTCCATCATGCACTGTGTTTTGTGCAGTCACACTTGAATATCCGAGAATGGCTGCCGGGAGATCTTTTATGTCCCCTATGACCAGCTTATTTCCTCCTCTAATTTTCTCTCATTCCTATGTCCATTTCCTAGCCCTCGAAGTCAAACTAGGTAGCTTGTATTTTAAGTTATCCTTGTCCATCTGTGGCCATGGAATATATTGCAGTCTTGCTCCCCCTTTCTCTAACAAGGGAAACTGTGTAAATCCTGTCCCATAGTCAGATCCCACTATCAATATGTCCATGGCAGGGATAATCATCCCTATCTCCTTGTGATTAATGACCTTAACCTGCTTACATATGGTGGAGACGTGCCCTTCTCACTATGTGATCGTCCTCAGGGATGCTCAGGATATGCTATGGGATCTCGTGTTCTATCTTTAGGTTGTTCCAAGTCCAACCATCTCAAATCCTAATCTATTTGCAGGTTTCCTTCAGGGGTGCACACGTTCCCTCCTTCTGCCCCAAGTCCTGACTCTCTTTCTTCGTCTGACATGTCTAGGCCCGAGCTAGTGTGACTATCATCACCCTGACCCTTGTCTAAGTACACTCTGCGTTCATCATTGAACAAGTTTCCCTCCTAACTTCATGATTGAGATACTGGGGATTGATCACCATTCCCTTGAGTTCCATAATCGCTACTTCTTCTTAACTGTTGATACACTTTATTGATCCATTCTCCAATGCTTTCCACATCAAATCGTTCTTTGTCTAGCACTACTCTAGATGTTACTGGCATTGATCCTTTTTTGGAAGAATCTCTTCCACTCTGTCCCATCGTATTTCCGGACTCGGTCTCATTTGTTCCTTATCAATTAGACTGCCTCTAAACCTTGCAGTCTCCTTTTTCATTCTATTTCTTCATCTACTTCCCTGGATTTTCTTGCATCCCTTCTAATTCTTTCTTCCTCTTGACTTTGTTCTTCTCCTCTCCTTACTGTTTCCCTTCTTTCCTCTTCTTCGCTTAGTCTCTGTAATCATTTGTCCCTTAGACTTCGTGCTTCTTCCTCCTCTCTCTTCCTTTCCTTTCTGTCCCTTTCTTCTATCGCTTTTTGTCTATTGTCATACTTTCTTTTTTCTTCTCCCCGTTCTTCAATTTTCTTTTGCTCCTCCTGATATATCTTCTCTCATCACTCCCTGCTTTTCCTTTTCTGCTTATCCTCTTTCAATCATTTCTCTCGTTCCTCATCGTTCCTTTCTTTTTTGTCCTTATCTTCTCTGCCTAACCTCTATCTGGAGTATTACCTGTCCTCCCATCCATTCATTTTGTATGAGCGCCACCTCGTCAGCCTTATCTTTTTCTGCTTTCCATCTCCTAATCTACCTGTCTATCTCTGTTGACAAATTCGACCTCTCACTTTTTTCCTTATCTTGTATACACTATTAAATCCCTTCCTTTCTTTTTCTCTCTTCCGCACTATCATCGCTACTGTAACCGGGGGGGGTTCATATATCGCATTACTGTACCAAGTCGCTGCTCTTAATTAATTCCTATCTCTTCGGTAGAAACACTCTTTTCTTCAGGTAAGTTAAGGGGAGCTGAAGGCTCAATGCCTTCCCTCCTGTGCTGATTAAGCATCCACTCCTCAGTGGCGGTTCTTCTCTTTCCTCTTGATATATCTTCCAGTGCTCTAAAATTACGAATCTTTTCTCTAAGTTCTTCCCTGTGTGCGCAGCGCGCAATTATGTGGTCATGTGTTGCAATACTGCTCTTTAAAATGATTCCCCTTGTGGACATGGCATGAACATTTTATCTGCTGTGCCCTTTACCCATTCTGCACTGTACTGTTTGAGCTTGGGCATATGTTTAAGCAGTGTCTTCCATAGGTGCATGAGAGGAGTATCTCCCATAATGACAATTCTCAATTGATTGTCGATACTTACCAGACCGTTAAATAATCCTTTTACCTTTTGCTTAAATCACCACTTTTCAATATTAAAAAAAATTAAATATGAGCAAGTACAATCAAACCCTGCTCAATCCACTTATTTCAATGGCCTATCGATCCTTTTGAATGATGCTAATTGTTTTATTACACTTTATCTTTACTCACTGTTACTTTTTCAATTCTTCAACATTTAGACTAGTCAGACATTTACACTGAATAAAACACAGTGATCACTTCTTCCCTCACCTTTTCTTGTTTACCCTGTACAGGGTGTAAGACATCACCTTACATAGTCCTGACTATGGGGGTCATTACGACCCAGGCGTTAACCAGGGCGTATTTTACCGATTGCGCCATGGTGGATGGCGGAATTACCGCCCCATTCCAAGGTCGGCGGGGCGGTAATTCCCCATTCACCATTGGCCCTTCCCCATTCCCATTTTTGCCCCCATAGGGCTCAATGGGAATGGGGAAGGTGGTAATTACGGTACCGCAAATTGCGGCACCGTAATTACCTCGAACGTCCCTTTGCGAGTTCCTTCCTTAACGGCTGGTAAAACCAACCGTTAAGGTGGGGACCAGCAAAGGGACCCGTAATTAGGCGGTAAGGGGTTAACGGCGCCACCAGCTTTTATGGCGCTGTTAACCCCTTACCGCCTGGGTCGTAATGAGGCCCTATGTGTTTTATATTTCACCCCATTCCCACTGGAGTTTGAAATATCTCCTTCTAATTCCCTTGAATTAGGATCTTTTGGCGGTCTCTCTTATATCTACAATTATTTCCAGTTACTCAAAATGATTACAATCACATCCCTTTATTTGCCATTTCCGTTAGTCTACTCACCATTTATTATTCACCTCGAGGCCCTCGGTATCGACTCCTGCTTCAATCCGACCACTTCACCTTTCATCCGCACAACGCCTCTGGAAACCGGGCAGGGATTTCTTCAAAACAGGACCTGCTCACCGTCTCGGTTATTCTTGCAAGTTTATTTCTATTCAGACGCTCTCCACAGGAAACTCCGCAATCTTCCAAATGATGGCAAAGGATTCCCAATCGTCTGAAAATCTGGAGCTCAACTAGTTTGGATCTTTGAACCATCCGCACCGTTACCATGTGAGCTTAGGGCTCTTTAGGAACGTGCATGTAATGGATGGGATCACACAGAATAACTCAGACTCCAAATAACTCAACCAACGCAGGAATATGGCAAAGTACTGTTTTATTAACATTTATCTAAAACAGGGAGTTACAACCAACATCAATGGATGTACGCTCGATTTCTCTCAGCAATCTTTTCACAAAACAAAGGTTATATATAAAAAATACATCAGAGGTGAAGTCATACTATGTGGCAAATAATGAAAAACCTATTAAGGGTATATCTTTGATAGGAACTAGGATTGTAATTGGCTGCCCACTGTCAGGTGTACAACATATGCCCACCTCTAAAACATGTAATCTTCAGAACATTCAGAAACATTCCCATTGGTCTTCAAACTACAAGGTCCTTTGCTATATGGACCACTACAATTGATTAGCGTGCGTGTGCCATGTCTGGAACATTCGGTTCACTTAGTATCATGTAAACCCAGCCCCAGGTGCAAGGAGATGGGGCCTGACACTACCTCCCCAACCAATTAGCCCAGCATATCACATTACCCAAGCCTTCTGACATGAAGATTGTCTTTGAACTTGGCCTTGCAAAAGTGTCCTTGGGCCTCATTACAAGTTTGCCGGTCCGGGAACTCCGGTACTGGTAAGCTTGCCGGTACCGTAGTTCCCGGATCGGCAAACTACGAGTTGTGCTCGCGGGTGCCTTTCTGCCCACCAGGTCAGACTCGGCGGGCAAAGCGGCACCCGCAAGCACAGCATGTCGGATGCACCAGCACCATTATAAACAGTGTCGGTGCATCCAACATCCCCATTCCTATTCGGCCCTATGTGGCCAAATGGGAATGGGAGCATCTTTTTTCTGGTGCCCACAAATGCGCAATTACCGGTCCTGGCAGGGCCGTAATGACGCGGAAATTGCCCATTCGCGGGCGCCAGTAAAAAAAATGACACTGGCAGCAGCCGTGCCTGTACTACAGGCACGGCTACCGCCAATGTCATAATGAGGCCCCTTGTATTTAGAATACATTGGGGTGCAGGCACTCACTATTGTGTTCTGGGACTCCAAGTCCAAACTCTATTTTCATCCTTGACTCACGTGACAGGAGACCATGATTTAGTCCATTTTGCAGCTTTTAAATACTCAAAATGAATAAAACTTGGCACTCTTTGTGGTCTTTCTTTGCAACTCAACAGGGAATGATTCATTCTTTGCACGTTTGCTCCTTTTCAGAATATATAGCTGACCTTGGCTTCTTCAGTCTTGACTTCAGGCAAGACAACCTCGCCATGCAGCTCCACGATTCAGCTTATTTTAGCTACAACACAATTTTCCCTTCCCTCTTCATGGGTTCTTGTATACTAATTCATTATACTGATGTCCAGCTTCTATATAATGGCAGCTCCACCTGCATTCTATTCACTATGTATAGCCACCTTCTATGATGACCTAGTCTACTTGTGTTTCCGCATCTGTACAATTATTGAACGGTTGATTTACTGCAGCACTTTGTGCACGTCTAATCTTCTTGTTTTTATTTAAAGGTTCTCTTGATTCTTTACTTCATCATTAGTTTCTGTAGGATCCATACATCTCCTTTAGCAAGTATCCCGGGATGTCGTACATGTCTCTTGTGACGTCATTATCTTCTTACTTTGCTCTTTCTCATTTTCCTTCAGGGAGTTCCTCCCTTAGGTTGTCATTGCTCTGGGGATACATTTGATAGGGTTGTCTCAATGGGTGTGTTCTTTCGAACACAAGTTGCAGTATTGGCACATCTGCTGGTGTCAAACATGGCAAAATCTCAGGTCTCCAAAATATGGGGTTTAGGGGGCGGGGTTTCCTGCATAGGCATGCATCTTCTCCTCTACAGTGGTAACCTGTGAGCAGGGGAGGGAGGAGTAATAATCACCAGAGTGACATCAACTTCTTCTGTTCCTAGAGGATTCCGGCATACAGCCAGGACAGTCCACAAGATATGCAGATGCCCCTGCAAGACATTAGGTAAGTGTTACAGTGATGCAGTGAAATCAGATCTGCAGAACGGTAAATGTAATAGTGCAGGCATCATTACTGCAGCCAAGTACATGGCTTCATCTGTAAATGTCTCAGAACATTAGGAAGATGCAAATTCATGCCATCATGGCTGTGTTTCAAACATGTTTTAAGGCTCTCTTATTATGTCCACTTTGGGAAGTTCATGAGTAGTTAAACAGAATCTAAGCCTTTGAGCATTAGCCGAATTCCTTGTGTCTTGAACTTGTCAATTTATTCTTAACAAGCTAGAAAGGACACATTCTAGTTTAGATTGTGAATTGTAAGGGGATGTGCACGTATGTTCCTTTCTAAGTTTTGTCACTACCCTACAGCCTCTGATCAGGACTTACAAGTGAGTTGTATGTGTCCTGAAAGTGAGGTGAAGCTGACACAGGCACAGTAGAATCTACAAAGGAAACCTAGAAGTACCCTAGATATTTCTGTTTCTTTAGAAATATTGAAGGATTTAGAAGCAGCTTTCCAAATGAAATTGTAGTACTAGGAAATATGGTTTCTCTCCTCAGAGAAATATGAACTATGAAGGGCCATCTAAAATTCAGAAACCTCTAAAAAACTGGATCTTCAGCTCCAAACAGATTGAAATATACTGAACAACATCCATGCACTATGAAACAAACACACAACAGAAAAGGGGTGGGGAATAGGCTGGAGCGGAGTGTAGGGCAGGGAGGAGAGAGGTGTCTGACTGAGAAGGATGGTTTTGAGACCTGAAGTGAACCCATCCTGACAGAGGGCCAAAGGTAGAAACAGAGGAGCAAGATGTTTCCCACTAAATCGGACCACTGAGGGTGTGACGCTCTTCACACATAAAGGAATAGGGCTGGACGCAGAAACCAGGTAGCACATGGGCGGACAGCGGATCACAGGGAATACACTACCCCTGGTGGAACTTGTGGGGGCGGTGATTGCTACACTCTAAAATGATCAACAGGGAAAGGGATGTGGATCGCATTTAGTCAGAAAACCGGGTGTGTGAAATGTACTGCGACTAACAAACCGTACTAAAAACTCAACCTTCTGCATACACCTCTCAAAGTCTCAACTAAACACAACCATACCACTACAGCACCACAACACACCACACATACTTCACAAGACCACTACAAAACAAACCACAGTGACAGGTGGGGGCTTGCTGTGTACATGGAGACTGATCGTGTATCGTATTGTATAGTATAGTATAGTATAGCATAATGAGAGATAAAGGTTACCCATGCGTTTAAACTAAAACCACAACATGTTCTAATATTTACACATTCAAACATGCTCTTTACCCACATGGCAATCGTATTCATAGGTGTAATGTTAGATTATGTTATATCTGCTTTTGCTTTAGCTTGTTTAATGAAAATAAGATCCCTCGGAAGATAGGGGGTCATATTAAATGCTTTAACATGATAACTCCTGTATCAAGTGTATAATTCAGAGTAATGCATCAGAGTGGTATCTCTTTTAGTCTAAGAACTTTACAATTCCTGACTGTACCAAGGATATTACCTATGCATCAGAGAGGCCTGTATTATGGGCGGTTCAAGCAAATAAATACAATAAAAGAAAAGCAGGAACTAGTGTGAGCCCATATAGGGCTTGGAATTCCCATAAAACCTCCCCGACACAAGCTATATCCATAGGTAGGCTGTGCCAAGGAATGCTTTCACAGTATCACCTGAGTGAGGTGATACAATCTCTAGATAACTTCATAAAAGAAGAGAATTGGACAGCTATCAGGCAGTCAGCTGCTGTTCTGAGGTGCAGACAAAGTGGGCGTGTCAGGAGATCAGCAAGCTGCACCATCTCTGACCCTGGAGTACTTTGTGAGGTGGGCCAAGCATCAATAACAAGTAGAACTTACACTTGGTCACAAGCAAATAATGTAAATCCTGAAGACTGACAGTGAGGCAGTGTGACTAGAATTTCAGGCATCAAATTCTAATGATCAAGCGCTAGATCAGGGCTTCTATGCGTTAATATATGTCATTACAGATGTAGTGGGATTGATTCAGAATGAAATGCCTACGATTAGAAGCGACCAAGAAGCAGCAGTAAGTCTTTCTGTTGTAACAGATTTTCTGGACACTCTTAGCAGGAGAGTCCCAGATTGGAATGTAATTTCATGGCCAGAACAAATAAATGCCCTTAACTTGTCCAAGGTTGCAATATGCCAGGCAATGTCAGGCTCTACGTTCTTGTTGTTTAGTGTACTTACAAAATGTTTTGCAGTATCATCTGCTTGGGTGCAAGGCTTGACTAATTGAATTTTGCATGGTGTGTTAAAGATTCCCTTTCAGACGACACCTTCCATGGGCTGTCAGGAACTGCATTCCTGGGGTAATGTGCACTTGATTAATGACACTTGGATCAGGGAAGACTATGTAGTGACTTATTCACATGGATGTGTGTCATCTTCAAGTCCTGAAATAACACTGTACTCATTAAGTGAATGCAAAGGGTCCACTCTCATGGTCGGCACGCTTGCACAGCCAGTGAATTACTGTGACAGTAACCCTAAATGCACACTTCATTTGATACCAAATGCATTCTTTCACAGTGAAGTACACAGCTTATCTAATGGCTCAAATCTGGTGCAATTCAATGAGTCCTGTTGTTATGTTGAAATTGGGGGTCCAACACTGGTTACTGTGAGTACACAAGTTAAGTGCTGTGAGATTATTCTGAATCCACCCAGGCCATAACAATTCAAATTCCTACACTGGCCTAGTCTCAAGTTATGACCATTAGAATTTCCAAAATTAAGCTTGCATATGGCACGCCTGCAAAACATGTGTTTAAGAGTGTGCAGCACGAAGAGTTTTATCTTGAAGCACACTCTGCAGTGGTCAAACAGATTGCATCTCTACTAGCCTCTGAAGATACAATATAAGAGGCCATGCACATTTTAATCGACAGCTCACAGTGAACTGGCATGAAAACTGTTTTTTCTGCAGTTACGCTGACTGCCACAAAAGCTATTTGAAAATGGCTGACCACGTTGAACACATTCATTAAAACATGGACTTATTCACCAACTGGTTTGTTTTGTGGACTGCTGCTAATACTTGTACTTTCTCTTTTATGTTGCTGTAGACACTGATTTATGAATGTTCATAACATGAAGCGACTTGATGCAAATAATTTTCAGTTCAGAGCTTAGCTATGCAGATGCCATGGGTACCAGCAATGTGCTCAATTTCAAAAACATTTCATTTTCTCATTGATCAGGAAGACGTTGACGATATCAGTTATTGCCAGATGTGTGGTGTGCGCCAAGGATTCACTTGTTTCCAAGAACGTGGGGATCAAAGTCTCATCATCCAGACTTGCATTGTGGCATACCAGACTTGCCAAAACGTTGCCCATGCACAGAGACGTGTGTGGCATCCAGAGAATTTTCCCTCAAGTGTTCAACTGTGATTTAGCTGAAACCCCCAGAGAAGTCACAGCTCGCCATGGGAGCAGGTCAAGGAAAAGGAAATTGCTCATAGAATGACGAAAGCGACGACTATGTCCAAATGTCTCCCATGAGACCAACACACCAGCAAGTGAAACAGCTGAGCCGCCAGTCGTGTAAGAGGATTCAATTCAGCACTACAGCCAAGTCAACGCCTAGTCTAGAATACTGAATGGAAACCCTTATTGATATATCTTTATGTCCAGTTCATGCGTTCTGGATGACTACCCCTATATAACAACCCTCTGTTGGAATCCTCCTGACCCCACTGAGCCAAGAAGTAGTTCTGTTTTGCAAGTTAAAAGGTTTATTTGATAATTTAAACAATAGATATATATATCACACTTTAGAATAAATTAATAATTGAATAGCACACTTAATCTGATATGATAAAGATTAACAACGGAGAATCTGGCACTAGCACACCTCTTTATAATCGCTAAGGAGTTGACATGAAATGGATAAGGTAGCACAATACTTTTATGGTTTCAAATGGATGCAATGTGGAATGAAATGCAGTACAGAAAATAACTTGATAGGATTTCAGCAAAAGACAATGTAATCACTTTTTTGGACAATTCACCCCCCCCTTTTATGCAATGCAAGGAAATGGAAGGAAAGCACACAGTTCTCAGAAATGCAATCAACTGTAATTCAGTTCCCCCCAGCAAGCTTAGACTACAGAAGTTTAAAACACAGGCCCAAAATGCTTTTATATGTGCTGGCAATGAAGTGAAAAATATGCTAAAATGCTTTTAATTCCCTCTAGAGGTTTAGGGTGAGTGGTATATGCTTTGAATAAGTTCAGGATCACTTTAGCAATGCTCTATAATGGTTGTCAGGTTGCAAACGAATTTTTGCAACGGAAGGCAAGCAGCAGCAGATTTTTACACGTGAAGAAATTTGCAAATCGCGGTAAAATTCGCGGGTGCGCCGGGCACGATTACAGAGGAACTACAAGGACTATCACTATCGTTTTGGGGTCCTAGGACAGCCTAGGATCTCAGCTTCCAGATGAAAGTTACTGCAAGTCTCTAGGACAAACGGTCATGGAGATATGAGCGATTAAATAAAGGTTGTTTTTCAGATTTGAAATTTTAAAGTTCAAAAAGACAAGTGACAGCTAGCAACTGGAAAATGACAAGTGACAGTTAGGAGGCAGTTCTACTTAGATTAAAATAGCTTGGATTATATTATTTTAACTAAGAGATTGGTTCTGCACAGTTCTGCTGGGTACTCACAATATATTTTTAAATAGGCCTCGCCACGAATCTGGTCAGGTTTTGGACTGGACTCCGGTTCAGCTCTCTGGTTCTGCTAACAGCAGTCTGGATCAGCTCTGTTCTGGTCTGGGTCAGCTCTCTCTCTCTCTGGATTCTGGAGACTGATGGATTTAAAGTCTGGATCTCTGGATGTGGTATGGTCCGGCAGAGCGCGTTGCAGCAAATGGAATTGAATGTCCCTATCTGTCCTGTCTGTCTGCTTTTATGTGTTTTGAAAATGGGTGTGTGTGCAGCATCACTAGGCTCTACCCCTCTCCACTTGTCATTGGCCAAGCTTTCATTTCTCCCCTGATTGGGGGAGCTAAGTTGTGTCAGAGTGATGTCATTTTACAGCCTGCAGAAAGTCCACTCCTCCTGTCAACTTGCACACAAATCTAGATTTGAACCAAATACATATTTGCAGAGGTACATATTGTTTTAAAATCATATGCACCCATCATGCATTACAGGAGGTATACCCTGTCCAAATCTGCTCTTCCTGGGAGCTTGCATTCAGAAATGGCAATATTTTGCACTTTTTAACTGGTTTGCAATACCGGACATTACCCCAAATTTACACACATGTGCGCAAGGAGTATGGACATTAATTGATGAAGTGTCAGATTTTTCACATGCACACATTTTGAGTAATATCCTCTTTTCCGCTAAAACCCCCCTGAACATACCACCGGGTCCTAACACGTCTTAAAATGTGGGCAGAAAAATCACAAGAATTATGGTATCATTTATAAAATTTTCACATGTCCGCTCTATGAATGATCCATCTTTTTAGAGTTATGTTCTGGCCCCAAAGGGGTGTGGTTTCCCACCAGCACAAGGTTGAATTTCTGGTTTTTCCAGTTCTACCAAGCCAGCTTGCTCTCACAGGCAGTGCCCCTCCCCTGTCCTTCCAGGAGGAAGCTCCATTTACGACTCCCGCCAATAAAACATTTGCCTGAGTCAGGACAGGGCTTTGTTCAGAGCTCCTGTATTCTGTGGGGGCTCCCCTTAATTCAATTATTAGAGAGATGGCATATCCTTAGTGTGGCCAGCAAAAGGCAGATAGGCCTGGGAACACAGCTGTGACTCAAGTTTCACTCCTGATGGGGGGTAGTTGCCAGGCAAAATTAGAATCTCTTTAAGCCAGTTTTTAGCTACATGTCATTTCTGTTCCCCAGTTTTCTGCATTCAAATAAAACTAAACATTTTTACATATGCAGCTAGAATGCTGATTCTAAGTTTAAAACTATGACATTTAAACAATTGAAACCTATGTGACACTCAAAAGTAGGTCACTCAGTCAATTTAAACATTTAGATTTTTAGTGTCTTTCAGTCCAAATTTACTTAAACTGCTGAAATCCACAGCTCAGCCAGTCTTGTTATAAACCTTCAAGTCACTTCAGAATATAACTTTACATTGGATCCACCTCTCAGTAAGTCTTTCTTTGGCTTGCCTTGGGTTCATTTATTCAGTTTTACACAAAAAAAGTAAAATCTGGTGTTGTTTTAAAACGCCGGCTTTTTGATAGTGGTGAGTACTGGAACTGCACCCCTTTTTGGGATTTAAGAAAATGAATTCCCAACAGTTATGGGTTTGCTTTTGGCAATCAGCATTGCCATTCCCAATGGTTTCAGACTACTGTGTGGGTAGTCCAATGGTGGTTTTAGGCAGTGTCCTTCTGTGCCCACAACATCGGCAAAAATGAGTGGCAGCCTATTCTTCATGCATTTCCCTGTGCATTTTCTGGGAAGCTCTGGCCATCATGATGTTTTCCATGTCAGTACTGCACAGTTTTGAGGTAGGGCTTGGATGCGTGGATAAAAACATCCCACAAGCCCCCCTTCTTGCGGTGGCCATCTGATCCTTCACTGGTGGGACCCGCAAGATCTGGGATGTAATTCTCATCTTCTTCCAATAGATGGCACAGTTCAGCATCTTTTTCTCCATCCGGTCGGATTGATCGGTTCTCTTCGCCGGTCCTGATGGGAATATTGGGCGGTACTCTGGGCCCGTCGCGTCTCTGCTCCCGGTCTCCGGATCGTCCTCCTTGTCCCGTCTCCAGGTTTTCTTTTTCCTAGGACGACAAAGGAAGAGTGGCAATACCTATTCATATACATTTTTCCACCACTGTTGAGATAGTGGGGCAGCATCTGCATTTCATCATAACGAAACATTACATTCTTATTTTGAAAAAAAAAACAGTATAACTAAGAGACAGTTTCATGCAAATCACAATATTTTAGAGACTAGATGTGGTATGTTTTATGGTTGGAACTGAATTAGTCTGAGACAGTACCCGCTAGGATTCCAGAGGATTCCTCCAGTTGTTGCAGAGTGTGCCTGGGATGGCAACATTTCAACTGGTTTATGTGGACCCACTTGTCTTCCCCCGCTGCCAAAGGACCTTTGGGGATGTGGATTTTGTAGGCCACAGGGGAGATCTTGTCGATGATCTCAAAGGGTCCCTTCCACGTAGGCAAAAATTTCCGCTGTTTTGCCTGGTTTCTTTGGAAGTTGTATAGATAGACCCGGTCCCCCACCTGATATTCCTTCCTGGAAGTTTTCAGGTCATAGTGGGTCTTCATGCTATCAGCTGATCTTTCTAGATTCCGCTGAGCATAAGCAAAAGCATGTTGAAGGTGTTTCCTTAAATTCTCCACATACTCATGAGTTGTGGAGGCATTTATCAGTGTCTGCTCTTGGGTCCTGTAGAGCAAATGCTGAGGAAGCACCATCTTGCGTCCAGTCATCAACTCAAATGGTGACATTTTGGTTGCAGATGAAGGGGTAGATCTGATGGCCATTAGGACCAGAGGTAATCGGATGTCCCAACTTGGCCCAGAATCTGCCACAAACTTCTTTAATATGCTCACAATGGTTTGGTTATATCTCTCTACTGCCCCAGAAGAAGCTGGCCGGTAAGCAATATGCAACTTCCTTTTGACCCCCAGTATCTCCCACATCTTTGTCATTACTTCACTGGTGAAGTGGCTACCCCTGTCTGACTCAATCCTTTGAGGTAGACCAAAACGGGAAAAGATGTGGTTAATCATCAGGGCAGCTGCAGTTTCTGCCTTGCAATTTGGGGCTGGGAGACATTCCACCCACTTGGTAAACAAGTATGTCACAGTCAACATGTACTTATTCCCCCTAGCAGAGCGAATCACAGGGCCTACAAAGTCGATTTGTAAATCTGACCATGGCAGTGTCATCCCCCTCTTTTGGAGAGGCGCACGGTGCGTGAGGGATGTTGGCTGAAATTGTGCACACACAAGACAACCCTTCAAATATTGGTTGAGGTCCTGGCCCATGTGTGGCCAGTATGCAACCTCTCTTAAGATTTCCAATGTTGTGTGAAACCCCCTATGACCGGCGGTGGCCGCATCATGGGCCTGACTTAACATCAGGCTTCGGAATGAGGTATGAACCACCCACTGATCGTGGCCAGCTTTGGATTTCCTTACCAGCAAACCGTCTTGGATTCGGAACATTTTTGGACATTTCATCAACACTCTTAGGTCCTCTTTCCCAATGTAATCGGTATCTATCAGGGGAAAATTCTCAGGGTCCTCAAGGTGCTGGTAAAATTGACCAATTATTGGATCCCCCTTCTGAGCAGTAATCAAATCAGCATCAGGGATCTCCTTACTCCATTGTGCAATTGAAAGGTCGTTGTGAGCATTTGTCTGGGACCTAGTGATGGCAGTGACCTGGATTTCCCCCAACAGGGACTCAATCTCAATTAGATCCTCTTGGATGGCCCCGGTTTTGGCCAGCTGATCAGCTAAGTCATTTCCAGTTTTGTCTGGTCCCTCTACTTTGGAATGACCCTTGATCTTCTTCCAATAGATGGTCATTCCCTTCGAGGTGACCAGATCATCAATGTTTTGGATCACCTTCCCATGTTTCAAGGGTTTGTTGTTAGCACATAACATGCCTCTGGTTTTCCAATTAACCAGGTGCTCCACGAACCCGTTCCGTACATAATCCGAATCTGTGATTATGACCAGTTCGTGGAGTTGATGCTGGACAGCAGTGAGGATGGCCTGATGCACTGCCATCAACTCTGCCACCTGACTACTTCGGGGACCAATTTTGTACCCAGCGGAGGGTTCTGGGAACTCCTTCACCCATGCATTCCCTACGCCGGCCACCAGTTCTTTTTCCCCGTTGTTGTCAACATGGTAAGAGCATCCATCCACATAGACAGTGGGCATTCCCTCACACTTGTCCTCTTCAAAGACTTTGTGTGGGGAATTAAGGTATGCCTCCATGTTGTCCTTGATTTTTAGACTTTCGTCCTCGAGACAGTTTTCTCTGGCACAATCATGCAAGTCAGCCAGACCTTGCGCGAGGGGACTCTTCTTGTTTTGGCCATATCTGACCTCCACAGGAAAGCCTTGCATTGACAGAATCCAGGAAGTAATTCGGGAATTACTCACATTTCCGGCCCGGATTCTGTCACTTTGGAGATATTGCAGAGGCTGGTGTGGAGTCTCCACTATGATGTGTTCCCCCTGGATAAACGGGCGGTAATTCTTCAATGCCCACACCGTCGCCAGGAGTGCCTTCTCACAATCGTTGAATTTTTCCTCTACAGAGGATAAAGTTTTGCTCGCATAGGAGATTACTTTATTGACCTTGTCATGCTTTTGGTATAATACTGCCGTCAAGCACGTATTAGAGAACCCTGTCTCCAGGAAGAACTCCTTGTTTCTGACAGGGTAAGCTAGGCAAGGCGCTTGTGAGAGGCTTCTTTTGAGTTGTTTTACTGCCTCGGCTTGTTCTGGACCCCATTCCCACTTGACCCCCCCTTCAGGAGATGAATCAGGGGTCTGGTGATCTCTGCGTAGCCCTCAATGAACTTTCTGCTGTAATTAGTCAGTCCAAGGAGGCTCCTTAGTTCCCGCAGAGTTGTGGGGTCTTTCAGTTTCTGAAGTGCTTCCACTTTCTTTTCCTGGGGACAGAGACCCTGAGGAGTAATCTCATGCCCCAAGAAATTAACACGGGTTCTACACCACTGTGCTTTCTGAAAGGAAAGTTTTGCTCCGGCGGCCCTCAACTGTGTCAGAACATAACGGATCTCCGCTATGTGTTCCTCCACAGATGAACTTTTGATGAGGACATCATCTACATAAGCCAGGTTACCCCTCGCACCCAGGTCGGGCATGGCCTTATGTAGGAAAATATTGAACTCATTACCGGAATTGAGGTATCCGAAGGGAGTCCGGGTCCATGTATACTGCTGGCCCCCAAAGGTAAAAGCCAGTTTGTATTGGTCCTCCCTGCTGACAGGCACGGTCCAGTATCCATTGGTCAGGTCTATTGCAGTGAATACCTGTGACCCCTGAATCTGGGCCAGCCCTTGGTCAATGTAGGGAAGAGGCCATCGGGAAGTATGGACCCGTTTGTTGAGCTCCCTGAGGTCGGCGCAGAGTCTCCACTGGCTGTTTGGCTTCAATATTCCCAGCACCGGATTATTGAAGGTGCTGTGGACGGGACGGATTATTCCCCTGGACTCAAGGTTCTTAATTACTTCAGTAAGGGACTCCATTGATGCGAGAGGCAAGCGATATTGCTTCACAAACACAGGAGTCATGCCAGGGTCCGTGGGGATTGTTGTTGTGTGGATGTCGGTGCGGCCACAGTCATACGAGTCTACCGCAAAGAGATCTTGGAAATCCAAGAAAACTTGTTTCAACTTTTGCTTTTGTTCCAGAGTCACACAGGCATCAGCTAGGTTGACTCTCTCTTCCACCATCTGCCTGAAGCCTGGAAAGACTTCTAGTTTGGCTATTTCAGCGGCCTACTCCAGCTGGGTGGAGAAGTCCCTGGTCAGAGTGCTGATTTGGACTGGAGGCTTCAGGTGGGAAAGGCAGCCCTCATGGACCTGGAAAATCACCTCATCCCTCCTGAAGTCACAAGTCACATCTTCCTTACCATAAGGGCAAGAAGTGTACACCAGGAAGTTCCCCCCTTGCCGGGTAAAAATCCTGTCTGGTGTTGTATTGTCATCACTGTCACTGTCAAAGCAGTCCTTGGGGATTGGCCCTAACAGTTCATTACCTAAATCTATGGAAAAATGTCGGTCATCAACCGCCATTCCAATAATGGTGCCTGCGGCTAGAGTAATACTCTTTAAGTCGCTGTTATCCACCTCTATTGGAATGGTGTCATGTTCTATGTTGACTAATGGAGTTGGGTTTACCCCCAACCCTTGCTGTTGGAGAGAAGCGTTTAGATGTACGTAAGCTTCAGGGTTTTTCAACTCTTGTCCCCTTTTAACTTTCACTTCCAGGGAGAATTGTCGGGTCCTTTCTGGGATGGTGACTTCCTCTTTAACCTGAATTTCAACTGCATAAGGTAGCAATTGAGCTGACCTAAATGCTTTTTCTGGATCATCAAAGCCCATGGGATTATCCGCTAATCGGGACCAAGCTTTGAAGTTTATTAGGTCCAAACTAATGGCAAAGCGATTGAGAATGTCACTGCCTAAGTAAAAGGCGGCAGGTACGTCTCGCACGACCCAACAAATGTGGACTATGCTCTTGTTGCCAATAGAGATTTTGAGCATACACCTGCTAGGCAGGAGATGTTTGGAATTAGGTGCTTCCAGGTCCATTTCCCATTTGTCTATCAATTTGAAGGTGGGAATGGCTGGATCTTTTGGGAGTTGGCGAAACATGGCTTCGCTGATGAAGCTCTTACCGTTGTTCACACACACTCGAGCGAGAACAGAGTCCTTCCCATCATTTACTTGAACAGGGATGAACAACTGCTCTCCAATTTTCTGAATATCAGCCAGGCTCTGAGCTGATTTCACATCTTTCTGGACTATAGGAGTGGGAGTTTCTGATTGTGGATTAGTATAGAATCTCAGAGTGTTTCCTTCCAGCGTGGAATACCACTTTAGACTGGAAGGAAGGTTGATTTTCAGAAATAGAGAGGACCCTCCATCACCAGTCTGTTGTCCTACTGCTATTACTGTCACGTCTGGAATTTGACTTTTCTGGACGTGAAATTCTACTTGGTCAGATTTTTGTTCAACCATGTGGCAGGTGCCGTTTAAACTAACATGGTTGACACTCTGTTTTAATTTTATTGGTCGGCTAGTCTGGGTCCAGAGGACCTTGTTTACGCAATCTATTAAGGGGGACAACCTCCTCAGGAGGTCATTCCCTAGTAAACAAGGGGTGCCCTCTGGGGTCACAACTGTGACCGGGTGTTTCAACTTATGTCGCCCAATTTTTATGTCCAAATCTGCCGTCCCCTCAACGGGAATTTCCTTCCCGTCGAAGTTCTGGAGTTGTCCAGGAAGAGAGGTGAGAGGAATTTGGTAATTCTCTCCCCTTCCTGCATTCAGTTCATCAAAGGCCCTTCTGGACAGAAGGGTGGCTTGAGATCCAGTGTCCACCAGTGCCAAAATTGTACCCTGTCCCTGTACTTGTACCGGGGCATAATATCTTCCCTCCTTCTCCTCCAGGGGGCACAGATAATGCACATTTTTGGACAACTGGTGGGCTAACCTTCTGGTTTTGGACATCGCTAGCGAAGAGATTTGGGCAGAATTCTGTGGAGAGCCTTGGGAATCTGAAAGAAAAATTTGACAACTGGAGATCAGAGCCATTGTGGGTTCCCCGGGTTCCGGTTCTGGGCCGCCTCCCCCTTTTTGGAGGCAGTCACCAGGATGGGTTTGAACCAGGGGATTTTCTTGCTGTTGGTTCTGGGATGAGATGGTGGGCGGCGGTAGCTCAGTCTCCACATCTCCCCAGTCTGGATTTGCATCCCTAGGGACCCATTTTTCTTTGGGAGGAGTTCCCCCCTCTCTGAAGGAGAAGATCCTTTTCCCAGGATCCTCTGAGGATCCCTCTCCCTCAAATTGGAAGATCTGTACCTCCTCCTCAAACTGAGTCTGTTTGGGTCTTTTGTTTCTCCTACCCCCCCTCTGCTCCTTAGGAGGCAGACTTTCAGGGGCAAGAGATTTTGTTTCCGGTTCCTGGGTTTCCAGGGGCTGTTTACAAGTGAGGAAGGAAGCTTCCTCTAAGGCTTTACACCCCCCTTCCCCTTGTGCCTCCTCCCTGGGAACCGGTGAGTTATCGGGGTGCTGCCCCCGTCATTGTTCTGGGGCACCAGGTCCAGAGTTGGGTGCGTTCTGTGCCGGCATGCCGATCTGAGGGTTCTGCTGAGCCCTCAGTATGTGACCCAGATCCCGCGCCATGTTTTGAACCTGGCGCTCTAACTGGGAAACCCGCTCAGGCTGATACGGGGCCCTGTTTTCTCCCCTGGGCTGATCCCGGGAAGGGTAGCTGTCCCTCCTCTGGTAATACCCATGGTTGGGAAGATTTGGGTACCCCTCCACCCTTGGCCTCCCCTCTCCCGGATTCAGTGGTCTGGGCTCAGGGAATTGGGGAAAGAAGGATGGATGGTTTTGGGGCTGAAAGTTGGGTGGATACCTGGGGAAAAAGTTCTGCCCAGGATTTGGAGAATTTCTGCCCTCCTGTGGGAAGTTAGGAGGGAGGTTCCCTGGGTTAGGTGCTTGGCTGGATCCCCCCCCCTTGGGCTGGAGGAGTCCACACATAACCCAGGATGGGTCGATTTCCCTTGTAACGGAGACTTACATAATCAGGAGAGCGAGGGACCCCATTTGTGGGGCTGCCTCCCTGGCTCCCTGTCTGTGACTGGCCCGAGGACCTTCTGGGCCTAGCATTATTAGGTGCAGGTAGGTTTTTAGGCCCCCCCATCTCCAAATCTAAAACGGGGGTGACCTTTACCTCTGCCACCTTGGCAGCAGCAGGGGTGCTGTTGGCTTTGGGGTTTTTCTGGGTATTACTTTTGCTATCTACCGGTTTCTGCACCTCATAGATCCGGGTAGCCTGTTCAATGACCCAGTCTAAAGAGCTGGGTCATTATGTATTTTGGGCAAGGCATGAAAAAATGTATTAATGAATTCTCTACTGTCTGTGCGCACCCTTCTGGTGGTCTGCGCAAAAGCACGTTTCAGTTCTTGCACAAATTCCTGTGGGGCCTGATCCTCCCCACATTGCAAATTGTAGGCTGCCTTGCGAGCCTCTTGAGGATTTCTGTGAACAGAAAAATGTTTCAAGATGGCCGCCTTATAGGTGGACCATCTTAAATGATTTTGGTCCTCCAGCCCCGCAAAGAAACTGGAGTATTCCGGGGAGAAGGTCCACTTTACATATTGAATACAGCTTTGGCTGTCCTTCAAATGGAAAGTCTCCATCATTTGCTCAAACAACTCTAAGTGCTCCCAAACAGAATACTTAGCGTTCTTATGGTAAGGCGTGATGACGCTCCTGATCGCCTTAATCTGCTTTAAGGGGTCCTTAAGCAAGGCCCTTTTTGCCTTACTGGCCCTTTTGGTTCGGGTAACCCTGGTCCATTCATCTTCTGACTCAGAGGCACTGCTCCCAGAGGTTCCCGTCAGATCTTCCAGGTTTTCCCGGATTCTGCGAGCCTGGGAATGGCTGGCAGAATGTGGGGACCTGGTCTCCTGTTTCCTGTGGTGCTCAGAGGAGTCTTCAGATCCCTCCTTGCTGCCAGGATTTGATGGGTACCCCCCCACTGACCTAACTGGGCAGAGGTTTTCAGGATGCCCTTAATGGGCCTACTCACCTGGGGTTCCCCATCAAATTGCACTGTGCTTGGGTGCCCATACCCGGATGCCCGCCCCTCCATTCCTGGGTGGTACTGGCCTATGAGCCCCATGCTTCTGGCTGGATAGTAATCTGCCATCCCTGTGGCCCTGTGCTCATGTGCGCCAGGGGACATGGGGGTGGCAGAGTCCAGGGACTGAGAGAGATAAAGGCCTCTGGTACTAGGGCTCCTGAGGTTATGCTCAGGAGTTTCCCTTTCCCAGCAAACCTGGTCTCCATCCGCCCCTGCTCCCTGTTGCAATGCAAGAGCCTGCATTTGTGCCTTCAGTTCCTCAGTTAAGGCCTTACTAGACTCTATCAGTCTCTCCTGCATCGCTACCTGTTGTTGGAGCCTATCATTGTGTTGACAGAGGGCCTCATTTTCCCTCTGTGCTTCCTGGTTGGTCCTGGAGAACTGGGCCAGTCTTTGCTGCAGGAGGTTTACCTCCTGAGTCCCATCCCTATTGGCCTGCTCCTTTCTTGCCAGAGCATCCTCCACCCTCCTGGTGTGTTCTAACAAGTTCTGGTGTTCTTTTTGGAGGTCACCCAGTCCCTGTTGGGCCAGGTGATTTTCTTCCATTTTTCTTTTTAAGTGGCAGACTTCCTGGCCTAAGGCGTCTCTTTCCTGACTAAGAGCCTGCATTTGTGCCGCCAGGTCGTCCCTCTGCCTTTGAAAGGCACCAGCTTTCTGGCGTTCTTCATCAAACTCTGCCTGGGTATCCAGGTCTTTCAAAATCAGCTTGTTGCTCTCTGCCTTCACTCTATCTAGATGACTTTGCAGGGTGGCTACCTGCTCCGTGCATGCCCTGTTAAAGTCTAATTGTTGCTCCAGCTTTTTCTGGCTCTGCAGTAGAGAGTCCAAACCTTCTTGGTACTCCTTCTGCAAGGCCAGAAATCTGGTATCCTGGTCAGCCTTTTCCTGTTGCAGGATGTCCATATCCCTCTTTATTTTAATGATGTGCTGTCTACTCTCATTTTCTGACTCCTGGCTCCCCTGCAGCCTCTGCTCAGAAGAGACCAGGTCAGATTGGACCTTCTCTAACGCCATCTGTCGCTTATTCACCAGATCTTGGCTTTCAGTACATTTATCCTGCATGTCTCACATATATAGGTACAGGTATGCCGCTATCCTAACCATCTTGTCTTGTTCATCCTTAACTTTAGGAGCCATGTATAGTTCACTCAGGGCCACATGTAAGGGACCCTGATCTCTCCATATATCTGACCCTGTTTCCGTGACCTGTTGCGTGATGGCCTGCAACCAGACCGTCTGGTCCTGATGAGTCCACTCACCTCTCACAAATAACTTATGTAAGAAGTGCTCTCTGGCTATTTTCATGTCTACTAAGGTCGTCATTCTAGAGATTGGTCTCTGTCCTGACTTACAGAAGTTTGTATTTTATTTTTGCAAAACAGACCTTTTCCTTAGAGCGTTCCTTTGAGGAGTGCTTTACAGCGTAACACAGCGTGTGATCCGACCGGATATGTGTATCTGGTCAGCTGGCACACTGTATTAATCTGCACAAGTGATAGATCTAACCCAAACGTCTGGCACGAGCCCCCAATTTGTAAGAGGATTCAATTCAGCACTACAGCCAAGTCAACGCCTAGTCTAGAATACTGAATGGAAACCCTTATTGATATATCTTTATGTCCAGTTCATGCGTTCTGGATGACTACCCCTATATAACACCCCTCTCTTGGAATCCTCCTGACCCCACTGAGCCAAGAAGTAGTTCTGTTTTGCAAGTTAAAAGGTTTATTTGATAATTTAAACAATAGATATATATATCACACTTTAGAATAAATTAATAATTGAATAGCACACTTAATCTGATATGATAAAGATTAACAACGGAGAATCTGGCACTAGCACACCTCTTTATAATCGCTAAGGAGTTGACATGAAATGGATAAGGTAGCACAATACTTTTATGGTTTCAAATGGATGCAATGTGGAATGAAATGCAGTACAGAAAATAACTTGATAGGATTTCAGCAAAAGACAATGTAATCACTTTCTTGGACAATTCACCCCCCCCTTTTATGCAATGCAAGGAAATGGAAGGAAAGCACACAGTTCTCAGAAATGCAATCAACTGTAATTCAGTTCCCCCCAGCAAGCTTAGACTACAGAAGTTTAAAACACAGGCCCAAAATGCTTTTATATGTGCTGGCAATGAAGTGAAAAATATGCTAAAATGCTTTTAATTCCCTCTAGAGGTTTAGGGTAAGTGGTATATGCTTTGAATAAGTTCAGGATCACTTTAGCAATGCTCTATAATGGTTGTCAGGTTGCAAACAAATTTTTGCAACGGAAGGCAAGCAGCAGCAGATTTTTACACGTGAAGAAATTTGCAAATCGCGGTAAAATTCGTGGGTGCGCCGGGCACGATTACAGAGGAACTACAAGGACTATCACTATCGTTTTGGGGTCCTAGGACAGCCTAGGATCTCACCTTCCAGATGAAAGTTACTGCAAGTCTCTAGGACAAACGGTCATGGAGATATGAGCGATTAAATAAAGGTCGTTTTTCAGATTTGAAATTTTAAAGTTCAAAAAGACAAGTGACAGCTAGCAACTGGAAAATGACAAGTGACAGTTAGGATAAAGTTTTGCTTGCATAGGAGATTACTTTATTGACCTTGTCATGCTTTTGGTATAATACTGCCGTCAAGCACGTATTAGAGAACCCTGTCTCCAGGAACAACTCCTTGTTTCTGACAGGGTAAGCTAGGCAAGGCGCTTGTGAGAGGCTTCTTTTGAGTTGTTTTACTGCCTCGGCTTGTTCTGGACCCAATTCCCATTTGACCCCCCCTTCAGGAGTTGAATCTGGGGTCTGGTGATCTCTGCGTAGCTCTCAATGAACTTTCTCCTGTAATTAGTCAGTCCAAGGAGGCTCCTTAGTTCCCGCAGAGTTGTGGGGTCTTTCAGTTTCTGAAGTGCTTCCACTTTCTTTTCCTGGGGACAGAGACCCTGAGGAGTAATCTCATGCCCCAAGAAATTAACACGGGTTCTACACCACTGTGCTTTCTGAAAGGAAAGTTTTGCTCCGGCGGCCCTCAACTGTGTCAGAACATAACGGATCTCCGCTATGTGTTCCTCCACAGATGAACTTTTGATGAGGACATCATCTACATAAGCCAGGTTACCCCTCGCACCCAGGTCGGGCATGGCCTTATGTAGGAAAATATTGAACTCATTACCGGAATTGAGGTATCCGAAGGGAGTCCGGGTCCATGTATACTGCTGGCCCCCAAAGGTAAAAGCCAGTTTGTATTGGTCCTCCCTGCTGACAGGCACGGTCCAGTATCCATTGGTCAGGTCTATTGCAGTGAATACCTGTGACCCCTGAATCTGGGCCAGCCCTTGGTCAATGTAGGGAAGAGGCCATCGGGAAGTATGGACCCGTTTGTTGAGCTCCCTGAGGTCGGCGCAGAGTCTCCACTGGCCGTTTGGCTTCAATATTCCCAGCACCGGATTATTGAAGGTGCTGTGGACGGGACGGATTATTCCCCTGGACTCAAGGTTCTTAATTACTTCAGTAAGGGACTCCATTGATGCGAGAGGCAAGCGATATTGCTTCACAAACACAGGAGTCATGCCAGGGTCCGTGGGGATTGTTGTTGTGTGGATGTCGGTGCGGCCACAGTCATACGAGTCTACCGCAAAGAGATCTTGGAAATCCAAGAAAACTTGTTTCAACTTTTGCTTTTGTTCCAGAGTCACACAGGCATCAGCTAGGTTGACTCTCTCTTCCACCATCTGCCTGAAGCCTGGAAAGACTTCTAGTTTGGCTATTTCAGCGGCCTACTCCAGCTGGGTGGAGAAGTCCCTGGTCAGAGTGCTGATTTGGACTGGAGGCTTCAGGTGGGAAAGGCAGCCCTCATGGACCTGGAAAATCACCTCATCCCTCCTGAAGTCACAAGTCACATCTTCCTTACCATAAGGGCAAGAAGTGTACACCAGGAAGTTCCCCCCATGCCGGGTAAAAATCCTGTCTGGTGTTGTATTGTCATCACTGTCACTGTCAAAGCAGTCCTTCGGGATTGGCCCTAACAGTTCATTACCTAAATCTATGGAAAAATGTCGGTCATCAACCGCCATTCCAATAATGGTGCCTGCGGCTAGAGTAATACTCTTTAAGTCGCTGTTATCCACCTCTATTGGAATGGTGTCATGTTCTATGTTGACTAATGGAGTTGGGTTTACCCCCAACCCTTGCTGTTGGAGAGAAGCGTTTAGATGTACGTAAGCTTCAGGGTTTTTCAACTCTTGTCCCCTTTTAACTTTCACTTCCAGGGAGAATTGTCGGGTCCTTTCTGGGATGGTGACTTCCTCTTTAACCTGAATTTCAACTGTATAAGGTAGCAATTGAGCTGACCTAAATGCTTTTTCTGGATCATCAAAGCCCATGGGATTATCCGCTAATCGGGACCAAGCTTTGAAGTTTATTAGGTCCAAACTAATGGCAAAGCGATTGAGAATGTCACTGCCTAAGTAAAAGGCGGCAGGGACGTCTCGCACGACCCAACTAATGTGGACTATGCTCTTGTTGCCAATAGAGATTTTGAGCATACACCTGCTTGGCAGGAGATGTTTGGAATTAGGTGCTTCCAGGTCCATTTCCCATTTGTCTATCAATTTGAAGGTGGGAATGGCTGGATCTTTTGGGAGTTGGCGAAACATGGCTTCGCTGATGAAGCTCTTACCGTTGTTCACACACACTCGAGCGAGAACAGAGTCCTTCCCATCATTTACTTGAACAGGGATGAACAACTGCTCTCCAATTTGCTGAATATCAGCCAGGCTCTGAGCTGATTTCACATCTTTCTGGACTATAGGAGTGGGAGTTTCTGATTGTGGATTAGTATAGAATCTCAGAGTGTTTCCTTCCAGCGTGGAATACCACTTTAGACTGGAAGGAAGGTTGATTTTCAGAAATAGAGAGGACCCTCCATCACCAGTCTGTTGTCCTACTGCTATTACTGTCACGTCTGGAATTTGACTTTTCTGGAAGTGAAATTCTACTTGGTCAGATTTTTGTTCAACCATGTGGCAGGTGCCGTTTAAACTAACATGGTTGACATTCTGTTTTAATTTTATTGGTCGGCTAGTCTGGGTCCAGAGGACCTTGTTTACGCAATCTATTAAGGGGGACAACCTCCTCAGGAGGTCATTCCCTAGTAAACAAGGGGTGCCCTCTGGGGTCACAACTATGACCGGGTGTTTCAACTTATGTCGCCCAATTTTTATGTCCAAATCTGCCGTCCCCTCAACGGGAATTTCCTTCCCGTCGAAGTTCTGGAGTTGTCCAGGAAGAGAGGTGAGAGGAATTTGGTAATTCTCTCCCCTTCCTGCATTCAGTTCATCAAAGGCCCTTCTGGACAGAAGGGTGGCTTGAGATCCAGTGTCCACCAGTGCCAAAATTGTACCCTGTCCCTGTACTTGTACCGGGGCATAATATCTTCCCTCCTTCTCCTCCAGGGGGCACAGATAATGCACATTTTTGGACAACTGGTGGGCTAACCTTCTGGTTTTGGACATCGCTAGCGAAGAGATTTGGGCAGAATTCTGTGGAGAGCCTTGGGAATCTGAAAGAAAAATTTGACAACTGGAGATCAGAGCCATTGTGGGTTCCCCGGGTTCCGGTTCTGGGCCGCCTCCCCCTTTTTGGAGGCAGTCACCAGGATGGGTTTGAACCAGGGGATTTTCTTGCTGTTGGTTCTGGGATGAGATGGTGGGCGGCGGTAGCTCAGTCTCCACATCTCCCCAGTCTGGATTTGCATCCCTAGGGACCCATTTTTCTTTGGGAGGAGTTCCCCCCTCTCTGAAGGAGAAGATCCTTTTCCCAGGATCCTCTGAGGATCCCTCTCCCTCAAATTGGAAGATCTGTACCTCCTCCTCAAACTGAGTCTGTTTGGGTCTTTTGTTTCTCCTACCCCCCCTCTGCTCCTTAGGAGGCAGACTTTCAGGGGCAAGAGATTTTGTTTCCGGTTCCTGGGTTTCCAGGGGCTGTTTACAAGTGATGAAGGAAGCTTCCTCTAAGGCTTTACACCCCCCTTCCCCTTGTGCCTCCTCCCTGGGAACCGGTGAGTTATCGGGGTGCTGCCCCTGTCATTGTTCTGGGGCACCAGGTCCAGAGTTGGGTGCGTTCTGCGCCGGCATGCCGATCTGAGGGTTCTGCTGAGCCCTCAGTATGTGAGCCAGATCCCGCGCCATGTTTTGAACCTGGCGCTCTAACTGGGAAACCCGCTCAGGCTGATACGGGGCCCTGTTTTCTCCCCTGGGCTGATCCCGGGAAGGGTAGCTGTCCCTCCTCTGGTAATACCCATGGTTGGGAAGATTTGGGTACCCCTCCACCCTTGGCCTCCCCTCTCCCGGATTCAGTGGTCTGGGCTCAGGGAATTGGGGAAAGAAGGATGGATGGTTTTGGGGCTGAAAGTTGGGTGGATACCTGGGGAAAAAGTTCTGCCCAGGATTTGGAGAATTTCTGCCCTCCTGTGGGAAGTTAGGAGGGAGGTTCCCTGGGTTAGGTGCTTGGCTGGATCCCCCCCCTTGGGCTGGAGGAGTCCACACATAACCCAGGATGGGTCGATTTCCCTTGTAACGGAGACTTACATAATCAGGAGAGCGAGGGACCCCATTTGTGGGGCTGCCTCCCTGGCTCCCTGTCTGTGACTGGCCCGAGGACCTTCTGGGCCTAGCATTATTAGGTGCAGGTAGGTTTTTAGGCCCCCCCATCTCCAAATCTAAAACGGGGGTGACCTTTACCTCTGCCACCTTGGCAGCAGCAGGGGTGCTGTTGGCTTTGGGGTTTTTCTGGGCATTACTTTTGCTATCTACCGGTTTCTGCACCTCATAGATCCGGGTAGCCTGTTCAATGACCCAGTCTAAAGAGCTGGGTCATTATGTATTTTGGGCAAGGCATGAAAAAATGTATTAATGAATTCTGTACTGTATGTGCGCACCCTTCTGGTGGTCTGCGCAAAAGCACGTTTCAGTTCTTGCACAAATTCTTGTGGGGCCTGATCCTCCCCACATTGCAAATTGTAGGCTGCCTTGCGAGCCTCTTGAGGATTTCTCTGAACAGAAAAATGTTTCAAGATGGCCGCCTTATAGGTGGACCATCTTAAATGATTTTGGTCCTCCAGCCCCGCAAAGAAACTGGAGTATTCCGGGGAGAAGGTCCACTTTACATATTGAATACAGCTTTGGCTGTCCTTCAAATGGAAAGTCTCCATCATTTGCTCAAACAACTCTAAGTGCTCCCAAACAGAATACTTAGCGTTCTTATGATAAGGCGTGATGACGCTCCTGATCGCCTTAATCTGCTTTAAGGGGTCCTTAAGCAAGGCCCTTTTTGCCTTACTGGCCCTTTTGGTTCGGGTAACCCTGGTCCATTCATCTTCTGACTCAGAGGCACTGCTCCCAGAGGTTCCCGTCAGATCTTCCAGGTTTTCCCGGATTCTGCGAGCCTGGGAATGGCTGGCAGAATGTGGGGACCTGGTCTCCTGTTTCCTGTGGTGCTCAGAGGAGTCTTCAGATCCCTCCTTGCTGCCAGGATTTGATGGGTACCCCCCCACTGACCTAACTGGGCAGAGGTTTTCAGGATGCCCTTAATGGGCCTACTCACCTGGGGTTCCCCATCAAATTGCACTGTGCTTGGGTGCCCATACCCGGATGCCCGCCCCTCCATTCCTGGGTGGTACTGGCCTATGAGCCCCATGCTTCTGGCTGGATAGTAATCTGCCATCCCTGTGGCCCTGTGCTCATGTGCGCCAGGGGACATGGGGGTGGCAGAGTCCAGGGACTGAGAGAGATAAAGGCCTCTGGTACTAGGGCTCCTGAGGTTATGCTCAGGAGTTTCCCTTTCCAGGCGAACCTGGTCTCCATCCGCCCCTGCTCCCTGTTGCAATGCAAGAGCCTGCATTTGTGCCTTCAGTTCCTCAGTTAAGGCCTTACTAGACTCTATCAGTCTCTCCTGCATCGCTACCTGTTGTTGGAGCCTATCATTGTGTTGACAGAGGGCCTCATTTTCCCTCTGTGCTTCCTGGTTGGTCCTGGAGAACTGGGCCAGTCTTTGCTGCAGGAGGTTTACCTCCTGAGTCCCATCCCTATTGGCCTGCTCCTTTCTTGCCAGAGCATCCTCCACCCTCCTGGTGTGTTCTAACAAGTTCTGGTGTTCTTTTTGGAGGTCACCCAGTCCCTGGTGGGCCAGGTGATTTTCTTCCATTTTTCTTTTTAAGTGGCAGACTTCCTGGCCTAAGGCGTCTCTTTCCTGACTAAGAGCCTGCATTTGTGCCGCCAGGTCGTCCCTCTGCCTTTGAAAGGCACCAGCTTTCTGGCGTTCTTCATCAAACTCTGCCTGGGTATCCAGGTCTTTCAAAATCAGCTTGTTGCTCTCTGCCTTCACTCTATCTAGATGACTTTGCAGGGTGGCTACCTGCTCCGTGCATGCCCTGTTAAAGTCTAATTGTTGCTCCAGCTTTTTCTGGCTCTGCAGTAGAGAGTCCAAACCTTCTTGGTACTCCTTCTGCAAGGCCAGAAATCTGGTATCCTGGTCAGCCTTTTCCTGTTGCAGGATGTCCATATCCCTCTTTATTTTAATGATGTGCTGTCTACTCTCATTTTCTGACTCCTGGCTCCCCTGCAGCCTCTGCTCAGAAGAGACCAGGTCAGATTGGACCTTCTCTAACGCCATCTGTCGCTTATTCACCAGATCTTGGCTTTCAGTACATTTATCCTGCATGTCTCACATATATAGGTACAGGTATGCCGCTATCCTAACCATCTTGTCTTGTTCATCCTTAACTTTAGGAGCCATGTATAGTTCACTCAGGGCCACATGTAAGGGACCCTGATCTCTCCATATATCTGACCCTGTTTCCGTGACCTGTTGCGTGATGGCCTGCAACCAGACCGTCTGGTCCTGATGAGTCCACTCACCTCTCACAAATAACTTATGTAAGAAGTGCTCTCTGGCTATTTTCATGTCTACTAAGGTCGTCATTCTAGAGATTGGTCTCTGTCCTGACTTACAGAAGTTTGTATTTTATTTTTGCAAAACAGACCTTTTCCTTAGAGCGTTCCTTTGAGGAGTGCTTTACAGCGTAACACAGCGTGTGATCCGACCGGATATGTGTATCTGGTCAGCTGGCACACTGTATTAATCTGCACAAGTGATAGATCTAACCCAAACGTCTGGCACGAGCCCCCAATTTGTAAGAGGATTCAATTCAGCACTACAGCCAAGTCAACGCCTAGTCTAGAATACTGAATGGAAACCCTTATTGATATATCTTTATGTCCAGTTCATGCGTTCTGGATGACTACCCCTATATAACACCCCTCTCTTGGAATCCTCCTGACCCCACTGAGCCAAGAAGTAGTTCTGTTTTGCAAGTTAAAAGGTTTATTTGATAATTTAAACAATAGATATATATATCACACTTTAGAATAAATTAATAATTGAATAGCACACTTAATCTGATATGATAAAGATTAACAACGGAGAATCTGGCACTAGCACACCTCTTTATAATCGCTAAGGAGTTGACATGAAATGGATAAGGTAGCACAATACTTTTATGGTTTCAAATGGATGCAATGTGGAATGAAATGCAGTACAGAAAATAACTTGATAGGATTTCAGCAAAAGACAATGTAATCACTTTCTTGGACAATTCACCCCCCCCTTTTATGCAATGCAAGGAAATGGAAGGAAAGCACACATTTCTCAGAAATGCAACCAACTGTAATTCAGTTCCCCCCAGCAAGCTTAGACTACAGAAGTTTAAAACACAGGCCCAAAATGCTTTTATATGTGCTGGCAATGAAGTGAAAAATATGCTAAAATGCTTTTAATTCCCTCTAGAGGTTTAGGGTAAGTGGTATATGCTTTGAATAAGTTCAGGAGCACTTTAGCAATGCTCTATAATGGTTGTCAGGTTGCAAACAAATTTTTGCAACGGAAGGCAAGCAGCAGCAGATTTTTACACGTGAAGAAATTTGCAAATCGCGGTAAAATTCGCGGGTGCGCCGGGCACGATTACAGAGGAACTACAAGGACTATCACTATCGTTTTGGGGTCCTAGGACAGCCTAGGATCTCAGCTTCCAGATGAAAGTTACTGCAAGTCTCTAGGACAAACGGTCATGGAGATATGAGCGATTAAATAAAGGTCGTTTTTCAGATTTGAAATTTTAAAGTTCAAAAAGACAAGTGACAGCTAGCAACTGGAAAATGACAAGTGACAGTTAGGAGGCAGTTCTACTTAGATTAAAATAGCTTGGATTATATTATTTTAACTAAGAGATTGGTTCTGCACAGTTCTGCTGGGTACTCACAATATATTTTAAATAGGCCTCGCCACGAATCTGGTCAGGTTTTGGACTGGACTCCAGTTCAGCTCTCTGTTTCTGCTAACAGCAGTCTGGATCAGCTCTGTTCTGGTCTGGGTCAGCTCTCTCTCTCTCTGGATTCTGGAGACTGATGGATTTAAAGTCTGGCTCTCTGGATGTGGTATGGTCCGGCAGAGCGCGTTGCAGCAAATGGAATTGAATGTCCCTATCTGTCCTGTCTGTCTGCTTTTATGTGTTTTGAAAATGGGTGTGTGTGCAGCATCACTAGGCTCTACCCCTCTCCACTTGTCATTGGCCAAGCTTTCATTTCTCCCCTGATTGGGGGAGCTAAATTGTGTCAGAGTGATGTCATTTTACAGCCTGCAGAAAGTCCACTCCTCCTGTCAACTTGCACACAAATCTAGATTTGAACCAAATACATATTTGCAGAGGTACATATTGTTTTAAAATCATATGCACCCATCATGCATTACAGGAGGTATACCCTGTCCAAATCGGCTCTTCCTGGGAGCTTGCATTCAGAAATGGCAATATTTTGCACTTTTTAACTGGTTTGCAATACCGGACATTACCCCAAATTTACACACATGTGCGCAAGGAGTATGGACATTAATTGATGAAGTGTCAGATTTTTCACATGCACACATTTTGAGTAATATCCTCTTTTCCGCTAAAACCCCGCTGAACATACCACCGGGTCCTAACACGTCTTAAAATGTGGGCAGAAAAATCACAAGAATTATGGTATCATTTATAAAATGTTCACATGTCCGCTCTATGAATGATCCATCTTTTTAGAGTTATGTTCTGGCCCCAAAGGGGTGTGGTTTCCCACCAGCACAAGGTTGAATTTCTGGTTTTTCCAGTTCTGCCAAGCCAGCTTGCTCTCACAGGCAGTGCCCCTCCCCTGTCCTTCCAGGAGGAAGCTCCATTTACGACTCCCGCCAATAAAACATTTGCCTGAGTCAGGACAGGGCTTTGTTCAGAGCTCCTGTATTCTGTGGGGGCTCCCCTTAATTCAATTATCAGAGAGATGGCATATCCTTAGTGTGGCCAGCAAAAGGCAGATAGGCCTGGGAACACAGCTGTGACTCAAGTTTCACTCCTGATGGGGGGTAGTTGCCAGGCAAAATTGGAATCTCTTTAAGCCAGTTTTTAGCTACATGTCATTTCTGTTCCCCAGTTTTCTGCATTCAAATAAAACTAAACATTTTTACATATGCAGCTAGAATGCTGATTCTAAGTTTAAAACTATGACATTTAAACAATTGAAACCTATGTGACACTCAAAAGTAGGTCACTCAGTCTATTTAAACATTTAGATTTTTAGTGTCTTTCAGTCCAAATTTACTTAAACTGCTGAAATCCACAGCTCAGCCAGTCTTGTTATAAACCTTCAAGTCACTTCAGAATATAACTTTACATTGGATCCACCTCTCAGTAAGTCTTTCTTTGGCTTGCCTTGGGTTCATTTATTCAGTTTTACACAAAAAAAGTAAAATCTGGTGTTGTTTTAAAACGCCGGCTTTTTGATAGTGGTGAGTACTGGCACTGCACCCCTTTTTGGGATTTAAGAAAATGAATTCCCAACAGTTATGGGTTTGCTTTTGGCAATCAGCATTGCCATTCCCAATGGTTTCAGACTACTGTGTGGGTAGTCCAATGGTGGTTTTAGGCAGTGTCCTTCTGTGCCCACAACATCGGCAAAAATGAGTGGCAGCCTATTCTTCATGCATTTCCCTGTGCATTTTCTGGGAAGCTCTGGCCATCATGATGTTTTCCATGTCAGTACTGCACAGTTTTGAGGTAGGGCTTGGATGCGTGGATAAAAACATCCCACAGTCGCAAAACCTGATTCAAGCCAGACACAATCTGAAACATGCCTTCTCTGAAAGTCTGAGCCCCAGGGAGCTTCCACAGTCAGGACAAGTGATGGACACCTCTGGTTCCATTAGTGCATGGCAGAATGAGCCAATGCCAATGTCCTTGCAAATCTGACATGCACATTTGTTTCCTTCACCACTTTGCTTCCTACGCACATCAAAAGAAGATTTGCAGCAAACCCTGAGTTCAGAAAGCCTGACATTTTGCAATATCCACCACTGCTGGCATCACAATCAGGGTCTCGGAGGATAGCTTAGGGTCAAAGCGCTTTTCTTGTAAGCAAGAAGATGCTGAGCAACTCAGGTTCGATCCCTGGGTATGTGCTTAAAAACCTCTGGGTATTAAGCATGTTATAAATAACCAATTATAATTACAATCACAGAACTGAAAATATACTGCAATATACCTCAGGGTACAAGTTTGTGCACACAGCAAACGTACGTATTGGATGACCTCCACTTGCAAATTACTGTGGGTAACAGAGGCACTTACATTTTTGTTTACCTCAAGGAGCACTAATTTAAACTGTGGATGGTTTACACATGTGGTCATACGCTCAAGATCACACGTTCTAAAGCACATTGTGTCAGAAATTCAGAATCCAAGCTATGTGGTTGTTAATTTCTAATGGATTACCTTGAAACTATTGCCAGTAAGGAGTTTGAATTGACCTAAATACCTCACATTAAATACATGCATTCATTCATGTATTCTTAGCTAGCTTAAGTAACAGTATATTGGACTTATCGTGAATACCTAACTGTTAAATACGTGTATTCATTTCTGCTTGTGTTAGCCATAAACGCTAACTGTTTCAATATGTTTATAGGCCCTCATGTATTCACCAAGCAACTCATTTACTTTTGCATGCAGTAATCATTACTAGGATGTGCATACTTTATTTTTGCCACCAACATAGATGGCCTGTTTTGCAAATATAGCTCCTAGAAGATGATGGAGTCACAGTGCTACACATCTCTGATCTAAGACAACTGTCTTGAGGGGGGTGACAGGAACTAAGAACAATTTAAGTTTAAGACAGCTTTTCATATCTCACATGACCTGTACATATGGCAGCAATAAAAGATGTTCTTCAAACATACAGCAAACTTTAACATAGAAAGTTAGTGTGCAACACTTGCTGAGCAAATATTTGTAGACTGTGCAAGATCAACCGACGTCCAGGAAATTGTGCTTTCCTGTTCTGGCAGATGGGCAGACCACAATTGACAGCTAACAGCCTGTTTTAACTTCACACCGTTAGGTGTTATCTGAGAGCAGCCCTTTGACCTCACACAGAGAGTGTTATATCTGATAAGGATTCACGAACATAAGCATTGCGCAAATTCGCAAAGTTAAGGCCCATAGGGTGCCCTACAAAGTACTTGGTGACAAGTGAGAGAGATGTCCCTTGATAACAGATAGCCGATTAATATAGCCCGCAGAAGCATACCATGCGTTATGTTGCAGAGCTTTGCGAATGCCATAGAGTACAGTCAAGGCATTGATATGTGGGTGAAGAGATATCACTGTGAGGCGCAAAAACCCACCTAATGTAGTTTTACATAGGAGGCCTACCTCGAACGAATACAGTGACATGCTAGATCTAGCCCTCACTGTTCCAAACAGCAGATATGATGAACACACATGTGCAGGTCCACTATTTTCCTTGATGCATATATAGCCCAGCACAAAAAGGGAAAAGGAGGAAGCCCAGCAGAGTTGGCAGTCCATTGAAGCCGGAGGGGCTGGGCAGGAGTGCAGAGCAGAGCAGCAGCAGCATACGAGCAAGACACCCAGTTTCAGCTAAGCAGAACTCATCATACCAAGAAGGATCTGTTTCATTTAAAGCACACTCCACTCTAAATGGGAGTGACAGGTGGGGGCTTGCTGTGTGCATGGAGACTGATGGCATATAGTATAGTGTAGCATAGCTTAATGAGAGATAAATGTTACCCATGCATTTAAACTAAAACTTGCATTTCTGGACTATAGGAGTGGGAGTTTCTGATTGTGGATTAGTATAGAATCTCAGAGTGTTTCCTTCCAGCGTGGAATACCACTTTAGACTGGAAGGAAGGTTGATTTTCAGAAATAGAGAGGACCCTCCATCACCAGTCTGTTGTCCTACTGCTATTACTGTCACGTCTGGAATTTGACTTTTCTGGAAGTGAAATTCTACTTGGTCAGATTTTTGTTCAACCATGTGGCAGGTGCCGTTTAAACTAACATGGTTGACATTCTGTTTTAATTTTATTGGTCGGCTAGTCTGGGTCCAGAGGACCTTGTTTACGCAATCTATTAAGGGGGACAACCTCCTCAGGAGGTCATTCCCTAGTAAACAAGGGGTGCCCTCTGGGGTCACAACTATGACCGGGTGTTTCAACTTATGTCGCCCAATTTTTATGTCCAAATCTGCCGTCCCCTCAACGGGAATTTCCTTCCCGTCGAAGTTCTGGAGTTGTCCAGGAAGAGAGGTGAGAGGAATTTGGTAATTCTCTCCCCTTCCTGCATTCAGTTCATCAAAGGCCCTTCTCGACAGAAGGGTGGCTTGAGATCCAGTGTCCACCAGTGCCAAAATTGTACCCTGTCCCTGTACTTGTACCGGGGCATAATATCTTCCCTCCTTCTCCTCCAGGGGGCACAGATAATGCACATTTTTGGACAACTGGTGGGCTAACCTTCTGGTTTTGGACATCGCTAGCGAAGAGATTTGGGCAGAATTCTGTGGAGAGCCTTGGGAATCTGAAAGAAAAATTTGACAACTGGAGATCAGAGCCATTGTGGGTTCCCCGGGTTCCGGTTCTGGGCCGCCTCCCCCTTTTTGGAGGCAGTCACCAGGATGGGTTTGAACCAGGGGATTTTCTTGCTGTTGGTTCTGGGATGAGATGGTGGGCGGCGGTAGCTCAGTCTCCACATCTCCCCAGTCTGGATTTGCATCCCTAGGGACCCATTTTTCTTTGGGAGGAGTTCCCCCCTCTCTGAAGGAGAAGATCCTTTTCCCAGGATCCTCTGAGGATCCCTCTCCCTCAAATTGGAAGATCTGTACCTCCTCCTCAAACTGAGTCTGTTTGGGTCTTTTGTTTCTCCTACCCCCCCTCTGCTCCTTAGGAGGCAGACTTTCAGGGGCAAGAGATTTTGTTTCCGGTTCCTGGGTTTCCAGGGGCTGTTTACAAGTGAGGAAGGAAGCTTCCTCTAAGGCTTTACACCCCCCTTCCCCTTGTGCCTCCTCCCTGGGAACCGGTGAGTTATCGGGGTGCTGCCCCCGTCATTGTTCTGGGGCACCAGGTCCAGAGTTGGGTGCGTTCTGCGCCGGCATGCCGATCTGAGGGTTCTGCTGAGCCCTCAGTATGTGACCCAGATCCCGCGCCATGTTTTGAACCTGGCGCTCTAACTGGGAAACCCGCTCAGGCTGATACGGGGCCCTGTTTTCTCCCCTGGGCTGATCCCGGGAAGGGTAGCTGTCCCTCCTCTGGTAATACCCATGGTTGGGAAGATTTGGGTACCCCTCCACCCTTGGCCTCCCCTCTCCCGGATTCAGTGGTCTGGGCTCAGGGAATTGGGGAAAGAAGGATGGATGGTTTTGGGGCTGAAAGTTGGGTGGATACCTGGGGAAAAAGTTCTGCCCAGGATTTGGAGAATTTCTGCCCTCCTGTGGGAAGTTAGGAGGGAGGTTCCCTGGGTTAGGTGCTTGGCTGGATCCCCCCCCTTGGGCTGGAGGAGTCCACACATAACCCAGGATGGGTCGATTTCCCTTGTAACGGAGACTTACATAATCAGGAGAGCGAGGGACCCCATTTGTGGGGCTGCCTCCCTGGCTCCCTGTCTGTGACTGGCCCGAGGACCTTCTGGGCCTAGCATTATTAGGTGCAGGTAGGTTTTTAGGCCCCCCCATCTCCAAATCTAAAACGGGGGTGACCTTTACCTCTGCCACCTTGGCAGCAGCAGGGGTGCTGTTGGCTTTGGGGTTTTTCTGGGCATTACTTTTGCTATCTACCGGTTTCTGCACCTCATAGATCCGGGTAGCCTGTTCAATGACCCAGTCTAAAGAGCTGGGTCATTATGTATTTTGGGCAAGGCATGAAAAAATGTATTAATGAATTCTGTACTGTCTGTGCGCACCCTTCTGGTGGTCTGCGCAAAAGCACGTTTCAGTTCTTGCACAAATTCTTGTGGGGCCTGATCCTCCCCACATTGCAAATTGTAGGCTGCCTTGCGAGCCTCTTGAGGATTTCTCTGAACAGAAAAATGTTTCAAGATGGCCGCCTTATAGGTGGACCATCTTAAATGATTTTGGTCCTCCAGCCCCGCAAAGAAACTGGAGTATTCCGGGGAGAAGGTCCACTTTACATATTGAATACAGCTTTGGCTGTCCTTCAAATGGAAAGTCTCCATCATTTGCTCAAACAACTCTAAGTGCTCCCAAACAGAATACTTAGCGTTCTTATGGTAAGGCGTGATGACGCTCCTGATCGCCTTAATCTGCTTTAAGGGGTCCTTAAGCAAGGCCCTTTTTGCCTTACTGGCCCTTTTGGTTCGGGTAACCCTGGTCCATTCATCTTCTGACTCAGAGGCACTGCTCCCAGAGGTTCCCGTCAGATCTTCCAGGTTTTCCCGGATTCTGCGAGCCTGGGAATGGCTGGCAGAATGTGGGGACCTGGTCTCCTGTTTCCTGTGGTGCTCAGAGGAGTCTTCAGATCCCTCCTTGCTGCCAGGATTTGATGGGTACCCCCCCACTGACCTAACTGGGCAGAGGTTTTCAGGATGCCCTTAATGGGCCTACTCACCTGGGGTTCCCCATCAAATTGCACTGTGCTTGGGTGCCCATACCCGGATGCCCGCCCCTCCATTCCTGGGTGGTACTGGCCTATGAGCCCCATGCTTCTGGCTGGATAGTAATCTGCCATCCCTGTGGCCCTGTGCTCATGTGCGCCAGGGGACATGGGGGTGGCAGAGTCCAGGGACTGAGAGAGATAAAGGCCTCTGGTACTAGGGCTCCTGAGGTTATGCTCAGGAGTTTCCCTTTCCAGGCGAACCTGGTCTCCATCCGCCCCTGCTCCCTGTTGCAATGCAAGAGCCTGCATTTGTGCCTTCAGTTCCTCAGTTAAGGCCTTACTAGACTCTATCAGTCTCTCCTGCATCGCTACCTGTTGTTGGAGCCTATCATTGTGTTGACAGAGGGCCTCATTTTCCCTCTGTGCTTCCTGGTTGGTCCTGGAGAACTGGGCCAGTCTTTGCTGCAGGAGGTTTACCTCCTGAGTCCCATCCCTATTGGCCTGCTCCTTTCTTGCCAGAGCATCCTCCACCCTCCTGGTGTGTTCTAACAAGTTCTGGTGTTCTTTTTGGAGGTCACCCAGTCCCTGGTGGGCCAGGTGATTTTCTTCCATTTTTCTTTTTAAGTGGCAGACTTCCTGGCCTAAGGCGTCTCTTTCCTGACTAAGAGCCTGCATTTGTGCCGCCAGGTCGTCCCTCTGCCTTTGAAAGGCACCAGCTTTCTGGCGTTCTTCATCAAACTCTGCCTGGGTATCCAGGTCTTTCAAAATCAGCTTGTTGCTCTCTGCCTTCACTCTATCTAGATGACTTTGCAGGGTGGCTACCTGCTCCGTGCATGCCCTGTTAAAGTCTAATTGTTGCTCCAGCTTTTTCTGGCTCTGCAGTAGAGAGTCCAAACCTTCTTGGTACTCCTTCTGCAAGGCCAGAAATCTGGTATCCTGGTCAGCCTTTTCCTGTTGCAGGATGTCCATATCCCTCTTTATTTTAATGATGTGCTGTCTACTCTCATTTTCTGACTCCTGGCTCCCCTGCAGCCTCTGCTCAGAAGAGACCAGGTCAGATTGGACCTTCTCTAATGCCATCTGTCGCTTATTCACCAGATCTTGGCTTTCAGTACATTTATCCTGCATGTCTCACATATATAGGTACAGGTATGCCGCTATCCTAACCATCTTGTCTTGTTCATCCTTAGCTTTAGGAGCCATGTATAGTTCACTCAGGGCCACATGTAAGGGACCCTGATCTCTCCATATATCTGACCCTGTTTCCATGACCTGTTGCGTGATGGCCTGCAACCAGACCGTCTGGTCCTGATGAGTCCACTCACCTCTCACAAATAACTTATGTAAGAAGTGCTCTCTGGCTATTTTCATGTCTACTAAGGTCGTCATTCTAGAGATTGGTCTCTGTCCTGACTTACAGAAGTTTGTATTTTATTTTTGCAAAACAGACCTTTTCCTTAGAGCGTTCCTTTGAGGAGTGCTTTACAGCGTAACACAGCGTGTGATCCGACCGGATATGTGTATCTGGTCAGCTGGCACACTGTATTAATCTGCACAAGTGATAGATCTAACCCAAACGTCCGGCACGAGCCCCCAATTTGTAAGAGGATTCAATTCAGCACTACAGCCAAGTCAACGCCTAGTCTAGAATACTGAATGGAAACCCTTATTGATATATCTTTATGTCCAGTTCATGCGTTCTGGATGACTACCCCTATATAACACCCCTCTCTTGGAATCCTCCTGACCCCACTGAGCCAAGAAGTAGTTCTGTTTTGCAAGTTAAAAGGTTTATTTGATAATTTAAACAATAGATATATATATCACACTTTAGAATAAATTAATAATTGAATAGCACACTTAATCTGATATGATAAAGATTAACAACGGAGAATCTGGCACTAGCACACCTCTTTATAATCGCTAAGGAGTTGACATGAAATGGATAAGGTAGCACAATACTTTTATGGTTTCAAATGGATGCAATGTGGAATGAAATGCAGTACAGAAAATAACTTGATAGGATTTCAGCAAAAGACAATGTAATCACTTTCTTGGACAATTCACCCCCCCCCTTTTATGCAATGCAAGGAAATGGAAGGAAAGCACACAGTTCTCAGAAATGCAATCAACTGTAATTCAGTTCCCCCCAGCAAGCTTAGACTACAGAAGTTTAAAACACAGGCCCAAAATGCTTTTATATGTGCTGGCAATGAAGTGAAAAATATGCTAAAATGCTTTTAATTCCCTCTAGAGGTTTAGGGTAAGTGGTATATGCTTTGAATAAGTTCAGGATCACTTTAGCAATGCTCTATAATGGTTGTCAGGTTGCAAACAAATTTTTGCAACGGAAGGCAAGCAGCAGCAGATTTTTACACGTGAAGAAATTTGCAAATCGCGGTAAAATTCGCGGGTGCGCCGGGCACGATTACAGAGGAACTACAAGGACTATCACTATCGTTTTGGGGTCCTAGGACAGCCTAGGATCTCAGCTTCCAGATGAAAGTTACTGCAAGTCTCTAGGACAAACGGTCATGGAGATATGAGCGATTAAATAAAGGTCGTTTTTCAGATTTGAAATTTTAAAGTTCAAAAAGACAAGTGACAGCTAGCAACTGGAAAATGACAAGTGACAGTTAGGAGGCAGTTCTACTTAGATTAAAATAGCTTGGATTATATTATTTTAACTAAGAGATTGGTTCTGCACAGTTCTGCTGGGTACTCACAATATATTTTAAATAGGCCTCGCCACGAATCTGGTCAGGTTTTGGACTGGACTCCAGTTCAGCTCTCTGTTTCTGCTAACAGCAGTCTGGATCAGCTCTGTTCTGGTCTGGGTCAGCTCTCTCTCTCTCTGGATTCTGGAGACTGATGGATTTAAAGTCTGGCTCTCTGGATGTGGTATGGTCCGGCAGAGCGCGTTGCAGCAAATGGAATTGAATGTCCCTATCTGTCCTGTCTGTCTGCTTTTATGTGTTTTGAAAATGGGTGTGTGTGCAGCATCACTAGGCTCTACCCCTCTCCACTTGTCATTGGCCAAGCTTTCATTTCTCCCCTGATTGGGGGAGCTAAGTTGTGTCAGAGTGATGTCATTTTACAGCCTGCAGAAAGTCCACTCCTCCTGTCAACTTGCACACAAATCTAGATTTGAACCAAATACATATTTGCAGAGGTACATATTGTTTTAAAATCATATGCACCCATCATGCATTACAGGAGGTATACCCTGTCCAAATCGGCTCTTCCTGGGAGCTTGCATTCAGAAATGGCAATATTTTGCACTTTTTAACTGGTTTGCAATACCGGACATTACCCCAAATTTACACACATGTGCGCAAGGAGTATGGACATTAATTGATGAAGTGTGAGATTTTTCACATGCACACATTTTGAGTAATATCCTCTTTTCCGCTAAAACCCCCCTGAACATACCACCGGGTCCTAACACGTCTTAAAATGTGGGCAGAAAAATCACAAGAATTATGGTATCATTTATAAAATGTTCACATGTCCGCTCTATGAATGATCCATCTTTTTAGAGTTATGTTCTGGCCCCAAAGGGGTGTGTTTTCCCACCAGCACAAGGTTGAATTTCTGGTTTTTCCAGTTCTGCCAAGCCAGCTTGCTCTCACAGGCAGTGCCCCTCCCCTGTCCTTCCAGGAGGAAGCTCCATTTACGACTCCCGCCAATAAAACATTTGCCTGAGTCAGGACAGGGCTTTGTTCAGAGCTCCTGTATTCTGTGGGGGCTCCCCTTAATTCAATTATCAGAGAGATGGCATATCCTTAGTGTGGCCAGCAAAAGGCAGATAGGCCTGGGAACACAGCTGTGACTCAAGTTTCACTCCTGATGGGGGGTAGTTGCCAGGCAAAATTGGAATCTCTTTAAGCCAGTTTTTAGCTACATGTCATTTCTGTTCCCCAGTTTTCTGCATTCAAATAAAACTAAACATTTTTACATATGCAGCTAGAATGCTGATTCTAAGTTTAAAACTATGACATTTAAACAATTGAAACCTATGTGACACTCAAAAGTAGGTCACTCAGTCTATTTAAACATTTAGATTTTTAGTGTCTTTCAGTCCAAATTTACTTAAACTGCTGAAATCCACAGCTCAGCCAGTCTTGTTATAAACCTTCAAGTCACTTCAGAATATAACTTTACATTGGATCCACCTCTCAGTAAGTCTTTCTTTGGCTTGCCTTGGGTTCATTTATTCAGTTTTACACAAAAAAAGTAAAATCTGGTGTTGTTTTAAAACGCCGGCTTTTTGATAGTGGTGAGTACTGGTACTGCACCCCTTTTTGGGATTTAAGAAAATGAATTCCCAACAGTTATGGGTTTGCTTTTGGCAATCAGCATTGCCATTCCCAATGGTTTCAGACTACTGTGTGGGTAGTCCAATGGTGGTTTTAGGCAGTGTCCTTCTGTGCCCACAACATCGGCAAAAATGAGTGGCAGCCTATTCTTCATGCATTTCCCTGTGCATTTTCTGGGAAGCTCTGGCCATCATGATGTTTTCCATGTCAGTACTGCACAGTTTTGAGGTAGGGCTTGGATGCGTGGATAAAAACATCCCACAGTCGCAAAACCTGATTCAAGCCAGACACAATCTGAAACATGCCTTCTCTGAAAGTCTGAGCCCCAGGGAGCTTCCACAGTCAGGACAAGTGATGGACACCTCTGGTTCCATTAGTGCATGGCAGAATGAGCCAATGCCAATGTCCTTGCAAATCTGACATGCACATTTGTTTCCTTCACCACTTTGCTTCCTACGCACATCAAAAGAAGATTTGCAGCAAACCCTGAGTTCAGAAAGCCTGACATTTTGCAATATCCACCACTGCTGGCATCACAATCAGGGTCTCGGAGGATAGCTTAGGGTCAAAGCGCTTTTCTTGTAAGCAAGAAGATGCTGAGCAACTCAGGTTCGATCCCTGGGTATGTGCTTAAAAACCTCTGGGTATTAAGCATGTTATAAATAACCAATTATAATTACAATCACAGAACTGAAAATATACTGCAATATACCTCAGGGTACAAGTTTGTGCACACAGCAAACGTACGTATTGGATGACCTCCACTTGCAAATTACTGTGGGTAACAGAGGCACTTACATTTTTGTTTACCTCAAGGAGCACTAATTTAAACTGTGGATGGTTTACACATGTGGTCATACGCTCAAGATCACACGTTCTAAAGCACATTGTGTCAGAAATTCAGAATCCAAGCTATGTGGTTGTTAATTTCTAATGGATTACCTTGAAACTATTGCCAGTAAGGAGTTTGAATTGACCTAAATACCTCACATTAAATACATGCATTCATTCATGTATTCTTAGCTAGCTTAAGTAACAGTATATTGGACTTATCGTGAATACCTAACTGTTAAATACGTGTATTCATTTCTGCTTGTGTTAGCCATAAACGCTAAGGCCCTCATTACGACCCTGGCGGAAAGTGACTGACCGGACCGCCACAGCGTAAATAGCGTTTCCGCCATTGCACGAAGGAGCAAATTGCGGCCCATTCCGACCCATCGGGCACGAGCACCACGGCATGGCGGAAGTGCAAAGTCCGCGATGGCGGAAATGACCCCAAAACGGCCCACACCGCCGCCGTACGGCGCCCTAGGTGCAATACCGCCACCCATCACAGCGGGCACCGCAGAGTGCGCCTACCGGAAAGTACGGTGACCGGAAATATACGGAAACGGAAGTTAAAACATGGGCCCGTAACGGGAAACATCCCGCCGTGCACCCATAAAACCACTAAAACCACACAACCACTAAAATCACTACCCTGAGACACACCCCAACCCGTCATCCACCCTAGCGAAACCAAGAAAAATGGGAAAAGTAGCGAAGAAAGCGTGCGACCGCAAGCGGCAGGTCCACTTCTCCCGTGAGGAACTCACCGTGCTAACAGAGACCCTCCAGGAGAATGCCGCCGCCGTCTTCTCCACGCAAATGACCAGGACGGCACTTGCCAACAAGAAGGCCATATGGGCTCTGGTGGCACAGCGGGTAAGCGCGGTGGGGACCGCACCCCGCAACCCACAGCAATGCAGAAAGCGGTGGGACGACCTGCGGATACGCGTCCGCAGCATACTCTCTGCCAACCGCAACATTGCCACAGCCACCGGGGGAGGTCCTGAATCACCCCTCAAGTTGACCCCCTGGGAAGAAATCTGTGCCTCCACCATCGGAATGGAGAGCATAGAGGGAGTCGGAGGGATGGAGAAAGGAGTGCAGACATCCGAAGAATCAGGTAGGTGGCCCAGATAAAACAATGCTAAATCCACAATGTCCAATCATGTGAAGTACCATGTGTCCACATAGTGCAACAGAAACACATGTCCAGGAGAACGTCCACACACATCGCCCTGATAGTGCACCTTAAAACCACAATAAATACATAAATAATTAAAAACCCCTAAAACACCCACCACACGTCCAGCAGGCACACCCTAACTGCAGGCTGCCAAACAACTGCACCCTCACCCCACACACAAATAAAAGCACCTCCAAGGCACCGACCCAAATCACCCTCATGTACCACCCCAATGCATGTGATACAATGCCATTCCAATACCCACAGACCCATTAATAACCCTCGCCCTCCTTTACTCCACCACAGGCTCCGATCCAAACGACGAGCATCAGGACACCCCTACCAGCACACCTGCAAAGAGGGCCAAGACCAACGGCCAAAGACCCTCCACCTCAGCTGCACGCATCAAGACACGGCAGCAGCACAAATCAGGTGGCAGCACAGAGGGGGGAACATCAACAGGCACCCCAGCAGCCAGCATGCCCACAACACCACCACCACAGGTCCCCCCAACGGATGCCACAGAAGGCACTGCCTCTGGTGGCAGCAGCACCATAGGTGACACCCCATTGATGGCAGCATGCTCCGACACAGAAGACGGGGATGTCGAAGTCAGATCCATCCATGACCTGTCCCATTCCCCCTGTCTGTCCCATCCCGTACAACATGAGGATACCACGCAGAGGCACCCACAAGACGACGACTGGCCATCCCCCCCAAGCCCTGTGGCAAGGCAACATGAGGTCAACAGCCCCTCTGTGACACCCCCGCAAATGGCCATGGCCCAGCAGAGGCAACAGTCCCTCGACCAGTTAATCGTGCAACAGCAGCAACTGGCCACGCTCCTCAAGGACCATGCCGATGAATGTGGGGGCACTAAGGCAGACATAGAAACATCAACTGAGACACTCAGGGCACAAATGGAGAGTAGCACCGAGAGCCTGAGAGTCCAAATGGAGAGTAGCACCGAGAGCCTGAGAGTCCAAATGGAGAGAAGCACCGAGAGCCTGAGAGTCCAAATGGAGAGAAGCACCGAGAGCCTGAGGGGGGAACTGCATGCGACGTCCAAAGACGTATGTGTTGAACTTGCCGCAGTGCGCCGTGTGCTCACTGAGCTCTCACAAACCCTTAGGGACATGCATGGACGTGAGCAGGCAGAGACGTCATCCGTTGCAAGTTCCGTCCAGGGCAGCCCCCAACGTAGATCTGGGAGGAACCTACGCTCCACAGGCAGGGGTGCCCCTGATACCCGCAGAGGGGTCTTGCAATAGCGACAGCCCACTGACAATGAGCTTCTTTGGACACTGGTGTTCGGGGGGGAGGTAGGAGGGTGGAGGGGGTGTGTTGGGCTCACTTGGGTGGCGGGTCGATAGGGTGTTCTACATGATATCACATATGCCATAAACAGTGCACGATCAACCAATGAGATGTGTGGACAATGATCTTTGTGTACTAGGCCATCATAGGCGTACAGTCCATATTGTGCATGTACCAGACACACACAGTGCCACGAGTCCCGTGTCCATGTATCAGCCACCAGGCGTGAGTGCTAGAAGCATGCATCAATGAGATGCTGACGAATGTCACGGCCCTCCGGTGCCTCGCAGACTCCTTGAGGTGCTGCCACATCCCCACCCTCATCATGACCATCATCAGGTGCTTGCAGTTCAGCGTCAGGGGGCATGGGCACATTTCTACGTACGCACATGTTGTGGAGCATGACACATGCCATGACCATCTTTGCAACCTTCTCATGGCGGTACAGGAGTGCCCCGCCAGACCTGCTGAGGCAGCGGAAACGAGTCTTCAGTAGGCCGAATGCCTGTTCAATGACTACACGGGTACGTGAGTGGGCATGGTTGTAGTCCTCCTCATGCTGGTCCCGTGGGTTCCGGACTGGTGTGAGGAGCCATCTCTTCAGTGGATACCCAGCATCACCTGTATGTGGACGAGAAACGTATGATGTGGAATGCCATTGCTACGTACGCACCCCCCCCCCCTTCCTGGCAGTTCATTGCCGCATCACATACCCCACATCATCATGCATGAAATGAGACTCACCGAGTAGCCAGGATCTGTTCCCTGCGTGTCGCTCCATGTAGCGTGGTATAGTAGAGTTCCTCAAGACCATAGAATCATGGGTTGATCCAGGGAATCTGGCACAACAATGTGTAATGATCCTGTTGGAGTCACACACCATTTGTACATTCAGGGAATGAAATTGTTTTCGGTTGCGGTACTGGGCCTCCATGGCATGTGGAACGACCAATTCCACATGGGTGCAGTCGATGGCACCAATGCAACCCGGTATGCCGGCAAGTGCATGGAATCCCACTTTTGTGTTGGTAATTTCCTGCTCCGAGCGTGGTAGAGAGATGTAGTCGTCTGCGTGCTGCAGGAGGGCATCGAGCACTTGCAATAGTGTCCGTGAGAACAGTGGCTGTGAAATGCCATGCAACTGTCCGACTGTGTGCTGGTAGGTGCCTGTGGCCAGGAAGTGGAGTACAGACACCACCTTCAGTAGGGGTGGGATGGCGGTTGGGCTATCTATCATGCTGACAAGGTCAGCCTGTGTCATGTCCACGATGGCGGCTATGGTGTCCCGGTCCAAACGGTAGAGGGTGTGGATCTGCTCATCAGTGAGGTTGAACGGATGTGCTCGGAGGCGTGGGATTGCGGGCTGCCTGCGTGGTGGTAGTGGCTGTGCTGGCGGCCCTTGCTGGCCCTGCCTTGCCCTCCTCCTCCTCCTGCGTCTCCTCCGTGCGGCCGGTTGTAGTTGGTGTTCGTCTTCTTCTTGGAGTTGGAGCACTTGCAGTGCTATCAGGTCCCCCAGGGCCAACATCGCGAATCCTGCCGGTAGCATTTCGGAGTGGGTGTGGTTGTGGGAGGAGACTGGGTGTGCAATTTATGTGTTTTCAGGCTGTATGGCCTCCACCTGTGGTGATTCATTCCACCTGTGCAAGCTGCTCTCCCCTTTGGCCGAGCACGTCCCGCACACAACGCTGCAATGTGACGCATGGCATCTTGCTCTTGCATTCATGTATTTGTACCCGATGGCCGTGTAACATTTGTTGATATGTACATTCGGCTATGGTCCCATTGTTTCACATACAATCTTTGCAGTCGCGAACAGACTTGTGATGGGTCAGTGGGACGTAGTACTCGAGTAACGGTGGGCCCTCATGCATCACTGTACCGAGTTGCAACGACGGGCGGGGCGTCCCATTCGTGGGTGAAGGCAGTTGCCATTTTCACACACAGCCGCACTCGATGGATTAATTAGTGATTTCAAACGGCCACAGATGCCTTTTCGACGTGATGTTGCAAATGAGGAATTCGAAGGCCGGCGCTTTCGGTTTTCAGCTAGCGCCGGGGAGATGCCCACAGGTCTGACTGCAAATAGAACGTTCTTTTGTTCGATGTCCTTGAGACAGGGGCCATGGCGAGGAAGCAATGATTGATATGAATAGTTTTGGATGCGCAATAGTGACGTGGGCGATGAGGCCGGACGTTCCCAAATACATGTAACTTCACAACACTGGAATTACGGGCTGGGGCACTGTGGATTTTGCAGGCTGCATAACGCACAGACTCAATGGAAAGTTCGAATGTTTTGTGAGTAAATATTCAGGCGTTTTTATAACAGGATGAGGGAATGATGAATGGATGCATGGGCAGGTGATTTGATACAGGGTTTGCCATGTACAGGGCTTCTTGGAATCTATCCGCCTCCCCTGCGCTATGTGATGCAGGGCTGCCATAGTGGGACCATCGTCTATCTGGCCTTGTTGAGCCCTCCCTGTCTCGACGCGCCTTCAGACACTTGTGTCCATGCACGTTAACATTCCCATCTGATGGAATCTGTTCTGACAGACGCATGCACAGGTACACTCGTTTGTGATGGTGTTTACACCTCGATATGGATAGTTATGAGTCGCTAGTGGTTTCGGGGTGGTGATGATCCTTTGGAGTGGGCTAGCATGCATATGACTGTGGATTTAGTGTGATCATTGAAGTGAGTTGTTCGAATGTAGTTCTGATGGCCATTCTGTTCTTTTTCTTTTCTTTTGGTTGACAGGTATCTCCTCCCCTTTTGCCACTGCCATCTGTATGCCACTCCTGCAGATGGCGTTTACTCCCGACACCTGCTGCTTCGTGTTAATCAGTGGAGCAGCATTACGATCTTATGGGACGATCGCCAATGGGCCACATGCCCTTACGCAGTACTAGTGGCTCGGAGCAACATTTCGGCCTTTCAGCTGGACTAGTGCCTCCCCATTGGGACGGCCCTGCGGGTCTGTGCGCTTCCATGTTGCCTTTTCGTACGTGAATGTGGCTCTGTGTACCATGATGGAACAGGGCGTCACACAAGTAGTAGCTGGTCATTCCTTGCGGATGCAGCCCACAATGGTGATATGTGTTTTGGAGTTCATGGACTAATGGCTGTATGGGCTTGGTGATTTAGTTGTGCATTAAATTTCTATTCTGATATGGGCCGTGTAGCGTTCTTCTTTGCGAGTGATGTGGCATATTCCTATTTGGGGAGCGATGTATTGTGAGGAGATCTGCATTGGGTTCCAGCTTCGGAGTTTAGTCGCGTGGTACTGTGCTGGGCGCGTTTGCCTACGGAGCCCAGTGAGGTCAGGGATGTGGGCTGCCAATGTGACTGTTTGCATGTTGTCATGCTCAGGGGCGGGGGAATGGGTTTTGTGTAACAGATGCCGGTCAGCCAGGTGGACTGGTGGCATGTTGTGATTTTCGGAATATTGCTGGTCACAGGTGCCTGTGTTTGCGTGCGTTTCGGGGGGGGGACTGTGGTCATGTCCATTGGAATGGCTTCTGTATTCGTGCCATCTGTGCCCTGCAGCTCCCATTGGCCCCTCTTGTGTTTCTTTTGTTCGTTGGCATGCATGGGTGACTTGTACATTTCACTGGTTGCATTGTGACTTCATTGCACCTACGGGGAGTTGTACTTTGTGGGCAGGGAGCGGTGTACAGGCACTCAGTGGGGCCGTTTACGGTTGATTCGCGATGCCGTACTTCTCACCATGGCGGATTGGTGCTTTCCGCCATGCTTGATGGCGTTAGGTACATGTCCGCTAGGGTCGGAATTCGCGTACCCTTGCGCCATGGTGGTATTTACGGTTTGGCATGACGCGCGCGCGCGTACTTGGTGCAGTTAGCGTTGGCGTTCACTACGGTGTCGCTAATGGCTTCGTACTTTGCGGTGACGGGTCATAGTCGCACCGAGCGGTATTCGATGGCGGTATTGCATTTCCGCCATCGTTTTTCGGATTCCGCCAGGGTCGTAATGAGGGCCTAACTGTTTCAATATGTTTATAGGCCCTCATGTATTCACCAAGCAACTCATTTACTTTTGCATGCAGTAATCATTACTAGGATGTGCATACTTTATTTTTGCCACCAACATAGATGGCCTGTTTTGCAAATATAGCTCCTAGAAGATGATGGAGTCACAGTGCTACACATCTCTGATCTAAGACAACTGTCTTGAGGGGGGTGACAGGAACTAAGAACAATTTAAGTTTAAGACAGCTTTTCATATCTCACATGACCTGTACATATGGCAGCAATAAAAGATGTTCTTCAAACATACAGCAAACTTTAACATAGAAAGTTAGTGTGCAACACTTGCTGAGCAAATATTTGTAGACTGTGCAAGATCAACCGACGTCCAGGAAATTGTGCTTTCCTGTTCTGGCAGATGGGCAGACCACAAATGACAGCTAACAGCCTGTTTTAACTTCACACCGTTAGGTGTTATCTGAGAGCAGCCCTTTGACCTCACACAGAGAGTGTTATATCTGATAAGGATTCACGAACATAAGCATTGCGCAAATTCGCAAAGTTAAGGCCCATAGGGTGCCCTACAAAGTACTTGGTGACAAGTGAGAGAGATGTCCCTTGATAACAGATAGCCGATTAATATAGCCCGCAGAAGCATACCATGCGTTATGTTGCAGAGCTTTGCGAATGCCATAGAGTACAGTCAAGGCATTGATATGTGGGTGAAGAGATATCACTGTGAGGCGCAAAAACCCACCTAATGTAGTTTTACATAGGAGGCCTACCTCGAACGAATACAGTGACATGCTAGATCTAGCCCTCACTGTTCCAAACAGCAGATATGATGAACACACATGTGCAGGTCCACTATTTTCCTTGATGCATATATAGCCCAGCACAAAAAGGGAAAAGGAGGAAGCCCAGCAGAGTTGGCAGTCCATTGAAGCCGGAGGGGCTGGGCAGGAGTGCAGAGCAGAGCAGCAGCAGCATACGAGCAAGACACCCAGTTTCAGCTAAGCAGAACTCATCATACCAAGAAGGATCTGTTTCATTTAAAGCACACTCCACTCTAAATGGGAGTGACAGGTGGGGGCTTGCTGTGTGCATGGAGACTGATGGCATATAGTATAGTGTAGCATAGCTTAATGAGAGATAAATGTTACCCATGCATTTAAACTAAAACCACATGTTCTATTATTTGCACATTCAAACATGCTCTTTGCCCACATGGCAATCTTGTAGATAGGTGTGATGTTATGTTATGTTATGTTATGTTATATCTGCTTTTGCTTTAGCTTGTTTAATGAAAATAAGAATCCCCAGATGATAGAGGGTCATATTAAATGCATTCACATGATAACTCATCTGTTAAGTGTATAATTCAGAGTAATGTGTCTGAGTGGTATCTCATTGAGTCTGAGAACTTTACAATTCCTGAATGTATATGTTTAATCATGTTGATGAGCACATGAACCTAGGCATGCTTGTCTCATAGCACTGAGACACAGCCTTGGGTGAGTGTTGACATGAATGACTAATGTGCAGGGGTTTGTTTTCACAGCCTCAAATGAGGCTCATGATCATGCCTAATCATAGGCTGTCATGACAGAGGGGTCGTCATTATCCGTAAGTCATACTGAGCAAGCACCAGATTGGAAGTATTCAACATCAGCTCGACCAAATAACTCTACTGCCACTACTCCCACAGACATGACAACAAATCCTCCCCACGGATGTCAACATCCCAGGTAACACTGCCAACAAGACAAGGAGGTAGACACTACTCAGCCTACTGGACATCGCAAACCTCACGCAGAGCACAACCAATTTATATTACAACACAGCACATTCCGACACTCCCTCGTTGCAACAATATCAACCCTTGAATACATATAACCTCTACCTCTCAACTCGCCAAATTAATTCACAGTTCACCTAACCATGTACAATAACACCTAACCAGCAGAAACAAATTCAAGACTAGCAAGCAATCACCCTGACCCTTCAGAGAATTTACTTTACAAACACTTACAGAAGTCATGACTAACCTTTCCATCACCCACTCAACAGCACCCTGAAGCCAAATGGCAACATAAATGAACAAGAAAAACAACAAACTTTAACTTCACCAAACGAATTCTCTGGAAACAAGGGAAAACCTGCTACACCGCGACAGGAAAATCATCATCAGATCAAAAGCCTCCTACTAACAGAACACCGAAGCTGAAGCCAACAACAAAGGGAATGCGTTCTTCAAGGACGCACAGTCGAACAGTGCATTAACCAATTTCTGAGCATCACATATGCTCTACCTAGTAATCCACTCCCAACAATAGTTAGTAGTTATTTGTGGACAGGTTCACCAAGACCCACCAAAACAAATGCTAACACCAGTGCATGCTGCACTTTCTCACCCCACCAGGAAAAGCCAAAACATGGACATCGTGTACCTTTGAATCATTCTCCATAAAATACTTTCCTGAACACATCAAAGCAACATCCTACTCAGATAATATATTGCCAGCTCCCATCATCAGTATACTCCATCATCAGTATACTCCTCTTGCCTGACACTCGCACACGTCAACGCATTCCTCACTTAGGGCACATTCTCTGCCATCTGAGAAATCAAACCAATCCGCCATTGCGCAAGAAAGCAGCAGCAGGACCTCATGAATCCAGGAAGTACTCCCCAGCACACACCTTTCTTCTTTATGCAAAATCCTTGAAAGAGCTGTAGCCAGCCAAGTTCAAGCAAACATTGAGGCCAACATTCTGTTACAGACCTACTATTCTGGCTCAGGCCCAGATGCAACATGGATACAGCAACCATCCAAGCAGTAAATGGTGCCCTCCACATCATTGATGGAGGACACCCCTTCCTCCTGCTAATTCCACAACTGGGCGCAGCATTTGACACAATAGCTCATAAATCCCTCATCGACTTTCTGTTCAACCAATTTGGAATTAGATAGAACATCCTCTGGCAGTTCACCTCTAACCTGAATAATGGGCATACTTATGTACTAATAATCGATAGGAGGAACTTTTCAACCTTTAAATCAAAAAATATTTCCACATTCAGTACCTACAGAATTCCTTCTTCAATTGACAGAGGTGTCTTTGAAAAAATATTATTTTGTGTATTAAAGCAACACTGTTTGGCAAATAAAGAGCTACAAGTATGGGCTTGACCGTTGCAACCAATTGAGCAAAGCTATAGATGGCAGACTAGGAAGCATAATTGATGTAGTGGTTTGAATCCATTCAGGTCAAAATAATTCTCCTTGAAATGTTATATTTATAATATGTTTATGATTTGGCTTTTTGGAAACTGGCTCCAGGCACAAAATCATAACATCAAGTTCCCAATGCAGTAGAGCCGAATCACTAAGTCATCACTTATCTAGTGGCCATCAGGCTCACCTCATATTCAGCATACCAATTGGATAGTTCCTACTGATACTCAGGAATTGCACATGTTGGTCTGATTATGGCAAACATGTCAATGAATCGCAAGAACGTTTGTACTAAGCGGACATCCCAGAAAGGTTATCAACCAAGTCAGATGCAAAGATAGGGAAATGCCTTTTACAGATATGAATATCTGAATTTGCTGGTCAGATAGCACAGCGAGTAGAGTGCTCGCTTTGACATCTGTGCAGAGCCTGGTGACGCAGGTTCGAATCCCGGCATGGCCAAACCCAACTTTTCATGCTACTATTTCGATAAATGAGCACTGCACACCTTGGGTAATAATAAGCAGTGCTCAGATGCTTGGAGGTTTGTAGCGCTATATAAATGTAACATTATTATTAATAGAGTTATAGATATGGAATTACCTTTTCACTAGTGAGCAATGCTATATTAAACACTATCTAGAATAAGTGTCATTTGATTACACCTAAGCCCCTTTTTGCTTTCAAACGTGGGCATAACAACAACATTTGGCTAAAAAATCCAGAATTGTACAACTTTAATGACCCAAAATTTTGAGTAGATGGTATTGCCCTCTCCCCACACCGCCCCCCGTCCCCACACCACCTTTGCTGTGCAAATCCATTCAGAACACTGTTACATTGAAAATGTTGTCTATGGATTTTGTGTCCATGTAAATTATGACATGTTGGCATTACAGCCCATTGAGTTATCATAAGGGTTGGTGAATACACTTTGTCTATGAGGAGATGCTATGAACTCCTGGTAGAACAGCTTAAGGTTTCCAACAACTTACTGGGTTCATTAGAGTGGTGTGCAATGGTACGAGTTCAGAATAACCCACGTGGGGTTAATAAAACACAATTATTACTGCAAAAACAGCAACAATGGATGTACAGTCTTAAAGCTAATGAAAATGGGTTTAATGAGCAGATACAATGGCTGTCCAATCTGCATTTAGACCTAATATCCACTGTAAAACAGCTGATTAGTTGGGTATGTATAAACCGTTATATGAAAGTGTAAAAGCTTTCTGTAAACCGTGTGCCTTATGCCATGTCTTCATAATCCTACATTAAATAGAAGTGTAGTTTCATATATGTGACTCCTAGATAACGATGAATGCGGAATTAATGTTCACCAATAGTGGTCTTCACTCAGTGCATAAGAAACCCAAGTCAGTGCTACCAAGCTGTCGAAGCGATACAAAAGGGTAATAAGGGGGGAACTAATCCTACAGTATTGAAGCTTCTCCCTGCAAACCCAGGACACAGACCTCTGCCGGTTAGGAGATCATGTGGTTGGAGGAGACCCTTTGTGTTGTTTCAGAACCTCCACAATGAATGCTGATGTTTTTTGCTTCTATAAAGTAACACTGTTTGCACCGGGCGCTGTATCAATCAAGCATAGTTAGATAAACCATACATTTTACATGTATGAGTGTTCTGTTTCTACCTCCTCGTGACAGCAAACATTCCATAAACTTAGCAAGAAATGTGAGCTTAAATCTAGCATCAGCGAAGTAGAAGGTACTCTAGGTACACAGCAGTGTGTAAGTTAATTCAAAGCTTTCCTGTCATTAATGACTTATAGATAATGTGCAATCAGTCTAGGACAATAATGCGCGCCAGCTAACTTAACTAATGCAAGCACTAATGTTTATTTGTGTAAACTGACCAATGACTGGTAGTTAAAGCCTGGATTGGATATATATTGAAATGATGATACAGCATAGAAAAGACTGGATGCACTGGGCAGATTTTGCGCCAATGTATGAATATATCTTTGGCCATTTTTAATCAAAAAACGAACCGTGAGCTTAATTTTTTGTAAATTAGCGTATTTTACTGCACATATTGATATTGTTTGTGTATTAAATCCCTACACACATTTAAATAAATGTTTTCTGATATGTAGAGCAGAAAAGAACATCTTTATAAAAGAGTTTATTTGTCTTGACAATGAATATTGCATATGCTATATCTTGATGTATGCCTGGCTTCTGGCAAATAACATCACTGCTAGTCATTTCCCAATCGGAGAGTTAACACCTTAGTTTTGACTATTTCGAAAATAAAACACCATCCACGAGCTGTTTAAAAAAAGGATCTAATATCTTCCAGTGGAACTGAGCTTGAGCACTGCACCATGGAATCTGAGAACTCAAATACATCCAGAATTGCTTAGTCTGCATCCTATTCATGGACTAACCCACAGCTTGGAATTACCTTCCACCAACTACTCCAAGTAAATCATGCCAGTTTCAAGTAAGACTTTAAAACAATCCTTAATCTTGTTCATGGGCTCATCGCTGCCCTGACACAAATATCTAAACACCACATGACCCACCCTTATCTCTGGCCCTTCCACTCTCTCGATGTGTGCTCTGGCTGATTTTTGAGTATTCAGCTGGAGCTCACCCTACTCTCTGAAAGAGATGAATGGACCATGCTATCCAGTTGCCCTTGCACCTAGACCATGGTTCTAGACCATATGGGTGCCTGCTTGTGGGCCCATTAGAATTGGAAGCTGTGCCGCCCTTTGCCCCTCTACACTCTACTTCTGCCTCAGCAGCTGGACATCCAGGACTGTATCCCACAAGATTGCTTTGAATTTAGACCCCAATCGTGGTTGCACTTATGTCACTACCTCTGGATCCTCTAGGCTCACACTTCATCTCTCCCCATTCCACTTCCTTTCTCCTCCACTCCCACTTCCCCTCTCCGACCGCCCCTGCTGTGCTATTATCCTTAGTGATGTTCATAACGCCATTGTTGATTGGGGCCGCTTTTAGGGCACTGAAATCAGCAATTGACTCGCAGCATGCAAGCTACTTCAGGCACGTGCAGCATGGTCTGGTCAATGTTGATAGGGATCTATGGTGTGCCATGGGGTTTATGTCATGAAGTTATAAAGTAGCCTGATAAACGAGGGCCACTTGTAAATCTACAACGCTTCAGAAACCTCATAAGCATCTGAGAATACAAAAGCCTACCCCTTTTTCATCTACTCACTTATCTCTGTAACTCTTTAGCTGCCGGGACAACCTATCTCCATGGCTGACAAGACACAGCCCTTTGGAAAGAAAACAATTACCTACTTCCCCCATCTCTTAGAGTTGTGGCCGACGATAATTGTGGTTGCATACTTCACACTACAGATGCACATATACATAAGTATATCTTAAAAGCCTTGGCACCTACAATTTGGTTGCAGGATACTGGGACCGGCACATGTAGTTGTGTGTCAATGCATACTTTAATTAAGAAGATGGCCTCAAAAGTTGTCCACCAGGATTCAATATATATATATTTGAGAATAGGGGGCAGGGCAGATTGCCGATGTGCATCACAAAGCGCAAGAGTGTCTGCAGAAGCCAACTGACTTAGCTTGTCTATTGAAACCTGCTATAGTTAAAAACAGTAAAAGGAGTATATGAGATCACTTCTGCACGTACATAAGAGGATGGCAAGTTTAACTCTGCTAAAGGAAGATGAGAGCTCAGCTGGAAAGCAGGGAGTGAAATATGACTTTCCGGAATTTGAAATAATATCATTGTTAACACTTTAACTGGTCGTTACAGTACCAAGATGTTGCATAAAAGCCAACAGCAACAAGTTCATCAGGTAATTAACCTTAGTAAGATGTGCATACACCTGAGGCATTGAAGGATACTGTAGATGTGATGGACACATTCACATTCCTAAAAGTAACTCACATGGCACAGAAGGCAAGTGTTTGTGAGTTAAGAGGTGACACTCGTATTGGGAATCCCTATATGTCACTAGATGTGAGAACTGTACATTAACATTAAAACACTGCATCGTGGAAAGATGGAGATGAACCCGTAGGCCCTTTAAGCGAGGTAGCACTATCTGGGAGATTTGGGGATGCAGATTTTACTCTGGCACCAATAATCAGACTGACTCAGGAAGTTGGCAAATCTTTAGCTGTTTTATTAACAAGTATCTAAAACAGGGAGTACAACGGGCATCAACAGACGCCGAAGAGGCATTCTCATTGTTTCACATGAAAAAACACATATTTATAACAAAAATCTGTCATACGTGGCGTCATTCTATGTGGCAAAATAAGAAAACCTTCTTGGGGTTGTCATAGGTTTAAGGGGAACATATAAGTATACTTTCTATGGGGATAGGACTGTGATTGGCTCTCTAAGGTCAGGTGGACAGCTATGCCCACCCCTAGTGCAAGTCATTGTCAGTGTCATAAAATACACAACGTTTCATTGGCTTTCAAACTATAGGGCTCTTCACTATGTGGCCCTCTATGATTAGTTGGCACGCTTGTACCCTTCTGGAATATTCCACTTGCTAGCAGCATGCAATCTGGTACCCCAGGTGCTGGAGGGTTGGACTTAAACATGCCTCCCACCAAATTAGCCCAACATCCATCATGACTCCTACTGTCTGCTATTCAAATCAGTATTTGAACTCGGCCTTGCAAGTATCACTGCACCTGAGAATAGAAGGGAGTGTGAGCATGGTCTTATCTTCTGGTCTCGGTGTAGCTCAACCAAATTCTATTTTCATCTTGACCATGTGACAGGGGACCGTATTTTGAGCTACTTCTTCGCGTTTAACACTATTAAATTAATAAAACCTGGCACTTCTTGTGTTTTCGCATTACACCTCAACAGGAGCTCATCTCACTTCTCACGTTCATTGTATCTTCTCGAATAGATAACCAGTTTCTTGGCTGCCCCAACCATTGACACCGGGCCAGACAACTTTTCTTGAATCTTCGTTCCCCGTTAGCTGTTTTGTTCAACTGTGCCACACTTTCAACCCTTCTATTCACAGGGTGCTAGTTTGCTTAAATGCATTGTAGAACATCCAGATTCTATACACACTTCAATATATATCGGCGGCAATGCCTGCAGTCTGTTCACTACGTATAGCCAGCCTCAAGATTACTTAGTCTACTTGCGTTTCAGCATCTGTAACAATTATAAAAACAACTTTGCATTTTCTTCGGTGCTTTCCACATGTGCAATCTTCAATTTGCACATGACATATTGCTCAATTCTTTACTTCGCCATCAGATTCTATAAGGTCTATATACTCTCTTCATTGGCATCTCTTCTATGTGCGTCATTTCTGTTAATGTGACGTCACCAATCTTCTCTTTCATTCATCTTCACACTTGTTACAGAACCTCCTTTAAAAGACTGCCATCTCTCTGCAGGTACATCATATATGGTTTTCTCAATGGATACCTCGTTTCAAGGACTCTTCGTGGTATAGGGATCATTAATTGCATCGTGCATGTTGCAATTTCCGGTTTCCAAAATATAGGCAAAATGGGTGTGGGACTTGGCACTTGGCTCCTCCTCTACAGTGAATTCATACTTCAAATCAAGTCTTTTAAAGGCCATGGACAGTAACAGGGAACCATCACTAATCCTAGAGCAAAAAACTGATTGATTACGCCTGGACCATGGGTTATGAGCCCTGTGGTTCCAACATGTACAAAACAGAAAGGTGATGACTGGAACAATTTGAATGAATCATAACCACTGGCATTGCTCTGAGCATCACCATGCCATTGTTCTCAACCTGCCATGTAAATACAGAAGGGGAATGACATATGCAACTCAGGCTTGGTCCCAGCCAAAACGGGCAGCCCAGCCTAAACTGTTAGATTGAATCCCTTCTGCACAAGACCAGAAGTAAACACAGACAGGTTTCAGACTCATTGGCCATCATCAGTTAGGTGTAACTATGATCCTTGGATAGAAAAATGGGACAAAAAGGATATGTAGCCAACAAAATGTGTACTAGCCTGCAAAATATATGTGGAGTGTGTTGATCCATGAAATTAAATGTATCTGGAATTCATCTCCCCTTTTTTTAACGCTTGGATGCGAAAAGAGATCCTATGGTTCTACGAATTGTCTGGTGGGTGTGTCAGAACTAGGGTGCTACATCAGGCCAAAGACCAGATGGGGAGGACAATGGTTTAGCTCAATGATAAATAGAACTAACGAGCTTGACATGACATGCAAAAACTTCAAAACATCCATAAACCAGACCAACAACTTAATGGTAACATAAACATGCAGGATAGGAAGGTGTGGTTAGGTCTTAAATCACAAAACAAAGAAAAACATGTTATAAAACATCATCAGATTTGAAGATACACCCACAAGTGCTCATGCCAGAAAAAATACAACCTCACAAGGAAACAAGGTTTAATCACACAAAAAATAGGTAGGCCAGCAAAGAACTCTGCTGCTCAACAACGTTCTGCCGAACAAGCAGGAGGTTATAAGGAAGCATATAATCACTAAAGATGTCACATATACAGTAAAAACATGCCTGGCTGGTTGGTGAGACCCTATACATGGATGACCTGCTCCATAGGGGATACCAGGCTGCTACTCGTCCCAACCCCGTCCGTCCGTCCGTCTTCCATCATGTGGGATCAACTGGGCTCATCATCTCCAGGGAACGAAGGTTGAGTTTGCAATAAGATAAAACAATGCGCTCTATCGTTATGGCATGCACCATGGAAACTTGGGGACTGGCAAAGGGGTAGGCTAAAGATCATGCTGACCCACAAATTCCTCACTTAGTCCATATCCCACTCCCTGCACCCAAGGTTTCCACCATCGCTTTTGGACTATAATTTATTCCACCCTGTACTGCATATTACAAAGTGTGTCATCATAAAATAAAGTGGAAACATCTTGTTCTTTAAGTTCTTTTATGACCACTGGGTTTATGGTTGGTGGTCTGGGGTCACCTACTATCATGGAATTCAGAGGACTTTTAATGGGGCTGTTGTGGGTGCTATAACTCCTGGTGGGCTGGATAGGGGTTGGAGGTCTGCTTCTGGCTTGGTTGTGATAAACGTGCATTGTGAGGCACCTTGTGCTGTCTCACAGCGTTGCAGGGTGCATTCCTTCTTGGGATAACATGCATTAGCAACAATTATGTAACAAAGGATCTAGCCATGCGGGTCGCACATTCATCAGTACTTGGACCTGTTCGAGTTCTTTGTTGGGTCTGTGTTTACCACACAGCCATGCAGGGCCGAATGTTTCTACCATAACTACAAAAATGGTGCTTATTTATATGTGCGCACTAAGTCTATGCATTTGTAATATTGTGTTTGTGCAGGGTTTCTTGGAAATCCCCCCTTGTATATCGCAAGTGTCGATATGGGATTCGCCTTACTCTAAAGCGCCAAGGGGGGGTTCATTTCCTTCCCAACAATCCCCCCTTTTGTTTCTTCTACAGTAACAAATTCCCCTGCATACTTGTGCTCATGTTCTCTTCTCACTGCAGCCTCATAAGGTGGAGTTCCTTTTATTGGTATCCAAGCTCTGCATACTGATCGCAAACTTTCTCCTGCCTGTGTATATTTTTCGGGTATGCATGTCATAAATGAATCCCTCATCCCATGCTAGATCTACCCAAACCTAATTGTAATTCTCATGCCCAGGGGGCGGGACAATGATAGAGTGGTATATGCAATCTACTTCATCTCCATAGTAAATAGGGAGCATTTGGGGAATGGCATGATCAGTTTGAGCTTCAATTCTTTGGTATTACAAGGTACTTTTGAAACAGTAATTGAAACCATCATCATTGCACTATTAGGCACTGCTTTGGCACAACATCGGATCCCACTTGGCACATGCAGAAGATGACCAGGATGAACACAATAACAGGTAGAAGCATCTTCATTATTGGTCTTAACCATGAAGGTGGCCAGCCGAAGGCGAGGTCGAACCAGCTTCCTGCCTGTATTCCTCCTTCTTTTTTCATGCAAACTCCTAGGCCATGTACTGCTTTGATGATATGAGCTAGTGACCCATTCTTTGCCTCTTTCTGGGGGCGTGAATGTGCATCATGAATCCCTGACTTTTTAGCACACACCTCCTTCCATTGCCATCAGCATATCGAGGACGTAGTAGTTCTGCATCAACATCAATCTTAGGGCACACAGCTCAACCTTTATGAAGTTGAACCAATGCTCGGTGTTGTTGCCAACTGGACCAGTTCCCAGTGTACTATGTGCATCCATTTTGCATTAGCTGCTGGCTGTATGCCGAGTAGGAACAGTGAGGCAAAATAAGTTTCAACAGAGCTGAACAATCAGTATTCTTCAGGTATCACCCTAAGCAATGTGCTAAGGTCTTTTGCTAGATACTTTGATTCTCTCTTCCGCCTTTGTAGTTTATCATATTGGCTCTTCCCGGGTAGGATGCAAACTTCTGGAGGCAGCATTGAGTTCTGTTCTTCAAACACTGCGCCAGGTATCGGCCTCCCTTTCAAGTGTTCTTGTGGAGCTACTATTAGCGCTGAGTACAGCGTGGCCAGTGGATAGTAGCCCCTCCATGACGGTGGAAGGTGCAAGTAAGCTTGTTGGTCACAGACCCAGTAGTAGTCCATCACTGCTGCTGTGCCCATTTTTAAGTCTGGAATAAATGATGTCCTGTTGCATCGCTCGTTTGAGCCGATAAAGACAGTTCCTTTGCTGTGGAAGCATAGTTCATAGCTCTCCTCTCAGTGCACTTTTACTGGCTTTTCCATCGCCGTAATCCATGTCAATTTTGTGACATGCTCTCTCCATATTTGGGCACATGTTCTTTCCACGAACGCCACAGCTTCCTCTTCGTATTCCAAGAGCCCTTCAGCTAGGCTACTGAGCATTGTTTACTGCCACTTGATGTTTACGTACTTCAGCCCATCGATCACTAAATATGGTTGTTGTATACAATGGAGGTTTCTCGGGTCGTTGTTGCATTGCAGGCATCTGGATACGCAAGCTATAGTCGCACACTATGTGCCTGTGTCTCTATAATTGGAACTTCCTGTGGTATTAAAACCATGGATGCCCCTGATGTATGAGGTATCAATGAGCATACAGAGAGCTACCGTTTGTTGTTTGTCTGCCCACCGCACTTATGTTGGTGTACCAGCTATTGGACTGCCCACGATGTCTAATATCTTCAATAGCCTCCAGACCTAGGCCCTGGTATGCATCATATATGGGTCTACGTGCTTGCCTTCTCATTCTATCATGCCGTGATATATACCTTTTTGTTACTGTACTACTGCTAGCATTGATACGAATAGTTGTGTTACAAATTATTTTTCTAGAAATGGTAGGAAATAAGATTTCTAACATTGTGCTCATGCCCACACTCATTTGGACAGGTGCATTTGCTTGTGCGTTGGCACTGTTATTGCTCATCTGGGAAATTGTATACATATGTACAGTAGCGCTGCTGGTTGTGTTTAGCAATGCCAGTGCACTTTCCTTTACGTTCCCCCTCCCACCATCTGTTAGATGGCTTGACCAGATAAAAGATGTACCCCAATAAATCCCTAACATAAACATTAATATGGTGAAAAAAAGAGCAGAAAAGTGTAGGCCACAGGTGTAGGAATATAAACATCTTGAATTAACAGTATATTTATCTGCTTCCTTAATATACAATGAGTCATTTGATGTTGAGGGTTCCATTTTGAGCACTCGTGTATAGTAAAGAAAAATGGAGGTGGGAGCGAGAGAGAGAGAGAGAAAGAGTGTTTTTATTTCACTTAAAAATGCTTATGCTTCTAGCAGCAATGCATGTTTATTATCTGAGACATGTAGTCATGTTATGACTTCTCAGGTAGTAACTTTGAGGTATACTGGTATTTTTCTTTTTAGGGAACTGGTGAGGTATTTGGGGGTACACTTCGAATATCAGACACATGAATCCTATATTGAAGTCCCTTCACTTTTACTGCGAGAGGGGTGGAAAACACCACTTCAAAGAGGACATGGAATCTGGGATTGTTCCAATTACGCAGAAAGCTCTTGATATATATTATTTCACCTGGCAGCAGCGGTTGGGTGAGCATGATGTCTGTGGTAGGTTGCTGTGCAGTGGTCTGTGTATCTTGTAGGCGATGTGGTGCAATCTGTCTGGAGACATATTTAATCGCACGCGCTAGGTTTGTTATGTACTGCTTGATTTCTTCACCCACAGCTGCTGCAGCCCTTTAGGTGCCTGATGCCCTGCTTACTGGGGAGGTGGGTATGTACATGCACCTGCCAGTTACTATTTAGTTGGGTGAAAGGTGATGGTCTTTACTTGGTTGAGTGCGTAAACTGAATAGAGCCTAGGGAAGGCAATGCACCCAGTATTTCTTTAAGTTGGTGCAGTTTGGAGAGTTTGCTTTTAAGAAGGCTGTTGATCCTTTCAACAATGCTGTTTGCTTGGTGTGGTAAATTGAGCAAATCTGGCGTTTATTGCCAAGTGATGCTCTAATTTCTTTGAAGAGTTCATTGTAGAAGTGGGTGTCGTTGTTAGATTTCAGTACATCGCATACACCCCATAGAGGTAAAACCTCACACACTAAAAATGTATCTGTACATGTAGCATCTGGGTGTGCACAAGGTCCAGCTTCAACCCATCATGAGAAAGGGCACACTACAACTATTAGGTATTGAAACCCATTACATATTTCTCCCATGTCTGCGTAGACTATGTGTAACTCACAGAACGGCCCAATATGGGGGAGCCGTGATGCCTCATATTGTCCGGAGCGTCATGCCAGTGGTGAACATTTGATAAGTGGATGCAATGCATAATCATGTTTGTGAGATGCTCCTGAAGGTTAGATATAAACTAATCATCTTGTATGTCTGCTGCAATGTGCTGTTTGGAGCTGTGGGCTGGGTGATGTAGTTGATCGAATGCTATTGTCAAGAGCTCCATAGGCATTGCTGCCTTGCCAGTACATTCATGTCTCCAAAGTAAGTCCGTGGGGGACTGTTTACACCCTCTTTTGTACCATAGTTATTTTTCCTCATTGGGTGCTTTTCCCTGTAGTTCAATCAGTTGGATGATGGCCAGCGCTGTGTATGATGGTGATTGTTAATCATTTGATGGTGTAGTTATGACGAGACAGGAAGGTAGGCTGCCAACTTGGCAGCAGCATCCAGCGCAGTGTTTCCTAACAATATTTATTCAGTATTGCCAGTGTAGGCGGTGCACTTAATGACCGCTACCACAGATGGTTGTGATGGTGCGGGAATCAGTGCATCTAATAGTACTGGGAAACCGTCTGCTCTGTGGAATCCTCTCCTTTTCCAACGTAACAACCCGGCATGCACTGTGGTAGTGATGTATGCTGAGTCTGAATACATGGGCCCTCATTACAACACCGGCGGTAACCAATGGCGCTATTAGCACAATGGTTGCTGCCAGTATTTTAACGAGTCCGCCATTGGTAAATGGGGAAATATCGCCCCATTCCAAGGCGAGGCCGTAATTCCCCATTTGCCATTGGCCCTTCCCCATTCACATTTTTGCCCCACAGCGCTCAATGGGACTGGGGAAGGTGGTAATTACGGTACCACAAATTGTGGTACCGTAATTACCTCGGAAGTCCCTTTGCAGTCCCTAATTTAACGGCTGGTGCAGGCCAGCCATTAAGGTCGGGAGCCGCAAAGGGACCTCTTAATCAGGCGTTAAGGGTTTAACGGCGCCAACATCTTTTACGGCGCCGTTAAACCCTTAACGCCAGGGTCGTAATGACCCCATGGTCAGGTGGCATCCTTGTGATGTGTGTAGCACCTTGATGGGCGCCACGAGCTCCGCGGCTTGTACTGAGTAGTGCGTGGGTAATCTCTTCATCACTAATGTTTCATATTCTCCCCCTTTGAGGCACACTACTGCTGCACCCTTATGGCTTTGTCCTGTGTCATGGTCAATTATTTCTCAACGTCAAGATAGAGTACCTCCCCCTCCTCTAGCGGACTACCCTTTGCTTTGGGGATGTCATCCTCTTCACCTTCAAATGTGGCACAGTCGTGTTGCTGCAAGTTTTTGTCTGTCAGGAATGTGGCTAGATTTACTGTTTTGCATCGCACTATATGAATATTTGGGCTTGAGATAATAATCTTGTATGCTGATGCTCTCCATGTGGTTAGGGTCGACTTCGATCTTTCCAAGATTGCAAATACATGAATGCTCCATGTACAATGTCATTGAGCATCCCATTACAATTTTGGAGCGTTACTCAATGGTGAAGGCAGCTGCAGCAAGTGTTTGTTCACATGCAAATTTCCCTTTCATAACTGAATCTAATTTACCTCGTGTGCTTTTCTGTGTTAGCACATAGGTCATTAGCGTGCCATTTGAATGTGGAATATATAGACTTTATTGTGTAATCCAGAGTGGAAAGAACTGGGGCTGTAGAAATCACTTCTTTACAATCATTACAATGTTGTACCATGTCTGTTGTCTATTCTAGTTTGTGTTTGCCTTTCTGTGGCAATGTCTCTAGTGCTCTGGTCCTCTTGGGGATGGATTACTGTAACAGCCCCTTCTTCAACCTGCCTCTTTCTTCACTCCGCCCCCTTCAAATAATCCAGAATAGGGATGTGAGTCTTATCATTGGCCTAAAGCCAAGTGACTGTATCTCCTCAGACCTAAAATCTCTCCACTGGCTCCCGATTGCTGCAAGGATCAGATTCAAGAACCTTTGCATCATCCACAAGGCTATCTGGGACCTGAGACCACACTAACTGTAGATTTCTCTGACTAAATACTCTCCTTCGAGTTCTCTTCAATACACTGGCTCCAACTATCTGCTAGTCAAATGCATCTACAAGCAGAGAGCTGGGGCATATCCCTCTCCTCAGCTGGCTCGCTCTTATGGAACAGTCTCCCTCTCTCTCTACATCTCAAACCAGACCACATCAAGTTCCACAAAAAACTCAAGACCTTTCCCTTCTCCTCCTCCTTCCCTCTCCTCCTTCTGTGCTAGCCCCCTACTGCTGAGATTGGTGGCTTGATCCCTAAAGATTCCAATAGGATCCTGACCCCCTGCCTAATCACCACCAGCATCCACCACCCTGCACTGCCCTCTGGGATTGCACCTGCCTGTCGGGTGCTTTGCCTTTGCCCTGCTCTTATCTGTTGGGCGGTAGACCTCTCTCTTCACCTGGAATGTCTACCCCTGTGCTCTTACCTATTGCCTTCCAACAGGCAACTTTGGTATCCCCTCCCCCGGGGACCCTAATAGCACTTACCCCCACCCAATCCTCCTTTCTCTTTCTCTTCACTGCAATTGCTCGCTCTGAATGTCACCAGGCCTAGTAGGACTGTTGTTTATTTTCTTTTTATTCATTGTCAATTTTCAATGTTTATTTGCTCCCTTGTTGCCTTCTCTTTTGCCTTGTGGTGCTTTAATACACTGTCTTTCTATATAAGCACCTTATAAATATCCAATACAAATGTGTGTACCCCAGCTCTATTACATTAATATTTCTATTGGATGGTGTCTGAACGATCCATAGTGAAACTGCATTAGAACTTTTGTAATGAGTAGCTTCAATCTGTTAAAATTGTGGTAGCAGTGAAATTGGATGTTTCCTGTTACAAGGTAGAAAACAGCTGTTGCTTTTCCCTCTCAGATGCTGGCTCTTCCAATCCCTACCCACATCTGGAAGATGCCAAAGGAGGAAGCCAATTAAAGGATGTCAGAGATTCCTTTGCCGAATTGATAGAGACTGGCTATGGTCAACATTGAAATCGATGGACCTGGGCTCAGCAAAGTTGGCTCACCTTGTGAATTTGCATAGTGGGAAACAGGCACAAGTCTATTTTGGACCCCTAAACAGTTCTACTGAAGCAATACATACCCTAATGATCTAAGGCAGTGCTTTGGTGCTGCACCTTTACTCTTCATGCAGTTCAAAGAAGATTTTTTACTAAAGATCTTAGATACGGCGGCCTAAATCCAGATCCAGTCTTATCTGGAATTTATCAATTTGTTAGGTCTCCAACAATCAGGATTTAGACCAAGACACGGAACGGAAACGGCACTCATTGACCTAAAAAACCAAATGGATGCATTGAAGGACAAGGGGGAACTAGCCATCCTCTTACTCTTAGACCTGTCCACCTCCCTTCACTTGGTGGATCACCAGGTCCTCTGCAATCACTTGTCATCATCTTCTCACTTTTCAAAGGAGGCTACAGCTTGGATCCAATCTTTCTTAGACAACCGCTCTATGAGAGTCTATACTGCTACCGACTCAGCAGACCCAGTCCCTGTAACCTGTGGAGTACCTCAGGGTTCTTGCGTCTCACCTACTATGTATAATGTCTTCACGAAGCCTCTGACGATCTCGACAATCTGGGTGTCTCATGTACTAATTATGCAGACGGCACCCAGATTCTCATTCCAATCACCAGGGATTACAAGACAGACATAGCACGGGTTAATAAAATGTACCTCATCATACAAGCCTGGATGGCTACTTATGGGCTTTGCCTCAATAACGAGAAGACGGAGCTTCTGCTCATTGGCTCACCAAACAAACTTAGCCAACCTAGTGACCTATTTACAACATTCAACATTTTTGGATTAAACATTAAGGTATCTAAAGATGTAAAAACTCTAGGCTTCTACCTAGACTTGGCACTGAACATGAAAAGACAAGTGAACGCTACCAGTCTATACCACTCACCTTGGAATGGGGCGGTAAATCCGCCATCCACCATGGTGTAAATGTAGTTGGTGTACTTACCGCCTGGGTTGTAATGACCCCCATGGTCTAGAATATCATAAGCCACTGAACGGTCTGGTCGTAGTGGGACTGCCTGTTTGTTTTAATGTATTGTATTTAGGATTTCCTCCCTGAGGTTAAAGAATGGGGTTTATTTATTTTGTATTTTATTGTTTAAAGTATCAGCCTAGCTCGAGAGCTGTACAAGGTTTAAGTAGTGAGCGTTTGATCTGGCATCTTTTAACAGTAGCACAGTACTGTAAGTTGCATTCTGTGCATCCATTGGTATTTTCAGGGTCAGGTGCTGTTGAAAAAGCAACATTTTGAGAGATCTGCGAAATTGTAGAATTGTGACGGCATTCCAAGTTGATACTGGGATTGAGTTCCAAAGGGTGGGTGCATGGCAAGAGATGGATTGTTGGCATGTCCTCTCTTTGCAGGTTAGTTGTGATTCGAGCCAGTTGGTCGATGTGCTGTGCAATAAGCTTGTGCCACCAGATATGGAGCTTAGCTGCCAGGTATGCTGGTGTGATACTCGTGACTGCTTTGTAGATGACACATGCAATCTTGTACAGTATTCTGGCCTGAAGAGGAAGCCAATGTAGGTTTCATAAAATGCAGGTTATTCAGTAACATTTCTGCACACCGTAATAAGGTGTGCTGCGGTGGTCGACTGTGTCAAATACAGTCAAAGGGTCTAGGAAAACGAGGAGGCACAAGTTCCCTTATCCATGATTTGGAGGGCATCATTCACCACCTAAATGGTGGCCATCTTGATGCTAAACTTGGGACAAAACCCTATCTGATGGTCAGCCATTTTGGAGGTGTAGTTGATTGTTTCTGGCAAGTGGTTGTGCAGCACTACTTTTCCCAAGATTGTGCCAATTACCGGGAGGTTCAAAATGGCCCAGAAGTTGGCAAGGTTCTATGGGTCTAAAAGATGTCGTATGAGACCAGTTTTGAGAGTATCTGGGAATTACCCTTCTGTGAGGGAGGCATTAATGATGCTGACTAGTGCATCGAACGCTGGACCCAGCAATTGTTCAATGTTAGAGGCAGGGATGATATTAGGAAGTACATTTGAGAGTGGCGATTGTTTTGAGCAGGTCTGGGGGATGGAGTGGAGGGGATTTTGCACATAGGTGCATTGCGCATGCTGGAGTGCACTGGGCTAATGCTGTGGGAAGTTGTTTTGATAATCGGTTGAATTTTGCCTCATGTTTCAATCAAAGAGTTGTTGATTTAGATGCATTTTCCCTGTTTTGCTTGCTTGAGGGTTTGGTACAATGCTTTACTACTTCAAAGAGGGCTTTGCGCCTCTTAGACGGTATGGGTGCGTTTTTTTAGGTCAGAAGCCAGATTGCTTATCATGGAAGAAATGTGTCCTTTCTGAATCATTTTTTACATTGAGAGGCGACTGATATCTCCACTATTTTAGCCAGAAGCTGTTTGCAGAGAAGTAAGGTTAGATTTCCTCCATTTCAATTCTAGCATTCTTGCTTCTTTTTTTAAAGGTTTCCAGTTCCTTAACAAAGCATATATTTGAAAATGTAGCAAGACAGTTTTCTTGGTTTGATGGTCTAGGATACAATGGGTTTTTATCAGTGCTTCCTATAATGTACTTGGGTAGGTGGTCATGGTCATGATCATCTGGGCCCCCCATTCCTACAAAGGCACAGACCAGTCCTGTTCAATATAGGGATTTGTCTCAAAAATTTCTTTCTGAATCATTGTTTTTTTTGCCTGTAGCTATATAACTGATTATTAGCACAGCATAGGTTATGTTAGATGTTTATGTATATATGTTTATTGACATTTCCCTTAGTTCTACATGGTTCCATGTAATTTCACCAAAACACATGTCCCCACACCCCTTCAATATCACTTGTACCCCGAACCCCTCCCCACCCCCCATCGTCCCTTACCCCAAATAGATATATATATTTTGAGTGTTTTGAAAGAGTAATTTCCACAAAGTAAATTACATGGAAGTAATTTACTTTGTGGAAACAATGGTATACCCTATGCACAACACTTTGAGTTTTCTGTACATAGATATTCATTCTCATACCACAATATATAAATAAAGCTTATGCAAGATTGGTTAAAGAAAAAAGGTTTGAAGACATTTACTAATTGAATCCTATTTGGAGTAACCTTGATTTCTTATAAAAGGTTCATGATTGCCAGTTGGAGTTTTCCATTGATTAGTCATTGAAGTTAGGACACTTAATTGGAAAATCAATTTTCAGCTCTGCTTTGAACACTTTCATGTGTATTTAGGTTTTTTCTTGATTTGGCATGAGAGGGCTTGAATACCTTTCTTTACCAGGGATGGAAGAGTAAAGTGGGCATTGGCCAGAAATTAGGTTCTCTTAGGTCTGTAATATTTAAGGCATCCTGTTGTGTCACTAAAAGTAATTACTTCAAAATATCATTGAGAACATATAGGTATTTGTGTGTAGGGGTAAGTAGGGGGTTTAGGGTACGGAAAGTAATGAAGGGGGCATGGAGGGGGGACCCTCCAAATATATTTTTTTTAAAAACTGATTAAACATTTTGAAGTAATTACTTCATGGTAAATTACCACAAAGTAATTACTGTTGGCGAATTGGCATGGGACCATATTTAATGTGATTGTTGTATTTGAATCATTTTTCAATAACAGTGAGAGGTCAATTTTTCTAGGCAGTGGATGTTTCTCCACTGGAATATGAGCGGAAGGTGCAATTAATCTCTGGTAATACATTTTTGTCTTTTATGTGTGTGTGTTTGTGTGTACAGAGGTTGGTGGACTCAGTGGTTCGCCTAGCCCAGTGTACTAAAAGGCATCAAGAGTACTGTCATGATAGTTGGATGTTTTATTGGGTCTTTAGGTGATAGTAGTATCCACACTTATTCAGTGTCGGGAAGAGATTATCAAATAACCTAATGTGTTTAAGAACATCTTAAGATGGTTCCATTGGTATATGTTTGCAGAAGATATTGGAGTGTTGTTGGGATTGCTTGACAGCTTTTTCGAGTGCCAAACAGTATTGGGGAACTAGCAATGGGTGGAATGAACAATTTGAGAATGAATAAAGAAATGCCAGAGCACTCAATGTAAAGTAAGCATCTCCCATGCACTGATAAACATAACTGAGAGAGGAATTAGTTGTGCAAGGACTTTGGAATTGTTGAAAGAGACTGGAGATTATATTCAAAGTGTTCTGGAATTTGGGATAGAAATGTGATCCACAATTATATGACATATGATATATTTCTTTTTAAGCAATATCATATATGTGTCCTATGTTGGGATGGGTTAGGCTGTGATACGGCAGATCCTAAGAGAAAACTGATTGAGGGTATTATGTGATGTTGATGTTCAGAATGAAGAGCAGTGCTTAAAATGTGGGGGTGTTTTCTTGGAATGAGCCCTTGGATTTATTTCTGAGCACAAGCACTTATTGTCTAAAAACTCAGTTCAATTATTATATGGGGTTTTGGCAACTTTATGTTTTGATTAGCTAGTATTAGTCACTCAAAAAGCAACAACAGTGTGAGCCAAGCTGGTGCTGCTGTGCTAGTTGTCCAGTATCATGAATAACTATGATCCAGAGGTTGTCATAACTAGGATCTCACACACTTCAGCCTTGAGCCAGAGATGGGCGCTACTCTGTCACTGTAATAATTGTCAACACTTCTACAGAAAGGTGGGTGGCTCGGATATGTGGTGTGGGCACCAACTAGGGTTTCCGGTGCAATCCGGTACAACAGCCAGGTGGACACATACTTGTATATGAGTCAGTGTCAGTATGATGTCAGCTTGCCTGCACCTCTACAGGGGTACACAACGGGAACATGGAGGGCATTGTTAAGTTATATACTTTTACTATTCCTTCTGGTATGAAACTAGCTTTGAATGGATCAATAAGCAGGGGTGTGCAAAAGTATTAAACACAAAATGTCACATGACTGTAATTGACTGTAATTAGTGCCATACAGTCACCAGTGACATTAGTGGGGCAGACAGGCATCAGGTACAGAGAGGGCAACAACAGGACAGTCACCATCCAACAGCACTACTAGAGAGGCCAGACCAGGGAAACAGCCACTACCAAGGAGGAGTGCCTGTGCCAACCTATAGAAGAAGATCTTGCAGTGCTGTTTTACAGAAATGTTCATCAGTTCAGTAAAGGTTGGGTCTACATTTGTGTATCAGCTTAGTAAAGTCCGAAAGCACTTTTGCTCAATTTTGTATAGGTAGATGACCAAAATGTTCCACTTGCCACCTACAGAATCAGAGGACATTTATTTTGCAATGAGGACGATGTGCTTAAAGAAGGAGTTCAAAATAACTGATGTCTCATTTCAACACACAACTTCTATTTGAATTGTATTTTGTTTCATGCCCAATGAGCCAATGGAAGCTTCATCTCAAACTCCAAATATGTTGACATTTTGGGGAGCTGCAGTGGATGGGGGCAGCAGTGGTAGATGAGCGGCCACCGAAAGTGCCACAAGCGTGCTAGGAAATATTTGGGGGCTTGCACTTATTTATTTTGAAATTAAGCACTGTTCAAGAGGGAGTGTTAAGAAGGAGTTGTTGCTCTACTTGATGGTATGGAGGTGAAACTATAGTCAAACCATGAAAGAAATAACAACCATGTTAGGGATTGTATAATTGTTCACTTTGATGCAGGTGGGATTTTACCACTATACAAAAATCGGTGAACATGGTAAATTATTATTCCCAATTGAAACACATGTGTCTGATATTCCTGATCATCACATGCATAGTCCATTGCTGAAAGACCCCCTAGGCCTGTCAACCCTCCACCCTCTGATCACTGCCAAATCAGATACAAATCTGCCATGCAACATTTTGATTGCTTGTCACATATGGTGTTTAAATGCGACCCCCCCTCCTATACCCAACCAATGGGGGCCCAGGGTGTGGTGTTTGGTGCCAGTGAGGAGTGGGAGCAACCCTTGAGAAGCCAGGAAGCAGCGAATAGCCATGGCCCCTTGATGACATACACCTCAGCAGACATACTTGTGTAAAGCCCATAGTGGGCCAAGAGCGTGGTTTTGGTGCCTGTGAGGCGTGGGAGAAACCCTTGAGTGGCCAAGAAACAGCGTTGGCCACGTCTCCTGGCAGACTTAATCACCTCAGCAGGCCCGCTCAGGTGAAGCCTGCGGAGGGTCAAGAGCACAGTGTGTGTCCCCGGTGAGGAATGGGAGCAACCCTTGAGTGGCCATGAAGTGATGGTTGGCCACACCCCCTGTAGGACTTATTCACCTCAGCAGACCCGCTCGGGTGAAGCCAGCGGTGTCAAGGGCACAGTGTTTGGCACCACCGGTGTTCGGCACTGCCGGGAGAGGTGAATGGAAGCAGTAACCGGTTAATTGAAAGTGGTAAGAGATTATTCACTACCACACACATGTTGCCCCAAAGTTGTCTGCCTAGCACTGTTTTTAGTTACAGCTGACATAGCTGCCATTCCTTCTTGGTTACGTCCCAGATTGGCCTAAAGATGACTGTGAGGAAATCCTCAACCATTATATCGTTGATGGAGGGACCAAAAACATTTTTCATAATATTTAAGCCCATCAAAGATGTTGACATTCTCATCACAGTAAACTAAGATGCAAAAGAAAGTGAGAAAGAAGGCCCTATAGGTAGGGCTATGGGCTTGGTCAAAAGTAAGACCAAAGATAAGGATCTGTTGGAGACTTTTGAAGCGGGTAGGTGAAGAAGGAGGAATAAACTATGCTATCCCGGTGAATGGTCTAGATCTAGATCTTATTGGTAAGCCCGGCACGGGGATGATTGAAGTTAATAGCTTGGGGGTCATGCCGCAAGATATCACAAGTGATCAGTCACTTCAAAATGCCAGTCCAGCTTGCGCCAAAAAGCTGGACTGAAACAGTAGCTACCACATCTACCCATATAATAGCTGAATCAACTGGGATGTCTACAGTGATTGCTGGACAACAATCTATCTAACAAATAGATTTGGAATACTTGCCGGTATCACATAAGAAGAAGAATATGTGGTAGCAGAGTGTCATGGAGAAAAAGAGGGACTTGTTCCAATATTAACTGGTATATAATTAGGCACAGAAAGGCTGGTCAGCTCCAATAGTTCCTACAGTGGCCAACAGCAATCAGCCATCGCGAAAGATCCAGCTGTGAAGATGGAGCCTGTACGTGAGCATGACATGCCTGGCGCCATCCAGGTTTGGCACCCCCTTTGCTGTGGATGCAATTGTATGAAGAAGACATCAACAGAATCTTTTTGGAAATATGCAATTTAAGAGAAATTGTGATGACTGTTTATGAGAAAATAGACATCCAGGCCAAGGTTTACGCACGCCTATTAACAGTAACTAATTCCAGGGGCCTCTTTTCTAACAGTGGTGTGAACAACAAGCAGACTTCACCACAAATTGCTACAAATTCCACTTGTGATCAAAAAAAGCAGCAGGCCCAGCACTGCTCCACATTGCCTATTATTGTACAAGGGGAATGTCGATATTAACTGATACCATTGATAAGTATGCTCGAATAAATCCACCTACGGGCCATCAAATTTCCAACGAATTAGCTAAAGAACAACTGATTAGTGGAACTCAATCTCAGCTTAGTCATGCCAAGATCACTACTAACTAGCATGGGACAGAAGAATGTATGGCTTATAAATGTGCATATTTGTATAATGTGCCCAAATTGGCATGGGGATCTTTAGAAAACAAAGAGTCTCTTTTGAACAAGACCATAAATTAGTTGCGCCATGCTAGCGATGCAGATCGAATATAAGAGACGCTATTACCCTGTGCGTTTGTACGCAGATGCCAGAGGCACCAGATGATTTTACACAGTTGAATTTAACTAACAGGGCCTTAGCAGAAGGCCTGCTATCAATTGAACTTTGCACTTTTCCCCCCAAAGACTCTAGAATATTAATGAGACAGCTTAGTCCCCTAATTGAAGTTCTGAGTGAAGGCAGCAGGATGTGAAATTCTGCCAATCAGCTACCAAGCCTATTTCAGGGACTGGAGTGAGTAGATTGACTACCACCACTATTACCAGTCCCAGTACAGACTTGTGACATACTACTGCCATCACGACTCCAACATTCAACGTATAACATTGTGTCTTGGAATATTGCAGGCTTGGAAAAACTTATGGAGGACCGTGGTTGGACCACTTTTATCCAAGATTTTGATCTCATGTGCCTGCAATAGAAGTGGGCCATGCACAAGAAAGATATCCCGGGTTATGGCACTTAAGCCATCCCAGTAGTCAGAGGTCCCAGAGGGACCTAAATTAAATTGGTCCATTGACAATCATTGAACTGGCATCCTGGATTTGCAATACTTAGTAGCAACAACCCAAGAGGGCAAGATAATTCAATAATGTAATATCTGTAACCAACTGTATGGAGAGATGTCTCTTGGAAGTTTGCTCAAGGTGTCAGAGATAATTCAGTCCTGGGTAAAGCCGGGAAGGGAATTGCCACTCATCCTGGCTATGGTTGACCTGATCTTACAATATGAGCCCTAGAGACGGACCATAAGCCTGTTATGAGTATCATATGATGCTGGAATTTTAATGATAATCAGAAAGAAGATAGGGCATTGCAAATAGCATGTTGGGACATGCTAAAATGCAGTGTGAAGTGGTGCAATATAGACAAATGTACCAGCAAATCTTATATTTACAGTGCTATTACTGTTAACATTGCCATTATATGTGAAAACCTAAGTTCAGACCAGAACATTTTAGAGAATTATCAAGTAATTACCCCAAAACATTCCCTCTTTTCTACAAAACCAGCCAGGAAGACAAAATGCAACGTACTGAAGAAAAATTGATGGTTTGACGATGAATGTAGATTAGCTAAAGCTAGTGTGCTATCTTGTTTGAAGGTTTGGCCACCTGTAGATAAGTCCCAGCTTCAGCTTCTTAGGTAGTCTTACAAAAACCTAATCAAACAGAAAAACGTGCTCTCTACTAGTAGAAGATGTGATGATATGCAAACTTTTGTGGCTTGTATTGTGACTACCTAGAGTCAAAACCTGAAGCCCAAGCAACCTGCGATGGATTGGTGGAGGAAAAAGAGACTCTGAATGTAACAGTGAAGGAGTTTAAGGGGGCAATCAAGGCTCTGGGGAACAGGAAAGCCCCTGACCCTGATAACATACTGAAGTGGGAGAATGGGAGAAAAGGCTCCCCCCAATCTCCTCGCGACCATGGCCCAGAGGATCGCGGCCTAGACACCCTCCACGAGATGAATTTGCCTACCTACCAGACGACCGAATACCCTGGTTCAGGAACATACGGATATGCCCACCAACCTGCCCACCAGCCTGCCCTACTCAAGCCGACACCTGCGGCATGGATGAACTCGACTAAGACCTCAACAATAAGCACCCACATCATTAGAGATGCCATGACGACCTAGCCAACTGCCAAGAACACACGTGCCACCATGCACACTGGACACTCACGCACCAACCCACACAAAGAACATATTCAGTGCTATGACGTATGTTAAGACGGATTTCTGAACTCTGTCCTGGTGGCGCAGAAGTTCAGAAGGCCAACCTAATTACTTGGAACAGGGTAACCTCTGGACGAGCCAGACCAATCAAGGTAGCGATCGCGGCGGTCAAGACTAGGTCTCAAGAGGGGTGAGGGTGACTGAAAGCCCGCAATGAGCACACAAAGCAAGAACACTTACAAACTACTCCAAACAGTTGTTATATTAAAAATATAAACACATTTATTTCAAGGCCTTTAAAACAATGACCGTAGCGAGAAAATCACAATATAACGATAGTAAACCAACACAAACCATATCAACACAATATATATACAAATACGACAGTCTCAAGCGTTATATGCACGAAATGTGTAGTCCACCTAAAAGGGAAGGAAAACAGGCAGTGCGAAATAATTCTTAGACCCAGTTCGCCTTCAGAGGCACCTAACTAGATGGAAGTCCGAGCCCTGCGAAGAGTGGAGCCTTGTGCTCAAAAGTACCTGCACACGCTGGTGCCAACGGGCAAAAGGAGAAGCTCTTCGAGGAAAATCAGGCAGTTCAGTTTAGTGCACAAAAGAAGAAGAACAAGTTCCGCGACTCAAGCGCAGCCTCCACAGTGGGCAGAAGCAGAGCGCAAGTACGGATAAGGGTGCTGTTTTGACACAGCGGGGAAAAGCAATGGGCTCCTGCAGGAGGGCGACCAGATCCTAGCTATGCTACTCACCGGTCCCCGATGCAAGCAGACCCAGGCTTCTCCGCGTCAGTTTCAGCAGTTGGCAGGTTCAGAAGAGCAGGGAACGCCTCGTCGTCGTGTTGAGTAAAAAGACGTCCCAATCAAAGAAACCCGCACAGTTTGTTAACACAGCAGGGCAACGGAGCGGCCGTGTGTATCTGAGCCAAATGCACACTACTCACTTCAGACCTGGGAACGCCAAGTGTACGAAGCGTGTGAGAGTGACAAGGACTCGATATACTACACAACCTGGCGGCAGTTACAGAGCAAGACTTCCGTGTAAGCTGGTCAGTCAGCTGGATGGCCCAGAGACGCTTCCGAAGGCTTACTGGCAGGAGATGGTGAAGATGCCGAGAATAGCTGTTCCTGCTATTCCAAGGGTCGAAGTACCAGTACAGGCCTTCTGGTTCGATCAAAGGTGAAAAGGGGTTTCACAAGGCGACAGCAGTGCAGAGGAGAAGTCCTTCAGTGGGTCACCAGCGATTCCTCCGTCCAGCCTCTTGGTTGCAGGATACTTAGCTCCTGTATTCCTTTGTTCGTGAGAACTCAGGAGATCAACATGGTAGTGGTGTTTCCAGCCCCCTCTTATGCACGGTTCCCTTCGCGCCAAAACGGAGGGGACCCAATGGGAGATCCGCTCATCAACACTCACACCATTCGTGGACCAATCACGGACCATGGTGGTCCCAGGCATTCACACCACCCTAGACTCTCTGGCACCCAGGATGTGTATTGGGACCAGACATCCCAGCCCACATCCTGGAGGCACACACAAGACATGTAGAAGCCCGCGAAAGCATCCATGTTTCGCAGGAAAGTACATGCCCAAATAAGGAAGGCCCCGGGTCGGCTCGACCTGGGGAAGGTGAAGGGAGCAAGACAGTCAGCAGACAGGACAAAGGAGCCTCGTGGTCTGGCCATTTTGGGAGCCAGGCCACCATTTTGGGTTAAGCGCGGAAAACGCGCTTAGAACGCCAAAAGGAGCTCAAAACACAAGAAACGATCGCTGCCACCATTCCCGTCCCTGAATCACTTGCACCGATCAGATACAATCCTAAACGAGTATCTAGGGCCCGTAGAAGGCTAGAGACCCAAGAGAGCTGTAACTTAGCTTACAGTGCCCTCTTGTGTCATGTTGCACGAAAGCCGCAACATGATAAAAGAAACTACGGGAAACAGCGTTCCCCGTTACTGACTGTCTTAAGGGCATGTCAGTTTCCCCGTAAGAAAGGAGCGAAAGCCCAGAGGAGTGCGGCAGAAGGCTGCACTTCTCTGGCAAAGTCGAGAACAAGGTGAAAAACAACAGCAAAAGTTAAGGGGTTGCCACATGGAAGGAAAATTACCTACAATTACGAAATCTTTCCTAACACTCGCCCCTCCCAGACTATGGACAGGGGGAACTAATCCACCCCTGGATGAGTCTCTTGTTCAGGTCGGTTAAACATTCTGGACAACCCATCAGCATTGCTATGTTGGACACCTGGCCTATGCTCAATAGTGAAGTTGAAGCCTTGTAGACTTATGGACCACCTAAGCAACTTTGGATTCTCCCCCTTCATGTTCATTAGCCACTTTAAGGGCTTATGGTCAGTTTGCACAGTGAAGTGGGTCCCATAGAGGTAGGGCCTCAGCTTCCTTAGGGCCCACACAACAGAGAAACATTCTTTCTCTACAGTGGTCCATCTGAACTCTCTGTCCTTAAGCTGGCGGCTAATAAAACCAATAGGGTGTTCCTTACCCTTCTCATCTACTTGTGATAGTACAGCTCCTATCCCAGTGTCAGAGGCGTCCGTCTGCACGATAAAAGGTCTTTGATAATCAGGGGCCCTGAGGACAGGGGCCTGGCACAAGTTACCTTCTTGGGTTTCTTCGGAGTTGTGAGGGCAGTCAGAGGGGCAGCTATGGTGCCGTAGTCTGCCTCGATCTTAATATAAGACCGTACTTTGTCTGACATCCTGTATCCCCTACTTTTGGTAGGTACACTGTCTCCTGTGTCTATGTTATGTTTGCACCAAGGTGTCAAACCAGGCGACTGTGAAAACAGGGGGGAAAACTGCCTAAGCAAACTTTTCACCTCAGCCTGCTGATCAGAAGTCAGGTGAGGGGCCACTCGGACACCCTCAAAGGAGCTATCTGAAGGACTGCTTTGGAACAGGTCGGGGAGAGGTTCAGACTCCTCTTCCTCAACATCTGAAGCCAGTAGCAGTGCTGCGATTTCGACTCTTGGGATGAAAGCCTTCAGCCTATTCACGTGAAACACTTTTGGAGCCTGTCCAGATCTTCCAAGGTCCACTAAATAGTTAACCTCACCCAGGGGCTCCACCACTGTGTAAGGGCCTGACCATTTGTCCTGTAAAGCTCGAGGCCTTATGGGATTCATGATCAAGACTTGCTGACCAGGTGTAAAGTTGATGAGGGAAGCTTTCTGGTCGTACCAATGTTTCACCAGCGCTTGTCCTGCCTTCAATTTATCACTAGCCAAGCCCATCAGAAGTGCCATCCGTTTTCTGAGCCCTAGCACATAATCAACTACGTTGGTAGTAACAGGGGGAGTGGGCATCTCCCACCCCTCTTTGACGATGGTAAGGGTCCCCGTACGGGATGACCGAACAGAAGTTCGAAGGGGCTGAATCCAACACCCTCCTGTGGTACCTCTCGGTAGGCAAACAGTAAGCATGGTAAAAGAAGATCCCATTTTCTTCTCTGAGGTTCCTCCAGAGCCCCAATCATGCTTTTTAACGTTCTGTTGAAACGTTTCACCAGACCATTGGTCTGGGGGTGGTATGCAGAAGAGAACTTGTAGGTGACCCCACATTCTTTCCACATAGCCTGCATATACTTCGACATAAAGTTGCTGCCACGATCCGACACAACTTCTTTAGGGAAGCCAACCCTAGTAAATATGCCAAGTAAAGCTTTTGTAACTGACTTGGCAGTTACAGTTTTCAATGGGATGGCCTCAGGATACCTGGTTGCATGGTCGACCAGCACCAGGATAAACCTATTGCCCGAGGATGTTTGCGGGTCAAGGGGACCAACGATGTCGATCCCTACACTTTCAAATGGTACCCCCACAACTGGGAGCGGTACCAACGGAGCTTGGATTGTCGCGCCAACCTTACCAGACAACTGGCAGGAGGCACAACTCCTGCAGTGACTTTCTACTTGCACCCCCATCTTGGGCCAGTAGAAGTGCATGGATAACCTTTGCTTGGTCCTCTTCATACCAAGGTGACCAGCAAGGGGAACTTCATGCGCCAACTGCAGGAGGAAGGGCCTAACAGCAAGGGGAACCACCAACCTCCTATGGTCTCCTTCTGTAGACTCTGTGGGCTCACTATACAGGAGTCCACCTTCCCAATAAATCCTATTCGTCCCAGGAGGTTCACCCTCAAGCTGGGAGCAGGCCTGTCTCCTTAGGCCTTCCAGAGATGGGCACTCACGTTGGCCTTTACTGAATTCGTCCCTATCAGGACCTCCTTCAACTAACAAGTCTTTTAGTTCAGGATGATCGTTGGGGTCAAATACTTCAGGCATCGCCACCTCCTCGTCAGGCCCGGGCGATTGACCAACTTCCTCCACCGCAGTGGTCTCTTTCCCTCGTCTTGACTTGTCGACTCCTTTCGCCTTGGGTTTCCCCTTCGGCTTGGGCGACGTATTGGTCTTGGCCAATGCTGCCCGTGCTTGAGACCGTGTGTAGGGTCTTTCGGCAGGGTCTCCTACGAGCCCTAAAGCTCTGAGATCATTACCTAACAAGACCTTTCCCGGGACGTTTCTCTGAATGCTCACTGGAATCCTGACTGCTGTACCATTTAAAGTAAGATTTACAGGTATTACTGGGAACATACGGAGTGGGCCGTCAGCCAACTTAGTGGGCATCAGAGTAGCTCTGGCAACTTCCTCTGAGTCTACCAAGGTAGAATCCACTACAGTGCGACTGCACCCACTATCCCTAAGAGCTGGAGTATCTACTCCATTGATCAGCACACTGTCTTTAAAGTAGTGCTTGGTATTATCCCGAATCCTAGCATAAGCCTCTGCGACTTTAGGCTCCCAGGAATCCAGGGAAACTAAAACTACCTCAGCCTCTATCCCGCTGGGAAATGAGTCTGAGGAGAAGGATGCTCCTGTAATCTCTTCTTCCTCGTAGGAGGAGAAGGCCAGATTAGCGGAGTGGACCCCCAAAGGTCTAACCTTACACCGGGGATCCCCCTTCATGTGGTCAGTTGCTCCACAAGCAAAACAAGATCCATTGGGTCTGTTTACATAGGGAGGCTTATTGTAACCAGAGTTCTGTTTCGGAGGCTGGCCTCTACTACCCTGTGAGTTCTCTTGTGTCTTACCCTTATTTTTCTTTTTTTCTGGTGAAGATGCCGATAATAGCTGTTCCCGCTATTCCAAGGGTCGAAGTACCAGTACAGGCCTTCTGGTTCGATCAAAGGTGAAAAGGGGTTTCACAAGGCGACAGCAGTGCAGAGGAAAGTCCTTCAGTGGGTCACCAGCGATTCCTCGGTCCAGCCTCTTGGTTGCAGGATACTTAGCTCCTGTATTCCTTCGTTCGTGAGAACTCAGGAGATCGACATGGTAGTGGTGTTTCCAGCCCCCTCTTATGCACGGTTCCCTGCGCGCCAAAACGGAGGGGACCCAATGGGAGATCCGCTCATCAACACTCACACCATTCGTGGACCAATCACGGACCACGGTGGTCCCAGGCATTCACACCACCCTAGACTCTCTGGCACCCAGGATGTGTATTGGGACCAGACATCCCAGCCCACATCCTGGAGGCACACACAAGACATGTAGAAGCCCGCTAAAGCATCCGTGTTTCGCGGGAAAGTACATGCCCAAATAAGGAAGGCCCCGGGTCGGCTCGACCTGGGGAAGGTGAAGGGAGCAAGACAGTCAGCGGACAGGACAAAGGAGCCTCGTGGTCTGGCCATTTTGGGAGCCAGGCCACCATTTTGGGTTAAGCGCGGAAAACGCGCTTAGAACGCCAAAAGGAGCTCAAAACACAAGAAACGATCGCTGCCACCATTCCCGCCCCTGAATCACTTGCACCGATCAGATACAATCCTAAACGAGTATCTAGGGCCCGTAGAAGGCTAGAGACCCAAGAGAGCTGTAACTTAGCTTACAGTGCCCTCTTGTGTCATGTTGCACGAAAGCCGCAACATGATAAACGAAACTACGGGAAACAGCGTTCCCCGGTACTGACTGTCTTAAGGACATGTCAGTTTCCCCGTAAGAAAGGAGCGAAAGCCCAGAGGAGTGCGGCAGAAGGCTGCACTTCTCTGGCAAAGTCGAGAACAAGGTGAAAAACAACAGCAAAAGTTTAGGGGTTGCCACATGGAAGGAAAATTACCTACAATTACGAAATCTTTCCTAACAACGTAGGTGACAGATACACCCACTGACGCACATCTTTATTATTTTTCACATAGGTTTTCCGTAATGCAGAAACACAAGGCGCACAAAGCACTCGCGTACACGCTTGCTGACGCTTTTCCCAACCCTCGCATCGTGATGAAAATATAACAAATACATGATACTGCCCATGAAGCCATGTCGCACCGCAACATAGGTGCCGTGCATTACACATCCCTACCTATGAACAAGGCCCAAGTAGGCCGCAAACAAGAGCCGCCATGAACACTGAACGAGTAAGAGAACAAGTGATGATCATGCAGAACGAGCCCAGTGAGAGCTGACAGCCAATGAGCAATGTTGCAACTCGTATGCTACCAGCCGACGTCAAGGTCACACCTGTAAGCAAAGCCAAGCACACAGAAGCAAAATACAACTTTAAATTAGCAGAATTGTGCCCCAGCCATGGTTCCTTCTCACGTGACCAAGCCAACCTGACAAGGTGCCAGACCCACGAGGGAGAAGTCGCCTGGGTCCCACGTCTGGGACACAGGCTGCAACAATGAAATGACCTAATGGACACCTACAGCGATGGGAATGGTCTGCTCTCAGGCCTATGAGCAAATCCGCGCATTGTCTGCACAAACACATAGTTACATATTGTTGCTAGTGACAGGTACACCGCGAGCTGGGAACAACGATGGTCCCAGGCTGGGAGGCTCGCAGGTGAAACAATCAGAACATGGGGGCACTCATCACTGACGCCACTAACATTAGCCAATCGTTAGGGGTCTTCGTGTTACAATTTTCAGGTATCTAATAGAAGGGACAACCCAAGTATACCACCTGACTCACCCTCAACCACTAATAATGTTCTCTATATGTATGCTATACTAACCCTACCACTCGAGGAACCAATCCAGAGTGGTGATAGGTTTTTCGCTAACTTTCCCAGGTGACGCAAGTAGCGCGTCATACTGAGGCAAAAAGGGCCTGCGAGCCCCACGAATTTTGAGAGGGTCTGGACGGACGCGTACGATCCTAGACCCATCCCTGCCGTTGTTCAATAAACAGCAGATTCACCTTGCTTCTTGCGTGTGTCTCATACTCATTTTTGGGGAACACGGGAGGAGTTGGGGCCTCCCAGCCCGGAGGTCCGTGGACGGCCCAGCCGACCCCGGGAGACTCACCCCGACAAGTTTGAGGCACTGCTGAGATCTGTTTACGATCTACCTTTTAATCTTTATTTTTATTTTTTGCCGAATCCTCTCATTGCGAGGAGGCCCGGCGGCGCGGCCCCCTCTGACGCTGCCCCCTTTTTGAGGACTACAGGACCATCGCGGAACTGCGAGAAGACCGGACAGCGCAATCTGGATATTGGCCCTCGGGAGCCGGTTGAGAAGTATCCGGCCCGCGGTAGGCGAGTGTCCAGACGTGGCCCAGACGAGGGGAGGTGGAGAGCCGCTTGGAGGGGTGCACGCAGTCGAGCGGCCCCGCATCAAGAGAACTTGGTGAGCATGTCACACCCAACAAGCAATGTGAGATTGTGAGGTAGGGGGGAGGAGTGCAATAAGGGTGGTGGGAGGTGGTACTGATGTGTGCGGCGAATATTTGATCAATTAGTGTTGACGGTGAAGTGAATGGTAGCAGGACAGGCGCAAGAGCCGTCCTCTACGTCACGAAGAAGGGTGGGCAGAGCACGAAAACATCACGTGCGGTTGCTCGTAGACACTGATTGGCCTAGGTCGTGGCCACCTGTAAGGGGGGTGTGTGTGTGGTTTCCTACGAATTGACGATTATTGATCAATGAGTAGATGAGGATCCCTATTGATCGAGCGGTGAAACTCGATAGATAGATGACGTTTTCCTGTAAGTGGCAGCTAATTGGTTGCCTAGTACGGAAGATAATTGGCTGTTTAAGCCCTCCTGTTGAGGGGCGTATCACACGCGAGGCGATGCAGCGTGCGCAGTCCGATTATATTGTTGGTTACCTTGTTCCAGGCGTAACAAGAGGACAGCTGTGGAGTTAACGGGGACAAACAGTAAAACTTATTTTGAGTATGCTGAAGTGTAAAGATCTTACCGGTAGTTCTGGAAGAGGTCGGTGACGTCACCCGTAGGGCTTTCATAGGATACCTCGACCACACAGCATTGTTGAAGGGTGGTGGGGGAGTGAATAGTGGACAGGGGGTGAGCACGGGTGTTGTCGGCCACCCCAAACACGGGACAGGTGGAGAGGGGGAAGTGACCGTGCACAGAGAATGCCGGCCACGCCGAGTGAGGTAGGAGGAGGAGGGGAGGAGAAAAGTGGGACGGCTGTACAAGCACGTCACACAGGGCACACAGCCGCAGGGGGCTTCGTGCGCCGTGGCCGCAGGGGGCCGTAACGGTATTAAGGAAGAAAAACAAATACAGGAAAAGACAGGATATTTGCAAGCGTTATATTTGACTGTTTTTCCTTTTAGCGGACGGTCGTAAGTCCCCAAACTACGGGGCCAGGTAACGACAACTATACTGAAAGGAGCTAACAACACAGCGTAATCATGTCATACAGGTTAGGATCGGGAGAGTGGGGGAATACCCTCACTACCCCATTACAGCATATATGTAAAACACTATCACCCAGTAGGGAAAAACTGATCAAATACAGCATAGAATGGACACAAGGGACAGACAACAAAATTATGACAACCTGGCCGCCTAACGGCAGTTTCGACCCGTACGTCCAACACTCGCTACTGACACATATACATAACACATACAAGGGGAAAAAGCTGACGCACCACGTGGAGGTGTTTAACTTATGGAGGATGTTCCAGGGGTCCCGACCAGGACCAACCGGAATGTTTACAATGGAGGAGAAGAAGATTAAGGAGGAAGAGGGAAATGGGGAAAAGGAGGTTGACAGCGCACAGTGTGTGGGAAGAGGCCGAGAGGGGGAGGAAAAGCTTAGCATCGCAAATGGAATAGAAATAAAAAAGGAAAGGACAGATGACATGCCCCTAGCGAAGGTAGTGAAGAAGGATGAAGGGGGGTTATATCCTATTACGGAACTACGAGAAGCAGTAAGGCAACAACTAACGGCGGCTGAAGGGTATTCGAACCCCGCGTACAGCCCGCCACCATTTACCGCTACAGGTGGCTACACAGGGGGGGAGGTAACAAGTGCGGTAGGCCCACCTTATACGAAGACGCACGCAAGGGAAGGGAAGGTGAGTGAAGGACCAATCCCAACCATAGGACACGACGAGTGGGTAGCTGCGCAGGTGCTGCTAAAATTGAGAGGGTCACTAACGGGAGAAGAGAAGGGGGTAGTAAGGAAAATGAACGAGGACGATGAGAGTAGCCGTGAAATAAAAGGGGAAGAAGGTAAAAAGAAAGAAGCGGAGCTGTTAAGAGCAGAGGAGGAGATGTTGGAGGAACGGTTGGCGGAATTAAGGAATGAGCAAAACGCCCTGATCAAACAGCTTGAGAGGGAGGAACGAGAGAGAAGGAGGGAAAGGAAGGAAAGTAGGGATAAGTTAGAAAAAATGAAGGAACGAACTGAAGAACGGAAGAGGGAAGCAGAAAGGATGAAGGCGATAGCAGAAAGGGTATCTCGAGCAGCACAGCGTGACAGGAAAAGAGAGGAAGAAGAGAAGGAAAAGGAAATAGAAATATGGAAGCGGAAAATACTATCAGAAACCACCAAGAAGTATGAGGAAGGGAAAGTAATAGAAAGCATATTAGAAAGGGAGAGAGAGAGATGGGAAAGGAGGAGAGAGGAAGAAAGGATATTAGAGAGGGTGAGTAGTGAGGTGATGGAGGAATTAAAAAAGAAAAGAGAGGAAATAGGTGGTGGAATAGTAGAGAAAAGGGAAGGTGAAAGAAGAGATAGGAAAGGAGAGAGTGGGGTAAGAAAATATGTACGCAGGGACGCAGAAGTAGCAATAAAATCAGCACAAAGGGGAGCAATTGGTAAAGAAGAAGCGGGAGGAACAGATTTAATAGATTTAAAAACAGTGAAGATTAGGGGGAAAAAGACAGATTGGGGGTTGTCGCTTCTGGACAATTTTTGCAGCGAAGAAGAAGAAGGAATGGAAGGGGAAGGAAGAAGAGGCGATAGGGAAAGCTTAGACAAATTGTACATCACCCGCACCAATAGGAAATCCCCATGGGCATGCAGAAGGAAGGAAGAGCTGGGAGGGGGTGAGGAGAAAGAACAAGGAATGGCGGGAAGGCAAACACGTGCAGCAACACCCGCATCATCCCGCCCAACATGTCCGCCCACACACGCTCCTGAACACACCCCCTACGCCAGCAGGCTTAGAGATCTCCCCGGACGCAGACAGAAGGAACGGACACACAAACACCTCAAATATAGGAAATAATAAAAGAGGGGGAAGAGATGAAGGGGAAACTGCAATGAGCGGGGGAAATATGGACATAACAGATGACGTAGACGACACAGAAGAACAGATGATGCAGACTCCACACCGCGACAACTGGGGGGACAGAAGGGACACAATCTAATGCCGCTATTGGAGAGAGGGGGGGTTAGGCCACAATACATCCCTTGGAAGCATGCAGATAAGGAAAATATAAAGTGTAGGCTCCCATCACTAAGTGGAGGAGCGGGAAAATGGATATATGAAATGGAAAAACACACTGCAGGACAGAAACTAGCAGTAGGAGACGTGAAGGACCTATTAATATCAATATTAGGGGATGCGGCAGATGACATCTGGAAGAGAGCGGGGTTCCCCGGGGTAACAATAACGAACACATCACATGACAGGACGCCATTTGCGAATTGCAGGAATGCACTATGGCAAGCGCTGAGGGTACAATACCCAGACACCTCAGACATAGGAGAAATTACATCACGCAGGATGTGTGAAAACGAAGATCCTGTTGATTATATCCAAGAGATTCAGGAGAAGTGGCGTATGGAAACTAGAGAGCAATGGGACAAGACACCGGCAATATTTGACCACATACTAATACAAGAGCTCCCGGAGGCAGTACAAAAACAATTAAAGAAAGTAGTGGGGATGGAAGCAAAGGCTTGGCCGGAAATGCAATTGACAATAGTACACCATTGTAGGACGTGGCAAGAAAAGATGAAACAAAAGGAAGAAGATTGAAAAGCGGAAGAGGCTAAATTAGTGCAGAAAAAACGTACTAAGTACACGATGGAAGGTGCACTAATAACTACACCCACAACAATGACACCAAAACCCACGCAGGTAGTGGCCGCACAGGATCCCTTACAACTACAAACACCACCACTACCACAATCACCAGGAATTATAACACAACAGCTGCCACCACCCCCACCATACACGGCTAACACGGGAGGAGGATACATGGCATCAGGAAATGGATATTATAATAACATAAGAGTAAGGGGAGGAATGATGAGGGGGAGGGGGTATGGCCATTCTGCACAACAGCCAGGGGGAGGATTCCAAAGCTTCTACCCCACTGGGCAACCAGTGTACCAGGATAATTCAGGGAGTTTCCCATGGCAGACAAGGGAACCACCTGTATGTTGGGTTTGTGGAATGTTAGGACACATGTCACGTACATGTAGAATGAGACCCTCCACTCAGCATGGGGGAACAGGGACTACAAGGGCCTACAAGGGAGCAGCAGGGTTACCAACAACTGCAGGGGCTGCCACAGAGCAGCACACAGCAACAGTTAGTAACACAACAACAGCCACAGACATATTCACTACCACAACAACAGGTAACAATAACACAACAACACCAAGTGCAGCCGGTGCAGCAGCCCACTCGAATACAGGAGAATAAGGTAACCTCTACCGATACACAGCTACAACAAACACAATTGGGAAGGGTGACTGTGCTGGGACACAACCCTTACACAGGAAGTGGTCAATCATTATACCCACAATAGGACAGCCCACAGACGTCCTTGGTGTGTCCCATCCTGTCGATAACACCTAATAGTGCGGAGGAACCACACATTGAGGTAACGATAGGTGACAAAAAATTATCATTCCTTGTTGACATTGGGGCAACCCGGTCTTGCATAAGGAAGGGTAGATTTAAGATGTCAGGTGAGGCCATGAACACCCAAGGATTATCTGGGGCTTAGGGGTTGGTTCCCTTTACTGATAATATATCCTTATCTATTGGAGATTATGACATGTCTGTCCCGCTCCTGTATTAGAGGGAATGACCAGTGAACATACTTGGGAGGGACATAATGAGCAGGCTAAATATGACAATATCCTTCACGGAGGATGGCATAATTTGTTCCACCCCAGGAATAAACATGCTTACTGCACGACAAATACTGCAAGCATACTGTGGACAGACAGTAACTCGAGCTGAGCCAGTAGATGGAGAACTGTTCCAGTACGGAACGGACATGGCATTCGCCTGGATGCCAGGAATAGAAGGAAAGATCTGGAGGAGGCCAGCAGCGTATTTGTTCATGTCCGAGACACCAGCCAATGAACCAGAAGGGAAGGTGATTTCAGTGAGCATCGAGAGTATTATAGCAACTGCTGATTATATCGCAGTACATGCCCAAGACCGGGAATGGAGAGCATGGAGGGCAGTGATAGCCCTGGCTGAAGGATGTAGGCACACTCAGGTGTCCGATGAAGAGCTCTTTTCAGAAGACAAGGAAGAAGGTGAAATGGTATTCATGATGAGTGTAGATATATGGCTAGGAGTGACATATAAGCAAGTGGCACAGAAAATGGCCATGGCACTTGAAGCACCAGCATCTACCCCAGTTCCCTTCTACGAGGAAGACATGGCAAAAGTTCCAGCATCACCGTGGACCACCAGTCCCTATGATGTGGGATGCATAAAGAGTATCGGGGGAGTAAGAATAAAGCTGAAGAAAGGTGCAATACTACCTAGAGTGAAACAATACCCATTATCAAAAGAGGCAGATGAGGGCATATATGAAACAATAACGGCCCTAATAAATAATGGCATCTTGGTACCATCAGAATAACAATGCAACACGGCCGTGTACCCAGTGCGCAAGGATAAAGGAGGGTCTTGGCGTTTCATCCAGGACCTCAGACCCTTGAACAACATTGTAGAAGCAGAGTACCCCATAGCAGCAAACCGGCCACAATATTATGTGGAATTGCGGCAGAGGCCTCACGATTCACAGTAATTGACCTCAAAAATGCCTTTTTCTCAATACCCCTGCACCCAGATTCACAAGACCTGACAAGTTTCACATACAGAAACACAAAATGGAAACACACCAGGTTACCACAAGGATACTGCGAGTCACCCTCAATTTTCAACAGGGTAATACAGATGGACTTGGGAAACATTGAATTGGAAAGTATGGTGCTGCAATATGTTGACGATATAATAATTTGCAGTGCGAGCGAGAAAAGGTGCAGGGAGGACTCATTGAAAATGCTGACAGTGTTGGCTGAAAAAGGTTACAAGGTAGACAAAGAAAAGTTACAGTACTGTCAGTAACAGGTACTATACATTGGTCAACTAATATCCCAACACGGAAGAAAGATTGCACCACAAAGAGCACAAGCTATATCAAACACGCCACTACCACAAACGGTGAGGGAGCTGCAGCAGTTCCTGGGATTATGCAACTATTGTAGAGCATGGGTCTTTGATTACAGCTCATACATAGGACCCCTACTTGAAGCATTGAGAGAAGCACATAAAGGGGACAAAACATTGGGGTGGACAAGGGAAATGAAGGAGGCATCTGACGAGTTGAAGCACGCCATATCAACTGCACCGGTACTAGCCACCCCAGATTATGAACGGCAGTTCTTTATCTTTTCACATTGCGACTCAGCAGTAATGAAAGCAGTATTGACTCAGAAAACCAGCATGGGAAACAAGCCATAGCGTTCTACAGCGTTCACTTGGACCCTGTTATGTTAGGTCATTTCCCTTGAGAACAGAGTATCGCCGCAGATGCATTTGCGGTAGAGAAATCATCATCGATTACAATGGGGTGCCCAACCACACTATTCGTGGAGCATGCGTTGTTTGCAATATTGAACAAGCCTAAGTCCACACTAACCACGCAGAGGGCGTCAGGTTACGAGATAATTTTGTCTAGACCTGAACTGTCAATTGTAAGATGTAGTACAGTTAACCCAGCAAGGTTTATAGCTGAAGTTATTGAGGAAGGTGAGTATGCTCACGATTGTACACAGACTATCGAAAGGTATTCATGCACTAGAAAAGTTGAAGAGGATGCACTCAAAGGTGGAGAGATTTTGTTTATTGATGGGTCATCAATAATAGACCAAAGTGATGGAATAAGGAGAACTGGGGCAGCAGTTGTAAAAATGACAGAAGATTTGATGTATGTCCCGATCAAATGTGTGCAGTTACCACAGCATTATTCGGCTCAAGCAGCAGAATTACTTGCACTGATCTTGGCGTTGAAGGAAAGCGTTGACAAAAGAGTTACTATATATTCTGATAGCGCATATGTCACCTCAACTGTCCACTCAGGGTTGATAAAATGTCAGAGAAGGGGGTTTAGGAGAGCTGATGGCACCCCAGTGCAACATGCTCTCTTGTTAGCAGAACTAATTGAGGTAATTAATGATCCCCTAGAAATAGCTCTGGTTAAATGCCCGGCACACACTAATGAAGACGACCATATCTCGAAAGGGAATGAAACAGCGGACGCACATGGCAAGCATGCGGCATACTTTGGTGAAATATGGAACCCCCCAGAGTCAGAGAGAGGGAGAGGGAGGGGGATGGCCAAACATATGTTGATGAAAGACGGGTACACCCATCTCCCAGCCACACAGATAATGGAATTACAGGCAGCTGCGCCAATGGCAGAAAAGGAACTATGGGTAAAAAGAGGATGTATGATGTCCCCAACTGACGCACTGAGGCGTCAAAATAACACCGGAAAGGTGGTCATGCCGTTGGCACGAATTAGAGAAGACTGGTTCTGCCCCGAGTTAAATTCTCATGTAACAAATTTTATCAGCAATTGCCTCACATGCCAACAGTTTACGGCCAGTCACACGCTGCAAGTGATAAAAGGTACAATACCCCGGCCAGAGGGACCATTCCTGCACCTTCATATTGACTACGTTGATATGATCAATGTATGTCAAGGAAATAGGTATATTATTATAGTGGTGTGCCTGTTCTCCAGGTGGATCGAGGCCGGACCCTGCTCACATGCAGATGCGTTCAGAGCAGCTAAATTTCTAGTGAGAGAGGCTTTCCCCAGGTGGGGTGAGTGTGAAGTGTTGCGGTCAGATAACGGCCCACACTTTGCTAATGAAATGTTTCAGCACATCACGTCCTTGCTGGGTGTTAAGCATACATTTACGTGTGCATATCACCCGCAGGACAACGGTTTATGTGAACACCTGAATGGCCTATTGAAAGAAGAAATAGCAAAAATACAGCAAACAACCAAAAAGAGCTAGTTGTACTGTCTCCCGCTATCTCTATTTGAGCTAAGGAATAGGCCAGGGTCGGATCACCACCTCACTCCTCACGAGGTGGTGACAGGACGTCAAATGCGCCTTCCTCTAACGCCTACATCAAGAGCATTCACAGACCATGAAAATACTGCAACTGTTCTTGGTGACGAAATGTATCAATATGTGTCTTCTTTGATTACTAGTGTAGCGTTTGTATCTCAACAGCGGGGCGGGTCGAAGAGTTCTCAACAAGAAGACACCGACAAGGAATTGGAAAAGGAAGGACTAAGTAAAATTGCTAAAGGTGACCATGTGCTACTCCGCAATTTCAACAGAAAGTGGAACGGCCCACGCTTCACTGGTCCTCATTTGGTAGAGGAGGTAGCTACCAGAGCGGTAAAATTGCAGGATAAGCGTGCCATTCGTCACCACAGAAATACAAGAAAAGACGCTGCGATGTACAATATATCTGGCACTATTCCAAAACGAGAGGACGATTTCAAGGAACAGTGATGAGAATGGAGTGGAAAACAAGAGACACATACCCATACGAAAACAATTTCCTCAAGTCATATTGGAGTTACCACAAGAGCAGTTTACATGCTGAAGCGTTCAGACACATGACAAGTGGCCCTGAAAGGGAGAAACGAAGAAAGTAACCCTATAATACCTACCATGTGATTGGTACGCCACTGACGTTCCTGGTATACAAGGATGTTGGGAAAGGCCACTGGTAACAATAACAGGGAAGGTATACATGAATAATGAATGGGAAATAGGAGTGGTCGGTAGTAACATGGTAACAAGAGGAAATATTACCACCATAAAGAAACACAATGAAAGATGTTGGACGACAAGGGGCAAATACGTACCCATGCTGACATGGATGGAGAAGGATGAAGACCCAATAAGCATACTACCGCTGTCCGCGCCCAAGTTATGCTACCAACACAGAGGAGATGTGGAGGTGGGATACACACCAACTGTGGAAGCGTGTTAGAATTACCAGAGGGGGGTGCTGGAACGGCAGTGATAATGGATCATTATTGGGCCTGCGGAAAAAAGGCATATCACACCCTGCCCCCGTTGTGGAATGGTATATGCACAATGGTACACATCAAGGTACCATCGCTAGTGGTGCCCCAAAAACATGTGAACATGGCCAACTTCCCCAAAATGGATGAAGGGAACAAGAGGAAGAAGAGATCTGTACAATCACAGGAGAGAGAGAACAACAACAACAATAATGTCCTAAACAGGAAGAAGAGACAAGGAGAACCCCTGACAGGAAACTACCTATGGGGAAGGTCGGAAACAGCGCTTACTTCTATCCCACAAGAACACAGGTTATTTAGCAGAGCTGCCATGTTCTTCTCGTCAATAATACACCCTGGAGTACAAGCTTATGCAAACGCTAAATGGCTCCAGATAACCCGATGGGAACTAATGATGACAATTAATTCAACAGTAAACCGATTCAATGCAATAAAAGAGGAACTACGAGCGGTAAGAATGTTCGCATTACAGAACAGATATGTATTGGATCTCCTCACAGCGATGGAGGGAGGAGTTTGCGCAAAGATAGGACAATCATGCTGCACATTTATTCCTGCTAACGATGCCGATAATGGTACACTTACCGAAGCAGTAGCACAACTGGCCCAGATGCACTCCAAGATGATGGAAGAAAGTAAAGGGGTAAAAAAGGATGATAGCTGGTTTTCATTGTTATGGTCATGGATGCCATCATGGCTGTCGGACGGGCTGAAGATAATAGTTGGATGCATAATACTGGCTGCAGCTGTATTGATTGTAATAAGGTTTTGGAAGTCCAGGAAGGCACGTACTACAGATGAAATGATCGAAATGATCGGCATGCATCCCTTGATGCCAACTGACGATGACCAGCACACAGACGTGATAATAAAGGAAAGAGAGAAACTGCGCAGACAGATCATCGCCAATCACATAGACCCACCACCCGTAAAGCTTGAGAACCCAAGAAACCCGAGGAGCTATATCGGAAGATGGGTATACTGCAAACCCGGAGGGAGCTGAGTATACATGTACTGGTCATTTGAAGACCATGTCAACCACTATGGACACCTGGGAGGGGTGATCAAAATATGGAGAGTAAGAGGAGATAAAGAAAAAGATATGTTTGTGGTGGACAAGTGGACCAGAGGGGGGACTGAAGTGGGAGAATGGGAGAAAAAGCTCCCCCCAATCTCCACGCGACCATGGCCGAGAGGATCGCGGCCTAGACACATTGCACAAGATGAATTTGCCTACCTACCAGATGACCGAATACCCTGGTTCAGGAACAAACGGATATGCCCACCAACCTGCCCACCAGCCTGCCCTACTCATGCCGACACCTGCGGCATGGATGAACTCGACTAAGACCTCAACAATAAGCACCCACATCGTTAGAGATGCCATGACGACCTAGCCGACTGCCAAGAACACACGTGCCACCATGCACACTGGACACTCACGCACCAACCCACATGAAGAACATATTCAGTGCTATGACGTAGGTGACAGATACACCCACTGACGCGCATCTTTATTATTTTTCACATAGGTTTTCCGTAATGCAGAAACGCAAGACGCACAAAGCACTCCCGTACACGCTTGCTGACGCTTTTCCCAACCCTCGCATCGTGATGAAAATATAACAAATACATGATACTGCCCATGAAGCCATGTCTCACCGCAACATAGGTGCCGTGCATTACACATCCCTATCTATGAACAAGGCCCTAGTAGGCCGCAAACAAGAGCCGCCATGAACACTGAACGAGTAAGAGAACAAGTGATAATCATGCAGAACGAGCCCAGCGAGAGCTGACAGCCAATGAGCAATGTTGCAACTCGCATGCTACCAGCCAACGTCAAGGTCACACCTGTAAGCAAAGCCAAGCACACAGAAGCAAAATACAACTTTAAATGAGCAGAATTCTGCCCCAGCCACGGTCTCTCCTCACGTGACCAAGCCAACCTGACAAGGTGCCAGACCCACGAGGGAGAAGTCGCCTGGGTCCCACGTCTGGGACACAGACTGCAACAATGAAATGACCTAATGGACACCTACAGCGATGGGAATGGTCTGCTCTCAGGCCTATGAGCAAATCCGCGCATTGTCTGCACGAACACATAGTTACATATTGTTGCTAGTGACAGGTACACCGCGAACTGGGAACAACGATGGTCCCAGGCTGGGAGGCTCGCGGGTGAACCAATCAGAACATGGGGGCACTCATCACTGACGCCACTAACATTAGCCAATCGTTAGGGGTCTTCGTGTAACAATTTTCAGGTATCTAATAGAAGGGACAACCCAAGTATACCACCTGACTCACCCTCAACCACTAATAATGTTCTCTATATGTATTCTATACTAACCCTACCACTCGAGGAACCAATCCAGAGTGGCGATAGGTGTTTCGCTAACTTTCCCAGGTGACGCAAGTAGCGCGTCATACTGAGGCAAAAAGGGCCTGCGAGCTCCACGAACCTTGAGAGGGTCTGGACGGACGCGTACGATCCTAGACCCATCCCTGCCGTTGTTCAATAAACAGCAGATTCACCTTGCTTCTTGCGTGTGTCTCATACTCATTTTTGGGGAACACGGGAGGAGTTGGTGCCTCCCAGCCCGGAGGTCCGCGGACGGCCCAGCCGACCCCGGGAGACTCACCCTGACAATACTGATTAACTTATGTAAGGATGAACTAGTGATTTAGGCTATGTTGCTATGTTGTGTCTTCATTGCTGCTATTAGGGTGGGACTTTGCCCACAATCATGGCGTGAGGCTGCAGTAGTGCCCATCTTCAAGAAGGGCAGCATAGATCAGTCAGGAATTATCAACCAATATCCCTGATAGATGCAGTGGGGAAGATTTTCGCCAAAATAATTCAAGGGTACTTGCAGTCTTGGGTTGACTCTTCTGGGATCATAAACCATTTGCAATCTGGCTTTCTACAAGGTATCCGCACCATCGATCAGAGCTTTAGACTCCAGCGGACACTCGAAAAATACACTATACTAAAAAAAAATGCCAAGGTATATGCGATCTTTGTTGATCTCAGAACAGCCTTCGCCTGTGTGACGAGGTGGCTACTATGGCAAGTATTGGCCAAAAAAGAACATACCTGCGGACCTGTTGGCCATCCTCAAATCACTCTACTCACGAAACAAGGGGTCAATTGCTGGAGTTTAAGGGAAAATTGACTGAGCCCATTGAGGTAAAGAGGGGAGTACGGCAGGGGTGCATGCTGGTCCCCCTCCTCTACGTGTGTTAAATCACTGCTGATGCAGCCGATAGGTGCCCTAGTGCTAGCCTTCACTTGGAATGCAATCTATGCCCCATTGAAGACTTAGCTAGCCTGAAACCATTACTTTATTGGGTATAAATATGGACGACTATGAGTATAGAGAAGCATGACACCACCTTATGACACTAGATGGATCGAGTTTGCCACCCTGCTTTAAACATGTGCGACTTGGATTGACGAAAAAGAATCTGGGTAATCTCTGGAGGACACAACATGAACTGACTGAGTGTACTAAAGATCTGTTGAAAGAGCTTGCAGAGACGCAACAAGGTGCTCCATGGAAGAAGCACACCAAATATTAAGCACAGGTCGGCCCTATTTAAGAACTAAACAGGATTTTGGGTATGAAATATACCTGGACATCATTAGGCCATGTATAGCTCGAGCACTTTGTATCCGACTCCACACTAATACTCTGAAAGTGGCGTGCTTCACGAAGAACTGACATGGTACCAATGGAGCAGTGTGCCGGCATGTGGATCGCCAGAAGAGACTATTAGCCATTTTCTGCAGCTCTGCGCAGGATATAGGATCTACCCACCTACTCCCGATGTTTAAAATGGTGAATATTCAGCATGTAGATGTGGCAATGGCATATTGCAAAGATTCTAATGACCTAAATCTGTGTTTTTTTGTCTCCACATTTTTGCATAGGGCCTGGATAAGGAGGTCAAAGTTTGAAAGTATTCTGTTTTAATGATGGGTCATTTTATGCATACGACATGATGACATGTCTATGAAATGCGCTTTTCTGGACATGTTGGAATTAATTCATGTCTTATTGATTGAGTGATTTATTTGAAAAATCTGTTTTATCCATCTCTGTTGATATGTATGTCATAAACTGTGTTTTTATGATTCTTTTACCGAATAAAGCTGAAGCAAACAATGACATTTGAAACCTACATGATTATAACATTACATTAGGACTGAACAACTTGCCTGTGAGGAACCACAGCACTTTAACAGAATGATGGGTGGAAGCAGCAATTTGTATGCAAGCCGCAATTGATCTGAAAAACGTTTAACAGATTAATACATTGAAATGCATGTATCATAAATAGTCTCCAATTGATGGTATAAACACATTTTGCTTACTAACTAAATTTATAGATACATAACAAAATAAGAAATATATCTCTACATTCTCATTTAAACTCTTCACAGACATTGATTTCAGATATATAGGATGGGTATTTCCATTATTATTTTTTTTTTTAACATGTTCTCAAATTTTAAACACATACTTTATATAAATTAACAGTCTGTACTTCTCCGATCCACACTTTGATTTTGTTCCTCATAAATGATGCAAAGCAATCCTGAACAAATATATGTCATTTACAGCACTAACTTTACAAAATAATATCCTGTCCACATCGAATAATAAGGTCATGTATCATCTGTTGCTCAGTGTTCCCCCCCCCAAAAAAAAACACCTCAAACATGAGTCTAAGGGATTGCGTAATGGATGGGAGGAACCGATTGCGTTTACCTCCCTCTGATGACTAATAGTCCCTGCAGATTTGCTAAAGTTCATCACACTTACACTTAGATTCTTCAGTATGAGTAGCAACAGTGATGATTCCATACTAGAATTTAGTTGCTTGCACATTGAGTTGCTTTTTTTACAAAAAATGTCTGCCTCAAATGCAGATTTGATGCACCAGCACATAAGTATCAACATTTTCTTGTGTTTTCATCTGGGTCAATGCTTCTATGTGTCTCTCTCACACTCTCTCGTTCCAAAGTTCTAGATCAAGATACATAAAAAACAGGGTTTACACTCTGAAAGGTTTAATTTAGAAAGTTAACCGGGTTTTTTCTTGTCACTCACTGTCTCTAGAGTTCTTTCTCTGACAGTACTCTGGAATGTCTCAGGTTGGTGGATTACTTGCAATCACTGTGCAGGTTATATAGATGTTACTGAATCTCTGACACTAGTTGCAGATACAGGTGAGGTGTCTCCTTCACTTCATAGCTGTGTCTGGTTGTCCCAGTTTCCAGAGAAGAGCTTAACGGGGCTGCATTGACCTTCCTATCACAAGGGACTGATTTCTACCATCTGCACCCCATCTATGCTCCTGATCCGCCTTGAAGTCGTGCCACATGCTCTGTGAACAACCTGCCCAGGATTTTAACCCATTTTAATCGGAGCCGCACCATACCCCCTGCTTTGAGACAAGTGTGCCCTCTTTTTCCTACCTGCTTGTGCACTCATTCCTACCACCTCCTGGCATCTTTGACTTTGTTCTGTTCCTCCATCTTTGTGATACTTCTTTTCAACATCAACTATGCTCACACGTTATCAACTGGTGTCATTGCAACATGCTCCCCAGTTATATCAAGCTCTTTGAGGCCTGCGGGCGTGATGGCACTATGTGATTTTTTTTATAGAATAAAATAGAATATCAATCAACAAAATGCCACCCGGTTGTGAAGAAGATGGTGTTGGTGGCCTACAATAAAGCAAAACCTCAGGGTACATACCCAAACCTGCACATAACCAAATGATGCAATATGGAAGAAATAGGGGTTACTGAAACCGTTGCTTTAGAACTTAAGAACCGTATCTCCAAAACAATTGATACAGCACAGTATATTGTATGCAGAAATTACAAAAGGCACAAAGGCATATGATTAATATTCCAATATTCATTTCACACTGTATGCACAAAGCACCGCTGGAGATATTCCTCATTACGAGTTTGCAGGTCCGCATACAACGGCACCAGTAAGCTTACCGGACCGTTGTATCGGGACCAGAAAACGCTGAGTTGTGCTCGCGGGTGACTTTCATATCGCCAGATCTGTCCTGGAGGAATGAAAGGCACCCGCGAGCACAGCATGTCGGATGCACAGGCACCGTTGATAACAGTGCCTGTGCATCCGGCTTCCCCATTCAAATGGGAATGGGGAATAATTTTATCTGGCTCCGAGGAAGGGGCAAATACTGGATCCAGCAAGGCCGTAATGACCCGGTAATTGCCCATTTCTGGGTGCCGGAAAAAATGCAACTCCGGCGGCAGCCGTGCCTGTCAGCTGTGCCTGATTTACAGGCGCATCTACCGCCAGGGTTGTAATGAGGCCCATAGTCTCATTGTCTAAAAATCACCATTGCATACCTAGGCCTCATAAACGTTGCTTCATCAAGTGATATTGGACTGGAAGATTTATCAATCCAAGTGGCATCCTGATGGCATGTCTATTCCATTTTTAATTGCCCATTTTGGATCCGTTTGTACTGGACATTTGATGATCCATGTCAACTCCTCCTATTGCCATTCACTTTTAGCATGAGTTTGGTGTGGATGATACTCTTGATTCACAAACTGTTTGTATGTCAGAGAAATATTAGGTCAGTGTGAAGGATGTGGTCATGAGGATTTCTCCAGGAAACTGGTTTCCCTCATCCATTCTCCATTTCTTGTGAAATATTTTTCTCGGGCAGTGTCTGTTCCATCACCAATTTTCAGGAGCTCTGTATCTTACTTCATGGGTGAGCTTTAAACCAAAATTCTTATTTTTTGGGATTCCATTATAGGGAGATTAAACTTGTGTTTATTCCCTATATTCTTTGGTCACTGACGATTTAGTGTCCAGAGCTACCTCTTCTGTTACCCCCCTGCCATTACAAGACATTTTACCTTAAAGTAATAGCCCTTGGTCGAACATAAGTCACCCAGTCCTAGGGATGCTACTCAGACATCACATGTTTTGCCCTAGGGTGATGTAATCACCATTCATATATTTAAGGAAGTAGGTTGGTGGTGGCTGTACTTTAAGCCTCACCAAGGCACTTTGGGCTGACAATGTGGTAAATCCTGCTCTCTGCTGTTGTGTAGAATAGGGCTTACTTTGTTAGGTTAACCATGACGGGGACTTAATAGCCGTTTTGATGGAATGGGCTCTTTGTGCCATGCTACAATGGCAGCCTCCACATTGGTCTTAACTAGTTTTAGCCAGTTTAGGTCAGGTAGCTCTCCTTCCTGCATCCAGTGAAGGGGGCTTTGGCTAAGTGGCAGTCCTACTAACCAACCAGAATGGGGAAACATCTGAGCCTTTGCTTCCAAGACCGTCTAGTAACTGGCGGGCTGTCCTTTGAGTGGCCACTTTTTTCAGTGGTATTTAGGCTCTGCCTGGCCCTGCATCTCTCCCTTTATTTCCTGTTCTGCTGCTTTTGAGGAAGCAGGTCTGTTTACCTGCTTAAGAAGTTTTTCCCACAGAGTCCCAATTTATTTTCTATTTTATGTCCTAAAATGGCCAGATTGGCTGGCTACAGTGGCTTGGGCAAATCGCCTTGGTTGATTCTGGGCCTCATTACACGGTAGGCGGTAAGGGTTTACCGGGGTACCGGTATTTTACCGGTACGGGTAAACCCTTACCGCCTTAGGTGTGAAAAACCAACCCGCAAAGGGACCAGGGAGCTAATTACGGTACCGCAATTTGCGGTGCCGTAATTAGCACCTTCCCCATTCCCATTATGCCCTATGGGGCAGAAGTGGGAATGGGGAAGGGCAATGGGGGAAGGGGGAATTACCGCCCCACCAACCTTGGAATAGGGCAGTAATTCCCCTTTCCACCAAGGCGGTGCCGGTATTTTACCAGCATGGACCAAGGTGCTAATAGCACCTTGGTCCACCGCCGTCCGTGTAATGAGGTCTGTCTCTGGAGGTCCAGTCTTGGCTTCATGAAATCTCCTGATATCTCCCCACATCTGCATGGTCGAGCCTTCCACACTGGAACAGTTGTATGGGTCGGTTACAAGTGCCACCCGCTGTTTACCACCAGGATCTTCCCCTGGGCTATGGGCGGTACACAAACTGCTTAACACTTTGGTGAACAGTGGTGAGGATTCATGGTACCTAGGACACAGTGAAATAAACACAAGTATCCTGCAACATGCAGCTATTTGTGCACTTTAGTTTGCGGATGGCAAAAAGGCTACTTACCTTGTGTAAATTAATTCTGGGAATAAAACTGCACACTGACCTGTATAAGCATAGTATTCTGGAGTGTGTACTCACTTACTGATTCTTAGTTAAATGTAGTTTCTTCCTGGTTTCTAAAACAATTTAAAAAAAAGTGTTGATGTTTATTCTGAAATGTAAAAACTGTTTTGTTCATTTAAATATAACTTGTTTTGTGCTGAGTAACTCGCCTCAATGCACTGTGGGCCATTGGAAACGCACATATTGTGTAGTTTCCTGTTGGGGGGTTATTACTGTTTTTGGTTACCTACCTTCGGTTCTTTGGAGACCTTCTGGCTATGTGTTGTGTTCACCATTCCATGTAAAAGGTACAGGGGAGCATGCAAAGTCAGGTAACGTTTGTGTCGGTTGCCATCTCTTTAGGCATTTCTTGGTCGTGGTCTACATTTGCTGAGTGGCTTTTTCTTTAGGGGTATAAACTGTTAATTAGAATTATTCAGGAATATTGGTCTTGCTGCTGAGACAGTAGAGGTTTATTAAGAAAAATGAGAAGCTCAGAACCCTTGACTTGGAGATATAATGAGAAATGGCTGCTAAAGAGAAAGAGGCAGAACGCTTTGAGCAGGAGAATATCTGATCTTGTGCGCTTGAGTTAAGGAGATTATTGTTTGAGAATCCTCCAGCCCCAAATTCTGTTTCAGGGACTCACCCTCTGTCTACATTACCTAAGAACCTAGTCAGGATGTATGAGGAAGGTATGGATATCCTGGAATGCTTGAATGATTTTGAATGTGCTTGTGGAGTGCACTGTGCGTTTGGAGGCACTAGGATTATAGTCCTTCCTTCTCATTTGCCCCAGATCACATGTGCTGCTATGTTGGTGTTGAATGCAAAAGAGAGAGTAAAATATGTGAGTGGGAAAGCTGTCCTTGTATTGAGATTCAGTAACATCAGCTGTATAAGAGCTGTAGTGTCCTCTTTTTAGGGGCTGTGTGGGTGAGGACAAATTAAGACGAAATATACAGAAAAACCCCAATACAGCTTCCTTCTTTCACGTATGAGTTCATTAACAGGCTCACTCTGACACTAGTACCACTACCTATCGTGCATCAATTCAGGTAGACCACCATGGACTTTTTAGAAAATATACATATTTCATTATTTATAAAACATCAAACAATTAATACATCAATTGTTAAAAACTAATATATCATGATTTGAGGCAAGGTCCAAACCAATAAAGATCGAGCATTTAAGTGGACAATTGCCCAGGAAAAAATCGAAATAGTGTCATCAATACGTTATTTAGGAATTCTCTTTAATAACTCTATAAGAGAATGCGATTGGTGGTGTGACCTAAGGAATCGTATGGATGGCTTTGGAACTCAGGGAGCTCGCATACATGCTGACTACGGAAAATTCTCATTAACTCCAGTGTTGACGTTTTTCAAACAGAAAGTTGTGCCAGCAATTACTTTTGGGTCAGAAGCTGGGTGAACCTGAATGCGCATTGTTGGGACATTCTTGAGGGAAAGTTCTGGAGATGTGTACTAAGGCTTCCCACATATGTCTCAATTAAAGCCATCAGACATGAACTTGGCCTTGATTCCTTGTATACAACGGTCTTATGGAAGTCAATTACATCGGCAAGGAAAATGCATATGAAGGATCCAGCACCGGCTTACAGAATTCTGTCAGCCACCACGCAACGACAATATGGAGGTTTATTAAAATGTTGGGTCGCGAAAAATTAAAACCATTGTTGACTCTGCAAACATCAAGTGGGATTTGGTGATGGCGACACCACAACTAGCTAAAAAAAAACTACGTCAATGGAGTTGGATACAGAATGAAGCTGACCGTGGGAAGATGAAGACCTCACTAGCATTAGGAACCGCGGAAAAAAACTTGGATAAGTTACCTAAATATCTAAAGCAATTTCCATCCAGATACCACCGGAATAAATTCCTAAGACTACGTCTAAATGTCTATCATACCAAGGAAGTGCTTTGGACAAGACATGACGTAAACACAATAGATAACATCTGTAGATTTTGTAAAACATCTGATGAAACGTTGAAACACTTAATTACGGAATGTGAAGCACTAGTAAGTGCACGCTCAATAATGTTAGGAAAATATGCGCCTCTCAATGGAAACTCGGAAGAATGGTGGTTTAGAATGTTAACCAGTAATAATGTTCAGCTAACTTGTGCGGTGATACATTTTCTTGAAAAAATTTTACCGAACAATGAATCGCTGTGAAAAGGTCATGGCGAAAAGAATGGTTCCAGAGAAATCTGGGGGCTATCCAGAGGTCTATTAGAGAGGATATTGTTGTAGTGCTCCATCTGATTGGCTTGGTTGTGTTGTGTAATAAAAAAAGTTGATAATAAAACAACTACAATATTACAATAAAAATAAAAAAATAAAAAAAAAATAACTGCAATAATAGAATGCGCAATATCCATAAGAGAAGGCTTTTGAGAAGTGCGTACCTAATTGCACAAGTTAAATACATCATGCACAACCTTCAGAATAAGCATACTTTCCCGTAAGCACACCTCTATGAAATGTACTTAATCAATCAGATTAGTTTCCAGACATTCCAGCCTATCCCTATCCCTTCCAAAAGGTACTGCCACCCAGTTTCAATACATGTTTCTGTCCTGACCTCCTGGCCCACGCACGTAATTTACAAGTTGAGTGGACTACTAAAACATCACTCTCTTTGACATCTGTGCAGAACCTGCCGACACAGGTTCGAATCCCTTGCTCGCTGCGCCACAGGGAACCAGGTTGCACCTCACTAAGGAGGTCCAACAAGGCCGAAACATGTCTGGGGTTGCTTGGTTTTCTGTGCAGAGGGGACCTGGCCTAGCAGTTCGGGCTGGGCTGCTTCCTTCGGTGGCGGCAGCTGCTGACTGATTTGCACATGGCTGGTCCCCTTTTGCAATGGCGCAGAGGGGCTAAAAAACGGTGGTGTGGAAGGCTGCCCAGAGCAATTGCCAGTGGTTTAGATTCATTGGAAACCTTCCACCCATCACTTTTGTGGTCAGTTTGTTTCTCCTTGTGAGAGAGGGTATGCCCAGACGTGGGTCCCTTGCTCGCTGCGCCACAGGGAACCAGGCTGCACCTCACTGAGGAGGTCCAACAAGGCCGAAACATGTCTGGGGTTGCTTGGTTTTCTGTGCAGAGGGGACCTGGCCTAGCAGTTCGGTCTGGGCTGCTACCTTCGGTGGCGGCAGCTGTTGACTGATTTGCACATGGCTGGTCCTCTTTTGCAATGGCGCAGACGGGCTAAAAAATGGTGGTGTGGAAGGTTGCCCAGAGCAATTGCCAGTGGTTTAGATTAATTTGAAACCTTCCACCCATCACTTTTGTGGTCAGTTCAAATCCCGGTGGGGCCAAACTCAGCCTTTCATCCTTCCGAGGTCGATAGATGATCACTATACACTGTGGATAAGCAGCTCTCAGATGCCTAAGGGTTTGTAGCGCTATATAAAATGCAAAAAATAAAATAAAAAAATAAGCAGAATGTAGACTTAGCCACTGCCTTATATGTACTAATCATATTCCTTGGCTCAGTCAAATATTCACTTATGCCCAAGGTAAGCAATGTTTCCTTAATATTGGCAAGCCATGGAAGTGAAGTGCCCCCTTCTTGAGTCATGACGTCCAGCACTGCTTTTTTGACCTTAGCAGATTATTCGACCACAGGCGGATCCAGTAATGTACCGGCCGTATGTGGCAAATTACTTCAGTGCCTTTCATCCTTATTTGTTAGAACACAGGTACATTGGGTGCAGTGTAAGATAACCCAAGAAGGAACTTATTTTCAATATTGGATAGGGGGACGAAGCCTGTGTGCCCCAAAACTCTGCCCCATAATTTGCAGCCTGCCTGGTTTAGGCTTTGTAGGCCTCAAAGGAAATGTGGACTGTGCCATTGCAGTGTTCGTAGGTAAACCTCAAGAGAACACATCTATAGCTAGCTGGTGTACCCCTAGCTTTGGGAAAGTTTATGTTCCAGTTACAGGACGACATTACCCTCAAGCCAAGATAATCATAATGGTCAACCTGCTCAATGGGACCCTCATCTAATTACAAGCCTCAACACTCTGGGTTTCCTTTTTTTTGCAGCACTAAAAACCACAGATTGCATCTTCGAGACCTTAAGAGACAAGCTATTTATATTGCTAAAATCTATAAACTTCTTCAGTTGCTTAGCCATGCCAGCAGGTGTCAAAGTTAATGAAAGCATGTCATCAGCGAACATTAAAACATAAATCTTGTCTACTGCCAGCATAGGAGCATCTGAATGGAAACATAGCAATTCTGTGATAACCCCATTAATAAAAATGCAGAATAGCTTGGTAGTCAGTACGCATTCCAGGCATACTCCCATCTTGATCTTAATAGATTGGAGAGTGCTTCCATCAAAGCCCCAACGTACGGTTCCATGTGTTAATATCTTCATAAAAATATTGCGATACAAAAATATTGCCATATTTTTGCGGCGATATTGAGCCATGGACCCTGTAGGGGACACCCCCGCAACCCCTGCATTATTTTTAAACGTGCGTGGGACACCCCTGCAATCCCCGCTCCCACAAATTATCCCCCCCAAAAATATTGCCTATGAAGAGACAAACAACCATATGTACGGCAATATTTTTGGATGGGGATAATATTTAGGGATACCCATCGTACGACCACTGTACTGTCACAATACAAGTTCTGTAAGCCTACTAACAGATGCAGAGGTTTATTTAATCCGCTGAAGACATTCTACAATTGACTCTCCGGTACCATGTCGAATGCTGTCTGAAAATAGCATAAATGTTCATCTTTCTTTGGACAGCATACTTATCACAGATCAACCGAAGGCTTTGGTCAACAGTGCTTAGGCCACCATAAAAGCTTGGCAATGATGAATAATATTGTTATCATAATCCAAAATTCCAAATAATAATCCAAGATATTGGACAATAATTACCTGGTGATTCTCTAGAGCCCTTCTTATGGATTGAAACTATCTCAGATTTAGTGCACGAAATAGGTACAAACAATGGTTTCAGGAGTACACTAAATAGATTGGTGAACTAGGGAAACCATATACCTGTTCCGCAGCATAAAAGTGTCAATTCAGACCCAAAGCTGTATACCTTCCCCAATCTTTTGCTGTGAAGGACTCTACCAACCTCTTCACACAAAAGAAAATAAGTGGATTGATAGCACTCTGGATCACTCTGTACACAGAGAACTTCCCCCACATTTCCCTGGTTCAGTATTCTGTTCTCCTTGTACAACTCAGTAAAGTGTTCGACCCAGGCTGATTCAGTGATACAGTCCTGTAAGGTATTACTATCAAATTGATGACCCGCTTCCATTATTTCCTAAAAGCCTCTATAGTCACCTCTGTCAAAAGCTGCTAGAAGTGATCCCCAGGTCACCTGAGCCCATATCTTTTTCTTATGTTTCTGGAGATTACTATACTGATTTCTGGCACCCGAATAGACAAAGTGCCCATTGTTGTAATCTAGCTTTGCCCACCAGCAAGCTTTTAGACTGTCTGCAATCTGTTTCATCTGTTTTTTTATACCATGCCTAACACCGTACTTGAGTGTGGGACCTAAGCGTGGATCCGGGATTCAAAGCTCTATTGCTCGGCGTGGACTTGCTTCCAAGAGCAGCGCATTGCCCCTGTGCTATCCTCCGTTCATGCCATTTGGAATACAATAGGCTTAGCTTTTCAGTCAATTCCTTGTGCAGATTTAATGTGGCTTTGTGATTGGCGATGTACAACGTGGCAAATCCTTCTACACGTGGAAATATTTAACTATATACTTTAGGCAATATTTGAGCCAGGTATAAGTGTGCCCACCTGATGTTACATCAAGCACGCCCGGTAATGACAAGTGGCACATTAACCGTAGGGTTATCAATTCCAGACAATCCTAAAAATGATTCCTTAATATCTAAAACTAAGGGGTTGTGATCACTCTGTGTTGTTTACAGAAACGAATTATGTATGATCAAGCTTCCACATCAACTAAATTATAATCTATTTTACTTTGTGCTAGCTTGTTCGCAAAGGTTGACTTCACCAGCAGAGCCCCAGGAAATCGACAATTACAAACCCTAAGATTGGCCAAAAAAAGAATTGCCACCTCCCCAGCATGCCTGCACTGTCTTGTTGGTTTTAGTTAAAGGTAGATATGCCCATTTGACTCTCTTCCTCATCCAAAATTTCAAACATACTATCTAAGGGCTCAAATTATAAATTGAGATCCCCCATAATAATTATCCTCCAGGAATTAGCTGGATTGGGTCTCCAAGCAGTAATTCTCTCTGTCAACATGTGAAGAAGATCAACATCTGCCCCCAGGGACTACCTGTTGTACAAGTTTATGAGAAGGGTCTTGTAACCATTTGGCAGTTTCAAGTGTGATTCTAACAAATCAGCAGACCCACAGTCCTGCACATCTATCGATTCAAAGAGACATCCAAACAGCAGGAATTGAAAAGGTAGCTTATCCTTGTATATATGGGGGATCAACGTCCCACGTTTCTTGAAAACTGACCACCCCATATGGACGAATGAAATTAAGCCATTGAATGTCCATTAGGTTTTCATTTAGTCCAGCTATATTCTAATATAAAACCTGCACCTCAGACTTCTGCTGGACATGGACTCCGGGTAGGGGCTGGTGTCCAATATTCCATGCTCCCACGGGCTCCAGATCCATATCAAATATCAATGCTCGCGCCTGGTCGGGTTGTGAGACCCATCAATCATGTGTGTGCCCTGCAGTCTCTTGGTTTATGATCAACAACCTTTGGGAAAGAGTAGGAAAACCCTTCTAAGAACACTGTACTCGGTTATTTCCTGAAACATGAAGCTCAACTCTGGCTGCTTCTTGTGTGCTCAGTCGACAGAACAAGTTTAGTTGTTTTCCATCATCATGGCCATCTGGTCAGCAAGGTACCATGAGACTAACTGAGTCACTAGCTGCCCCACCAATAGTGGAGTTTACCCTTTCACCATCTTTATCTTAGGCCATGGTGGCGTGGTCATTTTGATTGAAATTTCTATGACCTCTCGGGGGTTGAGAATGCTGCCCCAAAAGAAAAATATCATGGACCATCTTACAGCCATTCAACTGGACTTTAATCAGGTCTCTACCATATGAGCCCACTAACCACAGGGAATGTGCTATATGGCTCTGTATAATCAAATAGTAGCCCCTTTTTTGTTGCAAGCAGTGGATAGCTTTGTTGGTCAAGCTATCTACAGTTTCATGTTTTGTATTCTCTAGTTTAGGGCCATTCACTAAGTTGCACTAATAATTCTGTGGCAAATAGGAATCTGGGCAATGGACATAGCTCAGTCGGGTATTAGTACAGGGTTCTCTAATTGACCTCTCGAAGATGGGGTCTTCAGGGAGTTTGACTCAATGCAAGAAACAAAAGGGGTGTCGAGCAGGCAGTTTCTCTGGTACCAAAGAATCTGGAAAGTGACCAAAGAAAAATGGGAGGGTTCACCAGAGGAACCGCAGGCGGACCCACTGCTGACCCTGATGTATAACCTGATCGAGGGCTGGCGCCCATTGTCCAGTATATACAGCATGCTAATAGATGTACCTAACCCTAAAGGCATAGCGCTGAAAGGGCAATGGGAGATATACCTGGGCACAGACATAACAGAGAAAGAATGGGAGAGCATACTGGGCTTCCCCAAAGCAGTTTCAAGAAACCATTGCTTCAAACGAATACAGCTAAACATACTGTACCGCACATATATGACTCCACACAGGATAGCCACGTTCAACAAGGAAGCTAGCCCACAATGCCTATGGTGCGAGGATGGGGATGCTGGTCTAACGCATATGTTTTGGGGGTGTAGGCGTGTGAGAGGTTTTTGGGAAAGAATAGAACAAGTCTGCAGGGAGGCTGGTATAACAAGGTATGAATGGTCACCCTAGGAATGCCTGCTTGGTGCCTATCCCAGAATCAGCAAATACAAACACGTGGTGAAGTTTATGGATATGGCTTGCATACTGGCCAAGAGAACCATTGCCATGTCTTGGAAAACTGCTGGGGGTCCACAATATGTAAAATTGCGCAAGTAATTTGAAAAGTGGGCAGATGCAGAGACCAAGGTGTGGATGGAGGGAGCTAATAGATCAGAGACAGACAACAATGATAAGTGTGTGGCATGGAAGGCGCTGGTCTGGGACATGTTCCACCCATCTGACGACAAACCCCCCTGAACACTCCAACCGAGGTGGGAGGTACGCACTCATTAGCCAGGCACACAGCCCAAAGAACTTAACTAGCCATGCCTAACCTTAAGACGCAACCGGAAAATGACATTGGGCCTCATTACGACCCAAGCGGTAAGTAATGGACATTACCGGCATGGCGCAACTAACGTGTCCGTGCTGGCCAGAAACTGTTAAAAGCGGTATATTACGATCTCTCGGGCACGAGCACTGCGCCATGCCGGTAATGTAATCTGCGCCATGCCGGTAACGTCCCAAAAACGGCACCTACCGGCATCATATGCCGTGCAAGGTGCACTACCGCCACCCTACCCTCCGATATTAGCGATCACCGCAAATAGCAGTGACCGCTATTAGCGGTGACCGTAAAGAAGCGGATCCGGAAGTTGCGCCATCACACCGGAAAGGGAAAGAGCACGGTGGCCATCTTTAAAAACACAATCCATTGCCATCCTCCACAACCAGTGCACATCTGACCCCGAGACCTGCCGCAGACCTTCACCCACATCCACCCATCGTCAGAATGCCGAAAGTTGTTAAAAAAAAGTTGCGATCGGCTGCGGCAAGAGCGCTTCACTAGGGAAGAGCTCACCATGTTGGCAGAAACCCTACAGGAAAACGCGGACGTTGTATTCTCCACAGAAATTACCAGAACGGCAAAAGCACGGAAGAAGGCCATATGGGACCTAGTCGCACAGCGGGTCAGTGCAGTTGGAACAACACCCCGCACCACAAGACAGTGCCGGAAAAGGTAGGACGACCTCTGGCTCTGCGTAAGGAGTATACTGTCTGCCAACAGAAACCTGGGCATGGCAACTGGTGGAGGAGCAGACTCACCGATAAAATTGCAGCCGTGGGAGGAGGTATGTGCCACAACCATTGACATTGAGAGCATCGAGGGGGTTGGAGAAATGGAGAGAGGAGCCCCGACATCAGGTGACGCAGGTGGGTGCCTCAAATCAAGCCATGCAAAACTCTGAAGTCCAGTTTCATGGGAAGCACAATGTTGCCTAATAGGGTTAACGTGACACATCAGCAGAAGACTGCCTACAGGCATTATTGACCTACACCCTATACACATGCAGTATGCACACTCTCACTGTAGGCACCCACATTCCTGCATGCTTCTCCCACCCAAAAGGGAGACAACCTGTATGTCACTGTCTCCAATGTGCACCATCTAGTTATCAAAATGATGGCAGTCATCACAATGCCTGCTCAATGTCCGCAGACCCATCAATAACACTTTCCCTCCTTTGCTCCACCACAGGCTCCCATTCGGACCTTGGCGAGGAAGACACTGGCACCACACCTGCCAAGAAGGCCAGGCCCGAAGTAACACCACACCAACCCTCCACCTCTGCTGGACAAAACAAACCCCTGCAGCAGCCAAAATCGATGGCCACAACACAGGCCAGGGCACCGATAAGCACCAAGGCAAGCAGCACAGTACCACCAGCAACAGACATCCAACAACTGGTGGCCACTGAAGGGACTGTGTCTGCAGGAAGCAGCACGATTGTGGAGACTGCTGCCATTGCAGCTTGCTCGGATAGTGATGTGGGGAATGATGATGATGTCGTAGAATGTACCCCCACTGCCCACCCTCATTCCCCCTACCTGTCCCCATGTAGCCTGCATGATGATGGCACACAGGGGCAATCCCCTGATGACTCCTGGCCAGCCACTCCATGCCCAGTGGAAGGTGTGGAGGAGGGGAGCAGCCCATTGAACACGTCACTGGCATTATCCAATGTCCAAAAAAAACAAGAGTCGCTGGACCAAATCTTAACACGCCAAAACACCAACTGTCCTCACTCCTGACTCAGCATGTGGCCGAATGTGGAGCTGCAAGGGCGGAAATGCTAAAATGTGCCTATACTGTGAAGGCAGTCATACAATCCTCCACCAAGGATATCTGTGCCGAACTTGCCACGTGCTCTCGGAGCTTGTACAGACAATGAGGGACATGCGTCCTAGTGAGCAGCCAAGTACCTCCTCCGCTGCCAGTTCTGCCCCAAGCAGCCCCGTCCGCAGGTCGGGCAGGAACCTGCAGAGTACAGGCAGGGGTGCCCCGGGGGCCAGCAGAGGGGGCTGCCAATAGAGGCCACCCAGTGGAACAATTCCACATTAGGCACTTCACCACAGGCATCCACACACTTTTGCGGGGAGTTGAGGGGGGAGGGGGGAGTGGGTGTGTTGGGGAGTTGAGGGGGGAGGGGGGAGTGGGTGTGTTGGGGAGTTGAGGGGGAATGGGGGAGTGGGTGTGTTGGGGAGTTGAGGGGGGAGGGGGGAGTGGGTGTGTTGGGGAGTTGAGGGGGGAGAGGGGAGTGGGTGTGTTGGGGAGTTGAGGGGGGAGGGGGGAGTGGGTGTGTTAATTGAATTCACATTTACAATACAATTTTTGCTTGAGCACAAATCATATGTGTGGACATTGCTCATTGCGTATGTGTGCTTTATTGGTGAACAGTCCACAGTGTGCATATCCCAGACACACACAGTGCCCCAATTGCCATCTCCATGTGACACCCCCAATCCGTGTGTGCTAGAAACATTGGTTGATCAAAGTCTGACGCATGTCACGTCCCTCCTGTGCATCGCTGCCTCCCTGAGGTGCTGCCCCATCCCCAACCTCCTCATCCTCATCGTCAGGTGGTTGCAGTCCAGCGTCAGGGGGCAGGGGCACATTCCGTCTGATGCACATATTGTGTAGCATGACACATGCCATGACGATCTTTGCCACCTTCTCATGGCGGTACAGGAGTGCCCCACCAGACCTGCTGAGGCAGCGAAACCGTGCCTTCAATAGGCCAAATGTCTGCTCAATCACCACACGGGTTCGTGTATGTGCACGATTGAAGTCCTCCTCGTGCTGGTTCTGTGGGTTCCAGACTGGGGTAAGGAGCCACCTCTTCAGGGGATAGCCTGCATCACCTGTATGTGGGCAACAATGTATGTGTCAGTCATGACATCAAATCTGAAATCATGACGTGCCACCATGGCATGCATTCATCTCTTACTTTGTACCACATTTACATGCACAAATGGAGTCACACTATGTGACCGGTATATGTGTATTCCTCTCATAGACTGTTTTGCATGCCATCAACCAGTGTATGCAGGGGGGTCCAGTGCCTTGTGAGTACCCATCCACTGTGTTAGTCCATGGCGTTTGTTTTGTTGACCTGGCAGGTGTCCAGTGATATCAATGCTCTCATCATGGCAACATTGCTGTCAGCCTCATGATGACCCCACTGAGCACTACTAATGTTGCTAGGCAATTTTTCTGGGCCTCAGTGTCTGTGTAGTGGTGTATTGATGTTTTTGTCTGTCATGTGCCTCCTTTGTGCGCAGTTATGGGGGACTGGCCTTTCATTTGATGGTGTTTGGTGCCGTGTATTGGCTGAAGTCATTGCATGTAGGTGCATTTTGTTGAGGTCAATGTGGTCCGATTCGGTACAGTGCACTTGCAGATGGTTGTGTCATGGTTGGGACACACCTTCATTCACATGGTAGGGCTGCTTATATCGGGCATTATGTGTTCAGGAGTCAGTTGACGTTTGGGCTGCTTTAGGGTATGAGCTGGCTCCATTGCCTCTGGTACTCGCAGCCAGGTAAGGTATGCATCACCCCCCCCCCCTTTCAGCCAGGTAAAATATGCATTGATACGTCAATCACCTACCCCCTTCACATTTCCATGGCCATGACATGAGACTCACCGAGTAGCCAGGATCTTGGCCCTGCATGTCGCTCCATGTAGCGTGGTATTGTGGAGTTATGCAGGACCATTGAATCATGGGTTGATCCGGGAAATCGGGCACAACAATGTGTGATGATCCTGTTGGAGTCACATACCATTTGCACGTTGATTGAGTGGAATCGTTTACGTTTGCGGTACGCTACCTCAATGTCATGTGGGACCACCAATTCCACATGGGTGCAAATGATGGCACCAATGCAACCAGGTATGCCGGCTAGTGCATGGAAACCCACTTTGGTGTTAGCAATCTCCTGGGCAGACCCTGGTAAGTAAATGTGGTCGTCTGTGTGCTTGAGGAGGGCATTGATCACATGGATCAGCGTTGGTGAGAATAATGGTTGTGAAATGCCATGCAAGTGCCCCACTGTGTGCTGGTAGGTGCCTGTGGCCAGGAAGTGGAGCACGGACACTACCTTCAGTAGGGGGAGGTGGCGATGGGTGGTTCTATCATGCTGATGATGTCATTGTGTATCATGTCCACAGGTACAGGGTGTGGATCTGCTCAGCGGTGAGGTTGAATGGACTGGCTCGGATGCGTGGGATTGGGGGCTGCCTGCGTGGTGGCACTGGCTGTGCTGGTGGGGCTTGCTGGCCCTGCCTTGCCCTCCTTCTCCTCCTGCGTCTCCTCTGTGCTGCCTGTTGTTGTTGTTGGTGTTGTTGTAGTTGTAGCACTTGCATTGCAATCAGGTCCTCCTACCCCAACATTGTTAGTCGTATTGGAATCATTGTGGAGTGTGACTGGGTGTGGGAAGGGGTGGGGTGTGCTCCTTTTGTACTTGGCCAGTCTGTATTGCCTCCACCTGTGCTGATTGTGTGCACCTGTGGCAGATGGGAACACTGCACATGGCCATTTACGGTTGGCCCGCGATGGCGGTATTAGCACCATGGCGGTAAGGTACTTTACGGCCTTCGCAAGGGCGTTAAGAGCATGTCCGCTTGACTCGTGATAATCCCCACTTTGCGCCTTTAACTAGGGTGCCGCTAATAGCATTTTCTCGGGTCATAATCCGACCTAGCGGTGAGCGATGCCGGTAATCCTTTACCGGTATCGTTTTTCACTTACCGCCAGGGTCGTAATGAGGGCCATTGAGCCCCAGACGCTGAGGCGCTTGTTCCAACCGGCAAGAAACACAACACGCAAAATATGTGTAGGAAGTTGTTTGTTTGTTGTTAATTTTGGTTATTAAACGTATTGATATGAACACATAACACAAATGGAAAGCAGAGTAACGAAATGCATGGTTGTATTCATATAAATGCCAATAAAAACATGTTAAAATAAATGAAAAAAAAATAGGGTCAATATGAACCTCACAGGTCGGTTAGCTTTCCGAGTCTTATTGCTACCAGCACACTTAGTTTGTCCTCCAATTACCATCCCTTCAGCTCAACCTACTTTGTTAATGGCACCCTTACCGAGAGGGACTCCTTTAGGGATTGCACACTAGTCACCAGGCCTTCCACCACTTTGAGGAGTGCACCCAATTCATACATCAGAATCTTGTTGTCCTTTTGTAGTTGGGCCACGAGAAGAGAAGCAAGTCTACAACCACGACCCCTCACTCTGCATGCCTCATTCGAACCAATCACTGACTACAACCTCTGAGAGGTAGAGCCATAGTAAGATAAACCCTTAATGGTGCCCCTGCTGGAAACGAGATCATCCCCTTTCCCTTCTATCGTGCTCCCAGGAAAATGATAAGTAAATTCCACTGGTATGTTGAATGATTTCCCACCTTGCTGCTCACGAAGGGTAGGGACTTCGTATCTTGGAATAATCTTCCCAACTTCCACTAAGGTCAGGGGTGGGATCTTAGAAGTCCCAATACTATCCTGTGCTCATTTCTGCATATCCTCTAAAGAGAGTTTATGTGGGGCAGGTTTCCCTCGATTAGGCAACTTTGTGACACAATCATTCTTAAATGCAATAGCAAATAAATCATCGTTATTAATCACAATACAATTTGAACCCGCTTTCCCTCCTTTTTCCCTTCACCCAACTTCTCAGTAGTCTTGGCTAAAGACCCCTGGCATTCTTTATCTTGCAAAAACCCTGATAGTTCGTTGACCATGACATTGGCCTTGTCTATTCGATCTGTGAACATCGTGGCTATGTTGCCAGCAAAGCAGTTAATTGGAGAACTTCCTGCTTTACTTTTAGACATTATCCTACCACCCACTACTCAATATGATACAATGGCAACACATAACCAGGGGGTGGGCACACAAGTATTGCGTGCAATGTGCTAATGCATTTAAAATGTCCAAGTGCAAGGTGTTAAAGGGTAAACACTGTTTTGATTACACCTACTTGATAAAGTAATTTCTGTAAAAAGAAAACAAAAAGAAGAAAAAAAGAATCATAGGCCAAATGCATGAATCCAAAATACAAGGTATGCAAAAATATGAAAGCACAATTGCAGCTAGAAATGGTGTGAGATTAAAAAGTATAAGATAATGATTGACACGAAAATAGGTCACAATATAGAAAAAAAGGGAATGAAGAATACACAGGACTAGCCTGGCTAAGGTGCAATGCAATGTGAGAATAAAATAGACAAGTCAACAGGCCACAAACTCCCAGATGAAGTGATCGTAGTTGAATCATGGCCGACAGCTCAGGGGTCACCAAAGTCTGTCTCCCCCCCTCAACCTCTGGCAGCAAGCACTCAAAAAATCTGAAAGTCACCAGGTAAGGACACCGTCAAGGTTAGATCCAGCGGCAGTCGAAAGGACTCCTTAGAGTTCTGAGCATAATGGAATGAAAAGTATCCAGGTAGTATCCGGGCTTTACCACTTGGCAAGCTGTGAGACCAAGCCCACCGCATCAACAATAAACTAACAACAAATAAACAGCACCAACTGCACACAGGGTCTCGCCACAGTCCAATACTTACACCAAAGCACAGCATAGCGCAGGGTGTATACTGAGCTGGAGCCGCCAACTGCACACCACGTCTCTCACTCTCCTACTCCCTCTTCTCCCGACTAATCCAACCCCGCCCCTTCGTGTTTACAGTTCCGGCAGAGTGCCTGGGGACCAACTCCGTTGGTGACGGTGCGTGTGGCGCTGCCCGATGACGGGCGTACGCGGCAGCGTGACGTGTCACGCCGCCGCGGTGTGTATAAATAAAGGGGGCGTTCCCGGCCGCGGCAGAGCGACCGGGAAGCCCAAACAGGAAGGACTGGTGCCCGTGTGCGTCCTTTATGTTGAGGGGCTTACGGGATCGCGTGGGGGCTCCGACCCGCCCCCAACAGTGGCGACGAGTGGTGAGGGAGACCCGGGCCCGGCGGTGAAATCCTTTGGATACATTTTTTCAAACGGAAGCGGAACGAAGCTTCGCTTCGCTTCATGCCGGGTCGCGGCACGCACACGCGGCCTGCGGCCATTTTGTCTTGTAGGCCGTGAAACTTCACAAGGCTCCGGTTTGGAGCGTGAAGGCAACACGGGCCTAATATTTGGAAATATTGATAGCAGGAAGTCTAACCTGCACGCCCATGCCTGTTTTGTGCATTTTAACCCAGTTTTGGGACTCCTACGTCGTGTGAAAGCTAGGAGAAGGACTAACATGACAGGGCCTGTCTAGGCCAATCCATCGCCTCAGCTCAATTTTTGGAACTCCCAGGTCTATTTGGACTACGGCAAGGTGGATTCACAGTGTTCTCTTTGTCCCCTTCATCATCAGAGCGCTGTGGCTTCTTCTTTGTCTCCTTCATCATCAAGTTTGGCTGCTATGGGTGTCGTATTCTTTTGTGCCTCCATTGGTGCTGTCATGATCTCTGCTTCCAAAAGATCAGGACTTGCCCGACTCCCTTGGAAGCAGACCCATAACCCCGGTTCCGAGTGCCAGCCAGTCCCAATTGGGACCTTTTGGACCCTGTCCTGGCGCCAGTGGCACCAGGCTCATAAAGATGCCCAGTCCCAGTGCTGGAAGCGCCGGGCTCATAATGCTTGGGTGGACTTACCTGCAGCAGACCATGCTGCTTACTTACCTGCCAGTTGAACCCCTGATCCTCTTCTGTTTGGGACTACTTTTCCTGTTGGGTGGGGCAGGAGCCACTCCCTAGGTTCAGAACACTGGAACTCTTCTGGAAAGCAGGAACTCTTTTCTTACCTAGGCGTGGCTGTGGAAGGAGACACCTAAGCACTACAGGAGGCTATTTAAACCACACCCGATGGATGAATCTTGCTTTGCGTTATTCTGCATTCTCTGCAGCAGAACGCTCATCGTGTCTTCTGCTTCTGATCCTGGGCCTAAGGGAACAAAGGCTTACCATCCTGGAATCCAGTCTTCAGCAGCACCTGTAAAGACAAAGAAAGAACAGGTTAGCACTACGGTCTTCAGTGGCAGCGCATCTCTTACCTGGTCCATCGGCTGTCACCAACGCCTCGCGCTGCATTCCGGCATCTGAAAGACAAAGGCTTACCTACTCTTCGCATGCTCCGGAGGTCTTCGCACTGCATTCCGGCATCTGAAAGACAAAAGCTTGCCAGCTCTTCGCACGCTCCGGAGGCCTTCGGCGCTGCATCCCGCATCTGAAAGACAAAAGAAGGTGCGTTTAAAGACATTGGGCAACTTTATTACTCACGTGCCATTACTCCTTCCCACGCCGAATCCAGTGGGTATTCCAGCACCCTTCAGCTTCTCTAAAGCTCCGAACTTGTACCTGCAAGATAAAAGGGACAGTTAGTGCGCATCGTGAAGCAGGCTACAAGCGCTTACTTACGTGCTTCCAGGCGCTTCTATTCCTCACGCGGGTTCGATCCTCAACTCTCATCAGCCCGCCATCCGCCATCGCCGGAACCCTGCAAAACAAGAGATATCATTACAAAAGACTTTTAAGATATTTGAAGTGCCCAGAACTTACCGTTCGTGCAGTTAACGACGGACAGCAGTCCTCTGAGGTCAGGAGGCCTGCACCCTTATCCATTGAAGAAACTGGTTACGGCACCCTGCCCCGAGGCAGATGGAGAGCCCGGCGTTCAATTACCTAAGGTGAGGGTGTTAACCTTTGGGGTTCTACAGGAGAAGAGAAAGGGAAGAGGAGAGAGGCACCCAATAACCCCAGTTCATTAATCCCATATTTTCTATCTGCAGACATCTTACTCTTCGAGTCAGACATACAGTGCACAGAGGTCCAGCCCAAAGAGCCAACCGTGTGTTACACATCACCTTTGAAGATACGGCATTCACCCTGTCAAGACCGGCGCCTCTGCGGGAATCAGGTGAGCGTTACAGAACGCAAAGCCTATCGCAAAACTCCCACCCAGGCGCTATGGAAACCTCGGATACCGACCAGCTAGCCCAGTTACTTGGGGAACTAAGAGCAGAAGTGCATGCAGCCCGTCAGGAAACGAATGCTCTAAGAAGGGAACTGATTATTTCCAAGGAGCGAACAGACGATCTCGCTAGACAATTGCTACAGTCACAAGCCGGACAAACTCTGTTACCCGCATCAGGGGCAAATCTTCCTTCAACATCCTCTACGAACCCAGTGAAGATCAACCTACCTCGGTATGTACCTCTGGCTCCGCCCGAACGATTTTCTGGTGACCCAAAGAGGTTTGCAGTATTTATTAATCAGTGCCGGTTGCACTTCTTATGCCGGCCAGCAGCCTTTCCAACTGATCAAGCTAAGGTAGCTTTCGTGCTTTCGTACCTTAGTGGCAATGCGGCAGACTGGTCGATCCCTCTAGTTAATCAAGATGATCCGGTTCTCCATGATTTTCAAGCTTTTCAGCTCAGTTTGGAAAAACTGTTTGCAAGACATTCACAGGGGCAGGCCTTGGACAATGAGCTCCTTTCATTGCGACAGGGTAATCAAGACCTTTTGGCTTATATTGCGTCTTTCAACAGACTGATAGTGGAAACTCGATGGCCTGAGGACAAAAGGATTACGCTGTTTTATAGAGGTCTACGTGGAGAGCTCAAAGATGTGTTAGCCCAAGTAGTGAATCCCCCGCAAGACTGTTCGGACTATATTGACTTAGTCGTTCAGATTGACCACAGACTGCAGAACAGGAAGGCCGATCGTTCCAAGTTTGATGCTCGAGTATTTTCCAAACCACCAACTCCTACCAAAGGAGTAGACTCCGGGGAACCCATGCAAATAGGGGGCCTGAAAGGACCACTAACACAAAAGGAGCGGGAAAGGAGAAAACAGCTGCATTTATGCCTCTATTGCGGAAACTCGGGGCACTTTCTTCGAGACTGTCCGGTGAAACCAGCCAAGAAGGCAGTAGGAGCTGCAGTTACCAGGGTCACAAACTCTGAGCAGGGAAACGACCTCGCCCGACAAGAATAGAGGTCCTCTTGCCGAGCGTTAAAACCAGTTCCGTGACCTCGCATTTCGTGATACCTATGGTCCTCATTAGCCCTGAACATCCGGATCGATTACATGCGATTGAAGTTTACGTCGACAGCGGTGCCATCGGCAATTATGTGGATCATGAAATGGTTTTGAGGATGAATCTGACTCTTTGTCCAAAGCTGTAAAGGACGTCATTACTACGGTGGATGGTACGGAGATAGCCTCCGGACCAGTAACGCATACCACCCAAGAAGTGACGCTAGTAAGTCAAGATGGACACCATGAGAAGATCGTGTTCGATGTGATCAAGGCCCCCCAGTTCCAGATTATTCTAGGAATTCCTTGGTTAGAGAAGCACAATCCTCAGATCGATTGGCGAGCAAGAACGGTTCAGTTTCCTGAATGTGTCTCTACTTGTCACCCTCGACCTGGTGTTGCACTGGCAGAAATTTCCTCGGAGGCTCCTCAGTTACCTCCTGAATACCTAGAATTCCAAGATGTTTTCCGGAAGGATCAGGCTAACTCTCTACCTCCTCATAGGTCTTATGACTGCCAGATAGACCTGATACCTGGATCTACTCCTCCTTGTCGTAGAATTTATGCCCTCACCGAGCCTGAGAATCTTCACCTCCGACAATACCTGGATCAATACCTAGCGAATGGGTTTATTCGTCCTTCCAAGTCCCCTGCTTCCTCAGCTTTGTTCTTCGTTCCAAAAAAAGAAGGGGACCTTAGAACTTGTATAGATTATCGTGCCCTGAACCAGATCACTGTTAAGAATAGATATCCGTTACCTTTGATCCCTGAACTCCTGGACCAAGTCAGAAAAGCATGCATATATACAAAGCTGGATCTTAGAGGAGCCTACCACTTGGTACGAGTAAAAGAGGGCGATGAATGGAAGACGGCCTTCCGACCCAAAGTATAGGCTATTTGAATATCAGGTCATGCCCTTCGGACTTTGCAATGCCCCGGCCGCCTTTCAATATTTTATGAACGATGTCCTCAGAGAGCTCATAGATGTGTGTGTTGTTGTTTACATTGACGACATCCTCGTTTATTCTTCATCAGAAACTGAACATCGGAAACACGTGAAAATGGTCCTTGAGAGATTGCGTCAACACAAACTTTTCGCTAAGTTGGAAAAATGTGTTTTCAACGTGACTGAAGTTGAATTCTTGGGATTCATATTATCACCTAGCGGAGTGCGTATGGATTCAAAGAAGGTCGATGCAATTCTCAAATGGCCATCGCCATCCTCCGTAAAAGGTGTTCAAAGCATGTTAGACTTCGCTAACCTTTACCGCAGGTTTATCCCCGAATTCTCTCGAATAGTCCAGCCCATCACCGCCTTGTTAAAGAAAAACAAACGTTTTGAATGGTCTACCGAGGCGGAACAAGCTTTCCAGAATTTGAAGACTAGATTTATCTCTGCACCGATCTTAAAACATCCTCGCCCAGAACTCCCCTACATCGTTGAAACTGATGCTTCGAGCCTTGCCATGGGGGCAGTTCTATCACAAAAGGACCCAGGAACCAATCAGTTGCATCCCGTGGCATTTTGGTCCCGCAAATTCTCGCCTCCTGAAATCAATTACATTATTACTGATAAGGAACTTCTAGCTATCAAGTGCGCCTTTAAGGCTTGGCGGCATTATCTTCTGGGGGCCCGACACACCGTTACTGTGATTACAGATCACTGAAACCTGCAATATTTGAAAACCGCAAAAGCTCAATCCTCTAGGCAACTCCGTTGGGCACTATTCTTTGCCGAGTTTGACTTCATAATTACCTATCGACCTGGTACAAAAAACGGTAAAGCTGATGCCCTTTCTCGGATGGGAGTGGAAGAACATTTGATCAATCCTATACCTGTACCTATCATTCCCGAACAAAGAATTCTAGGTGTAATCGCCACACAATCCATAGAGGAAGTTAAGGATAAAGCCAGGCTACTGGTAACTCCAGCAGACATACAGAATTGGCATCTGCAGGGAAAGGACTTTACGGTGAAGGACAACCTATTATATTTCCAAGAACGGTTATACCTGCCCAGCACAGATTTACAGAAAAAGGTAATCTCTTGTTATCACGATTCTTTAATGGAAAGACATCCCGGTATGACCAAGACCTCGGAAAAGATCAAGCGCTACTTCTGGTGGCCGTCTTGGAAAAAAGATATCAGAGACTTTATAATGTCCTGTGGAGTATGCGCCCAAAACAAGAGTCAAAAGGAAAAACCAGCCGGCCTCTTACGCCCTATTGACATCCCGCCTCGCCCTTGGCATACGCTTTCTATGGACTTCATCACCGATCTACCTCCATGCTCCGGATACAATACGATCCTAGTAATCGTGGACCTATTCTCCAAGATGGCGCATTTCATTCCACTCAAAGGCTTACCAACAGCAGCAACTCTGGCCCGAGAATTTCTCGAAAACATCGTCCGACTGCACGGTTTTCCTTCAGTTCTAATTTCGGATCGAGGTAGTCAATTTATTTCTCATTTTTGGCGAAGTTGCTGTCGGTCGGATCAAATTGATGTGAGACTTTCGACCAGCCACCACCCTCAAACCTACGGACAAACCGAGAGGACCAATCAAACTCTGGAACAGTATTTGCGCTGCATGCTACAACAAACTGAAAAAACTTGGAAAGATATCCTTTGGATAGCCGAATATGCCTACAATAACTCTGTCCACTCGGGAACTGGGAAGACCCCGTTTTTTCTTTTATACGGTAGTCACCCTCGAACCTCGGAGTTGGAGCCACTCCAAGATCTCAGAACACCAGCAGTAAACCACCTGCATTCTACAATCACCCAAGCCTTTAAGGAAGCCGTTTCTCACCTTCAAAGGGCTAAAGAACAATACAAGAAAGGAGCAGACCAACATCGGAAGGAAGCCCCCCAATATCAAGTAGGAGATCAAGTCTGGTTATCCACCAAATATCTACCTCTAAAAGGACCACGCACATTCAACCCAAGATACCTTGGTCCCTATTCCATCACTACCATAGTAAATCCAGTAGCGGTCAAGTTGGACTTGCCCCCTCACATGAAGATACATCCGGTCTTCCACGTCTCTCTATTAAAACCCGTGCAACCTCAAACCCGACTAACTACATCTCCAAAACCTATTCTAGTTGATGGAGAACTCGAGTTTGAAGTCAAAAGCATCCTGGATTCCAAGATCTCCAAATCTAAACTATTTTACCTTATTGACTGGAAAGGCTACGGTCCCCAAGAAAGATCCTGGGAACCTGCAGAATATGTCCACGCGCCTCGTCTAATCAAAAGATTTCATCGAACATTTCCTAACAAGCCCAAACCCCTGGAGAAGCCCGGTTTGGGAGGGGCCTTGAGGGGGGGTGCTGTCATGATCTCTGCTTCCAAAAGATCAGGACTTGCCCGACTCCCTTGGAAGCAGACCCATAACCCCGGTTCCGAGTGCCAGCCAGTCCCAATTGGGACCTTTTGGACCCTGTCCTGGCGCCAGTGGCACCAGGCTCATAAAGATGCCCAGTCCCAGCGCTGGAAGCGCCGGGCTCATAAAGCTTGGGTGGACTTACCTGCAGCAGACCATGCTGCTTACTTACCTGCCAGTTGAACCCCTGATCCTCTTCTGTTTGGGACTACTTTTCCTGTTGGGTGGGGCAGGAGCCACTCCCTAGGTTCAGAACACTGGAACTCTTCTGGAAAGCAGGAACTCTTTTCTTACCTAGGCGTGGCTGTGGAAGGAGACACCTAAGCCCTACAGGAGGCTATTTAAACCACACCCAATGGATGAATCTTGCTTTGCGTTATTCTGCATTCTCTGCAGCAGAACGCTCATCGTGTCTTCTGCTTCTGATCCTGGGCCTAAGGGAACAAAGGCTTACCATCCTGGAATCCAGTCTTCAGCAGCACCTGTAAAGACAAAGAAAGAACAGGTTAGCACTACGGTCTTCAGTGGCAGCGCATCTCTTACCTGGTCCATCGGCTGTCACCAACGCCTCGCGCTGCATTCCGGCATCTGAAAGACAAAGGCTTACCTACTCTTCGCATGCTCCGGAGGTCTTCTCACTGCATTCCGGCATCTGAAAGACAAAAGCTTACCAGCTCTTTGCACGCTCCGGAGGCCTTCGGCGCTGCATCCCGCATCTGAAAGACAAAAGAAGGTGCGTTTAAAGACATTGGGCAACTTTATTACTCACGTGCCATTACTCCTTCCCACGCCGAATCCAGTGGGTATTCCAGCACCCTTCAGCTTCTCTAAAGCTCCGAACTTGTACCTGCAAGATAAAAGGGACAGTTAGTGCGCATCGTGAAGCAGGCTACAAGCGCTTACTTACGTGCTTCCAGGCGCTTCTATTCCTCACGCGGGTTCGATCCTCAACTCTCATCAGCCCGCCATCCGCCATCGCCGGAACCCTGCAAAACAAGAGATATCATTACAAAAGACTTTTAAGACATTTGAAGTGCCCAGAACTTACCGTTCGTGCAGTTAACGACGGACAGAAGTCCTCTGAGGTCAAGAGGCCTGCACCCTTATCCAGTGAAGAAACTGGTTACGGCACCCTGCCCCGAGGCAGATGGAGAGCCCGGCGTTCACTTACCTAAGGTGAGGGTGTTAACCTTTGGGGTTCTACAGGAGAAGAGAAAGGGAAGAGGAGAGAGGCACCCAATAACCCCAGTTCATTAATCCCATATTTTCTATCTGCAGACATCTTACTCTTCGAGTCAGACATACAGTGCACAGAGGTCCAGCCCAAAGAGCCAACCGTGTGATACACATCACCTTTGAAGATACGGCATTCACCCAGTCAAGACCGGCGCCTCTGCGGGAATCAGGTGAGCGTTACGGTGCCCTGTCCGGAAGCCTCCCCCAGTTTGAACTGTTCGTGTGCCTGTAAAGGAAGGGGTGAGTTGCACTATGATGGTGGGAGTTTGAGTTGCGGCCCTCAGGACAGTAGGTGGGGGTGCCTGTGCGCTCAAGCCCATGGGTGACTCTGAGGATTCAGACAGTGATGTTGCAGCTGCATCACTCCCCCGCGATCGTGGCCAGGCAGCGGCTCAACAACAGGCTGTCCTACCTCCGGTGATTCAAGCCCCTGCAGGACCGCTACCTGGACAACCAGGACTTCCCATCATGGCTCAAGCACGAGCACCCGCGGCCCATGCCGCCTTGCAGCCCATCCCGGAGTTCGATGCATCGGGCCCACCCTCGAGCATGGGGCCCCGATGGAGAAGATGGGTGAGTCGCCTTGACATGTATTTCAGGGCTGCACAGGTGACGAATGACGACAGCAGAATTGCCACCATGCTGTACTCGGCAGGGCCGGCAGTCCAGGAGATATTTGAATCGCTTACACCTATTAATAACTCTTATGATGCGGCCAAGGCGGCACTCCTTGCACATTTCCTTCCCCTTGCAAATGTGGATTATGAGAGATTCGTCATGCTCTTGGCTAAGCAGAAGGAAGAGGAGACACTGGACACTTTTTATGGTCGCCTACGCCGCCTCTCCCTCGGATGCGCATGGGGGGATGCAGACGACATGATGCGCACGATGCTGATCCAGGCATGCTCCTCTGGCAAGCTCAGGAGGCAAGTCCTGAGAGAGCCGGGCATCACGCTGCCCCGCATACTGGAGCTGGGCAGGTGCCACGAGGTAGCAGAAGCCCGAGCCAACAAGATGGAAGCAGGGTCTCGGTCGGTGAGGTCAGAGGAGGTGTGTGTCGTGTGGCGAGGTGGCCGAGGAGTGAGACGCCCGGGTGGAGGACCCCGAGACAGGGCAGAAAGAGCCGGGGAGTCGTGCCAGAAGTGCGGGTACGACCTCCCTCACATGGCAGAATGCCCGGCGGTTGGAAAAACCTGTGGGAGGTGTGGACTGGCCGATCACTTCTCAAGAGTATGTCGTGCAGCCATGCCGGTGATGGTGCCGAGAGGTCAGGCACGGACGTGGACTCCGCGCCAGAGTCAACCGCCCAGTGTAGCCCAGGTAGAACAGGGTGAAGTCGAGTCCCATGCTGAAGGAGCCAAAGAGGAAGACGAGGAGAACATCTTTTTCATCTCCAACGTGGGAATACTCAAAGGAAAAAGCAGGAGACAGCCGAGATGTGTGGTGGAGATCAACCACTCCCCAGTCCCAGTGCTCGTTGACACAGGCGCCTCAGTCAATGTGATGGCCAGAGGGCATTATGACTCTCTCAAACCCCTCCCAGGTCTGGTCACACCGAAGGCCCGCATATTTGCTTTTGGGGGTCAGGAACCGATACCGCTAGACGGTGCCTTCGTGGCAGATGTGGAGCATGATGGCTCACAAATCAAGGCTCGATTCTATGTGACCCCGGTGAGCAGCAATACCTTGCTCAGCTGTGCAGCTGCGGAGGCCTTAGGTATCATCAGCTTTGCATACTCCGTCCACCTGGAGGACATTAATGATCTCCTTGACAAATATGCTGCACTCTTCAGTGGGATCGGAAAGATGACTGGGGAACCAATTCGACTACACATCGATGAGTCGGTGCAGCCCATCGCATTGAAACACGGCCGAGTACCATTCCATTTAAGGGAGCAGGTCGATAAGGAGCTGGACAATTTGGTGAGCCTGGATATCATCGAGAAGGTTGAAGGCCCAACCCCCTGGGTGTCTCCGATCGTGGTGGCCAGAAAGCCCAAGCAACCCGACTCGGTACGCATCTGCGTGGACATGAGGCTCCCCAACAAGGCGATCAAAAGGGAGCGACATCTTACACCAACGATCGATGATATCATTGCTGATGTTCAAGGGGCTCGATTTTTCTCGAAACTGGACCTCCGAGCCGGGTATCACCAGGTCGTCCTTCATCCAGAGTCCCGGTACATAACAACGTTTACCACCCATCGGGGACTGTATCGATACAAGCGGTTGAGCTTCGGAGTATCGTCTGCCGCTGAAGTGTTCCAAAATATCATCAGGGGCGCCCTAGCAGATCTGGAGGGCGTCCTTAACATTAGCGATGATATTTTGGTATTCGCCAAAACCGAAGTGGATCACATGAAGAGGCTCGGTAAGACTCTGAAACGACTTCAATCATTGGGCCTCACCCTTCACAGGGAAAAGTGTGAATTCATGCGCTCCTCTATTGAATTCTTCGGCTTCATATTCAAGGAAGCGGGGGTGTCGCCAGACCCGAAAAAGGTCCAGGACATCAAAGCGGCGAAAGCCCCCAAGTCTGTGACGGACGTGAGGAGTTTCCTGGGGATGGTAACCTACTGTGGGCGGTTTATCCCGAACTTAGCCTCGAGATCTGAACCACTCCGGGCGCTGACCAAGAAAGAGTCACCATGACATTGGGGCCCTCTCGAACAGGCCGCCTTTGAGGACATTAAGGGTGCCCTCACAACGGTGGACACCATGGCGTTTTTCGACCCCGCATTGGAATCAGAGATCGTGGTCGATGCAAGTCCTTTAGGGTTGGGAGCAGTGCTGACTCAAGTGGACCGCAACGGGATTGTTCGACCTGTGGCATATGCTAGCAAAGAGCTCACCGAAACGGAACAGAGGTACTCCCAGATCGAGCGGGAGGCCTTGGCGGTGCTGTGGGGCTGCAGACATTTCCGGCTCTATGTTTTGGGGCGTCCGGTGACGGTGGTAACTGACCACAAACCACTGCTTCCAATACTGGTGGGCTCCTCTTCAAAACCACCGGCTAGAATCGAGAGGTGGATGCTCGCCCTCCTGGAGTATTCCGTCACCCTGGTGTATAGGCCAGGGGCCAACAATGCCGCAGACTACCTCTCTCGTCATCCGGGAGTGGGTGGGGGAGAGGGATATGACACCTGCGGAGAAGAAGCGGACAGTCATGTACGTATGGTGGTGGAGGCGGCAACACCAAATGCGATGTCCCTAGAGGAGTTGGAGGCTGCGGCGGCTGAGGACGAGTGCTTTCGAATCTTGAAGGACTCGATGCGTAATGGGTCTTGGAAGTCCATCCTCGAAGCTGTGGCCGGGCGCACGCAAGAAGCCAAAACAGTACTGGAGCAGTTGTGGAAGGTGAAGGGGGAGTTGTCGTTCTCGGACTCAGGGCTGCTACTCCGGGCTGACCGGATTGTTGTTCCACAGTCAAAGGTGAGCGATGTGATCAGTCTCGCCCACCATGGACATCAGGGCGCCGCCAAGACCAAGGCGCGGCTCCGTTCGAAAGTCTGGTTTCCGGAGTTGGAGAAAAGGGTGGACGACTTTGTGGCAGCATGCGTATGGTGTCAGGCGGTCTCTCCTCTGCAACGAGAGCCTGCCATTGAGGCAATGCCCCGAGGCACGAGGCCATGGGAGATCGTCCACGCCGACTTTGGCTCAACATCAGTGGGCACCCACTTCCTGGTAATAGTTGATGAACACTCGAGATACCCGGAGGTTGAGTTCGTTGAATCTGTGGCCTTTGAGCATGTGGTGGTAGCGATGGAGAAGATATTTGCGGCCCATGGTTTTCCCCACACTCTATGCTCTGACAACGGATCGCCCTTCCAAAGTGAGCGGTTCTCCGAGTTGATGGAGAGCTGCGGAATACAACACAGGAAGATATCCCCACTGTGGCCCCGAGCGAACGGGGATGCTGAGAGACTGATGCGGACTCTGAACAAAACCTTCCGAATTGCTCAGGGGCAGGGTCAATCATTACAACGCGCCCTCTATCAGTTCCTGCGGGTGTACCGCACCACCCCACATGCCGCCACGGGAGTGGCTCCGGCAGAAGTGTTATTCAAGAGGTGCCCCCGAGGCTGTTGCCGGAAGTTGGGGAGAAAGAACCTGGGGTCATCGATAATCAGCGGGTGGAGGCTGAAAGGCGAGTCTGAACTGAACAAGAAAACATGCGCAGGGGTCTCCGACCTCAAAGACTTGAACCGGGAGATGAGGTCCTCATCCGCAACCGACACCCCCACGGGAAGCTCTCACTCCCCTATGAACCGGAGCCATTGGATGTAGTGGCAGTGAAAGGGTCCATGGTGACGGCCTCGGATGGACGATCTGCTGTCACCCGAAATGTGAGTTTCTTCAAGAAGCTGGGTGATCCACGAACTGAAACCCCGCCCGAACCTGATCCACCAGACATGCCTGCTGGCGGAGGCCTCTGTGACGAGGTACCCGAATCCCCAGTCCGGGGAGAAGCGGCAGAAGGACGTCACGTGCCGGAGGTAGGCAGGAGGTACCCCCAGAGGGCTGGGCGAGGGAAACCTGCCTACCTCAGCGAATATGTCGTGGGACACTTGGTTAGTGAACTGGGGTGAGAGGATCTGGGTGGATGACATTAAAGGGGTTTTGGGTGTGCAGTAGTGTTTATGATAGATGTGTGGTTTTCTGGTTAATAAAGTTAATGTTAATGTGTTTTGTTGTTCCTCCCGGAAAAGGAGGAGTGTGGCGCTGCCCGATGACGCGGTGTGTATAAATAAAGGAGGCGTTCCCGGCCGCGGCAGAGCGACCGGGAAGCCCGAACAGGAAGGACTGGTGCCCGTGTGCGTCCTTTATGTTGAGGGGCTTACGGGATCGCGTGGGGGCTCTGACCCGCCCCCAACAGTGCGCAATATATATATGTTTAACATTTAACATTTAACAGCCCTTCATTAAGAAGACTCAACTTGGCATTTTGCCGAATGCGACAAGGAGTCTTGCTACACTTGCTGGAACATTTGATACATCCAAGGTCAGGCAAAGATAGTAACAGCAACAATTGCTTCAGAGCTCTGAGGCTAACTCCAGCTAACTCCAGCAGCTTTCCACAGCAACGTAAGGACAGCCAGGCAGCCAGTCAGCTGAGTCTGCAAGACTGTCTTTCTCTGCGGCCGCGGAAAGGGCTTTCTTCTGATGCACAGCAGGTGATGACAATTGGCTTCCCCCTCCTGCACACGCACGCACAGCTCTGAGATCACAGCTTATATTGTACTCCAGGCACACAACAGGGCTGCCGGCCCCTTCTCCTGATGGGTTTTTCAAGTGCAAAATTATAAAAACAATGACAGCTAACAAGCTCGGAGATGGCAAGCGGCATTATGAGACAACGCTCTGCAACTTCAGCGTACAGCCTCCAAATAGTAGGGAAACAGCCTGCCCCACATCTGCTCCCTAAAGTATGCTTAGTGGAAGTCATGGCTGAATGACGCCATAGAACACTCGAATAGATAGATGAATGATTTAGTTATGCATGAGCACATCATGAATGACTACACCCCTGAGTTGCTCAACCAATGTCAATGTCATTCATTGAAGAGAACTATCAAACATTTCTGGCTTGTGGTCGTCTCACAGAATCCATCACAGTCATAAGTGGAAAGGTAAGACAGGTCAAAATTATCCATCCTTACAGGTCCGCAAAGTAAATGTGAGTAAACCCCCTGTGAGTGGGTCCAAAAATAAGAATGGCACCACTACCGAAGGGTGGGTGGTGGCTGCTCAGTAACTCCCAGACTCACTAGCACTTGCTGGGACAGTGGAAAAAGGCATCATCCAAGAGGTAACCCTATCTGTCCTAAAATGATTGCTGAGGTGAGTGCCTTAAGCTTGGCTTCTGGTCACTGGTAGACTTATCTTTGTGAAGCCATCCCAGGTATGTCTTTAGTGTTTATATTAATGTGGGGTTTAAGCCCCAGAAAGGAAGTTGGGGTGTTCCCTCCAATACCCAGAAGTATACCCATTCCATAATAGAGGAATCCACTGGAATCTGTGGCAATGGTGTCAGCACAACAGACGTATACAGTACTTTTTTGGGCAAGACTTTCTCTATTGATAACATTTTCCTTAAAACAGCTAATAGGAAGTTAACTCTCCCTGTAAATGCCCTGGAAAATGTTTGACACATGTTACCTTGGTAATAACTTCAAAGTGACTGGAATCTTTAAATACAGTACCCTCATCCCAGGAATTGTGAAGTTAAATTCCACTCCTGCCAAGTGACACATTACTAAGGGGGTCTCCCCTCAGTCTTATAAGTTTCATAGGCCCAAAAGAAGGAGAAAAACTAGTTCTCCCCTAAGTCTTCAGTGTTTAAACATTGTATTCCACCTGCTTCTACATGAGAGGCAGAGGCATATTCCAAGAAGGCTGGGGAACCCTGTCAAGGAAGCCCTCCTTGGCTATTAGAGCCTTCTAATGAGGAATCTGTTGAAATTATATTGCAGTTTCAGGGGATCAAAAGTTCTATGAGGTTCTTTAGGAATATACCCTCTCTCCCAGGAGAAAGTACATTCCTAAGGCCAGTTGTAGGATCTATAGTCTGCAAACACTTTTCCACAAGAAAGATAGTCAGGGGATCTCAATTACTCTGTCTTCACTGGGAGTGTAACTGACTAATAACAAAGTGACTGACCCTGTAAGGGGTTAGTTACCCATGTTTACAGACTTGGGAGGGGGCGTGTAAAGACAGATAGTTTATTTGGGGAATTTTTAGATCTACTTTTTAGAGCCCTTCAAACGTTTAACTTTTTTGCTTTCTTTTGTTTCTCCTCAATCCTAACTGACATTACAACTTTTTTTACCTTAATTAAGGTATATGGTATTGGATCACCCCTAAGGCCCCCAGTCCCACAGGCTCCCAATTTTTGCTCCATTTTTACCCTATAGGGAGTAGGTCGGATGTAGCTGTACTTTACTTTTGGATTCATCAAAGGTGCAAGCCATTTTACGCATTGGTTGCTAAATGTGCCTTTTTGGCAGCCATTTGAGAACAAGCACACATTTCTAAATACTGCTTTTTGCCATTTTGTAGAACATGTTTCCCTTCTGCTTCCCCCTTTCTGCAGTCGTATTTAGCTTCTACCAGGCCCCTGATTCCCTCTCTACATTTCTTGTTCTGATGGCTGGAGAGCAGACATGCTTACGGTGATTTTCTCACCAAGTCCAGCCATTTTTGCCAATTAAAGCCTTGCTTGACCATAATGGCTGTGTAGAGTTGCTTCGGCATATCTCTTTTGGGTTTTTTGCATCTGGAGCACTAGTCCACACTCCATGAGGTTTTCTGCTGTCCCCCAGATCTGCAGGATTGAGACCACTACCACCTGCTGCTTAATAATGCCAGTGTCTTCTGCTTGATTGTGGGTTACTACAGCCATCCAGAAGGATTTTTAGGCCTCAACTGCCCACCAGATATGATGTGATATGATATGGCATTTATTGCGCACCTCTACACAAGTGTTTCAGGATGTTTAGCTTGGGGTGGCAAAGGGTGCCTAAAGTCATTATAGAATATAGACATTCTAGTATCATTTGCTGAAAAGCTGCCTTCATCTTGTGTCAACTAAGCTTCTGCGAGCTGACTTTGAAAATTCCCACTTCTTTCTAGGTTCGTCCTTGACAGCTTTTTCACTACAAACTTGAAGGTTGAAGTCTTAGGAAGAATCTTTGCGTTTTTCTTTGATTGTCTCTGTCATCGCAGGCCCAGGGTGCATGCCCCTGTCGAATCCTAGAAGCCACTCCTAAGGGAAGAAGCCGTATTCTTACTGGGTTGGCTTGTGCTGCTGTATCCATTTTAATCGAAACTACAGACTTGAGCACTTGCCTCTGGAACCTGGAATAGATGATTATTCATGGTCCACACATTCTGGGATCCTGCTGGTCAGGGGTCGAGAATTCTCTGAGGTTAGTACTACATTTTCCATAGATTTCTCTGGTGGTTCGTCCTGCTCTGCTTCATCATATTCTGAGGGGTTTGGTTTGTCTATTAAATCCTGGATCTCTTCTTTGGGGTCTATTGTGGCCTTCCCCAATGTTGTTTGCCATGGAATCCACCACACTTGGCTCCATTAAAAAGTCGGGCCCATTGCCTCTTCTCCCATTGTTTCCCATTGATCCTTAAACCTTTTCTTGAACTCTCCTAAATTGATTCTGGGGATACTTAACTGCCCATGGTCATTGTTGCTGTACCCTTAAAGCGTTCAGTGAGCTCTAGGCAAGATTTATGATTTTTGTACTTACCTGCCATTTGACATTGAAGCTCATTTTGGCACACTGTAAATATTGTTTCCTGAAATGTATTGCTGATGTAACTGTTGCTAAAATGTCTTGGTAGCCTTTGGCTTTCCTAACCTCTATGGCTATGACTGATTCTCATGTGTGCATTGGTATTTGGCTGAGGCCACCCTCTGGAACAGCCTCCCTGCCACTGTCAAACTTGAGGAGAACCATCACCGGTTCCGGAAGCACCTCAAGACCTTCCTCTTTGCTTCTGCCTTTGCTTCTCTTTCCCCTGTTGATCAGTTCTGCTTCGGCATCGTGCACCTGATAACCCTCTGATTTCGGGCCTAGGTACTTGCATACCCTGCCACTCACCCGCACTGCCTCCTGGCACACCTTGCACTTGGGTCTGTATCTGTCACCCTACAGCACCTCCCTTTTCTGCACTTATCAGACACTCCCTGTCTGCACCTTAAACCTAGCACTTGTCATGATGGCTAAATTACCACTTTCCACATTTCCCCCTCCCTCCTGCACTTTCCCTCTTTCCTCGCCCCTTCACTTGCACGTTCTCAATGTCACTGGGCCTAGTAAGATAGTTGTTTTTGGTCTCCCCTTGTTCCCCTCCCCTGCCTTGTCGCGCTCAGAAACACTTGTCTATGAGCGCGATACAAATAAAACATCAATATCAATATTTCCCTTCGGGTTCCTAATTAATGTGGAGTGTTTGTGTAGGATGTTCAGAATATTTATTTTTTGTTAAAATATCTACTTACCATTTCCTGAACATCTCTACCTGTATGTGTTAGATGCTAACCACCAGATCCAGGACCTTCCATATACATGGGGTGGACATGTTGTAATGAACTGTGCAAGCCCATACGGGGCTTTACCTGGTTGATTGGTTCTGTATTACTCTTCCCTTTTTTTCCAAACCCCCTGTTAATTGATGTTCTGTGCCTATGGGTGTCAGTGGACCCACATCTAGACGTTTTGACAATGAGGGTCCATTTTAGACATGTGTGGTTATTTTTATAATTTACTGAGTATCTTCCTAATACCCTGTATTATAACTAAAATGCATAATTGATCTGAGAGATTTCTGTGTGACTTAATAAAATCAATTTTGTTCAGTACCCCAGAGTTGTGCCTTTTCAAGAGATGTGTGCGTGGACTAATAGCACTTTTGTGTCAGCCAGCAAAACCCCCACCTGAGAGTTAAACCTTGTCTATTTGTCTATGTTGTTTACCTTAAAGAGAGGTTTGGTTTGCTTTCTTGTCAGGTATTTTAGACCCCATTAATGTCAGTGGTTACAATGCCCTCAACAGAGGGTGGTACAAAAATGGCCTCAACACTGAGTATTTCTCATATACATACCGTATGCACTTAACATTCACTGTATCATACATGGGTGTGGCATGGTTTCAGGGCCCTTCAGAAAGGAGCAGGTGCAAGACTCATCAAGTCATGTAGACTTTGTTCCGCATCATCCCTTAGGAATTTCCATAAGGCATTTTTCTAACCCAAAATTTTGCAAATTATTACTGCAAGTAGGGTGTTTTGATTGGCACACCAGACTGACAGCAATTTGCCAAGCCCACATGGTACTGTATTTGCCCTCTCCCTACCAGCCACTGGATCTCCTGAATGGACTGATTTTCTCCCAGTCCCCATTGTATGGTAATTACTCACATATTGATTACCCATGGACCTTTGGATGAGACTGCATTCACCCTTGGAATTGTTGGACTACAGACATCAGTATGCCATTGTGTCATTGGGTCAGGACTGCTAACTGGTGGCCTGACGGACCAAGACATTTCTCCCTCCCATCCTCCTGTGAATTGCAAGGAGACTATTTAGTTTTGCTGCCTACGATTTACCCAATTTTTAACCAGTCACTACCTGCCTCTGGTTGTTTTGTCTTAGAGACCAGCGTAGTAATAGTGCATGTTTTCGGCAGCGATGGCTCTTACGTCAAACCTTTATCTGGAAGTGCATATCATTATAGTCTCGTTTATCTACTGATGGAGAAGTTAAGTGGCAGCTATCAACAAAGGACACTTTGGGTGGTTAACATCTCTCATTAGTGTATCCAGGGTCTCAATGGGCAATAGGTCAAGGTCAGGCATGAAATAGATTAGCAGGCCAAGGTTCCCATCCATAATAATAATAGTGTATTGGGTTGGCGTTGGTAGTTGGACAGAATTGTACTCAAAGGATGTGGGGAGAAATTTGGATGGTGGAAGAGAGGCAGGTGGGCAGGTTTCACTGATATAGGGGCCCCACCATATCACATGACCTGCCGAGGGAAGAGAGAAGTTAGCATAATCAGTGTGGTTGGAAGCCTGCTTAGCAATGACATGGGTGGAGATTGAACTGTCCATGATCGACATGAATGGGAGTTGAGGGGGATAACAGTCATTAGCACCCTGTGGGTTGGAGCCGGCCAATTGGGAGTGTGTGCGCCACCTTTTGCCCTGCAAATTTGCCCTCCTCGGTGCAAATGAGTAAACACTGCTTACCATGCTGGCACGACAGGCAGCATTTACAATTATAATTAAATACTGCCTACCATGCTTGCATAGCAGACATCATTTAGAATGATTGCCTATGTAGCCCAAATGCTTTATGCTGGTGTATGAAGCCAGTGGTCACCATAGGGATCCCCAGCATTTACACCAGTATGAAAATGCATGCCGGTGCAAAAGCTGGGGCATTTGTATGGCAGAGAGGAAGGAAGACCGTGAAAACGCAAGTTCAATTCCGCAAAACAAATGAATGAAAATGGGGTGTAGCACAAGCAAAATGTGTAAAATCCTTCAGCATTATGCTTCAGCTACACTGGGTGGAAATCCGATAATGAAGATGAAGATGGTGAGCTGTGGTGCAGATGTGGAATGTGGGAGTTGCTAGGGCACGTCAGATCTTCCCTTTCTCTTATATTGAAGCCCAGCAGCATTTTCAGTAATTACATGCACTGCCGACTACCATGGCACCCCTACAGAGAGATGTTTTTAAATTAATTAATGCGCATGGAAAAAATGTCACTTATAAGCTTTCATTTTAATCCCAAACTCTCACAGCACACGCATTCTCATTAATACTTGAAGCACCGTAACACATGTGTGTTTCTATTGGAACAAATGGATGTGCAGTTTGTGCTCAGAAATGTTAATGATGCTGACATGTTCACTCTTCAGATACACAAATGGATGTCTAGAGAACGCCTTTTGCAAACTAATTGTTGCACCACTTTGTTCATGCAGAGGTTGAGTTCAAGGGAGTTCGCTGTAGATTCATGTAACCATTGTGCCTGTCATGCATTAATGTAAATAACATGTGAATTAATCTGAGAAATGAACTATTTCAAATCATTGTTCAAATTAAAAAGTGAGAATTTGTGAACATTACTGGGGAAATTGTCAACCTGTGATTCATTTGTGAGTTTCCATTGCGTTTCTCATTCTACAACGTCATGAATCGTCATGATACTTCAATGGTTCAGTTCATCGCTCCCTCAACCATACATTTCACCCACGTGCCCTTGCAAACTCCACTATCCCCCTACCCTGCGCCCTACCTGTCAACCTTTTGGTGCATCCCCTATGCAATATTTCTAAATAGCTCGATTTCTGTGTTTTTTTTTTTTTTATCTCACACATATATAGATGGTTTATATTCGGAAAGTGGAACCAAATATTTCATAGCTGATTAGAACCCCTGCAGCCATTTTCCCACTTACCTGCTGCCTCCCATTGATCATTATACGGGCATTACTTGGTTGAGAATTCCTCACCTGTGTTATTTTCCACACCCAAGGCCTCTTTACGCTCTTTTCACTGGTCTTCAGCTGCCTCGTCTGCCATTATCCGCTGGCATCTACTCGCGTGTCACAGCTTTGGCTGCTGTTTCTCGTTCCGGTGAATATACTGCTCACAGCAGCGATCTCCGGCCATGAGCGTACTGTGGCCACCAATACTGATTATATTCATCCATTGGTATGGAGTGGAAGATAGCATTCTTTCCAACATGGCTGCCTTCCACTCCATACCAATGTACCTAAATGTGCAGTATCGTCTTTCTTTCCAAAATTCAGGCTTGAAACGGTCACGTTCCTCCGGTCTCCGGAGACCCAACGCAGCAGAGAATACAAGCCGCGTCTACGCTCTTAGTATCCCGCACATTTTACCCAGGGAACTAATAGCAATAAGCCCTTTACCTGATGGGTATTATGGCACCAGGGAATGTCCCGGGGCCATCGTGAAAGCCCTTGCTTCACTCGTACCTGTAACTATGTGCCCTGGGGCATTACGCATTGCATAAATGCCTCCCTGCCCCAGCTCGGGGCTTATTGCTTAATTAGTTGGAGAGAACATAAGAGCATATATAAGCCTAAGCCTAGAAAACCTTTATTGACACCATGTTTTATGGTACTATGTTGCTTTGAAGGGACTTGATAGTCAGCAATAAAATCTTCCCAGAGAACTACTGCTCTAGTTTAGGAGAAAAGTTAAAGGCACGTGTTATTTCATGTAAATTAAGCGATTGACTTGCACGTGTTTCCATCTCTTAGTCTCCATTTCTCCATTGTGATAATAAGCCATACTTCAGTATGTTTTTTTTTACCCAGTAGAAACTGCTCAGCCAACATCTTTCCAGTGCAATGAATATAGTGTATTATGTTTGAAATAACAAATATCTCGACTGCATAATTGTTCAAAGGATTGGTTCTCTCAGATATCTCCCAAAAATAATTTAATGGCAATATTTCTCAAACAGAAAGCTATAAAAACAAGTGAAAATCAAGCATCACTCACAAAAGGCATGTTAATGTCTTTGCCAAACAGAGGATGTCATAGTCTCCAAAATATTTTAATTCTTTTATTAAGATTTTCTCTATGTCTCCTTTCAATTTTCTTTGTTTGAACATGGATTTCTCAACTCCCCCGCAGAGATCTTGTTGCCCACTGAGCAACGCGAGCGCTGTAATCGCAAGCCATGAAGGGAACGAAGACCAAAGGGAATGGAAAAATAAATATCCTATGTAAGCTTATGAAATATTAGGGCTGCTCCAAGTTACAGTCAAAGATTCATCGAGAATAGCTGTACAGTGTGTGATCACAACATGAAGGACATGTTTTCTCTACTTTTAAGGGATTATTCAAAAGCTGGCCTCTGGCTCTCATCCTGGTGCAGCTGCTGGGATAGGCGTGAGGCACAAGCTATGTCTTCTTGCACACTCCCATTTGATTATTGATATAATACGCGAAAGGGTCCGACAAATAAATGCTCTGCTGATCCAAAAAATTACTCTGCATTCACTGGCAGAGACCATTCAGTGATGCAATGTTGGCATTACAGAACAGACCGTGTTTTGGATCATGTTTGGATGAGTTTGGCAGATTCCGGTTTCAGGGATTTCTCCATTGGTTTGCTCCGCTCGCTATCATGCCAAATGAGTAAACATCTGTGCTTACTTCAGAAGGCTTTTGCTGATTTGCCAGGCCACGTGGAACTGTTTGCTGAAATATGTTCTGAGAACAGTGATGTTTAATTATAAACATATTCTGGATCCGAAAATAGGTTGAAATCCAACTAATTGCATAAATCGTCTTTAAAAGTTGGGGGTCCGTTCGTCAAAGTGCTCCTTTGTACAACATTCTGCACAAAGCAGAATACATTGTCCATACAAAGAAACACTGTAAGACCCATCGGATGCATCTGAAACGCTAGCTATACCTTTTTGGAAGTACTCCTGTGCTGGTTCAGCTGGGTTAGAAAAAGCAATTGATGAACCAATTTGAATGAAGTCACTTCATAAAAATAGGCCTACTAGCCGGCATGATTGATGCACAGATCTGCAGGCCATATTATGATTACATTGCATGTTATATTACTAAAGCAACTTCCTACAGCTCAACTTTCCACAGTAAAAAAAACAGTGTTGCAGGTATAAATAGAACATGGCCTGCTTAATCAGCCAGTAAAGTTCTTTTGATAACAATACAATGATGCATCATCATAATGCAAAGGAAAACTCAGAGACACAACTGAAGGTGGTCCTGGGTGCCAACCAGATATACCTGACGAACCTAAAACAATCAGAACTGCCAGCCTTAAATCCTGCAAGTTGGGTAGCACGCACATCTCGCTCACCCCCACTCGACTTATCACCTTTAACATCTACAGATAACCTGGCCTTATTCTTTCACATGAGACTTTAGAGAATTGAAATGATTTGCCACATTCAGCACACGTCATATAATCGCTATCACTTTGGAGGGTTTAAAGACAGAGGGCCAGATTCTAATGCAAAAACAGTATAACACAGGCAAAGTTTGAACGCAAGAAATATATGAAGAATCAACAGGGACATACAAATATGTACTTTAAAATATAAACGCTGTCAGAAAAAACATAATCCCACAACAACCACAAACATTTAGGCTTGCAACGAGAAATAATAACATGGTTTGCCTTCCCATTCTTTGTCATCCTTAACCTCTTCATGAAACTTCGTGGAAACATATGTGAATTTTCACCAAAACCAACTGTAAGATGCACTGATGAGCAGATAGCAGGCAGCTTTTCCAAAAGATCAAGTGAATTAATTACATACTTCAACTCAAGCACTGTCTGTCCCACATCCTAGTCTATATCAAGATATCAGGTGCCCATCTGAAGCTCATCCAGCAAAGCTCGAGTTCCTTCTCGTAAGAACACCACCAAGCATGTACAGGTTCGGACCTGGCTGAGAGCAATGAAGCTCAATGGATTCTCGACCTCAACTCTCCTCGAGTGAAAAATCATTTGGCTATAGAGGGTCAGAGAGCACAGTGAGAAGAGCACTCACTTTGACATCTGTTCAGAGCCTGCTGACGCAGGTTCGAGTCTCGGCAAGGCCAAACTCAGCCTTTCATCCTTTCAAGGTAGATAAATGAGCACCACACACTGTGGGTAATAAGCAGTGCTCAGTTGCCTGGCAAAACATATATCAAAAGAAAGACCTGAAGAGCTTGGTATCAGTTGGCACTCTGAAAATGTAAATCCTCCACCTTTGCGGTAAGTTTCAGAACACTCACCTAAGCCTGGGCCATCTCCTAACTAGATAGTATCAATGTTATACATGAAAGCGTCCCAGGTGACACCTAAGCCACTCTGTAAACAGCCCAGAATGCCACAGAATGCCTCATTAGAAACCGGGGCTGCAGGGAGCAACCAATCAGGTTGCGTGGATCGCAGCCTGAATCTCATGATGCAAGACTGCATTCCAAGCAATGCGACAGTTGCTTCCCCTGCTCTGTTATTGTCCCCCACACTCCCTTCCCTTTCCTATGAATTTTCCCCATGCCCCGCTTACCTGCTTACTGCAGCAGTGACACCCATTGCCACAGCTGCTGCTTCACTTAGTCTCCCTTTTGCTGGCCACCATGTAAATGGAAGAGAGGCTCCGTATGGAGCCTTGTCATCCAGCTGCTTGGCAGCCATCTTGTGTACATATTTTCTTTCAATGACCGGGAAGCAGCAAGGTGTCCCGTAAACTGAAAGAAAACACTTTGCTCTTAGCACCCCGGAATTGAAACCAGGTGTGCTAATAGCAATAATCAACCGTTCCACAGGCTGCAATGGATGGTATTTACACCAGCGATGCATCTTCCTGTCTGTGCATGTGGATGTGTTGTAGTTGTAGGTGAGGTCCCAGGCCCTTATCCATCTGGCCTGGGAGAACCACGCTACAGCCTGCAGTCCTGGCAACATACACGAGCCATATTGGAGAAACAGCATCTTCTCCATCCTAAAATGGCGGACACTGCGCCTGTCACTACTACATTGCTTGCCGGCACCTGCCTCAATGGAAGGGTGAGCCGGCCACAACATGACCTGATTGGCCGCCCTCGGGACTTCATCCACTGCCTCCAACAAGCTGGCTGGCGATGCTGGTCCGTGTCAAAGGCCGCAGCCTAAGGCACTTTCATCTTCCTGTCTGCACCTGTCCGCTCTGAGCAAGCTGCCTGCTACCGCCTCTCCTTGATTCCTGCACCCACGCCTTTGCTGTCCCTCTGTATCCAGCCTGTACTTCACGACTCTACCGGAACTGACCATTCTAACTGCCTGATCTTTATTACTCCCTTCCTTCGAGGGTGTGGCACCTGCATGCCACCAAGGGCACTGCATAGGTAAGCCATCCTCGTTGCTATTGGCCTATAAATTGGAGTTACGGCCCTAGGTATGGCACAAAATCTCTTCCTTGCCTGTACTATTCACTTGTTACTTTAAATATACTTAACAATAGCTGCTGCGAGTCACCCAAGTGTTCTGCTCAGTGTTGCCTTCATCATTAATCAAAGAAAACGCTGCCCTTACACTGCCACTGCACCCTCTGACTCTTTTTCCTGACTCTTATTTCTGGCGAAAAGGCTCTCTGCCCCTGGATGTGTCTTTTCCGGCATCTGCATTACTATCTGCCTACTTTATCCAGCTTGTCCACCTTGCCTCTATATTGACCAATAATAGCCCTGTGTGCTCGTTATCTGTCTGTAATTACCGGACTTGACTTATCCCCATGTTGTGCATTCACACCTATTTTGTCACCCTTGTTTCCTCCATACCTAATGTAGCCCCTTGTACCATGAGTCAAGGCTTTACCAGAATGTGCACTCACACCTATGTTTTCATTTATGTTTGCTTACATACATGAAGTAGCCCCCGTACCATGAGGCAAGGTATTAGCAGAGTGTGTTTGAAATGCATACCATATGTGTGTGATCCTTTTTTTGGTCTCGCACCTTGTTTGATTATGCTATTGAAGTAACTGTATGTACTCACTGCTTTCTACAGTTTGTGACTATTTGCTTTAACAATTCCGGTACACGCGCTGTGATACCTCCGGGTTTGGGTGCTATACGAAGGTTGAAATAAAATAAAAATAAAATATTTAAAGTACAAAGCGGGCTCTGCACCATTACCCCCCATTGTAGCCCATGGAATGGTGATTAGTGTTTAATTACAGGACTAAGACATTTCATACCCCCATACTGATGCAGCTAAACTGGCTATCCCTTCAAGAAAGCAACATGTTCAATACAGCCTGACAAAGCAGTCCAAAAATCCATAAATAAACACCACGATAACTGGCTGAGAAACTCATCTCCAGAGGCCAATGCACCAACAGAAGTCAAGACACTGCAGACTAGGAGCAAAGAATCACAACAGGGGAGGAAAACAGGGCCTTTACATGGTATGATCACTGACATTGGGACAAAAGTCCATCTACCCCTTCGATCCTACACTCAAGGAAGGACCTGAAACTCTAATCTGTAATTAGCATCTTAGTTTTCACCAATCCTCTATTCAGCCTTACTTCTAACCATCTGGGATGCCCTTCCCTTGCTCCCCTAATCCATCCCAAATGTGGTTGCTATACCTAAATATTGGCTAAAACACTCTAGATGCATCCCATATGTAAAGTGCTGCATTACTTCCCAGCAAATTTCAAACTTTATAATTCCCATACGTACATACATATTTGTGTATTTGGTTACTGTAAGAGGATTCAATCCAGCACTACAGCTAAGTCAATGCCTAGTCTGGGATACTGAATGGAAACCCTTATTGATATATCTTTATGTCCAGTTCATGAGTTGTGGATGACTACCCCTATATAACACCCCTCTCTTGGAATTCCCCTGACCCCACTGAGCCAAGAAGTAGTTCTTTTTTGCAAGTTTAAACGGTTTATTTGAGAATGTAAACAATATATATATATATATATATATCACACTTTATAATAAATTAATAATTAATATCACACTTCAGAACATGAGCAGTTAACAACAATGGGTAATGTTCTACTAATAAACTGATTTCATTACCCAGGAGTAGTATAAAGGATGAGGTAGCACGCTTGGGAATAGGAACAGAAGAATAAGGTGGTAGAGAATGCTTTATCTAGTTTCAGATGGATGCAATGTTGAATGAAAATGCAATACAGAAAATACTCAATATGATTTCAACAAAACAATTTAATCACCTTTCTCTGGCAATCCACTCCCCCCCCCTATGCAATGTAAGGAAATGAAGAGGAGAGCACACAGTTCTTAGAAATGCAATCAAATGTAATTCAGTCCACCCCAGCAAGCTTATACAACAATAGGAGTTTTGAAACACAGGCAAAATGCTTTGAATATGGTGACAATGCAGCGAGAAATATGCTGAAAATACTTTTAATTCCCTTCAGGAGGTTCAGGGTGAGTGGTATCTAGTTAATATGAGTTCAGGCTCACTTTAGCAATGATTCAGAGATGGTGATTAAGAGGCAAACAAATGTTTAGCAAGGAAAGAGATGACTGCTGATGGTTACACGTGGCTGGATTTTTAACCAAATCGCAAATCGCGGTAAAATTCGCAAGTGCGTGAATCGTGATTACGGCAAAAGTAGCAAGTCGGTTCTAAGGGGAAAGTTAAACCAAATTCCTAGCCAAAACGGTTCCAGAGATACGGACGATTAAATAAAGGTAGTTTTTCGGATTTGAAATTTTAAAAGTTCAAAGCGACAGGTTACAGCTTGCAGCTAGAAAATGACAGGTGACAGTTCTACTTAGGTTAAATAGATTGAATTATATTATATTAACTAAGGGATATGTTCTGAGTTTTGCTGAGTACTCACAAGAGATTTTGGACAGGAAGGCGACTTTGTCACGGATCCGGTCACTGCGCACAGCACTTCACAGCGATCTGGTCTCCGGTTCCCAGTACAGCTCTGCTTTCTGGGTCACCGGCACTGCTCCTGGATCTTGGGTTCTGCTGGTCTGGTCTAGCACCGGTCTGCACGGCTCCTGGTCCCGCTTTCTCTGGACACAGCGCTGATCTGCACGGCTCCTGGACACTGCTACCGGTCTCGGCAATGTTCTAGGCAGGGAATTCAAACAGCTCGCCCAGCTGTTGATAGTCTACAAATGATTTTTGGGCCTGCTGACAAATACTTTTGCTTGCAGTGGGCCTTCTTGGTTCAAAGTTCTGTAGTCTCTGTTTAGCTTGGAAGTCTAAGTGTAGGATCTCTGCATGTGAAGTCGTCGGTCAGCATGCTCCGCAGCAAATGGAATTGAATGTCTCTACCTGTCCCAGCAGTCTCTTTTGATGTGTTTTGAAAGTTGGTGGAGAGGCTAGCTTTCTAGGCCCAACCCCTTCAGAGTTCTGATAGGTTGGAGAATTCTTTGCTTTCTCACTGGAGAACAGGATTGTGTGTCAGAATGATGTCATTTAATGGCTTGCAGAAAGGACACTCCCCTCTCAAATTACACACAAATTTATATTTGACCTAAAGACATATTTCATAGATACACAGTGGTTTGAAATTACATGCACCCATCACGGATCACATGAGGTATACTCTGTTCAAACTCTGATGTTTCTAAGAGCTCGCATGCAGAAATGGCAACATTTTGCGTTTTTTAACTGGTTTTGCAACATTGGTTTTTCATTAAAAATTATACACATATACACCGCCTGTCCATACATACTCCAGTAAATTCCCATGTCTCTAGCTTAAACACAGAGTCTGTTGTGTCAATAAATAGCGGGGTTTTGCCCCAGAACATCACACAAATTCCCAACGCGTCTTAAAACGTGCACCGAAAAATCACAAGAATTATGGTATCATTTAAATAATTTTGACAAGTCCACACTGTGAGTTATACATCTTTCTTAGAATCATATTCTGGCCAACAGGGGTGTGTCTTTTCAGGTCACATGGTATAGAAACCAGTTTATCCAGTTTCTGCCAAGCTCAGAGACCCTGCCCCTCCCATCTTCTGCCAAGAGGAAGCTGTTTTACGGTCCGGCCAATAAACTATCTGCATGAGTCAAGGCAGGGCTTTGTTCAAAAGGAAGCCATTTACGACCACCCTAATAAACCATCTGCCTGGGCCCTTTCTTTAGTTTCTTGCAATCCCCTGGTAATTCAATCAGAGAGTGTGTGACCTCATTTTGGCAGGAGCAACAGAATGCAGCCAGGCCTGGGAATGCATTTGTTGGGCAAGCCCCCACTCCTGTCGGGGGTAGCTGTCTGGCAGAATTCCAGTTTCCTTAAGCCAGGTTTCAAGTAAAATGTCACTTTTTGTTCCCCAGTTTAAGTCAAGACAATTTTTACTCATGCAGCTATAATGCTGATTCTAAGTTCAAAACTATGACATTTTAACAGTTACAAACTATGTGACACTCAAAAGTAGGTCACTCAGTTAATTTAAACATTTTCGATTTTTGGTAGTTTTAAATCCAGTTTCAGTTAGGCTGCTGCAGACCTGCAGAGCTCAGCCAGTCTTGTTATGAACATTGTTTTGGGGTTCTTCAATTTCCCAGATTTAGTATGCACACATACTTCATTCTGCCAGATGTCCGCTGGTGTTCAGTGAGATTTTTGGATGTGTTGCAATGTTTGAAAATAGACATTTTGAGCTGGCATTCAGAGAAACCAAAGGTAATTTTAAAGTGCGGTTTTGCCTTTGGCACACATTTCACTCATGGCACCCCGGCCCATCCTGCTCGCACTGGTGGGTGGCAAGTTAGGAAACCATTTTAGTGTGCACAAACTGTGTGGTTCTCCTGGATTTTGGCGCACATGTGGGCTTTTTGGCCATCTTGGATTTTCTAAGCCCACAGCACCAAATGTTGCAGCATGATAGCTCAAACATGGGTCAGGACACCCAAGAAGGCCCCCCATGCGACTGCACTTTGAATTTGAGTCGATGGGGAGTCGGGTGCACAAAAGGTGATGACCCACGCACTGGTATGTCCGGATAATCTTCTTCCAATTCTGCAAATGGCACAGTTCAGCATCTTTTCCTCCATCCGGTATTGATCGATCGCTTCTCCTCGCCGGTCCTGATGGGAATATTGGGTGGTACCCCGGGCCCCTTGAGTCTCTGCTCCCGGTCTCCGGATCGTCCTCCTAGGCCAGTCTCCAGGTTTTATTTCTCCTAGGACGACAAAGGAAAAGCGCCAATACCTATTCATGGACATTTCTCCCCCACCATTGATATATTGGGGTGGCATATATATTTTAGAACTCAACAGATATGAACATGCACATTTTTTTTAAATTAAGAGACAGGAACACATAAACTTGAGAAACACAGAATTTGATAGGCTATACATAGGATATTTTAAGTTTGGAACTGAATTACTCTGGAGCGGCCCCCTCTGGTATTGCAGAGGACTCCTCCAGTTGCTGCAGAGTGTGCCTGGGATGGCAACACTTTAGCTGATTTATATGTACCCACTTGTCTTCCCCCTCTGCCAAACCGCCTTTGGGGGTGCGGATCTTGTAGGCCACGGGGGAGATCTTGTCTATAATCTCAAAGGGTCCCTTCCATGTAGGCAAACATTTTCGCTGTTTGGCCTGGTTCCTTTGGAAATTGTATAGATACAGCGAGTAGAGCGCTCGCTTTGACACCCGTGCAGAGCCTGCTATCGCAGGTTCGAATCCCGGCAGGGCCAAACTCAGCCTTTCATCCTTCCGAGGTCGATAAATGAGCACCACACACCGTGGGTAATAATAAGCAGCGCTCAGATACCTGAGGGTTCGTAGCGCTATATATAAATGCCAAATGCCAAATTATAGACCCGGTCCCCCACCTGATATTCCTTCCTGGAAGTTTTCAGGTCATAGTGGGTCTTCATACTCTCAGCTGATCTTTCTAGATTCCGCTGAGCATAGGCAAATGCATGTTGAAGGTGTTTCCTTAAATTCTCCACATACTCATGAGTTGTGGAGGCATTTATCAACGTTTGCTCTTGGGTTCTGTAGAGCAAATGCTGAGGAAGCACCATCTTGCGTCCAGTCATCAACTCAAATGGTGACATTTTGGTTGCAGATGAAGGGGTAGATCTGATGGCCATTAGGACCAGAGGTAATCGGATATCCCAACTTGGCCCAGAATCTGCCACAAACTTCTTTAATATGCTCACAATGGTTCGGTTATATCGCTCTACTGCCCCAGAAGAAGCTCGCCTGTAAGCAATATGTAGCTTTCTTTTGACCCCCAGTATCTCCCACATCTTTGTCATTACTTCACTGGTGAAGTGGCTACCTCTGTCTGACTCAATCCTTTGAGGTAGACCAAAACGGGAAAAGATGTGGTTAATCATCAAGTCAGCTGCCGTTTCTGCCTTGCAGTTTGGGGCTGGGAGACATTCCACCCACTTGGTAAACAAGCATGTCACAGTCAACATGTACTTATTCCCACTAGCGGAGCGAATCACGGAGCCTACAAAGTCGATTTGTAAATCTGACCATGGGAGTGTCATTCCCCTCTTTTGGAGAGGCGCCCGGTGTGTGAGGGATCTTGGCTGAAATTGTGCACACACAAGACAACCCTTCAAATATTGGTTGAGGTCCTGGCCCATGTGTGGCCAGTAGGCAACCTCTCTTAAGATTTCCAGTGTTGTGTGAAACCCCCTATGACCGGCGGTGGCCGCATCATGGGCGTGACTTAACATCAGGCTTTGGAATGAGGTAGGAACCACCCACTGATCCTGGCCAGCTTTGGATTTCCTTACCAGCAAGCCGTCTTGGATTCGGAACATTTTTGGACATTTCATCAACACTCTTAGGTCCTCTTTCCCAATGTAATCTGTCAGGGGAAAGTTCTCAGGGTCCTCAAGGTGTTGGTAAAACTTACCAATAATTGGATCCCCCTTCTGAGCTGTAATCAAATCAGCATCAGGGGTCTCCTTACTCCATTGGGCAGTTGAAAGATCATTGTGAGCATTTGTGTGGGACCTAGTGATAGCAGTGAGCTGTATTTCCCCCAACAGGGACTCTATTTCAATTAGATCCCCTTGGATGGCCCCGGTTTCGGCCAGCTGATCAGCTAAGTCATTTCCAGTTTTGTCTGGTCCCTCTACTTTGGAATGACCCTTGATCTTTTTCCAATAGATGGTCATCTCATTCGAGGTGACCAGATCATCAATGTTTTGGATCAACTTCCCATGTTTCAAGGGTTTCTTGTTAGCACATAACATGCCTCTGGTTTTCCAATTAACCAGGTGCTCCACGAACCCATTCCGTACATAATCAGAATCTGTGATTATGACCAGTTTGTGGAGTTGATGTTGGACAGCAGTGAGGATGGCTTGATGCACAGCCATCAATTCTGCCACCTGACTACTTCGGGGACCAATTTTGTATCCAGCGGAGGGTTCTGGAAACTCCTTCACCCATGCATTCCCTACGCCAGCCACCAGTTCTTTCTCCCCGTCGTTGTCAACATGGTAAGGGCATCCATCCACATAGACAGTGGGCATTCCCTCGCACTTGTCCTCTTCAAAGACTTTGTGTGGGGAATCAAGGTATGCCTCCGTGTTGTCCTTGATTTTTAGACTTTCGTTCTCGAGACAGTTTTCTCTGGCACAATCATGCAAGTCAGACAGACCTTGCGCGAGGGGACTCTTCTTGTTTTGGCCATATCTGACCTCCACAGGAAAGCCTTGCATTGACAGAATCCAGGAAGTAATTCGGGAATTACTCACATTCCCGGCCCGGATTCTGTCACTTTGGAGATATTGCAGAGGCTGGTGTGGACTCTCTACTATGATGTGTTCCCCCTGGATAAACGGGCGGTAATTCTTCAATGCCCACACCGTTGCCAAGAGTGCCTTCTCACACTCGTTGAATTTTTCCTCCACAGAGGATAAAGTTTTGCTCGCATAGGAGATTACTTTATTGACCTTGTCATGCTTTTGGTATAATACTGCCGTCAAGCACGTATTAGAGAACCCCGTCTGCAGGAAGAACTCATTGTTTCTGACAGGGTAAGCTAGGCAAGGCGTTTGTGAGAGGCTTCTTTTGAGTTGACTTACTGCCTCGGCTTGTTCTGGACCCCATTCCCACTTGACCCCCCCCCTTCAGGAGATGAATCAGGGGTCTGGTGATCTCTGCGTAGCCCTCAATGAACTTTCTGCTGTAATTAGTCAGTCCAAGGAGGCTCCTTAGTTCCCGTAGAGTTGTGGGGTCTTTCAGTTTCTGAAGTGCTTCCACTTTCTTTTCCTGGGGACAGAGACCCTGAGGAGTAATCTCATGCCCCAAGAAATTAACACGGGTTCTACACCACTGTGCTTTCTGAAAGGAAAGTTTTGCTCCGGCGGCCCTCAACTGGGTCAGAACATAACGAATCTCCGCTATGTGTTCCTCCACAGATGAACTTTTGATGAGGACATCATCTACATAAACCAGGTTACCCCTCGCACCCAGGTCGGGCATGGCCTTATGTAGGAAAATGTTGAATTCATTGCCGGAGTTGAGGTATCCGAAGGGAGTCCGGGTCCATGTGTACTGCTGGCCCCCAAAGGTAAAAACCAGCTTGTATTGGTCCTCCCTACTGACAGGCACGGTCCAGTATCCATTGTTCAGGTCTATTGCAGTGAATACCTGTGACCCCTGGATCTGGGCCAGCCCTTGGTCAATGTAGGGCAGAGGCCATCGGGAAGTATGGACCCGTTTGTTGAGCTCCCTAAGGTCGGCGCAGAGTCTCCACTGGCCGTTCGGCTTCAATATCCCCAGCACCGGATTATTGAAGGTGCTGTGTATTGGTCGAATTATCCCCCGGGACTCAAGGTTCTTAATTATTTCAGTAAGGGACTCCATGGATGCGAGAGGCAAACAATATTGCTTCACAAACACTGGAGTCATTCCAGGGTCCGTGGGAATTGTTGTTGTGTGGATGTCGGTGTGACCACAGTCATATGAGTCTACCGCAAAGAGATCTTGGAAATCCAAGAAAACTTGTTTCAACTTTTGCTTTTGTTCCATAGTCACACAGGCATCAGCTAGGTTGACTCTCTCTTCCACCATCTGCCTGAAGCCTGGAAAGACTTCTGCTTTGGCTATCTCAGCGGCCTCCTCCAGCTGGGTGGAGAAGTCCCTGGTCAGAGCGCTGATTTGGACTGGAGGCCCCAGGTGGGAAAGGCAGCCTTCATGAACCTGGAAAATCACCTCATCCCTTCTGAAGTCACATCCTCCTTACCATAAGGGCAGGAAGTGTACACCAGGAAGTTCCCCCCATGCCGGGTAAACATCCTGTCTGGTGTTGTATTGTCCTCACTGTCACTGTCAAAACAGTCCTTGGGGATTGGTCCTAACAGTTAATTTCCTAGATCAATGGAAAAATGTCGGTCATCAACCGCCATTCCAATAATGGTTCCTGCGGCTAGAGTAATACTCTTTAAGTTGCTGTTACCACCTCTATTGGAATGGTGTCATGTTCTATGTTGACTAATGGAGTTGGGTTTACCCCCAACCCTTGTTGTTGGAGAGAAGCGTTTAGATGTATGTAAGCATCAGGGTTTTGCAATTTTTGTCCTCTTTTAACTTTCACTTCCAGGGAGAATTGTCGGGTCCTTTCTGGGATGGTGACTTCCTCTTTGATCTGAATTTCAACTGCATAAGGTAGCAATTGAGCTGACCTAAATGCTTTTTCTAGATCATCAAAGCCCATGGGATTATCCGCTAATCGGGACCAAGCTTTGAAGTTTATTAGGTCCAAACTAATGGCAAAGCGATTGAGAATGTCACTGCCTAAGTAAAAGGCGGCAGTGACGTCTCGCACGACCCAACAATTATGGACTATGCTCTTGTTGCCAATGGAGATTTTGAGCATACACCTGCTTGGCAGGAGATGTTTGGAATTAGGTGCTTCCAGGTCCATTTCCCATGTGTCAGTTTGAATGTGGGAATGGATGGATCTTTTGGGAGTTGGCGGAACATGGCTTCGCTGATGAAGCTCTTACCGTTGTTCACACACACTCGAGCGAGAACAGAGTCCTTCCCATCATTTAACTGAACAGGGATGAACAACTGCTCTCCAATTTGCTGAATATCAGTCAGGCTCTGAGCTGATTTCACATCTTTCTGGACTATAGGAGTGGGAGTTTCTGATTGTGGATTAGTAAAGAATTTCAGGATGTTTCCTTCCAGTGCGGAATACCACCTTAAACTGGAAGGAAGGCTGATTTTCAGAAATAGAGAGGACCCCCCATCACCAGTCTGTTGTCCTACTGCTATTACTGTCACGTCTGGAATCTGGTTGTTCTGGAAGTGAAATTCTACTTGGTCAGATTTTTGTTCAACCATGTGGCAGGTGCCAATTAAACTAACATGTTTGATACTCTGTTTTAATTGTATTGGTCGGCTAGTCTGGGTCCAGAGGACCTTGTTTACACAATCTATTAGGGGTGACAACCTTCTCAGGAGGTCATTCCCTAGTAAACAAGGGGTGCTCTCTGGAGTCACTACTATGACCGGGTGTTTCAATTTGTGTCGCCCAATTTTAATGTCCAAGTCTGCAGTCCCCTCAAGGGGAATTTCCTTCCCGTCAAAGTTCTGCAGTTGTCCAGGAAGAGAGGTGAGAGGAATACGGTAATTCTCCCCCCTTCTGGCATTTAGTTCCTCAAAGGCCCTTTTGGACAGAAGGGTAGCTTGGGATCCAGTGTCCACCAGTGCCAAAATTGTACCCTGCCCCTGTACTTGTACCGGGGCATAGTATCTTCCCTCCTTCTCCTCAAGGGGGCACAGATAATGCACATTTTTGGACAACTGGTGGGCTAACTTTCTGGTTTTGGTCATTGCTAGCGAAGAGATTTGGGCAGAATTCTGTGGAGAGCCTTGGGAATCTGAAAGAAAAAGTTGGCAACTGGAAATCAGAGCCATTGTGGGTTCCCCTGGTTTCAGTTCTGGGCCGCCTCCCCCTTCTTGGAGGCAGTCACCAGGATGGGTTTGAACCAGGGGATTTTGGTATTGTGGGTTCTGGGATGAGATGATGGGCGGCGGTAGCTCAGTCTCCATATCTCCCCAGTCTGGATTGGAATCCCCTGGGACCCATTTTTCTTTGGGAGGAGTTACCCCATCTCTGAAGGAGAAGATCCTTTTCCCAGGATCTTCTGAGGATCCCTCTCCCTCAAATTGGAAGATCTGTACCTCCTCCACAAAGTGGGTCTGTTTGGGTCTTTTGTTTCTCCTACCCCCCCTCTGTGCCTTGGGAGGCAGGCTTTCAGGGGTAGGAGATTTTGTTTCCGGTTCCTGGTTTTCCACGGGCTGTTTACAAGTTGGGAAGGAAGCTTCCTCCAAGGCTTTACACCCCCCTTCCCCTTGTGCCTCCTCCCTGGTAACCGGTGTGTTATCGGGGTGCTGCCCCCGTCATTGTTCTGGAGCACCAGGTCCAGAGTTTGGGGCATTCTGCGGTGGCATGCTCATCTGAGGGTTCTGTTGAGCCCTCAGTATGTGACCCAGATCCCGTGCCATATTTTGGACCTGGCGCTCTAACTGGGAAACCCGCTCAGGCTGATACGGGGCTCTATTTTCTCCCCTGTGCTGATCCCGGGAAGGGTAGCTATCCCTTCTCTGGTAGTACCCCTGGTTGGGAAGATTTTGGTACCCCTCCACCCTTGGCTTCCCCTCTCCCGGATTAGGTTGTCTGAAAGGGGAAATTGGGGAAAGAAGGATGGATGATTTTGGGGCTGGAAATTGGGTGGATACCTGGGGAAAAAGTTCTGCCCAGGATTTGGAGAATTTCTGCCCTCCTGGGGGAAGTTAGGAGGGAAGTTCCCCGGGTCAGGTGCTTGGCTGGGTCCCCCCCTTGGGCTGGAGGAGTCCACACATAACCCAGGATTGGTTGGTTTCCCTTGTAGCGGGGACTTACATAGACAGGGGAGCGGGGGACCCCATTTGTGGGACTACCTCCTCGACTCCCTTTCTGTGACTGGCCCGAGGGATTTCTGGGCTTAGGATTATTAGGTGCAGGTAGGTTTTTAGGCCCCCCCATCTCCAAGTCTAAAACAGGGGCAACCTTTACCTCTGCCACCCTGGCAGCAGCAGGGGTGCTGTTGGTTTTGGGATTTTTGGGCGCATTATTTTTATTTTCTATGGGCTTCTGCACCTCATAGATCCGGGTAGCCTGTTCAATGACCCAGTCTAAAGATCTTTTCTCGTGAAAATCTCTCACAAGCTGGGTCATGATGTATTTGGGCACGGCATGGAAAAATGTATTGACAAATTCTCTGCTGTCTGTGCACACCCTTCTGGTGGTCTGCGCAAAGGCACGTTTCAGTTCTTGCATGAATTCTTGTGGGGCCTGATCCTCCCCACATTGCAAATTGTAGGCTGCCTTGCAAGCCTCTTGGGGATTTCTGTGAACAGAAAAATGTTTTAATATGGCCGCCCTATAGGTGGACCACCTTGAATGATTTTGGTCCTCCAGCCCCGCAAAGAAACTGGAGTACTCTGGGGAGAATGTCCACTTTACATATTGGATACAGCTTTGGCTGTCCTTCAAATGAAAAGTCTCCATCATTTGCACATAGAGCTCCAAGTGTTCCCAAACAGAGTACCTGCCGTTCTTATGATAAGGGGTGATGACACTGCTGATTGCCTTAATCTGTTTCAATGGGTCCTTAAGCAAGGCCCTTTTTGCCTTATTGGCCTTTTTGGTTCGGCTAACCCTGGTCCATTCATCCTCTGACTCAGAGGCACTGCTCCCAGAGGTTCCTGTCTGATCTTCCAGGTTTTCCCGGATTCTGCGCGCCTGGGAGTGGCTGGCAGAATGTGGGGACCTGGTCTCCTGTGTCCTGTACCGCTCAGAGGAGTCTTCAGATCCCTCCTCGCTGCCAGGATTTGATGGGTACCCCCTACACTGACCTAACTGGGCAGAGGTTTTCAGGATGCCCTTAATGGGCCTACTCTCCTGGGGTTCCCCACTAAATTGAACTGTGCTTGGGTGCCCATACCCAGATGCCCGCCCCTCCATACCTGGGTGGTATTGGCCTATGAGCCCCATGCTTTTGGCTGGATAGTAATCTGCCATCCCTGTGGCCCGGTGCTCATGTGCGCCAGGGGACATGGGGGTGGCAGAGTCCAGGGACTTAGAGAGATAAAGGCCTCTGGTACTAGGGCTCCTGAGGTTATGCTCAGGAGTTTCCCTTTCCCAGCGAACCTGGCCTCTATCCGCCCCTGCTCCCTGTTACAAGAGCCTGCGCTTTCAGTTCCTCAGTTAAGGCCTTACTCGACTCTATCAGTCTCTCCTGCATCGCTACCTGTTGCTGGAGCATATCATTGTGCTGACAGAGAGCCTCATTTTCTCTCTGTGCCTCCTGATTGGTCCTGGAGTACTGTGCCAGTCTTTGCTGCAGGAGGGTTACCTCCTGAGTCCCTTCCCTACTGGCCTGCTCCTTTCTTGCCAGAGCCTCCTCCACCCTCCTGGTGTGCTCTAACAAGTTCTGGTGTTCTTTTTGGAGGTCACCCAGTCCCTGGAGGGCCAGGTGATTTTCTTCCATTTTCCTTTTTAAGTGGCAGACTTCCTGGCCTAAGGTATCCCTTTCCTGACCAAGAGCCTGCATTTGTGACGCCAGGTCGTCCCTCTGCCTTTGAAAGGCACCAGCTTTCTGGCGTTCTTCATCAAACTCTGCCTGGGTATCCAGGTCTTTCAAAATCAATTTGTTGCTTTCCTCTTTCTCTCTGTCTAGTTGGATTTGCAGGGTGGCTACCTGCTCTGTGCATGCCCTGTTGAAATTGATCTGTTGCTCCAGCTTTTTCCTGCTCTGCAGCAAGGAGTCCAAACTGTCTTGGTGCTCCTTCTGCAAAGCCAGAATTCTGGTATCCTGGTCTGTCTTTTCCTGTTGCAGTATATCCATGTCCTCTTTTATTTTAATGATATACTGCCTACTATCATTTTCTGACTCCTGGCTCCTCTGCAGCCTCTGCTCAGAAGAATCCAGATAAGATTGGGCATTCTGTAATGCCAGCAGTTGCCTACTCGCCAGATCTTGGCCTTCAGCACATTTGTCCTGCATGGCTCCCATATGTAAATATAAATATGCCGCTACCCTGGCAATCTTGTTGTGCTCATCCTTGGCCTTAGGGGCCATATATAGTTCACTCAGGGCCACATGTAAGGGACCCTGGTCTCTCCATTATCTGACCCTGTTTCAGTGATCTGGGGTGCGATTGCCTGCAACCAGACCGTCTGGTCCTGATGAGTCCACTCACCTCTCACAAATAGCTTATGTAAGAAGTGCTCTCTGGCTATTTTCATATCTACCAAGGTCGCCATTCTGGAATTTGAGTTCCTTCCTGACTTACAGAAGTTTGTATTTTATTTTTGCAAAACAGACCTTTTCCTTAGTGCGTTCCTTTGAGGAGTGCTTTACAGCGTAACACAGCGTGGTGATCCGACCGGATGTATGTCTCCTGTCAGTTAGCAAACTGTATTAATCTGCACAAGTGATAGATCTAACCCAAACGTCCGGCTCGAGCCCCCAATTTGTAAGAGGATTCAATCCAGCACTACAGCTAAGTCAATGCCTAGTCTGGGATACTGAATGGAAACCCTTATTGATATATCTTTATATCCAGTTCATGAGTTCTGGATGACTACCCCTATATAACACCTCTCTCTTGGAATCCCCCTGACCCCACTGAGCCAAGAAGTAGTTCTGTTTTGCAAGTTTAAACGGTTTATTTGAGAATGTAAACAATATATATATATCACACTTTATAATAAATTAATAATTAATATCACACTTCAGAACATGAGCAGTTAACAACAATGGGTAATGTTCTACTAATAAACTGATTTGATTACCCAGGAGTAGTATAAAGGATGAGGTAGCACGCTAGGGAATAGGAACAGAAGAATAAGGTGGTAGAGAATGCTTTATCTAGTTTCAGATGGATGCAATGTTGAATGAAAATGCAATACAGAAAATACTCAATATGATTTCAACAAAAAAATGTAATCACTTTTCTCTGGCAATCCACCCCCTCCCCCCATATGCAATGTAAGGAAATGAAGAAGAGAGCACACAGTTCTTAGAAATGCAATCAAATGTAATTCAGTTCACCCCAGCAAGCTTATACAACAATCGGAGTTTTGAAACACAGGCAAAATCCTTTGAATATGGTGACAATGCAGCGAGAAATATGCTGAAAATACTTTTAATTCCCTTCAGGAGGTTCAGGGTGAGTGGTATCTAGTTAATATGAGTTCAGGCTCACTTTAGCAATGATTCAGAGATGGTGTTTAAGAGGCAAACAAATTTTTAGCAAGGAAAGATATGACTGCTGATGGTTACACATGGCTGGATTTTTAACCAAATCGCAAATCGCGGTAAAATTCGCAAGTGCGTGAATCGTGATTACGGCAAATGTATAAGGAGTAGCAAGTCGGTTCTAAGCTTGTTGAATAGCTGAGATTCTAAGCTTTCAGAGGAAAGTTAAACCAAGTTCCTAGCACAAAAGGTTCCAGAGATACGGACGATTAAATAAAGGTAGTTTTTCGGGTTTGACATTTTAAAAGTTCAAAGCGACAGGTTACAGCTTGCAGCTAGAAAATGACAGGTGACAGTTCTACTTAGGTTAAATAGATTGAATTATATTATATTAAACTAAGGGATATGTTCTGTGTTTTGCTGAGTACTCACAAGAGATTTTGGACAGGAAGGCAACTTTGTCATGGATCCGGTCACTGCGCACAGCACTTCACAGCGATCTGCTCTCCGGTTCCGAGTACAGCTCTGCTTTCTGGGTCACCGGCACTGCTCCTGGATCTTGGGTTCTGCTGGTCTGGTCTAGCACCGGTCTGCACGACTCATGGTCCCGCTTTCTCCAGACAAAGAGCTGATCTGCACGGCTCCTGGACACTGCTACCGGTCCCGGCAATGTTCTAGGCAGGGAATTCAAACAGCTCGCCCGGCTGTTGATAGTCTACAAATGATTTTTGGGTCTGCTGACAAATACTTTTGCTTGCAGTGGGCCTTCTTGGTTCAAAGTTCTGTAGTCTCTGTTTAGCTTGGAAGTCTAAGTTAGGATCTCTGAATGTGAAGTCGTCGGTCAGCATGCTCCGCAGCAAATGGAATTGAATGTCTCTACCTGTCCCAGCAGTCTCTTTTTATGTGTTTTGAAAGTGGGTGGAGAGGCTAGCTTTCTAGGCCCAACCCCTTCAGAGTTCTGATAGGTTGGAGAATTCTTTGCGTTCTCACTGGAGAACAGGATTGTGTGTCAGAATGATGTCATTTAATGGCTTGCAGAAAGGACACTCCCTGTCAAATTACACACAAATCTATATTTGACCTAAAGACATATTTCATAGATACACAGTGGTTTGAAATTACATGCACCCATCACGGATCACATGAGGTATACTCTGTTCAAACTCTGATGTTTCTAAGAGCTTGCATTCAGAACTGGCAACATTTTGCGTTTTTTAACTGGTTTTGCAACATTGGTTTTTCATTAAAAATTATACACATATACACGGCCTGTCCATACATACTCCAGTAAATTCCCATGTCTCTAACTTAAACACAGAGTCTGTGGTGTCAATAAATAGCGGGGTTTTGCCCCAGAACATCACGCAAATTCCCAACGCGTCTTAAAACGTGCACCGAAAAATCACAAGAATTATGGTATCATTTAAATAATTTTGACAAGTCCGCACTGTGAGTTATACATCTTTCTTAGAATCATATCCTGGCCAACAGGGGTGTGTCTTTTCAGGTCACATGGTATAGAAACCAGTTTATCCAGTTTCTGCCAAGCTCAGAGACCTTGCCCCTCCCAGCTTCTGCCAAGAGGAAGCTGTTTTACGGTCCCCCAATAAACCATCTGCCTGAGTCAAGGCAGGGCTTTGTTCAAAAGGAAGCCATTTACGACCACCCTAATAAACCATCTGCCTGGGCCCTTTCTTTAGTTTCTTGCAATCCCCTGGTAATTCAATCAGAGAGTGTGTGACCTCCTTTTGGCAGGAGCAACAGAATGCAGCCAGGCCTGGGAATGCATTTGTTGGGGAAGCCCCCACTTCTGTCGGGGGTAGCTGTCTGGCAGAATTCCAGTTTCCTTAAGCCAGGTTTCAGGTAAAATGTCACTTTTTGTTCCCCAGTTTAAGTCAAGACAATTTTTACATATGCAGCTAGAATGCTGATTCTAAGTTCAAAACTATGACATTTTAACAGTTACAAACTATGTGACACTCAAAAGTAGGTCACTCAGTTAATTTAAAAATTTTCGATTTTTGGTAGTTTTAAATCCAGTTTCAGTTAGGCTGCTGCAGACCTGCAGAGCTCAGCCAGTCTTGTTATGAACATTGTTTTGGGGCTCTTCAACTTCCCAGATTTAGTATGCACACATACTTCATTCTGCCCGATGTCCGCTGGTGTTCAGTGAGATTTTTGGATGTGTTGCAATGTTTGGAAATAGGCATTTTGAGCTGGCATTCAGAGAAACCAAAGGTAATTTTAAAGTGCGGTTTTTCCTTTGGCACACATTTCACTCATGGCACCCCGGCCCATCCTGCTCGCGCTGGTGGGTGGCAAGTTAGGCAACCATTTTAGTGTGCACAAACTGTGTGGTTCTCCTGGATTTTGGCGCACATGTGGGCTTTTTGGCCATCTTGGATTTTCTAAGCCCACAGCACCAAATGTTGCAGCATGATAGCTCAAACGTGGGTCAGGACACCCAACATTACTTATGTATAATCTGTGATGTACAGAAAACCTTAAGCATCACATTAAACATGCAGTCCAAAATACAATAGGAACAGTCAGTGCATAATGCAGTAATACAATTTAGCCGAAGAATGGAAACAAAACCATGTGATATTATCCATAAAAGAAATTCCTAGTCAGTTACTGATTCTAATTTCTGGCTCAAAAATGTAGCACAAGAGAGAGTGGAACCTGATGACCTCTCACACAGCATTCCCAAAACAAATCACTACTCAATCAATCAAATCACTACTAAACAAGTCAGTGTTATGAACAGAGTGTTGACAATACTGAATCCTGTTATCTTTTCAGATTGCACAAGTAGTGACCCAATGTTTAGTTGATTCAATCAAACCAACAACATTACATAGTGTACACTATGCCAATAAAACAAAACTAATTAACAACATCTATCTGGCAATTCAGGCATGTATGGTGACACATAGCTTCTGCCTTAATGATGAAGAAGAGCTCCTGATTGTAGGCACCCAAGCTCGCCTCAACAAACTTGACCCACATTACACGTCTTTCATTATTGATGGAAATACAATCAAAGTTGCAAAAGAAATAAAAATGTTAGGCGTCTACCTCGACTCCACCTTATCACAAAAAAAACAAGTGAGCTTTTTTGCCTCATCAACAGCTTACACAAACAAGCTAATCAATGCTTGTAAGTCTTATTAATCCCCCACCAGCTGCATGACATTAGCCAGAGCTCTAGCACTCTCCAAGTTATATTACTGCAACACGCTGATTTCAGGAACTTCCAAACTGAATCTCAACAGACTCCAAGTCTTACAAAATACCTCCTTAAGATCCGCACTAAAAATCCCCAGATCCAACCACATCTCGAGCCACAGATAATCTAACTGGCTCCCAGTATGTGACAGAATCTCACTCCGCACCGTGGCAATCACCCACCAATGTATCTCCAATGGCATACCTAAATAACTTTCTGACAAGTTCTCCCTACACCAAGCCACCCGACCCACCAGATCATCCCACACTCATCTCCTTACAGATCCCAGATTCAACCTCAAAACTGCAGGCAGAGCCAGCTTCCCTGTTCAAGCTGCCAACCTCTGGAACTCCCTACCTCCCACCATCCGACTAGAACCATCCTTCAAGGACTTCAAAACCAGTGTCAAGCTCTGGTTTACTGACAAGCGAGTCCAGGTAATCCGGCATCATAGCCCCATTGCTTGGCTAGTTTTCCGCTGTTCCTCATCCTTTTTGTACTTATCTTGAAGGCTAGACCAATTAGTAACCCAGGTCGACCCTTTGGCCATTTCTGCGTATAGCCTCTTATGTAACTATGCCTTTTGTCTGTGACCTGTTACGTTTTCCAGCGCCCAGTTACCTCAGGGTTACAAATAATAAACAAATACAAATACAAAAGTACATACACACTCACTGCAGTGTACATTCACCCTAAGACCTAATACCTAAAGTAGGAAGTACATTGAAATGGAAGTGCATAAAGATAGCTTTGAAAACATGTACGTATAAGGTGCTAAGTATAAGTATAAGTATTGAGAGGTGAACAGCAAAAATGTTTGCACTAAGAGCTTCTAACAGATTGAATTATTGCACCAAGCTGGCAATATAGCCCTGGATTTCATTTTTTTAATCACTAAGCTTCTGTTTCTCAATCAGGGGTAATTACGTCATATCAAAAACAGACCCTATATTCCCCAACTATCTAAAATACTCTTTTGAAAATCTCCAAGGGGGTTGGCTCATCCGATGTCCCATGCTTCCTGTATAAGGTGTAAACTAGAGACAACTTCTGCAAACATTATTTTAATTTAAAAAACGTGCCTACGAATTACCAACAACAATACAACACCCAAAAACAGCCTTCTTGACAGTTTGTACCCGTCTTTTCACGCATTTTAACTCTGCTCAGGAAATGGAGGAAAGTTTGCTTGACTGCAGTTCATGAAAGTCTTTCCAGCGCTAATGCCATCACAAAAAATATGCTTATCAATTAATCACGTCCCTTCAACCAAAAACAAGTTCTTTCTTTACTTTCCGAGGTCTATTTTTTGATGCTTTGGCCCCATGACTAACATCCTAACATCCAAACAATATAGTCCTGACTCAGTATGTATCTTGTTTGGGTGCTGAGTAGGGATGTTGAAGAGTCCTCAAAGCTAAGGTTGGGCCCGGATTATCTGGCTTGGAGGCACTCAGATGGTCTTAAAGCCTACTTGGACCTGATCAAGCCTGCATACGCAAGATCACTTTATATGAAATTTAGATTGGGGATTCTGCCAATTGCTGCCTTTCCATCGAAATGTGGTGTGGTGCCGCCGAGGAGACAATTGCACATTTCTTTCTATTTTGTAAGCCAACCCAGCGGCTAAGGTGCTTGTATTTAAGTCCCTTATTGCTGGAAGCATAAATAAAAACATGTGGTCATGCTTTATAATTTTTGACCCAATACCTCAGCCCCTCAACGGCATGCTCTGTGGCCAAATACCCGCACAGAGCATTGGGATTTAGGAGAAAGATGGCTGCTTGTTAATTTGGGCCCCATGCTGCGAGGAGTTCTCTCATGGCTTTCTAAAAAGGTTTACTTATTTGGATCCAACAACACTTTTTAGTGCAACATATTAGCTTCTTATCTAAACTCGTTTTAGTGGGGTTATTTGAAGCCATATGTTATTATGTATTTTTGTTGTACTTTGTAATGCATTCAATCCTGATGATTTTACGTTCTTGAAATTGAAATGGATGTTGAAGAGTCTAACAGAGGCCCTCCATGTGAGTCTCTTGCATTCATTCTCAGGCAATGCTTCTTCTAACAGGGATGTGCAGTAAAGTGGGAACTGCAATACTCATATCCCTAATAAGGCTTCGATGTGAGACTAAAGGGAGTGAAAAGAGAGCATGTGCCACATGAAGGAGGCCAGGTGTCATGGTGTTGTAATCCGGGCACCGGAGGAATTTCTATGCAAGCCAAAGGCCTATTAGAGACTTCTTCTTGTTTGGTATTTTACTCTGTTGCTTGCTGATACCAAACATAAGCCAAAGTGGCATGAGGCAGAGCTCCACCACCAAGCTATCTCCGGTCCAGCAAAGGCAAGGCAACAAGCATCAGTGGCGTGACAGCTCCCCTGCAAAGGCCCTCATGTAAATCATACAGGACCGTGTTGATTGTCTCTAACATGTAGGACACTTGGAGTGTGACACTCCAGGTGAAGGTGCTAGACATGAGCTAAAGGGATCTTTTATGGGATCTTGCAAAAGTTGTAGGCATTGGCATTGTCACCACCTGGGGCAAAGAATGATGTCTGATAGTGCATACTAGACAGATTTGTATGTGCTGTACTTTCAATAACAAGGCAACTGGGGTGGGAGCTGGGGGAGGCTATGAAGGCAGTGGTAGATACATTTTGGTTTTGGTTTCAGGTTTGTGTGCCCTATGTTAGCAGGACTAAAGCACTAGGTACCCATCTGTTGCAGTATTTTAATATACATCTTTGAAGCACGTTTTACATGCATACCCACATTGTTTTTTATTGACATTCTTTTCTCAAACAATGCCACATGGGCATGGAAACGTGTGCAGAATGAGTGCAGCATCTAGTAACAGCACATATTATGTCCCTCCCAAAACCTCTCATAGGTGACTAGTTATGTGTGTAGGCCAGCTGGAGTTAAGTTAAAGACTTAAAAGCCAATTGGATCCTTAGAATGGGGCACGTATTGTTGTTAGTATTTCGCAATTTGGAAAATCTCATTTGAAGCTCTTCCCCTGCATTTTCTTTGGGTTATTGTATTTCACTGCCTCCGTTCCTCCTCTATGATTCTGTGACTTGTTTCCCTCATCGATGTTAACTTGGGTTGTGGGCATTTTGAGCCCCACTGTGCCCTCGCCCTTGAACACTAATTCTAAATGCAGGTCTTCTGAGTAGTCAAGACGGTCCTAGGGAGACACACGAAAACCAATGCAAAAATCTTCAAGGTGAAACCACACACTAAAATGTAATGCAGATCCAAACCCAAGCAGTATCACAAACAGAAATCTGCTGCAAAAGCCAACTATTTTCCAAAATAGATTGCATATCACACTAAGAAATAATCATTAAAATCTTGCGCTCCAGATCCTATCGCTGGATGTGCCTATTAATCCTGTTTTTTTTTATTTTCTTTTTTTTAATTCGGAAAACAAATGTTCAGAAATAAAAACATTTCTTCTCACAAGGATACGCTGATAGTGTCCTTGAAATGATGTTCACTCTGGCATAATGTGAAATATAAAACGTATCAGCTATGCAGAACATTCATTTCCAGAATCCCATACTTTCTGGTATCCCCCTCTTTTCATTCTCGGTCTGATTCATACTGGTCACTGAGGAGAGATTTCCCTGGCACCTTTAAGACAAGGCACCCCACTTTTGGAGGTATACGCTTTGAGCATCTATTTATCATCCTGCTGCACCTATCCCTTCTCTCGTATCTAACAACAGCGGTGTCCAAGCAAACAAACAATGTCATGCTTGGGAATACTCTGCTTGCCTCAGACAGTATTGCTTCCTTTCTAGTGGCAGCATTGATGCCTTGCAGGGCCTTAACAATGTTTGTCACTTGTAGGATGATCAGGGTGCTTGCTTTTCTGCTGGTGGCTTTTTCCGTAATCAACTATATGATTCTACAATATAGTCTCCATCAGAATCGGGGCTTCAAAGATTCTATCCTAGACTGTTATCTTCAATTCTGTTAACTGTCATATTTTGGACCAAATGACGAGATTATTGTTAGCCCTATCCCCTGCCACTCAGGCACCACTGATATCTCCCTGAGTATTTAATCAATACATGATTCTGCAATTATTGGTGATCATTTTTTTTACTTTTTCATCTTTTGGTGGATGGATGGATTGAGGGGTGCATGAGGGTTGCACTTTAAAAAATATTGATTTCGTTGTACTTCTCTTTGAAATGTATTATTTGCTTAGGGGTGTGCAGCTTCAGGGCACAACAGAGGATGCAGAGAAAGAGGAAAAATGGCCGACGGGGCCTATGGTGGGCCAAGGCGAAAAGATAGATGTTAATTATGAATTGGAGATCCTGGAACTGGACGTATTTTATTTTTTCAGCAATTTCTTTGTTTGGTGTGCTGGCAGCCTAGCCACTCACTGCCCACTACTTTGTTTTCCATTTGGAGTGCAAGGGAAGCGGAAACCTGACTGACTAGAAATTAAACTAAAAATGATTTGACAATCAGTAAGTAACATGTTTTGACTAATGTTATTTTAAATGTGTGTTTCTAAGAATAGTTAAACTATATATACATGTAATCTGATGGTTGACACTTTGTAAATAGTTTATTTTGTAATTTGATTGGAAGTGACCATGTGTTTCTTGTAAAAAACAGTTGAGTTTGTATTTTGTATTCATGAAAAGGGATGAATTTCTATTGGTTCCGTTTTTAAAACTAAATTGCCAATATATTTACTTTTATTTCTATTACTAATATTTTGTTTTGTATCTATTACTATTTTTTCTAAAAACAATTGTACTCACATTACTATTATTGCTGATTGTTTCTTTCTTTCTTTCTTTCTTTCTTTCTTTCTTTCTTTCTTTCTTTCTTTCTTTCTTTCTTTCTTTCTTTCTTTCTTTCTTCTGCGCAATAGCTCTTGGGCACACCACAGACGTTTGGCAATTGTGAGACAGGACAAACTTATAGCTGGTAAGCAATTAGCCGACTGCTTATTTATATAGCAGGGTTTCAACTGTTTCTTGAAAGTGACATGTTTTCTCTCCTGCCTTAATTTTACTGGCAACTAATTCCACGCCTTTGTCGCTAGAACAGGAAATTATATTCCATTTCCCCTTGTTCTTTTTACCCTTGGGACCGAGAGCCATTGTGTAGTACTTCAGCGTAATGATCGGGCTGCTTTCTGGTGGGCTAGCCGTTCCTTGAAGTATCTCGGGCTTCACCCTAAATACATTTATGGGTTACTTTGAGGACTTTGAAATGTACCAGAGCAGTCATAGGGAGCCAATGCAGTCAATTTCGTGCCTTTGTGATGTGATCTCTTCTTGAGATGGTACATACAATTCTCACATCATAATTTTGCAGTACTTGTAGTCTCAGTAGACTTTATTTGCTGGTTCCTACCAACCAACCCTGGCTTGTGCTGAACCAAATACCATGAGCTCAGTTTGTGAACTCTTCAGACACATCCAGTTGTTCTTCATCCAATTCTTAATAGAGACATTTAGGTTATTCAGCTTTTCTGTGTCTTTTTCATATGATTCACTAAAGTCCATCACCAGTTGGATGTCGTCTACATAATTAGTAAGGATGAGGCCCATCTGTTCCATCTGGTCACATAGTGGCTTTATATAGATGTTAAAAAGCACTGGTGACAAACACGCACCCTAAAGTACAACACATTCTATTTTAATTGGTTCCAAGGTAGTGTCCCCCCAGCCAATACCTGATCTTCTGTCACTCAGAAATTATTTTAGCCATTCTATGGCATTTCTGGAAAAGGTTGTAGCATCTGGCAGTTTTAGAAGTAGGCATTTGTGGTCAAGTAAATTGAATGCCACAGATAGGTCCAAGAGGATTAGCATCCCAGTTTTACTTTCCTCAATAGTACCTAACATCTGTGTTTGCAGATCCAGGAGTGTGGTTTCCATATCATGTTTCCGCCTGAACACCGACTGTTTCGCATGCAGAGAGTCTGGTATTTCAAGATAGTCCTGCATTTGTGTAGCCCCTATTTGGTCTACAATTGTAAGTAGGAACGGGGTGTTTGCTATCAGTCTCAAATTAGAGGAGACTTTTATATTCAATCCTGGTTTCTTAGCAAGAGGGGTTACCACCACATCTTTGATCTCTTTAGGCACTAGATTGTAGAGAAACAATGAGTTGACAAATCACCTAAGGAATGGGGTGAACATTTTGATGTTCCGTAGGATTATTTTTAATGGCAGGTAATCACTGGGACATGAGGTGGGATGCATGTTTTTTGTGTCATCTCCATGTCTAAAATAGATGGTGGCTTCAAATATTTCCTTAGCCTACTTAATATGGTGCTCCTCATTGTTTCGACTCTTTTTAATACTATTTGGTGCTGGCAAAGAAAAAGACCTTTCTTGCCTGGAAGACTTGTTGCACCCTTGTGCAATCCTCAGTATTTGGTAAAAACGGCCTCTCCAGTGCAGTGGGTTTCTCTAGCTGTTTAAAAATATCAAAATGTTTCCTTGTTTTGTTATCAGCCTTCTCTATTTGATTATTATAAAACCCCTCTTTAATTTTCTAAATTTCTTCTTTGTATTCTTTCTCTTCCATGCCTGTTTGTTTTCGCTAGTCTTGTTTTTTGCCCAGACTCGTTCAGCTTTCCTTTTAGCTTTTTTGAGGGTAGTCCGATCTTTCGTAAACCAGTTTTGGTCTTCTGGTTTATCCCAGTTTTAGTTTTAATAGGGGCAACTATATTCAGAAGTGACTTTATGTGCCTATCATATATTTGCACCAATTTTGAGTCTTTCATGATTGTTTCTGAACAAGTCACTAAATCGCCTGCCTTAAGACTCTTTAAGTTTCTGCTCTCTACTTTCTTGCGGGTTTATAAAGTAAACTACCTTTCCTCTAGGTAAGAATGTTGCACTCTACAAGCAAGTGGTCTGACCAAATAAAGGGGGAGGTTTTAACTGTCCCTATATCGATTTTCTTGGCACGGTGTGGCCCTTCACATGGGTGGGCTCTTGGTTAACGACCTACATGCCTACATCTTTTAGTTGCTGTTCCAATATCACTTCTTCGTTGTCCTCCGTATCCTCTCTCCACCTGTTCAAATCCCCTAACATAATCATTGCATAGTTACGGCTATTCATAGGGGTTAAAAGCAAGCCTAAATCCTCATTAAAGTAGGGCATCTCCATGGGTGGGCAATGTATACAACTATTCTCTGATGATTTAAATTTTGCATGAATGATTTCATAGCCTTCACATTCGATGATCTTTTCATACATCCCAAACTCCTTCCTGCATAGGATTGCCACCCTCCCTCCCAATCCATATATTCAATTTTGGCAGAAGAAGTCATACCCTAGGGGTGTTACAAGCTCTATTTTTGTACCACTAGATGCATGTAGCCAGGTTTCTATCACACACATGATGTCAACTGTATTGTCCACAATGGAATACTGTATGTCCACTGAGTGTTTTACTAATGAGTGTGTGTTTAGCCATGGTAATATGAGTTGAGTGACGTGAGATGTTTTTTTCTTCCCTTATTCCTCCAAGTTTATCTGTGATTGTTCAGCGGTCTTGTTATCAAGGTCAGCTAACCTATTGTTATTCATGGGGGCGTACGTATGAAAGATGTCACACTTAGTTTTTAGCATTAATGTCTCCTAGGGTTTAAGGCTTCAGCAGTGTTATAGTGAAAAATTAGAGATTGTTACTCTGTGGCACTCTTCTTTTCCATAATCTCACTCCCCACGTAAGCGCTTGGGTCCTCTAGTAGTGGTGGACATCTGTCCATGTGACCCAGTGTAATCATTTTCGGAGCGGGTGGTTGGGATGTTTGTGTATTCTGCTCTTAAGGTAGAAGGCAGCATTGTGTAGTTGTCGCTGCACTCCTCCATATAATGTTTTATCAGCGCCTCCCTTCGATGCTTTTGGGCTTTTAAAAACGTTAGCTCCGAATGCAATCCCATGGTGAAATTATGCATTATTGTGCAGATATGCTGGACCCTGACGTGCCAGCACTCACGCGCCTGATCATAAGAGATAGGGAGGTGGGAAATGTAGTTACGGCTCTTTCTAGCCTGCAGAGAAGAATTGTTAATATGCCGGGAAAGATGGCAGATGTAGTCTCTAGTGCCAGCAGAGTTTAAAGTCAGTCAAAAGTAGGTTTTCAAACAATCCCTTGCCCCCTAAGTAAATCAGTCAGCAACTACCTAATAAAGACAATAGCTAAAAAACGAAATTGTTCTGATTGATTTTTTCCCAGCATGCCATTTTTCAAAAAAAATGTAATTTATTTCTATTGATAATTGCTTTCTGTCACTGTTGTTTTTTTGCAAGAATTAGTACAATTTAATTAAAAAATACCTTATTGATACTGTATTTTTACTGAGATTAATATTATATTCTGAACAATGTTCATTATTTTTTATACTGTTATTTTACGTAAATCACCACTGTTTTTGTATTCACCTTGAATATTGTTATTTCTGATAACAAATAATGGGCACATTTTTTCCAAATCAATGTTCATGCTACCTTTCCCTCAGCCACGTCCAAGAACTCAAACAGATACACAAGCATATGCGCGTGAATAAATAATATGCAAGTTAAATATGAATTGTGTATGTTCCTAATTATGTGTTTTTACTAACAAGCCATGAATTCTGTATGCAAATATATATTTTCTTCCACTCTATGCAGGCATATCGACAAATCAGTCAAGAGATACCATTCCTGAGAGGGCACACTGTCAACAAAATGGGCCTCATTACAAGTATGGCGGTAAGGCAACAAAGGCACCTGTACCGCTAACAGCACCGTTGCTACCGTACCGCCATATTAGGAGTTAGCTTGCGGGTGCCCTTGCAGCCACCAGGTCTGACCTGCACCGGCACCCGCGAGCAGTACATGATGGTTGTACCGGTAATGTTATTAACGGTACCGGTGCTACCACCCTCCACATTCCCATTGAACCCTAAAGGGATCAAATGGCAATGGGGATGTTCCAGGCCTGGCACCCGCGAAAGGGCAATTCCCAGGTCTGGCTTTGCTTGACTAACTGGCTTGACTAACCTCCTGGCTTGACTAACGCCAGGAAAAACCAATAGTGTGGCTCAGTCTGAGATCAAACCTTATAATTTCTTCATAAACTGCAGAGGTCACTGTGTGTTTTACCAGTGCCTCTAATAGTACCAGCACTTATAGTGAAAAAAGAGCTGATGATGAATTTGATTCCAAGGCATTACTCAGTTTGAATCATGGGGAAAAGAGGGTGATTGGCTCTGTAGTGCTGGAGACAATTTCCATTGGTGAGCTCCATTCACAGAAGGAATGGCAGGCAATGGAAAAAGGCAGAAAATCCCAGCGTGATTGTGCACAGGACAATTCCTTAAGGAGAATGCGGACATGGAGGTAATAGTATGGAAAGCAGCAAGGGAAACCAATCCTCACCATCCACGCTTTCAGGTGCCAGTGACAATGACTGGACCCTGCAGGCACTGGTAAATGGAAGATACCAGAATCACTGTCAATAGTGAGGACGATCACCATGCTTCTGTTATCCCTGATATGTGAGTGCAAGTAAGAAAGAGGAGAAACCAAAGCACATCACAAAGCAAACAGTATCTCTGCTAACCATATGTGCCATTTTCTTGCCCATAAAAAAGCCATTAAGTCAAAGTATGACATGTATTCCAAGAATGACGAGAAGTGCAGAGGCAGCAACAGACAGCAGTATAACAAACCCACGGAAAGGGTCCTTTTTATTGTTCACTACTGAATCTGCCAGCACAATCACCACAATAGAAAGCTCTATCACTCAATTTTTCAGTGTGAAAAAGCCCACATAAAGGACATAGGACGTGTTAACCGTTGTTAAGAACAATGACTGTGGGCCAATGGAAAACAATCATGGATGAGAATTTTTTTTTTATTGTGTTCTAGCTCTCTTTTAACTTTTGACAAATGAATCAAAAGAGTAAAACAAAATATATATTATAAAATCATTAACGTATATACAGACAAATAAAGTCTAGCAATAAAGTAAACAGTATGATCACATTTCACCAATAAATTCATATTTTAAATCATCATTAACAGCTCATACTGAAATAAACAATTTAAAAGAAATATCAAATTACTTACAAATTGTATCCATACTGTTTACTTTCATTGCAAAAACGTGGCAGCCTAAGTCAAAATGCATCCAGAGAGGCCATTTGACCTAAATAACTCACCCTGTATATCAATTAAGTCATCAACAAAATGCATATAATATCTCCGATAACAAGTAATCATAGAACTGCATAAAGTTAAAACATGTCTCAATGATTCAATTTACCCTATTTTCTGTGCATGCAACAGACACGCTTCTCCTTCAGAATATTTATACCCTTAACAGCCATTACTGGACGGGCATTTAGTCACATCTGCATAAATATGCATCCAGCCTCGGGGCAGCGAAACTGATAAATATATCTTAGATCTTCTTGATAAGGAAAAAAGAGTTTACAATAGTTGCGCTGCAAATCTAACCTCGTGATATAATCATGGTTCTCGTCCCATTCTGAACTCTTTAAAATCAGCAAGGAACTCGCCAATCCTACCTTAGTCTCCTCTACTCTTCGTCTCTCCCAGGCCTTATACTCTGCACTGGCCTCCCACATTTACTCCAAAGCTCTTGACATCCTGACCTCTCTGTCATCTGCCCCCCACATCTCCCTTCTTTCACCTCTTCAGACGCTTCTCTCCCTCCCATACACTCCTCCCTCTCTCCCACTGCACTGGGCAAGATCTCTAGAGTTGTCTTCTCTATGAAAGTCCCCATAAACTGGTTCTATCCTGCTCCTCCAGAACCATCAAGAACAACATCAACGCTCTCGCCCTTGCATTGACTGACCCCTGAAACAACTCTTTTGCCACAGGCTATTTCCCTCAAGCGCTCTGCTGAGCCCTCTTGCCTAGCTAACTATCGACCTAGCTGTATCTCCCCTTCTTGGGCAAACTCATGGAGAAGCTGACCATTCCCCAACTGACCCTCCACACTGAAATGACTGGCTGCCTCCATGACCACCAGTCCGATTTCAGCGCAGCAAGCGTCACTTAAACTGCCCACCTGAATACCCGAGAAGATCTACTCTCTAATCCGGACTCCAACACTCCTGTTCTGATGCTTCTTGATCTTTCATTTGATTTTGACACTGTCAACCACTCAATCCTCATAAACCGTTTCTGTGATACCCTGGGCATCATGGACAGGGCACTGGCTTGTTATACCTCTTTCCCCTCAAACAGAATTTACCAAGTTCAAATGGGTCCTTAGCTCTCCTCCACCTCACTCTCTACTTGTGGTGTCCCTCAGTGATCTATTTTATCACCATGGCTTTTTAACATCTGCCTCGCCCCTCTGGCCCACATGATCTCCACCTACTCCCCTCATTTCCAGTGTTACACAGATGAAACACAGCTCTCTTTCCAGCTGCTTTCCCATACCTACTCCTTATCCTGCTCTTCCCGCCTTATACCTGACTGCCTGGCTGCTATTCAGGCATGGTGCTCTGAGATCCTCTCATTGGGATGCCTGCTCCTTGTTTTCCCTTCACTCTCTTGCCAATCTCCTTGGGTCCCCTCCCTGCACCCACTTGTGAAGCAAAAAACCTTGGGATCATCTTTGAGTGGAAGGTAGATCCCTCTCCTCGGCTGGCGTCTCCCGCTGGAACAGCCTGCCTCCCCCCTCGGACTTGAGCCGGATCCCGTTAAGTTCCATAAACTTCTCAAGACCTTCCTTTTCTCCACTTTCTTCCCTCTCCCCTCCAATGCTAAACTCTCCACCTGCCGCTGTGACTGTGGCCTGGTCCCATCTGAGTCATACAGGGAACATACCACCCCCCACCAGTACTTCCCAGCATCCTTTGCCAGCACTTGCCCTTGGGCTCCCTTTCCCAAACTATCCAAACCCAACCCAGTCCTTTTGTCCACTGCACTATTCCTCCCCCCTACCCTTCTTTCCCCTGGCACTTGCCTCCTTGGCCTGACCAGCACTTGCCCCCCCCCCCCACTCTTGCACCTCTCCCTATACCCCTCTTGCACTTATCACCTTGTCATTCACTTGCCAATATTAGCATTTCTTTATTCTTTGTTGTGTTCTTTTGATTCCATGCCCCCCATCTTATTGTATGGTGCCTAGAAACGCATCTGTATAGGCGCCATATGAATGTCAAATAAAGAAATCTATAAATAAAATAAAAACTTTCTTAGTAAAAATCAGTTTTTGGTGTTTTAGCATTATGCACCATCTGCCAATCATTGCTTGCTGCCTCCATCTTTAAAATGGGATTTTTGTGTTTTTAGCATTGTGCACCATCTGCCTTACATTGCTTGCTGCCTCCATATTAAATTCGATTTTATGTGTGTATAGCTTATACATCTCTGTATCACTTATCCATTGTAATTCTATGTATTCTTTTCTATTCCTGAGTTTTCACATAGTGTCTCCAATTTAATCTACTAGGCCCCTAGTGAGTTCATTCAGAACTGTGCAGTGCATTGCTGCAACTCCTCCCTCACTCCTCGGCTAAACGTCTCTGCCCTCCTATGGCTCGCTCCATCTCTCCCATATTTTCTAACTGCTACACCATCACCTATACACCTTCTTGCTCCAAGCCGGCGGGAAAATGCACAAAAAAGATATTCTGAGTGCAAACACTGGCCTTCCCATTGCAGACACCTATGTCAGTGCTTCCTCCAGAGAGGTTTTCACTGATATCCTTTTCTCTGTCCCCTCTCCTGGAACGCCAATCTAATCCCCTCTCTCCTTCCTCTCACTCCTCTATTAATGGTGACACCAAGTGGGAAGTCCTCTTTGCTGCCTTCACATCCTCTTGTGGCTTTGTTAATGTCTCTCAAAATGTCACCATTCTGGTTCGGGGTCCTCTACCCAACTTCCTTCTCTTTGATCGCATCCTGCCTTCCCTCATTAACTTCCTTCCTTCTCCTGCATCTCTCCCTTCTAACCTCTCCCTCCCTCCTCTGAATAGTGTGCCACGGCTCAGAAATCCTTCAAAAGCACAGACCACCTCCACCTGGTGACACTCAATGCCCGTTCAGCCAACAAACATGCCTCTGACATCTGTCTCCTTCTTGAAGACATTGACCTTGACATTTTTGCTCTTACCGAGACTTGGTTCACTGCTAGCTCAGTCTGCCTTTGACTCCCTCCTCCTTGAGGGCTTCAAGATTGTCTCCAAGCCTCAACCCCACCACCCTGGCAGGGGGGTTGCCTTAATCTTCCCTGAGAGGGTTCCTGCCTCCATCTTACTTACCCAGACCAATTCCTCTTTTTAAATCCTGGTTTGCAAACTGGTCACCTCGCCCACCTCCACTCTGACCATCGGTATGATCTACTGGCCTCCAGGCGCCTCCTCCCTATTCCTCTCTGATTGAACTGACATCTGCTCTCCTTTACTTTCTTCCAACTCTAACTTTCTCCTTCTGGGTGATTTCAGCATTCAACTGGACCCTCCTATACACCTTCTTGCTCCAAGATGGTGGGAAAACGCACAAAAAAGATATTCTGAGTGCAAACCCTGGCCTTCCCATTGCAGACACCTATGTCAGTGCTTCCTCTAGAGAGGTTTTCACTGATATCCTTGGCTCTGTCCGCTGTCCCCTCTCCTGGACCACCCATTTCATCCCCTCTCTCCTTCCTCTCACTCCTCTATTAATGGTGACACCAAGTGGGAAGTCCTCGTTGCTGGCTTCACATCCTCTCGTTGCTTTGATAATGTCTATCAAAATGGCACAATTCTGGTTCGGGGTCCTCAACCCAACTTCCTTCTCTTTGATTGCAACCTGCCTTCCTCTCATTAACTTCCTTCCTTCTCCTGCATCTCTCCCTTCTAACCTCTCCCTCCCTCCTCTGAATAGTGTGCCACGGCTCAGAAATCCTTGAAAAGCACAAACCACCTCCACCTGGTGACACTCAATGCCCGTTCAGCCAACAAACATGCCTCTGACATCTGTCTCCTTCTTGAAGACATTGACCTTGACATTTTTGCTCTTACCGAGACTTGGTTCACTGCTAGCTCAGTCTGCCTTTGACTCCCTCCTCCTTGAGGGCTTCAAGATTGTCTCCAAGCCTCAACCCCACCGCCCTGGCAGGGGGGTTGCCTTAATCTTCCCTGAGAGGGTTCCTGCCTCCATCTTACTTACCCAGAAAAATTCCTCGTTTGAAATCCTGGTTTGCAAACTGGTCACCTCGCCCACCTCCACTCTGACCATCGGTATGATCTACTGGCCTCCAGACGCCTCCTCCCTATTCCTCTCTGATTGGACTGACATCTGCTCTCCTTTACTTTCTTCCAACTCTAACTTTCTCCTTCTGGGTGATTTCAGCATTCAACTGGACCCTCCTATGCACCTTCTTGCTCCAAGATGGTGGGAAAACGCACAAAAAAGATATTCTGAGTGCAAACCCTGGCCTTCCCATTGCAGACACCTATGTCAGTGCTTCCTCTAGAGAGGTTTTCACTGATATCCTTGGCTCTGTCCGCTGTCCCCTCTCCTGGACCACCCATTTCGTCCCCTCTCTCCTTCCTCTCACTCCTCTATTAATGGTGACACCAAGTGGGAAGTCCTCGTTGCTGGCTTCACATCCTCTCGTTGCTTTGATAATGTCTATCAAAATGGCACAATTCTGGTTCGGGGTCCTCAACCCAACTTCCTTCTCTTTGATTGCAACCTGCCTTCCCTCATTAACTTCCTTCCTTCTCCTGCATCTCTCCCTTCTAACCTCTCCCTCCCTCCTCTGAATAGTGTACCACGGCTCAGAAATCCTTCAAAAGCACAGACCACCACCACCTGGTGACACTCAATGCCCGTTCAGCCAACAAACACGCCTCTGACATGCGTCTCCTTCTTGAAGACATTGACCTCGACATTTTTGTTCTTACCGAGACTTGGTTCACTGCCAGCTCAGTCTGCCTTTGAATCCCTCCTCCTTGACGGCTTCAAGATTGTCTCCAAGCCTCGACCCTACCGCCCTGGCAGAGGGGTTGCCTTAATCTTCCCTGAGTAGGTTCCTGCCTCCATCTTACTGACCCAGACCTATTCCTCTTTTGAAAGCTTGGTTTGCAAACTGGTCACCTCGCCCACCTTCACACTGACCATCGCTACGATCTACCGGCCTCCAGGAGCCTCCTCCCTATTCCTCTCTGATTGGACTGACATCTGTTCTTCTTTACTTTCTTCCAACTCTAACTTTCTCCTGCTGGGTGATTTCAACATTCAACTGGACCCTCCTTACTCTGATTCTACTCTATTTGCTGACCTGTGCTCCTTGCTTCCCCTCTCCCTTCTCCCCTCTGGGCCAACCCACACTGCTGGACACACTTTGGATGCCCTCATACACTCTTAGCTCTCTCTCCCCCATCAGTCACCCCCCTCTCCTGGACAGACCACTCTCTCCTCTCATCCCATCTGGGTCCCATTGGCCCCCTGACCGCCCCACAAAAGTCACTCCAACTTCGTTCACTAACACCCACCCTATGAATTGAGTGACACCAGCTGCCTTTGCCTCCACTTTAACTCCCTCGCCCCTCCACCCCTGATTCTACCTCTGACTCTAACCTCAGCAATGTCCATCTTTCCATCACTAACCCTCTTGACATTCTTGCCCCAGTCATGAGGATCAGTCTGAAACCTGCCTCTAAGCGTAACACTTGGAACGACACCGAACTTGCATCCCTGAAACGAAAGTGCAGGGCAGCAGAACGGAAGTGGCAAACCTCTGGCTCATCATCTAACAAACTGGCCTGCACCTGCTCCAAAGGCAATACAGACTCGCCATCCGAGCAAAGAAAAGAGCGCATATTCAGGCATGGGTCGCAGGCGCATCCAACAACTTGGCTGAACTTTTCAAAATGTGCTGGGAACTAGCAAACCCCTCTGCAGTGTCCTTCTTCCCTTCTCCATCCCAAGCCCTCTGTGATGCACTGGCCTCACACTTTGCCACCAAAACCCAGGGCATTCTGACCACCCTCTCTACTCTTCCTCACAACCCATCCCTCACCCCCCCTCTTTAAACCCCCTATCCACTCTCCTTCCTCCTTTTCATCCTTCTAGCCTATCACACCTGAGGAAGTTAACAGAGTTGTCCACTCCATGAAGGTCTCTTCTAAACAGGTCTCCCCTTGCTCTTCCAGGACCATCAAGGATACCATTGGCTGTCTCGATACACTTGGTATCTTGGAACGGGCACTGTATTGGCTGTCCTCTTTCCTCACTAACCGCTCTTCCCAAGTCATCCTGGGCCTTTCTTCTTCCAACTCCTCCTGTGGTGTCTCCCAGGGCTCTATACTCTCCCTCTGGCTTAACATGTACCTTGCTCTCCTTGCATGCCTCATCTCCACCTTCTCCTCCAACTTCAATTGCTAGGCAGACAACACACAGCTCTTCTTCTGATGCCCTACAGACCCTCTTTCACCCTCCTCCATCCATGACTGCCTGTCCGCCATCCAGTCCAGGTGCACCTCCAATGATCTCTGCCTCAACGCCTGTAAAACTGTGATCCTTCCCATTGGGACCCCTGCTCCCTTGTTCTTCCCCTCCCTCTGGCCCTCCTCCTTGCCCCCCCCCACATACTCCTATAACTGAAGCCTGAAACCCTGGAGTCATCTTTGACTCCTCTCTCTCCTTCCTTCCTCACACCCTGGACATTGCCAAGAAGTCCAACCATCAGCTCTTCCTTCTCAAAGGAACTCTACCTTTTCTCACTTTCCCTCAGAGGCTCAATGTGACTCACGCCATGGTTCTAAAATACTTGACTACTGTAAAAGCCTCCTTTTGAATCTGCCTTCTTCCACTGTACGACCCCCTTCAGCTCATCTAGAATAGGGCAGCAAAACTTATCCTTGGCCTTAAGCCCAGGGACCACATCTCTCCTGCACTAAAATGTCTCCACTGGTTCCCAGGTGCTGCAAAGATGAAATTCAATTCCCTCAGCATCATCCACAAGGCTGTCTTGGCCAGGGGACCAATCTATCTCCAACTTTATCTCACTAAATACTCTCCCTCTTGACCACTTCACTCCTCTGTCACCAACTCCTTGTGTGTAAAGTGTTTTGGTTAACAGAGGGCAGGAGGTCGCTCTCTTTCCTCTGTGGACCCCCTCTTTTGGAATACCCTCCCCCTCTCACTGCACCTTGAGCAGGATCTTCTCAAATTCCGGAAGCTCCTTAAGATATGTCTCTTTTCCTCCTCCTTCCCTCCTCTGCTAATCTCAAAGTTGCTGAGTGTCTAGGAGCACACCCTTAGATTATCATAAGTATTTGAGACTTATGAGAAGTAATGGGTTGCAGGGGAGATAAACCAACCTTGACACTAGTTGGTGCATACAATGAATAACAGCAGTGGTCCTCACCTTTGCAGAACCCTCCCATCCCTGGCACACCCTTTTTATGTTGTAAAGACAACTGCCTTTTTAGTGATAATATTATTCTTTACAACAACAAAAAAAATCATTAGATATGGAATTTATTCATGCATCATATATTTCTGATAGGTGTGATATAAAACTCCCATATATTTAGTGATAGCATCTATATTTCTAGGCGATCAGCCCCTACGATTCTGAGCATTATTCAATTTTGCATCACAAACCTTTTCCATACTTGGGATTTCCCTTACAGATTCCTGATCTTAACCTTCAGTAAGGCGTGATCACTAAAGTCAGTGAATTTCACTGACATCTCTTCTGCGGTATTACAAATATTCGCACAACCAAAAATGTAGTCAATAATAGACCGACTAACACCATTAGACCATGTCTTAGCTGAATGAAGATCTCCGTTATCTCCTTTAATATAACCATTGAGCATTTCCAGCTCCAAATCTAAACAAAAGGTGGACCATAAGAATGCTGTACCAATCAGTTTGGGACGATATTTTAACACCCGTTATGACTACCACCGCCCCATCATCGTCTGTACAACAAACACAACAGGCAGAGTTAAAATCTCAATCCAATTAAGCGGTATATGGAGAAATGAGATTTGTCCTCAACAAATATGGTCTCACAAATTGCCAGTTGTAGAGCCTCTGCACAGACACCCCCAGGCGGCCCATACACATTTAAAAACAAAATATGTTGGCCATCACAACTTTTACTAACACAAAATAAGGATTTGCAGTCGATGTCTCAATTTCTCTTACCCAAAGGGTATTAGAACACAGGGACAGCAGTCTCCAAATGGCCATCTTTACTATCTGTGTTAGTGCGTTTGGCAAAATTAGTTTAGCCATCAAAAGCAACCCCATCGTTAACCAAGTTTCCTGCAGTAATATTATGTCCAAATCATTAAGATTATAATAGAAGCCACCCTCCAAAAATAATTGTGTGCACCAGGAACAAATAGTTAAGTAGCTTTTAGTAGTATTGTGTGGGCACAGGGAAGAAAGACAGTAACCGTTCACAATGGAATTTTGCTTTAGCATTCCCTGAAACAAGTGAAACTAAGCCCTTGATAGGTTGATTACTTCTTGGATCTCTACCAGTATCTGACACAGGGACAATGACCTTATTAGAAACCGTCAAAGTCACCCGACCCACTGTCACCTGGTCGATATCATAGCCCCATTTCAATAAAGACTCAGCATTCTCCTTGACCAGAGCTGGCATTTCCCCATATATACAATGATCTGTGGACACCACTAAATTATAACCATCTTACTGTTCTACATAGTCCAAGTCTCTACTAATAGGTACTCGCAGGGCAGGGATCCGGCCAAAGAGATCCAGCAAAATCTGCCGATTTATCTGTGCCTTGCATTCATCCAAAAGTCTGGAGATGGTGAAAGATGTCGGCGGTAATCCACTTCTGTCCACAACTGGAGCCAAAGAAGGCTTCCTTCCCACCACTGATGTATCATTTTTCTTTTTCATTTTAGGCACCTCCACTATTTGGGTGGAGCAGGAAGATACATTAAGGGAGTCTGCCGCACATTATACACATTGCAGGGAACTTTACATATGCAACAACAACTTTTTCACCACCAGTTTTACTTGCAACCCTCTTTAATTTAATGTTTAGAAGCCATGATGTCATATTGCCCCCCTCGATGAATTTCTCTTCTGCCTTCTGGCTGCCTTTCTCTGTGCTTTATTCAGTGGGGGCACTGCTTTAGGGATAGGATCTCATTCCCCCAGCATACTCAGGCCAGGGACTGGTTGGTAATTACTGGTCATCTTTGTGCTTTTCCCATTCTGCTTTTTTTGTTGGGCTCAGATATTATCTCCAACTCCACCAAGACAACAGGCAATGCCACCACAGTTGATGCATATTGGTCGTGGATACTTGACTGCTCCCCGTATATGTAGGCATACTATTAGTGTTGACCTTCGAGTGCACTTTGAGAGAGTTGCTACTGATGGCTTGAATAATATTGACTTTCAATACCAGCTGTTCCAACAAGTGAGTCTGTTTCTGTGATTCATTAGAAATGAATTTTCAAAGTGTCAACAGAGGTTTCAGTGCAAAGATCATTGCTTCATTTTGTAGTAATGACTGTGATTCACACCCACACTCAAAGAGCCATTAGGATCTTAAATTCCATCACCAATTAAACTTTGGCTATCTGCTTCCCGTAGTGAGTCATCTATAAGGGCGGTAAAATGTGGCAAACTGCACAGCCTATTGCTCTGCCCCACATCACACCCTTTGGTAGATTCCATTTCATTAATCATAGTCAAAGGTACCAGTACAATAGAATTATTTACATATGAATGTTGTTGGACTTCGGTTTTTAGTGAAATACAGATATTGAGCAGAGCATTGTTATCAATCTCTGATGATAAGTTACTCACGTCTGTCTGAATCTCAGGCTCAGGTATATGGGCCATAATTCTATAAGGCATGGATGATAAGTATGAAGCTTCAAAATATGCAGTCATTGTTAACACTTCTGATGGAGCAACCTTAGGCTCCTGGTGAGAAACCTGCAGAGTGATTTTATTGACTTCACAGTGTCCTCCCTCCTTTTGTAAATCTTCTGCTGTCACCACAATTTTACCCATTTTGTCTTTTTGCTGCAGGTTATAGTTCCTTTTGACCGGCAAGTAAAATTACCAATTTCTCCACTGGTACTAATACTTGGCATGACCCTCACCTAAGCTTCAGAACCGACGCGACCCACTGACATTCTCGTTAGTTTAAGGTTAATACCGTGCAGTGGGGTTGTTTAACTGGGCATGATACTTTCCCTCTAGTCTCTTTTTGTGTTTTAAAGCTGTTTGATGAGTGCCAGAAAGAGAAATCTGGTGAGCCAAGTAGAATGTGAAATAAAATGTAGAGTAGTATCCTAGAAAAGGTTGGACACTCCAGTCCCCTGCACACCTACTATACTGAGATCAGTCAACACTACAACACTACAGTATAATTAAGTAAATGTTCTAATAAAGAATTGAAAAATTAAAACTTATATTACACCAAGTGCAAATGAAAAAATTCAATATCCTAAAACATATCATTTAGAAAAAGAATTCCTTTGTGGAATGCTGATGTATCCAATTCTGTACAATAATCACTCTAAATCAATTCAGTGTACATACATATTCCGATTCAGTGTATATATTCCCTCCTTTTTAATGTAATCTGCTCAACGCATTTCAGGAATATAGTCCCTTGATCAGGAGGTATCTTTTTCGTAAGCTGTTGGATGATACAATATTTGTAACACTTAGATGCTGATAACTTCATGTAAATGTATTTCAAACAGAATAACACTGAAAGCAAATTGGTTTCTACGTAGAGTATTGTTTCAACTACTCATATAGAGTATAGATACCATATGTAATGTTCTACAGATTAAGTGATATGTGGTCTTCCACTTAATCCAAATGTATAAATCGTTCTTCAAGGATATCTGTAAAAATGCAAAAGAGTGTAGTTCCCTGGAGTTAAACTAGATATACTATTATAATAACCATTGAATATCCATGTTTAGTTTTAAATAAAAAGAAAGCGTCCTTCTTAATGCGGTGAAACATTCACTGTTGAGATGAAGTGTCTTCAAAATGGCTATAAAAGAAATGTGTATGCATTATTAGGGTGAATGCAAAATAAATTCCTTATTGTAGTACTGATGTTAGATCAGATCTATTGACATACGTAGAAATTACCTATTGGATTTCTGTATGCCTGCATGATGCAGAATTGTAAGACGCTAGATTAAAGAGTGGTACAAAATGGCATCTATATAAACAAACATAGCTCAGTGTGTTAAACCTTTCATGATGATGTCATCATGTGCACATAGAGGATGTGAAAATGAACGTAAACTATGGTCCAGGAACCGTATGTCATAAGTACTGAATCGAGATTAATTAATGGCTTGGTAAATAGGTGAAATGTAGAACTGCCGTCTGATTTGTGAGTATGTTAAGAGGTAACAAATAAGAAATCTAATGACAATCTAAGAAATTTGAACAGTATAATTAACGTACAAGATGTGACATAATATTCACATGTACAATAAAGATGTTAATATTGATACAGACTAATATGCTAATGTTTGGCCAATGATGTATGATACAGTATATAGATGGTTCTTACATTAGGATACCTGCTACTGACTGAAACTTCATTAAGAATGTATATCATAATAGAGTCCACAATATGCCAGGAGCCAGTATAGTTATTGAATAATCTTTATGTATACAGTGATATTATGGTCTCAAAAAATGTAAATGAATATTACAAAATAATATGTACCAAAATAGAAATCAATATCTGAATAGTCCACTGATCAGACTTTTTAAATGACACCAACATTGAATTCCTTACTGATTACATGTGTCACTCACTGACTGATGGAGAGGAGAGAAAGAAGATGTGATAACATAAGGATGGAAAAGGAATCAATTGCTGTATTTTGCACATTTTTGGATTGTTTCTAGCACCTTGAAAGTGAGGCCAAGTAGGGGTTAACACTCCAGGCCTCCTTCAGAGTAAGAGACAGCAGAAAGGCTGTGGAGGAATGCTGATCCCATCTTGCAGACTGACCTCAACCTGTTACTAGAGGAGGGCATTGAACCAGTCCTTAAGAGGGTGCCCACATGTCTCTGATTAAGCCAAAATAAATTCATATGTGAGTATGTATCAACTAAAGGGAAAATAATCCTGATTGGAGTGATACTATAAAGGGAATTAGATTAAATCATGGTCCCTGTTATTTGTAAGTACTGAGGGGCCGGGGTGTATAAATTAACTTTACATCCTGGGAAATAAGTAAATATTTCATAAGTGAATGTTCTTCGGGAGTTATAGATTGTATTAACTAGACCCTGTGGTGTATTCCGGTATATCCCTTGACTCTTATTCTGTGCAATGTACAAGAAGAGACAAGCATAGGACATCTAAAAGTGCACATATGTAGACAAATAAATTAATTGAAGTCACTTCCTCGATACACCATCATGCAGAATTCTGGTATTAATGCTGAATGCTGAATTTCTCAAGATAAAATGGAATGGGGTATTATTTGCTACCTATTTTTTTGTTTTTAAGTTACCCATTGAAAGTGAGAAAGGTACACTTTTACACAGTAATTAAAAAGAAATATCATTGAAGAGATTCAAGTCTACATTCATGCACTTTCTTTTGTACAAGTCACCTAAATACATGAAGGTCTAGTTGTTGTTGAAATTGCATGTTTAGAATGCTGCTAGTTAGATAGTCCACTGGAGCAAAGTCACACATTTCAGGACGCCACCTAGTAGCCATCGCTGGAAGTTAACCTCCAATTCCAAAGTACCTCACAAAGGCATTGTGGGCATGCAAATTAGCCCAAAAGCAGCTGCCTGTCTTGGATTGATTAAGCTATGTGTAAAGTAGCACTGCCCTCTAAGACAAAGACAATATCCTTGAGAAAAAGGCTTGTACTTGGGCTAATTTGTATACACGCAATGTCTTGCTGATCTGGCTTGGAGGTGAATTTTCATTGATGGCTTCTTGGTGCATTTAAGAATGCTGCAAAACTTCTGACTTGAAATTTGAAAAAAGGAAAGTAGCAACAATTGGGTATACAGGGATATTTTAAACTAATGTGTTTTTCCAAAAACGAAAGATTCCTCCTTGACTCTCATGATATTGATATTGATATTTTATTTCTATCACGCTCATACACAAGTGTTTCAGAGCGTGTGAAGGCAAGGGAGGGGAACAAGGGAGAACAAAACAATGATCTTACTAGGCCCAGTGACACTGAGAACGTGCAAGTGCATGCGAGGGAGAGAGTAAAAATCCAAGGAAGGGGGGAAAAGTGGAAAGTGTGGAGCAAAAGGAGAACAGCATAAATAATAATGAAAGCAACAAAAGTCGTAGTGCAGCCAGCAAGTGGCAAGTGCTGAGTTTAAGGCAGCAGACAGGGTAGGTCAGATAGGTGCAGGAAGAAAGAGGGGGGACTGTATGGGTACAGATACAGACCCCTGTGCAAGGGATGGCCCAGGGGCAGTGCGGCAGGTTGGCAAGGTGAGCGGGAACCTGGCCCCGGAGGACAGTGGGTGGCCAGGTTCACGTGCCAAGAGAGACTAGATCATCGTGGGAGACAGGGAGCGAAGGCAGAAGGAAAGAGGAAGATCTTGAGGTGCTTCTGAAACTGGAGATGTTTCTCCTCAAGTTTTAGAGTGGCAGGGAGGCTGTTCCAGAGGGATTCCCCAGCCGAAGACAGAGATCTTCCCCCAGCTCGTTTCTTTGAAAAACAACTGACCCTGTGGGAGTTAGAGGTAGAGGAGCGGAGAGCTTGAAAGGGGAGGTATTCGCTCAAGGTATTTTGGACCCAGGCCCCAGAAAGCCTTTTGGTCAATGCAGAGGGTTTTGAATTTAATCCTTGCATCCACTGGGAGCCAATGGAGAGATTTCAGAGCTGAAGGGATAAGATCCCAGGGCTTGAGGCCAAGGAAAAGTCTTGCAGTCCTGTACTGGATTAGTTGCAGAGGGCAGAGAGTAGAGGCAGGTAGCTTTAGAAAGAGGCTGTTACAATAGTCCAACCTACAGAGAACCAAAGGCTGGGAGACCATGAGCTTCTGGGGAAAGGAGAGGAAATCCAGAGTACATCTGAGGAGGTGCAGTAGGAAGTTTAACTTTTAGAGACCTCAGAGATGTGGGCGGAGAAGGAAGGTGTGAAATCAAAGATGATGCTGAGGTTGTTAGCCAGAGAGTGAGGGGAAAGGATTGAGAAGGTGTGCTGATGAGGAGGATCTCAGTGTTGCTGGCATTCAGACAAAGATCATAAGCAGAACAACAATCTTGAATAGCAGTAAGACAATTGGAGATGAGAGAGGGAGAGGAGGTGGTTGAGGGCAGCCTGAAAATGAGTTGAGTGTTGTCAGCGTAGCACTGGAAATTTGAGAAGAAAATGGCAATGCAGTGGCCGAGAGTTGCCAGGTATTGGTTGAATAACCAGGGAGAGAGGTTATACCCCTGGGGAACACCACAGGTAGAGAGGGCGCAAAATGATAGGAAGGACCCAAGTATGACCATTCAATACATGATGCATGTGTGAGCAGGGTGAATTAAATCCATAGATACCTGTTGTGATGTGTGTGATATAACATACTATATTTCTATAACTGCAGCATTGTAATCTGAGCTGAATAGTGTGTTGATTATTTTGTATCATTGGCCTTTCATAGGGAATCAATGTGTTTATCTTCAAACTGATTAAATTCATTATATGTTTAATGTTATGCAGAATTCTTTCTCAGCCAATATTTCCTCACTTTGGCAAATGAAGAGGGAATGTATAGCTTCCGACTTCATGTTCGGACAAAGTGGACCCAATTCTCTAGCACTGATTTTCCAACACAAAGGAAATGTGGCTAGGAGACTAGGTGATAATTTGAGTGTGCAAAACAGTGACCTGCTAAATGAGGGTACACTAAGCATCCTTAGAACCTGAAGGACAATTTCAAATCAAGGGAACCAAAAGTAAGCCACTGTTTCTACTTTTCAGAATTCAAACTGTTAGATATCAATCTTTAAAACAGTTTTTGATTACCCACATTAGACTGAAAATTAATCCCACATTTGAAACAATCCAGTTTCATAAATAGTGTCCTCAAATTAGTCAGCCATCTGGGAGCCAGGGCATCCAGGAGCACAAGTATATCCTCCAGTGCCCTTCTACACTTCACAAGACATTGTGAGCTACATACACTTATGCTGAATAAAGAATCTTAAGTACATACAGTACAAAATGGCAAATAATGTAGTTCAAGTATATGTTGTCTGATTGTAGGGATACTATTTGGGAGGGCTAGAAGCTTCTTACAAAACATACTCTCCCTAAGTAAAACCAACTAACCGGTTCCTCAAATGTATGTTCAATATGTGGCTATTGTGGCTGCATGTGACCTTCCACAAAACTGTTTGGAAAAGCGTAACAGTACCTGTAGGTTTATTTAGTTTGTTTTGGGAGCACAGCACCATTGCATGGGATTAATGTATTGCTACAATGCGGTACAAGCAATTGCACCATTTATTTTTTTCTCCTGAAATGCCTCTGTTGCAGGAGACACATTAGAGGATTAGTGAACTCATATAATTAACAGTACTAACATGATCTTAATCAAATAACATCATAATGTGTTCTCCAGTGCAACATGAGGTGGAAAAGACTGGCTCTGAAAGTCATTTTAAACGTGCACTTGGATTCATTTTTTTCTCTGTTCACTGAGTTAGCTGGATGCGAAATCTGCATGCCAGGAAATGAGAAGATACAGTTTCTAAACCGTATAAGCCAAGCCATTGTTAAAAGAGGAGGATAGAGTATTGTGCATTTTCATTGGTGACACGTCACCTTAAGGGCTGTAACAGAGGTCTCTTGGTACATTTCGGGGAGGAAGAAAGGCAGAGGACATTTTACACAGCTCCGGGGAAGACCTGGCTGGAGTTTCTATGGGGTTTCCTGATTGAGAGGTGCTATCCCAGTCCATTGCTGACTTTTCCAGGCTGAAGATTCCAGTCAATAAGCACCGGCTTGAGAGACCGCAGATCAGAACTGCATGGCCTCGCTGGTGTGCTTTGAAGGAAAGCCTTGAGCCATTTAAAGAAAGCGACCAGTCCGGGGAGTTCGCGTGCTAAACAGCTACAACTCGCTGGTAATTATCTTGTATGGAAGTGAAGGAGCGGTATGTGCATGAGACCTATTTTAGAGAGGCAGCATAGCGATAGCTTTTCACTGTGTTCAAATGACACATTTTAATGTTGCCAGCTGAAGGCAAAACAAACAATGTAATTTTTTCTCTCTCTTGTGCAAATATGAAATGAAATTCATAGTGTTCTTGCATTTTGTCTTTCTCATGTTTTTATTTCAGAAGAGGATTGTCTCACGAATGGTAATGTATCATCGTAAAATGAAATTGTGATAACACAGTCTGCCTAAGAGTATTCTTGTTTCTGTTTCATTTGGTGTCTAAAAAAATATTATGCCATAGAGGGAATTATGCTTAAAGCGCCACGTTTCTATGCAGATAAAGTAATGTTATGAGCAATTATAAATAGCTGTGTGCGTGGTTCCACTCAGTGTATATATGTGTGTGTGATTTCTGAGTGGAACATAATGAAATAGTTTGCTGGATGTATATGAGTCAGCAGAAAGAGAGGTCTCTGGAAATAGTTTCACTAATGTAAATAAATTAGTAATTATACCACATGTTATTGTGAATACTTTATGGAAGCATAGCTCACTGGTGTAGATAAATCAGTGATAACAGCCATAAGTGGCATTCCATATGGAAATGTGGTGTTCTTGAATAATGTAGAAGCTTGAGGCCTCTAGAGATCACAAGAACAGTCTAAACAAAAAAAAGGGGTTTTGTGTGTTGGGGCCACAAATGAAACAAAGAAATTATGCTCATCACTATACCACAACGAAATGCATACCAACTAAATGTATCTGTGTACTGAAATAATGCATATCCACTATATTACTATAATACCAAACCCAATCTGAATGCAAGGAGTGATTATTGCTGAATTACTTTATTTTTGGCGGTAAGAAAATACCGCAAGGCCCCAAATCTACACAAAATACCCTACATAGTTATGGTGCGTTGCAGGCCGGGAAAGTGATCATAGAGCACCTACTGGGCGTGGCAAGTGTGTCTCACACCGCCATCTGTACATTAAAGGGAACCCATTTCATAATAGCAGTGTGTCACTAAAAACGAATTTCAGAATGTCTCAAAGAGAAACCACATTCTCAGACCTAGTGCAATATTTAGAGGCAAAGTTATTCGCACATGGGACGTGGTCATCAAACAGTACCTCAGAATGGCATGACCGCATTCAGGGTGAGGTGCAGAAAAAAAAATTAGACAATATTTTTGCAGAAGGCAGCATAATTCAGGTCTGCCTTCTAAGGTTATTAAATGCAGCCGATAAAAATGCAGAGAAAGACTGTTTGATACGGCTATGTGCCAAAATCTGGTTTATTTTGAATAGGTCCCTGCGAAAGCAAGAAAATGACACCCAGCTAATTAACAGATTAAAGACTGACTTAGATGGGGCAAGTAAAAATCAGGAAATGCTAAGAGCAGAATTGGATGTATGCCAAAAAGACATGCAGTTAAAATGCAGAGATTTTGATGTTCAATTGTCCAAAAGCAAGAAACAATTTGAGGACAGTGAACAAGAATTGGTACACTTAAAAAAATTGGTGGACCACATTAGACAAGATAAAGATGAGGTTGTGTCAGAGATGCAGATTTTACAAAAAGAACATTATGAGAATGAAAGTGACCTCCAAAATGCGGAACAAGAAATGGTTAAAATGCTTCAAGAAAGAGACAAGAGGAATAAAGAACGTAATGAGTGCCAAATTCAAATGTGCGACATGCAGAAGGTATTGATAAAATGAGTGATGAAAACAACTATTTGCAAAACGAAGCAAACAAGCTCCTTAAGGACTTAGAACAGCAAATGTGCATTCCCATGTCCCAGGAGATGCGGCAGGGTACCACATTCAATGGGGTTGAGGTGAATTCTATTTCTACCCAAAGGGCTAGTGCCCCAGTGACTGGGCCGGTGACTGAACTTGGTTGCAGCGCCCTTGGGGGATTTGATACTCCCATTGGGGGCCGCCACCAATCCCATACACCTGGAACCAGGGTTGAGTCACCAAGTAGTGCAATTCCATGCATTGCAACAAGTAGCCCCATAAAGATAATGAAATCCATTAAAGCCCTGATCAAACCATTTAAAAAATGAGGAGAATGCTGCATTGAGGATCACTTAGAAGCGGTTCATGACATTTTTAAAGCACTACAGATACCTAAGGAACAGTACAGGCAATATTTTCATTTAACTTTATATGCCCCAAAGGCCAGTATTATAAGAGGATTGAATGAACAGCAGAATATGACATGGGCGGAGTTCGAAAGGATCAGGCGTCTTTTCTCTCCTTTCCAGTCATTGCAGGAGGCAAATAAAGTTGCTTACACAATCACTGCTGGGCCTCGCCAGTTTTTACAAGACTTAAAAAGATCATTTTCTCGCTTTGATGTATCTTTTGACCCCAATTCCAAAGAGTTTAAAACTGCCTACTTCTATGGGCTGCAGAAGGACATCATATCCCAATTGGTCCGTGAATTTGACCGTGAAAAGTCCCTGGAATGGATTGTACACCAAAGCACAAAACTATATGAGGTTCTCTATTGTCAGGGTAGAGAAAGTGATAAAATGAGAGATACTAGACCTAAATCTAAAGAACCCTCAGCAACAGTGATGGAAATCAGGTCAGCCAAAATGTCCCTTGAGTCTGCTCAAAGTCCAAGTAAAAAGAATTTGGCGCCTGAACAGAGGGGTAATCAACAAAGGTTATCACACACTGCACCAATGTTCCAATCACATGATTCTAGTAATAGGGAGAGTTACATCAGCCCCAGGTACTTAGGGATTTAGGCCCCGGGCAGGCTATCGATCTGATATGTCAGGTATGAACAATAACCAGAGACAAAGTCAGGATCAAAGAAATGATGGTCCTTATCAGACATTGGGAACACAAAGCAGATTTGATCCCAATACCATGATATATGGTAATCAGGATAGACCCCGATATGTGGATCGATTTGCTGATAATGGGAATCAACATAGGGGCCAGTACCCACAACCTGAGAGACAAGACATGAGACAGAACATGAACTACACTTCACGTCAGTAAAATGATTCCCCACCAAGGGACTACAACCAAAGGATGGGTGCACCCCGCTCCCCTCCGCAAATGAATCAAGAGTTCAGGAACCATCCCAATAGAAATCATTCTCCTGAGAGGTATCAGAATAGATCCAATCAGGGGAAAAACAGCCAATATCGATCTAGGCCACAGAGAGAGGATTCTAGAGAGATGGAAAGATTCCAGTGCCTCGAGTCCCAAGTGAAAATGTTGGCTGAGCAAATAGGAAAGCTCTGCACAACACAAAAACAGTCATCAAAGGAGGGGGCAGATGGCCATAGCAATGATCGGGGGCTTCTGAAAAGTGACTAAGTACTTATGATACCTGCAGCGCCGAAAAGACAGTTTGCTCTGATGTAATTTTGCATAATGACTCTGAGATGCCTAATGATTTAAAAGTGAAAATACCAGTACATGAACATGCAACAGAAAATGCAAATACTTCTAAAAGAGAGGTACGGTTTAACCTAGAACTAAATCAAACATTGGCGATGTGTACAATGAAATAGGAAAACCTGAAAATCCAAAAGTACAAAGAGACAGGTTTAAGAAAAATTACTCATGCATGGGGAATACCAGTGAACCGGGAGTAAGTGGCGATGCTATAGCTCCTTCCCTGGGCAATCCAAACAATGACCAAACACAGGCAAGAAAAAGAAATACTCAAAAGGAGGGTACAGGTCAATCACCTGAAGAATTCTTTGAACCACATTTTTTTGAAGAGGTTAAAAGGGCTGGTATCATACTGAATAATCAAAAATGCACAGAATTAGACAATGACAAATTGCCAAGTGATGTTGTTACACATGTTCAGTTGGAGGGTTGTGGTGTGACCTCTGATGATGCCTGGATGGATGGGCGAATGGTGGCCACACTCCAAAAAACCTCTGAACATGGGGAAATGAATAAAGTCTCTCACACAGGAATGAGCAAAAAGGAGGGAAACATGTCTTTCCATTTACCGATGTGCTTAGCCAAAAGTGAAAAAGGGCTGAGAAAGGTGAGCCCTGAAATCAGTAAGAATTCGCATTTCCTATGTGATTTAGAGGAAGTTGAAGACAGGTATTATGCTCCCATCATTGCGGAAGAAAAATGACATACATTTGCAATGATTGACACTGGCGCACAGGCCACAATTATGTCTAAAGAATTAGTAAAGAGTATCAATGAAGGGAGATCCCCGCAGAATCAGATCACAGTAAAGGAGAATCAAGGTCCAGTGCATAATTTTAACGGGGAGGAGGTGCCTATTATAGGCGCCACCGAGGTTGACATAAAGATAGGTAAACACAGAATGAAACAGGAGGTATTGGTCACATCCATTTGTGATATTCAATTTCTAATGGGAACAGATTGCCTGAAAAGATTATCTCCGCTCATAGATGGGGTGAATGGAGTACTGTGGTCCTTAACCAAAAAACCATTGAGACCTAAGAAACTAAAATCACAAAACAGCAATATAAATGAATGTAACACCGTTGCAAAAACAAATGATGCAGTGGAGGTGTATCTCCAGAATAGTTGCATACCTAGCGACACTGTATATATTAATGTGTCAAGCCAAGATGCAGAGTGAAAATAAAAAAATACCTGTACAAATATACTTAGACCCAAGGAAAGAATGGCAAACTGCCATAGATGAGCACCTTACGTTTTTTATTTAAAAGAGAAGACATGCAAACAGAATACTGCTCCTAGAGAAGGTTCAGAAAAACACATTACCACTCTTGCTGAAATACACATGGAAGATGAACAACCATGGGTTCATGTTGGGATAAATGACTATTCTAAAACAATAAAAGCCACGTTAGCGCTTTAACAGGAAAGGAGCTTCATTAACGAAAAATTGTTGCAAAAAATAATGGAAAGGGAGGATATCCTGAAATTTAGGATTAAAAACCAGTATGTCTCTGGTTTGGACGGTCCAGACTTTGAAAACCGAATTGCAGGTAGATGCATGCTGAAAATTAGCATTGGACAAAAAACAATTTACCATAATGTTTGGATAGTGTGTGGAACACAAAATGGCCCTCATTACAAGTCAGGCGGTGGACCATGGTGCGATTAGCACCACGGTCCATGCCGGATTCCGCCATGGTGGATGGCGGAATTACCGCCCCATTCCAAGGTGAGTGGGGTGGTAATTCCCCATTCACCATTGGCCCTTCCCCATTCCCATTTTTGCCCCGTAGGGCATAATGGGGATGGGGAAGGCGCTAATTACAGCAGCATAGCGCCTTGGACTTTAACGCCTGCAAAAAGCAGGCGTTAAAGTGTGAATCAGGCGTTAAGGGTTTAACGGCGCCGACGCTCTTTACGGCGCCGTTAACCCCTTAACGCCTGACTTGTAATGAGGGCCAATGACTTTTACATGGGCAATGACATCATGCACAGAATGTGTATGGTGCTAGATTTCCTTAATCAAAAGATATGGTCACGCATAGGTGGGCCGGCACCTGAATTTGAAGACAAAAGAAGGGCTTATCATTGCGCTCAGCTGGTCCCTTATGCAATTGAATTACACATGAGGAAAGATACTGTTATCCCTGCATTCACAAAGCAGTTAGCAATAACACTGAAATGCAAAAATGGACAGCAGATGAAAGATTCTGATGCATTTGTGTGTCTGAATGAATCCATAAAACAGCAGGGCCTGGATTATGAATACATTCCATTGGTAGATGTGGGTGAAGGGTCTGGAAAAATTATGGTGAATAATAAAGGTTATCAGAATATTCATTTAGAGGAAAACTCCCCAGTAGGAATGGCCATACAAAAATCACATTACACAGCTGATCTAAATAAAATGGTGATGGGAAATATCCCTGAAAAGTATGTAGATGCTAAGGGCGAATTGCCAGAATACCTGGACTCTCAGTCCAAAGGGATATTTAAAATTAATTCTGTGCACCCTTATGATTCAAGCGAGACAGTGTGCTGTCATCAAGAGGATTGCATAACATTTAACTTAAATGAAAATGAAATAGAAAATCAGCCCATTGAAGTGGAAGCTGATATGCCAAAACATTTAAATGTGGCAGCTTTACAAAGAGACACAGCCACACAATTAGAGGAAAGCGCTGAGATTCCCATGCCAGAACATTTTCCAGAATTCCCCAAAATGGTAGAGGAGCAGATTTTGTTAGCGGATGCATGTGAGGATAGGAATGAATTGAGGAAGATATTTATGGAGTTTAAAGATGTATTTGCAAAAGATGCTTATGATTGTGGGCTAACTAATTTACATGTGGCCACACTTCCGGAAGGGTGTAGCAGAAGCCCAGTATTTGTACGCCAGTATAGACTACCGCTGGCATGTTTAGAATCATTGGCAGAGATTATTAAAAATTTGGAGTTGCGGGGAATCATCAGGCCCATTCATAGCACATCCAATACACCTATATTAGGTGTGTTAAAACCCAACGGTCAATGGCGACTGTGTGCAGATTTGAGAGAGTTCATTGATCAGGGATTAGCTCAGGTACATGGTTCAAAAGTGTTCACCACATTAGATCTGACCTCTGGATATTGGTGTGTGCCATTGGCAGAGGATATACAGAATTTATTTTCCTTTTCATTTGGTAAGGCTCAATACGCCTGGGTTAGAACTCCATTCGGGTATGCCAATAGTGGGAGCGAATTTGGCATATTTTTGAGAAAGGCTATGCCTGATGCAGCAGAAAGAGGAACCATAATTTATGTGGATGATGTCCTGATAAAAAATGATAGCTTGAAAAGCCATTTTGATGAAATAAGACATGTTCTTGGCCAATCGCAGAAAGCAGGAGCCAAAGTATCTTTACAAAAAGCACAATGGTGTTTCAAGGGTTTTGACCCCTGTTGAATCAATAGACTGGGTAGATGTGGGGATGAGCTGTCGCCACCCATTATTCTATCCCAGAACAAACTAAATCAATAGACTGGGTAGATGTGGGGATGAGCTGTCGCTGCCCACATTCACGCCAGAATCCAGGAGAACCACGCAGTTTGCGCACACCAAAATGGTCACCTAATCTGCCACCCACCAGTGCAAAGAAAGATGGTTCTGTTCAAAATCCGTTTTTATTGATGTCAAAAAGTTGCTAAAATCATGGGCACAAGACCACTCTAAAGATACAACCTTCTTGTGGGGGGTTCCACATCACCACTCTACTGTAAGGATGCCATCAAAACAATGTTAAACAAGGATCCTATACTATCATGAAAAATACCAATCTAGTGAAATGCATTAATTCAAGACAGATCCCAAAAATGGGTGCAGTACCAGATTTGTCCACAAACTGGCGCTAGCGGTCTAAACTCTGACAGTAGGACTGTATCTCAGGAGTGCAAGAGGATCCAGCCTAACTGGGATTTCAAAGCCTGTTGGTTAATTAAAATTCTTAACCACCTGCTGTTCCCAGAGACAATCTGATTCAATTAACAGGCCAAGAGGCTGGGAAACCTTCTCACCCCAGAGACCCACACAACAGTCCAGGATATCACATGACCCTGGCGATTGGAAAGGAGGGGTTTTCCCTTCAGCCTGCCGGACACCACACAATAGACTCTTTCCCTTGAATGGAGTATGCTAATTTTGGATGTGGACTGTAAACAGAGCTCTGCCTGGGAGCAGGGACTTGTGAGCTGACCCACCCAGCTTCGAGAGGCGGGCCAGACTTGAGTGTGGATTCCTATTGCAGCAAATATATGTTTAAGTTAAATGCTTCTAAAATATTGTATTAAGCTCACAAAAATGTGCAATTTGGAGAACCTTAATCCAAGAAATGAACCCACAATTCAAGACTTGATTCAACTTTGTACCATGGTCTGAGTCGAAACCCCGCTATTTGTTGATATTACAGACACCGGGTTTATGCTAGAAACCTAGTAAATTACTGGAATGTGTAGAAGGAGGGTGTACATTGGTGTAATTTTTGATACAGATTTAACATTGGTAAACCAATTAAAAACGAAATTAAGTTGTCAGTTTTTAATGCAAGCCCCCAGGAAGATCAGAGTCGGACAAGCATGGACCATAAGGAATCTGTAATATGTACATGTAATTTCAACAAATTGTGTATATGGGAAATATGTATTTGGATCAGAAATAGATTTGTGTGCACATTGACAAGGGGAGTGTCTTTCTGAAAGCCATAAAGATGACACACAAACCAGCTCCCTAATCAATGAAGAGAGGAGGAACTGGCCAATGATAAGTTGAGAGGGTTGGGCATGCAGAATTAGCCGACCCACCCACTTTCTAAACACATAAAAAGAGACTGCTGGGACAGGTAGAGACACTCAATTCCCATTTTCTGCGGAGCACGCTGACGGACAAATTCACATCCAGACCTCCAGAGACCTAGACTGACTCCAGCAAGACAGAGACCAGAACTTAGAACTCTGACTCCAGAACTCAAAGCAAAGGCCTAACCCACAAGCTGAGTTCTCTTCAGCAGGCTTCAAAACCAACCAAACTATTCAACCGCCGGGCGAGCTGTTTGAATTTTTGCCAAGAACTTCTGCCAGAACCAGAGACCCAGAAGGCAGAATTATCCGGAGAGACCAGACCCAGACCAGAGCGCTGTGCAGTGTCGCTAGCAGAGCTGACCCAGATCCAGTGAGCAGAACCAGGCAGAGACCGTCCGTGGCAAGGGAACCACAGTCCAATCCTGACCCAATCCGTGACGAAGTCGCATTCCTGTCCAAAATCTAGTCTGAGTACCCAGCTAGCACAGTGCCAAAACCAATCTCTTAGCTTAAAATAATCTAATCCAAACTATTTTAGCCTATTAGAACTGCCTCCTAGAATCGTGTCATTCTGTCATCCTTAAACCTGAAAACTGTCATCTGTCATTCTGAGCTTTAAAATTTCAAATCCGAAAAACGACCTTTACTAAATCAGCCGTATCTCCGGAACCGTTGTGCTAGGAGCGAGTTTTAACTGTCATTTTAAAGCTAAGATTCTAAGCTATCCAATGAACCTAAAACCGACATTCTACCCCTTATAGTGCCTCTGTAATTGGGCTCGACGCACGCGACTAAATTTGCTGCGATTTGACATTTTGCTTCATTTCAGCCACATGTACAAATATTTGTCTTTGCTTTCCTTTGCTAAAATTCGTTTGTAACCTGACAATCATTCATAGAACATTGCTAAAGTGATCCTGAACTAATACAAAGTAGCTGTCACCCACCCTGAACCTCTAGAGGGAATTAAAATCATTTTAGCATATTTTTCACTTCTTTGCATACCACCTTTAAAGTACTTTGCCTGTGTTTAAAATTATCCCTGTTGCTCTAAGCTTGCTAGGGGGGGGGGGACTGAATTATATTTGATTGCATTCCTGAGAACTGTGTGCTTTTCTTCCATCTCTTTACATTGCATAAGGGGGGGTGAATTACTACCAGGGGGAAAAGTGATTGCATTGTTTTGGTTGAAATCATATCAAGTTTATTTTCTGTACTGCATTTTCATTCATCATTGCATTGTCCTTGAAGCCATAAAGGCATTCTCAGCTACTTTATCCTCTCTATATCAACTTCTAAGCCATTAAAAAGAGTGTACCACTATAACATTATCCATTGTTGATCAACATCATATTCTCAAATATTAATTTACAATAAAAGTGTGATAGATATATATTGTTTAATTTTCAAATAAACCTTTTAATTTGCAAAACAAACCTACTTCTTGGCTCAGTGGGGTCAGGGGGATTCTAAGAGAGGGGTGTTATATAAGGGTTGTCATCCAGAGTAAACAAACTGGACATAAAAATATATCAATAAGGGCTTCCATCAGCATCCCAGACTAGGCATTGACTTAGCTGTAGTGTTGAATTGAAGTCACTTACAGGTGCAAGAAAAAGGTGAATTTTCTAGGCCATGAAGTGACTGAACATGGACTAAATCCACAAAAGAAGAAAATAGAATCCATACAGAAACTAAAAGATCCTAAAAATGTGAAAGGGGTAAAAAGTCTATTAGGAATGACAGGCTATAACAGGAAGTTCATTGTAAATTATGCTGAAATCACTCAACCATTGACTAAACTGCTTAAACTGAATACACCCTGGAAATGGGAAAAAGAGCAGTCTGAGGCAGTGGCTAAATTAAAGGAATGTTTTGTAAAGGCACCATGTTTAGCATATCCCATAAAGGACAGGGATTTCTTTATAGAAATAGGTTTCTCTGAACAGTGTATGTCAGCAGTGTTATCACAAAAACATGATTTGAATCACAAAACCATTGCATATGTAAGTAAGGCATTTTCCAAAGTTGAAATTAAATTCAATGAATGTGAAAAGGCCCTATTAACCACTGTGTGGGCGCTACAACATTTCCGCACCATTGTTCAGGGAGAAAAGGTGATTATTGAGACAAATCATCAACCTTTGCAATTTTTAGAGAGTAAAAGAATTAGGTCAGGTAATTTAGCGCAGTCCAGAAACACTTCATGGACGCTAGCATTACAGGGTTTTCCTGTAGAAGTGAGATATGGCCAAAATAAAAAAGCCCAGTTGCTCAAGGTTTAGCAGATTTACATGACTGTGCAGCTGAACCAGTATCAAATGGAATAGAAGTGGAACCTAATTGGCAGGAATTTGAACAATCACCACATAAAGCTTTTGATGAAAAAACATGCAAAGACTTGCCCACTGAATATGTTGATGGTTGTGCCTTTCACATTGAAAATGACAGTGATAAACAATTACTGTCAGGAATTGGGAATGTCTGGTTGAAGTGTGAAGGTGTCCCGAGTATAGGGATGGGAATTGGTGCTAGGAGCAGTCAGGTAGCTGAATTGGCAGCCATTTATAAAGCAATTGCTACTGCAGTTGATAATAAATTCAGTGAAATTGTCCTGGTGACTGATTCTGATTACGCACGAACGCACAAAATAGCTGTGGAATACTTACCTGGCTGGAAAGTGAGAGGCATGATTACAAAGAATAAGAAGCCACTTAAACAGGGAAAAATGATACAAGCCATAGACAAATTGGTGTCAGAAAATGATTTAACAATATACTGGAGGAAAATTTGTGGGCATTTGAAAACTCCAGGTGAGGATAAGGAGGGAAATGATAAGGCAGATCACTTGGCTAAAATTGGGGCTGTGATGGGAGAATTGATACCTATTGAACATTTACTGGGTGAAATACAAATTGATGCAGTAACACGTTCTATAGCACCAAAGGAGACAGATCAACCAGTGGTACAGTGGAGTTATGATACACCAGACCAAGATCTGATTGAGGCACAAAAGAATGTTCGAATTTTGTGAATCTATTATAATCATTTGATAGATCCTGAAAAAAACCCTTTAACAGAAAATGATTGTATGGGAAAAGAAGAGTTGAGGGTACTGTTAAAGAATAAAAAACGAATAAGACTACAAGATGGACTCATGATTAGAGAGTCCATAACAGGACAAATACAGTGGGTGGTACCCCTTTCATTCAGAGGGTTAATGCTACACCATGCGCATGATGCTATAAATGCAGGCGACAGTGGCTCACAGAAAACAATGGAAATACTAAAAGATTATGCTTATTGGCCACATATGTCCCAAGATGTAGAATTATATACTAGAGGATGTCTAGTATGTGCCCAATTTAAACCTGATTCACCAATGCATAGAGCTCCATTAATGAAAAGAGGTCTAACTCTTCCATGGTCAGATTTGCAAATAGACTATGTAGGGCCTGTAAAGAGGTCGAGTAGGGGGAACCGGTATATTTTAAGTGTGGTATGTTTGATGTCAAAGTGGATTGAGTGTATTTCTGCACCAGACTGTAGTGTGCAAACAGCAGCCACATTGCTGGTGAACCATGTGTTTTCAAGATTTGGGTTGCCACAAAGAATAGAATCAGACAGAGGAAGTCATTTTACAAGTGCTCTAATGCGTAAGGTATGGCAAATATTGGGTGTGAAGAGAAAGCTACATATCGCATATCGGGCGGCTTCTTCAGGTGGAATTGAACACAGCAATAGGTCTGTTGTGGACATTTTAAAGAAATTCGTGGCAGAAGCAGGTTCCAGCTGGGATTTACGCTTACCTGTGGTTCTGATGGCAATCAGATCAACTCCTGTGAAAGCAACAGGTATTAGCCCTCATGAAGTTTTGACAAGTAGGAAAATGGTGTTACCACAACACCTGCTATACAGGACACATGAGCAAACACTTGTGAGTGCATCCACAGTTCATGAATACATTGATGAACTGAGGAAGCATTTACAACATGCATTTGCTTTTGTACATAAAAGTTTAGAAATAGCTGCTGACAGTGCAAAGTCATATTATGATAAAAAGACGTCAGTAAAGGAATATTGTGTGGGCGATCAGGTGTATAAATTTCATTTTGGAAAAGGTAAACAGAAAAATTCCAAATTTCTAGCAGCCTGGCAGGGGCCATATCGAATTATAGATAAGGTCTCTCCTGTGGTCTATAAAATTTTGAAGACTGAAGGTGAAACAGCAACAGAGCAGTTTGTTCACGTAAATCAAATAAAACCATGTCACCCTAAACATGAGATTAAACAACTTGAGTGTGTAGAAGCAGATAAAGTGCCTTGAACATAAAAAGGTAAAGTGAATGGGTCTAGTCAATAGTAGTGGCAGAGAAGTTAAATAAAGATGGTTGATTATGATCATGGCACATAAACACTGTAATATATGTAAATATATATAAAAAAAATGGAAGCTAAAATGTATGGAATTGTTGTGAAAATGTATTAAATATTGAATGCTGTTTTATGTATGTTTGTTTTCTCTTTAACCTGTGTTTAATTTCAGAAAGCAAGAGGAAAAAGGGCGAAATATAAAGCATGTTTTATTTTTGGCAAAAGGGTGAGGTTAGTATTGTGCTATGTACTTAATTTGTTTCTTTTCTATTTGGTTTAGAATATTAACATATTTGTACCAGAGGTCATGACAGACGATGGAGTCCTGGAGTCCCCTGGATGAAGATCGAATGATGCCTGCCTCCGGGTGGAGGTGAAGACAAAGTAACCGGAATGCCAAAAAGTGATGACTCCTATAGGGAAAGGATCCAAGAGTGCCAAGATGGAAGAGTACCCGAATTAACCAAATGATGTGACATCGCTGGTCGGGACATATCAGAGGCAGACAAGTGTCCTGGAGTATGGAGTTCCACATATTTATTATTTTAATTAATTATTTTAATCTGTTATTTTAATTCTTTGTTTTAGTTATTTGTTTTATTTTATTATTTTGTGATTGAACTCAAGTACAAAAGTAAGACACTGGACTATGTACACTTCCATTGGGACGAAAAATATAGAACATTTTATAAGAACTGATGGACTAAAAAATGAATTTTAATATTATGATGATTGAACCGTGATTTTTTCAATTTTCATTTTTCACACCTGAATATTAATTGTATTGGATAGTTACATTTTAAAAAAGAAAGGGAGCAAGTTGGATTTCTTCCAATTGTTGCTTGGACCATTGCCAAAATTCTCAGAAAAAGGAGGGGATATGTAGGATTATTTAGTGTGTTTTGGGAGCACAGCACCATTGCATGGGATTAATGTATTGCTATAATGCGGTACAAGCAATTGCACAATTTATTTTTTTCTCCTGAAATGCCTCTGTTGCAGGAGACACATTAGCGGATTAATGAACTAATATAATTAACAGTACTAACATGATCTTAATCAAACAACATCATAATGTGTTCTCCAGTGGAACATGAGTTGGAAAAGACAGGCTCTGAAAGTCATTTTAAACGTGCACTTGGATTCATTTTTTTCTCTGTTCACTGTGTTAGCTGGATGCGAAATCTGCATTCCAGGAAATGAGTAGATACAGTTTCTAAACCGTATAAGCCAAGCCATTGTTAAAAGAGGAGGATAGATTATTGTGCATTTTCATTGGTGACACATCACCTTAAGGGCTGTAACAGAGGTCTATTGGTACATTTCGGGGACGAAGAAAGGCAGAGGACATTTTACACAGCTCTGGGGAAGACCTGGCTGGAGTTTCTATGGGGTTTCCTGATTGAGAGGTGCCGTCCCAGTCCATTGCTGACTTTTCCAGGCTGAAGATTCCAGTCAAAAAGCACCGGCTTGAGAGACCGCAGATCAGAACTGCATGTCCTCGCTGGGGTGCTTTGAAGGAAAGCCTTGAGCCATTTAAAGAAAGCGACCAGTCCGGGGAGTTTGCGTGCTAAACAGCTACAACTCGCTGGTAATTATCTTGTATGGAAGTGAGGGTGCGGTATGTGCATGAGACCTATTTTAGGCAGGCAGCGTAGTGATAGCTTTTCACTGTGTTCAAATGACATATTTTAATGTTGCCAGCTGAAGGCAAAACAAACAATGTAATTTTTTCTCTCTCTTGTGCAAATATGAAATGAAATTCGTAGTGTTCTTGCATTTTGTCTTTCTCATGTTTTTATTTCAGAAGAGGATTGTCTCACGAATGGTAATGTATCATTGTAAAATGAAATTGTGATAACACAGTCTGCCTAAGAGTATTCTTGTTTCTGTTTCATTTGGTATCTAAAAAAAATATTATGCCATAGAGGTAATGATGCTTAAAGCGCCACGTTTCTATGCAGATATAGTAATGTTATGAGCAATTATAAATAGCTGTGTGCGTGGTTCCACTCAGTGTATATATGTGTGTGTGATTTCTGAGTGGAACATAATGAAATAGTTTGCTGGACGTATATGAGTCAGCAGAAAGAGAGGTCTCTGGAAATAGTTTCACTAATGTAAATAAATTAGTAATTATACCACATGTTATTGTGAATACTTTATGGAAGCATAGCTCACTGGTGTAGATAAATCAGTGATAACAACCATAAGTGGCATTCCATATGGAAATGTGGTGTTCTTGAATAATGTAGAATCCTGAGGCCTCTAGAGATCACAAGAACAGTCTAAACAAAAAAAAGGGGTTTTGTATGTTGGGGCCACAAATAAAACAAAGGAATTATGCTCATCACTATACCACAACGAAATGCATACCAACTAAATATATCTGTGTACTGAAATAATGCATATCCACTATATTACTATAATACCAAACCAAATCTGAATGCAAGAAGTGATTATTGCTGAATTACTTTATTTTTGGCGGTAATAAAATACTGCTAGGCCCCAAATCTACACAAATACACTACATGCCCCACCTCTAGCCACCATCAAAGCATTCATAATAATAATAATAATAATAATAATAATAATAAAAATAATAATTAAGAGTGTTCCCTCCCTCCATTTGGCACTTTCATTCATCTTGACCCCCAAAGGTCAAACGTGTCAACAGGTTCTACTCTCTTAAGATTCAATATCCAATATGCATTTTTTTGAGTTTGCTGATAACTACGGATTTCAAGGCACAGATCTCATTAAACAAATGAAGCTTGTGCTGAAGTCATGTAGAGGTTTTGAGTTTATGGACACCTGGTCTGAACATAGAATAGCTATCGTCTCTTTGTCCAACAAGGGGTCAGCAGCCTCGAAGTTTGATATGTTTGGGCTACATCATTAAATCCTAAATGCAACGAGCAGTCACAAAAGCTGACCAGAAACACAGAACTGAACAGATTCTTTTTTATTTAAAAACCTGGCTGAAATACTCCCCTCCACCCTGCCAGATAGAGAAAGGTGAAGAGAACAACAAAAGGAGATTATTGGTAAGAAGGAGAGCAGGCACGGAAGATTGATAAAGTATGGTACAAAGGAGACAGTGGATGGAAAAAAGGAAGAGGTGAAAGAGAAAGGAGATAGAAAGGCAAAAGCAGGGGCTGAAGGCAACAGTAGAAGTAAAAGAACATGAAGGGAAATGGAAAGCAAGGGTGTGAATTGGGCATTGCCAAGGGAACATTGATCATGGATGGCAAACAGATATAGCGGAGAAGAAGAGAGATAGGAGGTGAAAAAAGACAGAAAAAGAATACAATCCCAGCCGGGAACATATCAAGAGTTGGAGAGCACGTTGGTGAGAGATTATGAGGGTTTAGGGGGAAAAGACGAAGGGAAATTAATTGAGTAGTGGAAAATAAATGAGTGGCAAAGGTGACACGAGGGAAGAAGACGAGCAGTGGAAAGAGGATGTAGAAATCAGGGGATTAGGGGAAAGACGGAACAAAGTAAGAAGATACATTGAGGCAAAAGGAACGAGAGATTGGTTAAACCGTGGAGTCTCTGGCTAAAAGAGATACTAGGTCAATGAGTCGGGAGTGGAAGAAATAGCGACATCCAAACAAGGAAAGCAAGAACAGGGAAAAGGACAGTAAAGGAAGTACAAAACTTCAAAGGATCGTGTGTAACAAAGGAGGAGATGGTGAAGGGGAAAAATAGAGTGGGGGTCGAAAGTTTAGGAATTCAAAGTGACAAAGGAGAATAGAGATAAAAGATAACAGAGAAAAAGAGAGCAGGAAAAAAATGAGAGAGCAAGGCAAAGAAACAGTGCGCCAGGAATGACACAGGACGGAATTAGGAAAAGAAAACACAGAATGGTGGATGGGGAATACTCACAGAGCAGCATAAGAGAAAGGGGAAAATAGATGGAAAAAAGGCAAGAGCGGGTGATACAAGAAGCAACAAGCATAGAATGGGGCATGGTGAGGGAAGCACATTATTTAGTGATATGTTCTCCGAAATGCAGCTGTTGTGTCAATGATGCTTCAGAACATTCAACCAAGAGTGCTGTTGCGTACCCTCTATACTCCCAGGGAAGTGGCAAATAAAGGGTTCAAGATGTCTAAACAAGCTACAGTGTGATGTGAACAGACAGTTGGGCGCAGGAGTGATGGTGATTGTGATTAGAGCGTAGAAAGGCACCCGGGGCCAGCAGCAGCAATGTTTGCGCATGATGATGCTCCACCGATGCCAAATGAGGAAGTGGTTAAGAAGAATGGCTCCCACACTCAAGATGGAGGGCACAGTCAAGTGAGGATACAGGACTAAATAACACCACCTCCCCTCCACCCACCGTGTTCCCACCTCCAGCACCCACATTAAGGATGTGTGAAACTTCTATTTGGAGAGCATAAAGCAACACTTCTTGCAATCTGGACCACAGGCTGTATATTTTGGAAGAGTAAAGGTGTTACTGATGAAGAGTGTTTACCACATGCAGTGAGCGGCTCCACACGGCATTAGCATGCAGACTTGCATGTTGCCCACCCCAGCAACTAACCTCAGGCTTGGTAGAAGTACAAGGGCCAACATGTAGAGATATGGTTTCAATAGGTTGCATGGGGTAGTATTTTTTTTAAAAAATTATTTGTGTTTAGTCCACAAGCAACCTTTCACAATTTATGATAGAAAATACATAAAATACATATAAAGAAAATGTACATTAAACATCACTATCATCAATTAATAAATCCACAGACATACTAAAATAATATACCTTCACTAACAATTATTTAAGCAATATACCCCGAGCACTGGGGTCATTACTGACTCAGGTAATGCCCCGGGGCCCATAGTTATAGGCCTGAGCGAAGCTTTAATGAAGGCCCGGGGCATTACCAGAGTCAGTAATGCACCCACCGTGAGGGGCATATAGCTATTAGTACCCCGGCGCACAAGAGCTGCGTGACCGGGGCACTAAAAGCTATTTTTTCTGAAATGGCCGGTGGGAAATTTCCATGGCGGCCATCGGGAGCGGACGCACTGGGAACAGTTCCCAGTGCGTCCATTCCCGAAAGACACGGGGCCTCATTACGACTCAGGCGGTAAGGGGTTTACGGCGGCGTAAACAGCGCCGACCCTTAACGCCTGAGTACGAGGTCCCTTAGCGCCATGGAGGTTTTAACACCTGCTTTTAGCAGGTGTTAAAATCCATGGCGCTAAGGGACCATGGAGTTAATTACGCCACCGTAATTTACGGTGGCGTAATTAACGCCTTCCCCACTCCCATTATGCCCTATGGGGCAAAAATGGGAATGGGGAAGGGTAAATGGGGATTGGGGACTTACCGCCCCGCCGACCTTGGAATGGGGCGGTAAGTCCGCCTACCACCATGGCATAAACATAGTTTACGCCATGGTGGTAAAGTCACGGCCCAGGCGGTAACTTACCGCCTGGGTCGTAATGAGGCCCACAGAGAAGAAGGTAAGTGGGGTGGGGGACGATGGAAGCCTCCAGCCGTGTGGAGTCTCGGAGCATGGATGTCCCTGCTTCGAGTCTCCACATGGCTGGAGGCGGCCATCGTCCCCTACCGGGGACAAGGCAGCCAGAAGGTAAGTGGGGGTGGGAGGGCGTTGAGGGGGCAGACAAACAAAAAACATACCTGAATCCCCGGGGCGGGGGGCGAAGGCAGCCTCTAGCCGTGTGGTGGGGGTTGGACAAATAAAAACAACCTGAATCCACGGCAGGGGACAAAAGCAGCCTCCAGCCGTGTGGAGGCTCGGAGTGGGGATGGCCCCGCTTCGAGCCTCCTCATTGGCTGAGGGGCTGCCACGCCCTCTGCCGGGGACAAAGGCATGGAATCCAGGGATTCCGGGCCTGGTAATGCCCTGGCGAGGGCCAATCAGAATGGTCCTTTCATTCTGATTGCGCCCTCGCCGGGTACTAATGCACAATAATAGAGTCCAATTCATTCAGGATTCTTATGACTTCCAAAGTTAAAAACGTTTCCCTCCCAGCCAACATTCTATTTCCAAAATGCATCTGAATCAATCCATTCAACAGTATGAACAAAACGGGGAAAATGTTCCACCCTTTTATCTTTGGTGGCCAAACAAGATATTAAAAGATGTTTCACATTCTGTGGCATTCCCAAATTTCAGAGATTACATACACCATCCAGAACACTTCCTTTGTTCCTAATTCTCTGCAATTCTTTGATATTAAATAGTTTCAAACGAAACTTCAGGAATTCTGCCCTCCACTTAGCATCCGGGAAGCACCTAAGATAAGGTAGCACAAAGTCCTGAGGTTTATCGCTTATAGGGAAATTCTTAAAAGATGTAAATTCAGTAAACTTGGTCTTCATCACTTCATTCACTTTTAGGGGGTTTTCAATCAACACCTTTTCTGTTAAATCTCAGTTCTTCAACACATTACCAATTTCATATTTCAGTCCGGAAAGACAATCATTTTCACCCTGATTTAGGAGCAAACCTAAGCTTCATATAGCGAATTCTTCTTTGGCCTTATAATGGATCTGTATAGCATGGCCCTTCTGCACACAATATGGGACTGTTTAGATCGTAACCCCAATTTGAATCACAATAGAGCCATAGGAAGTGACATGGGGAGTTTTAATACCCTTCAATTCTAACCCAATTAATCTTTAAAATCATATTGTCAATTTCTGTACCATACATCAATACCGGAATTAATTTACCCTTACAAAATGTAATAAGGTGAACCTACAGTATGAATATAGTATTTATTTAATTTTAATTTTTTCATTTTCATTTGGCAGGTTAATTGACTTGGCTTTCCCTCAATGTCCGCCGAGGTGTTTAATGAAGGACTAAATCTTCTAATAAATCCTAGGTATTTGATTTCCTTCACTACGGGAAGGATCTGGATGTTTAGCTCCAACTTAATCCTAACAATCCTATTTTAAATGGTTGCAGGACATAACAAAGGTCTGCTTTGAGTTAATGATCAAATCATTTGCCAGGGCATATTCACCACAGGCTATAATAAGGCGTTGTAGGCCTACGGGCGTGTGATCCAACAGGACTACATCGACCACATAGTCCAAACCATTCAACTTTGTTGCACCCAGGGATGGTGATACCAGAGCATGGGGGCTCAAGAAGTCCCAGGGGTCACCCAGGAAGAGATTAAAGAGACAGGGAGCAACTGTGCATCCCTGTCTGACTCCCTTCTCCGTTAGTATCGGGTTAGACAGGTTTCTCCCAGAATCCAATCTCACTTGAATAGATGTTTGATTATGAAGGTGAATTAAGATCGATTAAAAACCCTCCAGGATTCCCCAAATCTTTTAGCTTCCCACAAAGCTTTTTTTCTGTTTATTGTAGCGAATGCCCTTGTAAGGTCAATCCACACCCCATTAGCAGGGAGATCCACTTTCCGACTCAAATTCAAGGTGGTTAGTGCAACGCCATTCAACATAGGGGTGGTTTCACAGTTAATGTTCCAAGGCTGCTGGTGCAATCAGCGTTTCTTCTCTGTGGTGAAAGGTGTAACAGTCAGGGGATTCACTGCCATTGTGAGTACAGGAGTACTGAACCGCAAACCAGCCGATGTATTCATCCTCAGACTAGACATTGAAAAGAGACCAGGGCATATTTGCAAATACAAGTAGCTTGTTAATGCAAACCATGTGCAGAGGCAATATGTTCCCAGCATTTGCAGCGGTGCATGTCTATGCAAATGAGGTAATGCCACCTCAATGTGTGCCCCATTTTTAGTGAGCCTACATCTGATATTACATATTATATTAGTGGCCAGGAAGGTTACCTCTGACCCTCTCACGTGAATGACAACACGTGGATGGCCCCGTGCAGGTCTCCCTGCACCAGTATGAGGTGCCCTGATAAGAGGGTGGTTCAAGGTCAGTGCACGGCACAGCGCTGTAAACAGGGCACCAAGAAGTAAAGAATGATGTCCATAGGCAGCCTCCGAGGATAAGTACTCAAAGTTGAAGAGAGGAACAAAATGGTCAAGACAGGACCGAGCGAGGTGAGAGGAAAGGTAGGATTGGCAAAAGGGTAAGCACGGATAAAACCAAACCTCCAAATCAGAGGACGGAGAAAAGAGGAAATAGAAACGAGCGATCAACAAGGGAATTTGAGACAAGAGGAGCACAGTCTCAGCAGGTGTTTTATAGCCTGATGGTAACGTCCTTGTGGCTGCAGTTGGTTGCCAGGCAAGCGTAGCCAGTGACCCATTGTGCATGCGCAAATCAGATCCAGGGAACTCTGCGCATACGGTCTGTCGGCAAGATGGCGTTGCTCATCGGCTGTGACCTGCGTCCTGTGCGGAATAGGACCCAGGTGAATTAGTTCCTATCACCTCCATGGAGACGTCCCCACCGCAGGTATAATCTCCATCACTTGAGTGCAGAAGACATGACTGTTGGCAAGCAACTGGGGTGGGCGAATGACAGAGAGACCAAAAGCTACGAGTGGATGCGCACTAGCAAACAGGCTGCCTCACCACCATTAAACCTGGTAGAGGTTCACAAAAGCCGCAATGCAGACATCTGAGGAAGCCTGTCTTGTGTGGATCAAAATGATGCCAAACAGAGCAGCGTTGTCAGCAGAGACAGTAGGGTGAGTGAAACGAATACATATGCGCAGGCGCATAGAAGTGGAAAGAAAGGCATGAAGAAGAACTTTTGTCAGCCATGGCTTTTCAGCCAACATTGCTTTGCAGATAATGGAAAAAGCTTAGTTCCAGTAACATAGTGAATAACAAAAGATAGCTGAATAATCAGTCCTATCTGAAGGCTCACAAAAGACATGGAGTAACTAAATTGGAAGGGGATATTGCAAACCCTTCATTTTGGAATGAGAGATCCCTAGAGTGTGTGTGTGCAAGAGAGAGAAAGAGAGAGAAAATGAGAATGCGAGAGATCTATAGAAAAGTGGTCTTCAAACTGTGGGGCTGACCCCCCTGGGGGCCCTGGAGGGTGTCCAGGGGGGCACAGTGATCTTCAAAGGGGACTACAGTGACTGCTTTTATTAGAAAATATAAGCAGACAATGAGATCTTGGGGCGGGGGGCAGCACTAGTTCTACTTAAGGGGGGCTCGGCAACAACATTTTTACTCAGGAGGCAGTCGGCATCACAACGTTTGAATACCACTGCTCTAGAAACAGAGCATGTGTGTGAGCAAAAGAGAGAGAAGGAGAGAGAGAGCTATGGAACGAGTGTGCGCGCGAGAAAGAGCGAATGATAATGAGAGAGAGAGAATTATAAAAAGAGTGTGTGTGTGAGAGAGAAAGAGAGGGAGAATGAGAATGAGAGAGCTACAGAAGGAGAGAGTGTGTGCGAGAGAGAATGAGAGAGAGAGTGCTATTGAAAGAGTATGTGCGAGCAAGAGAAAGAGAGAGAGAGAGAATGATAATGAGAGATAGAGAAAGAGACAGAGAGGGAGAAGTACACCTTTTGCTATAAGAGGCCGACACATTGTCAGTATTGAAGTACAGCGTGAAGGACAGGCAGTTGATATGGGGGCCCACAATCTGTGATGCATCTACTCCCATTTCATATAGATTGAGATCATGTGACTACGGGAGGCCATCTGTAAAAGTGGAGTGGCGTTGTGCCAATACCAAGGACGGAAAACCCCATCCTTCTATGCATCATATGTTTGTGTTTGGCTGCGCGGTAAAAGTGGCAGTTATTCCATTGCTGCCACTTTTCTGCACTGCCAAACTACTGTTTTTTGGGTGGAGGTCACTGATTGACCTCCAAGAGCTGGAGGTAAATCAGGCCCCCACTGGCAAAAAAGTGCTGACATTACTTGCACCGGTATTACCAATGCCGGTAATACTGGCAATCCCTTCCATGGAATGACAGCCATTGACGGCCCCTGCAATATCCTGGTAATAACGACATATCAGCCTTCGGTAACAGTAGGTCAGTTTGCCGGTTTCCCGTCAGAATTACCAGCAGTATAATGGCAAACCCAAAACAACCCCTATTACATTCTTCTGGTTTCACACCCTGAAAGAGTGCTGATATGCAGTGTTTTCATAATGTGTACATAAGGGAATACCCTTATAATATAAAACATGTATCAAAAATGTAGCTCCATTGTAAAGTGATGGATTTGTTTCAAAATGAGCTGGAAGAATCTTTTGGGTGTGAGCCACACATAATGATAAGCATATGGACGATACTACAGAAACCTTTTTCCTATGTGCAAGTGTAATACAGACACTTTTCACTGGTCCAAGTGCAATTAGCATTAAGACAAAAATGCCACTAGTGCAAACGCATATCCTTTCAATGCATAGTTGCACCAGGGCTACGTGTGCAGTGATAGTTCTTCGTCCTGGTGCAACACTGCATGGAAAGAGCATCTTGTTTGCAGTAGGGGAAGTGTTGTACTAGTGCTAGTTGCACTTGCCCAAGTTGCCCGCATGTAAAGTGTCTGAAATACCGTCTATGAGCTTATATTAATATTGCTTATATTAATGTTTGCATTAGACACAAACAAATGCTCTTTGGCCTAATTTCAGAAGTGGCATTTCTGCCCCAGTGCAGTTTGCACTAGCCCCAATGTTTAAAGTTTCATATCATGAAATAAGGAGGGGTCGGATGTCGTTTCTCACCCAGTGTCATCATGTATCTGAGTGGTTCCGCCTTTTAAATGTGCATAGTACAGGTGCCTCGGTTCTCTGGTCTTCTTAATAACTGCTCACGTCAGAAACTGTGCCTTGGACTAATCTCCTGAAAACAGCTGTGAATACGCCATCCGCTGTTCCAGATGCCAATGATGTCACGTATGTTACGCATGTTCCACCCACCTCCAAGACACATCTCATCAGCCATTAAGCAACGCCTGTGGTAACTCGCCATATGAATGATAACCTGAATTCAAAAGTTAAATACAAAAAATAAAAAGCGATCAGATGCCAAGGGCAGAAAGAAATCACAAGGAAATAAAACATGGCAGCAGGTACTCCAGAGGTCATCTTCCGTGAGGGGTGCTCTGTTTAAACTTAACGTGATGATATTCGCTGCAATGACCACATCCTGAAAGGGTTGTTAAGGCTCCAGAACCGAGGGAGCTTAATTTGTAAGAAATAAGTGCCAGGACCCAAACATTTTCTAGCACTCCTGTGACACTGCGGGTGGGCACTTCCCTTCCACTAGTGCCCTCACCCATAGCTGCTCCCCACAGAGTCGACAAACTTGGGGTTACACCACAGCTCACACCTGCTCATTGTCGTTGATAGATACCATGACTATCACTGTCACACAAAATTAAACCGAGTCTGAGACAATCATTTCAGAAAAATAAGTGCCAGGCCTGAGCTCTGGCAAACACCCCCACAATGTAAGCGCTGGAATGAGAGGCCTTCACGCTATTGTCCAGAAATGAAGCAATTCGTCTCCTGAGACTTCAAGCGAAGAACAACAAGAGCACTATTTGGGGATCATGACATAATGTGTATTCACTTTCACTGGCATTTTGCTAAAATGTCAGAGTCATGTAGATCTTAAAATGGAGCGTAATAAATTACCGGTGTAACCCAAGCAAAATCACGCAACACCTAAGGAGCTGGCGCCTGCAACGACGCTGGCAATGTCTTTCGCACTCACTGATGAATGTCTAGGTAAGGGCCCACTTAACTCTTCACTGCTAGGCTCACAAGCATGAAGAAATGATGTTTGACTGTGCAGCTGCCACAGTCCTGGCCTCTAAACATTGGCCCTCATTACAACACCGGCGCTAAACCATGGCGCTATTAGCAACATGGTTGGTGTTGTAACGAGTCCGCCATGGTGAAATGGGGAAATACCGCCCCATTCCAAGGTTTGCGGGGCGGTATTTCCCCATTTCCCCATGGCCCTTCCCTATTCCCATTTTGACACCCCATAGGGCTCAATGAGAATATCTGGTTACTTTTTCAAAACTTCTCCACTGTGCTACCCAATGAGCAGTTCCCTAACAATATTTGCTCACCAGCTTTGTGAGAAGCAAGTCAGGTGCCATGCTTCCCAAATCCCAGACGTGCAGTGGTTTGTAAGGTTGCAATATTGGCCTATATTGGTCCATTTCCCTGCCACATTGGACTACATTGCGAACAATTGGGCTTTTAAAACCCCATTCATAGAGGAAATTACGGGTGTGAGTGACGATTTGTCTACTGTGGGCTACTTTTGACAGCAGATCTATTTTTGAGTGCTCCAAAGGCTGCCTCTCTAAAGCCACCCACCCCAAGCCGATTCTCTTGCCAGCCATCCCCACTTTCTCTAACCCACCTCTCCCCCTCCCACTGCCTCTACACCCACCCACCCTACTGCCATTACGTGTGCTGGTTGGGTTTTGTTTGGGCTATTTTGTGCTACTTCTGATAATTCCTTCCAAGGCTGTTTTGTTCATCATGTTTTGCCCCGAGCTAACTACCATCACCCCCACTCTCTCTATGCCTACCCACTCATCCACCCACCTCCACTATCTCTACTCCTAGCCACACACCCCAACATTCTCTGTACCCATCCTACCCCAAATCTCTCTACCCCAATCGCTCCACTGCCACCCAACCTGCCCCAACTCTCTCTACGCCCCCATACCCTTCCTCCACTCTCTCTACCATCACCCATTCACTCTACCCCCACTCACCCTGCTTTCACCCTACCAACCCCCACTCTCTCAATCCCCACCAATCCTTACTACCCTCACTCTCGAAACCCCCACAGAACGCCCACTCTCCCTACACACACACCCTCTCTACCCCCAGAAACACCCTCTCTACCCCAGACAGCCACCCTATCCCCACTCTCTCTAACTCCAGCCACCTACCCTACCCCCCACTCTCACTACCCCCCACCTCCCACCCTATCCCACTGCCTCTACCCGCAGCCACCCACTTATACCCCATTCTCTTTAACCCCCAGCCACCCATCCTAGCCCCACTCTGTACCTCCAGCTACCCACCATACCGGCACTATCTCTCCCCCACCGACCCACTCCACTCTCTCTACCCCCAACCAGCCACACCACCCCCACTCTCTCTATCCCCACACCCACCGCTCCCCCTCTGTCTATACCCCATCTAACTACCCTATAGCAAAATGGTCAGTAGAAAGACATTTGCAGTGACACAGAGCCACATCCAGAAACACTTGTTTTATTCTACATTAGGGTTGGGTCTTTTGACAAATTATGTGACATAAAATAACACATGAAGGATGTCACTTGAGGAGGAGATTTCCAAGCAAATAAAGTTGCCCAGGTATAACGTCCAAAATCTAAATAATTAAAGAGTAAAAACTGGAAAGAGGAACCAGGGGACTGAGATCTAAAGCCACGGGGCCAGACTATATAAACTGAGTAGAGTAAAACAATATCGCTTCATATCTGTGTCTTTTTGCCCCACTGGTGCTTTACTGCACAGTCCAACAATCTACATGCAGGTGACCAATTGCACCAGTAGCCATGTTCCCCTAGGCAGGTGTGCATTTTTGTAATATACCATTCATTCTTAGGAACTGGTAAGAGGTTGCTAATCTTTGGTGAATTATTCTGCACGTGTTGCTATAGAGCCTGCCCACCAACATAAACTAAGGATCCCTGATATAAAAAAGGCGTGATCAAAAGTTATGTTGCATGTTTTGGAGGGACTGCTTTTTCCCGTGCACTTGGCATTTGGAAAGGTTCAAACAAGCCGCAATCCTCACCAACCTACAGGGTAACATGCTTCTATCCCATAAGGCGTAGCACTGGTTGTGATAACATTGCTGCACACTTCTTTACCACTGCCTCGACGAATGTGACTTTCTTGCAATAGATCCTAGGCTCCTTTGCACAGCATGTCCGATTCTGATCTTGATTATCCCCAGATCTTCTCAGACCTCAAGGGATTGTGAACTTATCTCTTGATCATTTATTTCAAGATGACTACACCTTGGGTTGAGCCCGCCCTTGTTAGAGCAATTCAAATCACATTGCAAAAAATTAAGTGAACTTTTAGTTTTCCTGTCAGATCAGTGACAATAGAAAGACCAGCAGAAGAATACATCAGTAATAGGGAAACGTGGTGTGTTTCCCACCATGCACTACAATACAAAAAAAAACAGTCATATTGATAATAATATTGGAGTTTTACAACTTTACAGAATTTCAGCCAGCAGAGATGTGGACACTATCACGAGCACCGAGAATGATAAAGGTTCCCTCACTATTTATAAATTAGAGCATAAGTTAACTGATTGTGGGCCTCATTACACGGACGGCGGTGGACCAAGGTGTGATTAGCACCTTGGTCCATGCCGGTAAAATACCGGCACCGCCTTGGAGGAAAGGGGAATTACCGCCCCATTCCAAGGTTGGTGGGGCGGTAATTCCCCCTTCCCCCATTGCCCTTCCCCATTCCCATTTTTGCCCCATAGGGCATAATGGGAATGGGGAAGGTGCTAATTACGGCACCGCCAATTGCGGTACCGTAATTAGCTCCCTGGTCCCTTTGCAGGTTGGTTTTTAACGCCTGCAAAAAGCAGGCGTTAAAGTCTCCAACCCGCAAAGGGACCTCGTAGTAAGGCGGTAAGGGTTAACGGTCACCAGTACAATTAACGGTGACCGTTAACCCTTACCGCCGCCCCTGTAATGAGGCCCTGTGTCTTGATCGAAATTGCCAATAGTTGTCGGAGAGACAGACTAGACACTGATAATGTTAACATGCAATCGTTTTGTTTTTTGTATAAAAAACATGTTTTTGTGTTGCAAATTATTCATATCATACGACCTGACACCATTTTCCAGATAGTCTCATCACATGGGCAGGAAAATCCACAACTTGACCTTTATTATTAACAAGAAAAAAGAACCCGTACTCCACACAGGTTCTATAGACAGGCCCATAATAATCTAATTTTCTTTGACTTTCAATTCATTTGTTCAATAGATTTTCGCTTTTTGGGAGACATCTGGAAAGAGAAAAGCATAGAAATGACATGAAATTAAAATGTATCTGGTGCGGTATGTATGTATGTATGTATTTGATTTTTGTATAGCGCCGGTAGCCCGAGGGCATCAGGGCGCTTGTACATAAAACACCGGTACTGCACGACGAACAACACGTATGATACGGACAATGGGTACAAGTACTATTGCGTTGCGAGGTCTCTAAGGAAAGTCCTACGTCTGAGATCTCATCTAAAAAGGTGTGTCTTCAGCATCTTCCTAAAAGCAGAGTGATTGACTTCAGACCTAAGGGATTCGGGAACGCTGTTCCACAGTTTAGGAGCTAGCACAAGAAAGGATCTGCCCAGCCCTGTTTTTAGCTTAAACCTGGGCACATGCAGGAGGCATTTTCCACCCGAGCGTAGGTTTCTGCTGGGGTTGTAGGGCACTATGTGTGTTTTCAAGTATGCAGGCGCTGTGCCATAAAGGCACTTATGTACCAGGCGGTGCAGTGCATTGTGGCGCATTGCGGTGCAATTATCTCAGAAACGGTGTGTTCTACGGCCTTGAAACATGGTTTTCAAGGTCCCAGAGGGACCATACAGTTCTTTTGGTCATGTCGAGAAGCTTAACATGAGCTTCCTCTGGTCCGTCTACGACCACATTGATGTTTCGCCGATTGCAGGCAACCATGTGTGAAGGGGCTAAAATCCATGGAAAGGGGTGGGATGTCCAAATGTCATGTAGCCAGTAATGTTCAGAGGGCCGTAACAGGTAACTATGCCACATTTGGTGCAGATTGCTGGAACAGTGTAGAATTGTATAAAGAACAAACAAACAGAGTTTCTGCTTTATTACACGGCCTGGTTAAGTTGCTCAACTAAAAGAAAGAACACTTTTTGAGTCGCTTATGACTTAAGTGCCATTTGACAAATCCTCACCAAACTGTGAAAAGAAAATATATTACCACATCAAAACATTCAGGAGGCGCAAAGTTATAGGGGGATCCCAAAACCTTTGAAATCCTCATAGAAATAATGGAAACAAATGTTTGCTTGTGATTACAGCCCATACTTCTGTTTGGATTTGAAGAAAACTTGCGTGAAGAGCAGCAGAGTGGTCCCGAAAGCATGCCATTGCAAATTTGGTATAAATCCGTCAGTAGTTTTTTAAGAAAACAGGCAAAAAGTAGGTAAAAAAAATGTGTGATATCTGGGTCCGGTCCATGGACTAATTCCCCGATTCAGAGTCCGCGGACACCACTAGACCAATCAGAGAGTGGCTTATTGTTCGCAGACAACAAAGGCACAAACTGATTGGATGTTCAAAAAGGGGGAGTTAAATCCTCATTTTTGAAACAGTTACCATATTGGATATGCTGACTACTGCCATTGTCCACGAACAGCGCAGTGAGTAAAAAAATCTGGAAAATATACTTGGGGTTCTTTTGAGGGCCGAAAGAAGGCCTGGAAAGGGTGGAGGAGTGGAAAAAATTATATGGAGCTGATTATATCGGTGAAAAAAACGGTGCAAGTGCCATAGTCAATTTTACTATCCATGGACATCATTGGGAGTGGGGGTTATGGGGTGAGTCTTTTTAATTGAAGGTGTATTGTATGTACTTTTATATGGATTAATTCTATTTTAGTGTTGCCATATTTTTGGCCACACACCCTATAGTAATATGTGAACAGTAATTATAGGTACTGTAGGGGAGTATACAGTATTTGTAATATGGTCGAATTATATAATTTGAGTGTATATGGTATTTATGATTGTAGTACAATTGTTTTTAAATTTGTTTTATTAGAGTTTTACAGATATAATTAGACATGTTCGATCACTGTTCAAAAATATAGCGACTGTTAGGTTCCCTTTCTCACCCTCCCATCAGTACCCTCCCTAACCCCAACGTTAAACAGTAACTGTGTCTCTGGTCTATATTATTTAAAGTTACAAATACAGTGGGTCAAATTGTCTTTGACAATGGCCTGAGATGTTGAATGTTAGACCTTTTGTTTCGCGCATATCTTCCGTCGTTGTCCTTCTACAGAGTGCTATATTCAGGGGGGTTTGTCATCTGGTGGGGTGAATTGTTCCTGCACAAGTGCATTCCACGATGTAATGTCTGTGGAGCTTTCTCTACTTCCCATTCCTAGCGCTTCATACAATACTGCTGTCTCCGCCATTGTCCACCTTTTCAAATCTTTCCACCATGTTGCTATGTTTGGTCCTTCTTTGGCTTTCCACATCATTGCTATTCGCATTTTGACTAGTGCCCGTGCTAGGTCTAACATCTTTTTCATTGCTCTGTCTTTCCCTGTACAATCCTAAGAGACAAGCCTTGGCTGTCCATTCTTGACCTTTTATCCCATTCTTCCTCAAGTGCCCGTTCTATTTCTCACCAGTATGTCTGGATCATTGGTCAGCACCAGAACATATGTCCCATGTCTGCTTTCTCCTCTCCGCATTTTGGGAAGCTCTATGTGTTTGCTCCTGGGAAGTGTGATATCTTTTTAAGTGTCAAATATGCTCTGTGGAGTAAGTAGAATTGTAGTTGTTTCAGCCTGGCGTTTCTGGATACCTTTTAGGGGTATAGCATTGCTTTGGATCATTCTTTATCTGTGATTTCTCTTCCTATGTCTGCTTCCCATGTCTGTTTCCCTTTTCATAGGTCTTAGGGTACTTCCTCCAAAAGCATTTGACATATTCTGGAGACTATATGTCCTTCCTCAGTTCATCATACAGCAGGCCTAGCACTGGGTTCTCGGTTTCGAGGGTTGCCAAAGATGGCCATCTAGTCCTTAGATGTATAACGAGTCTTGCATAAGTTATGTATTGTCCCTGGTGCACTTCATGAGTTTTAACTAGGTCTTGGAACTCTATTGTCATTGTGGAGGCATGGTCTCCCATCGTGATCAATACTTTATCTTTCCAGTAGGTTCTGCTTTGCTTGAGGTGTTCTACGCTGTTTCCATTCAGGGCCGCCAGTGGTATCTGGGGGGAGATTGGTTCATCTACTTTAAGCATTTCTCTCAAAACCCATTGACCGGGCTGCATACTCCCAGGTCAACCACTTTGTAGAAGCCAACAAACTACTCGACCCTGCACAATCAGGCTTCAGGCCACGCCATGGAACAGAAACCACACTGATATCAATCTGGGATGATCTCAAGGCCGCAGCAGACTCTGAGGACTGTGCAGCACTGATTCTCCTTGATCTGTCGGCAGCCTTTGACACCGTTAACCATTCTATCCTCCTTGATCACCTGCACTCCCTAGGAATCCATCGGTCGGCACTTGAATGGATTGCCCCCTTCCTCAGCAACAGCCCTTTTGTCTCAACTGCTCTCACTGTGAGCACTGGCGTACCCAAAGGCACCTGCCTCTCTGCTCTACTTTTCAACTTCTTTATGACCACCATACCAGGAATCATCCGCACGCTCAACCTCTCATGTTACAACTATGCCAACAATAACCAAATTGTCCTAAGAATTCCCAAAACAAGCACCAACCATCATCCCAAACTTGAAACTTGCCTTACTGATATTGAGCAATGGATGACAAGAAACCACCTCCTTCTGAACCCAGAAAAAACTGAAATCATGGTGTGCAGCAATATCGCCTTTCTCCTAGAGCCTCTGAGATGGACCCCATCCCCTGGCACCCTCCTGCCCCCTCCTGCCCGCCCTCCAAAATAGTCAAAAACCTTGGCTGCACTATGGACTCTGGCCTAACCCTCTCCTGTCAGATAAATAATGTATCAAAATACTGTCACTACCACCTCTAACTCCTTATACGCATTTTACCTTACCTCACCTATTCCAACAGAATTGCTGCTGTTATTTCGATTGTTGAATCAAGACTGGACTATGCCAACTCCTTATACCTGGGAGCACCCGCATACCAACTTAACAAACTCCAAAGAACCCAAAACGCTGCCACCCAAAATGCTGCCACCCAACTCCTTCTCACCCTGGTACACAGAGACCACATTTCCCCCACTCTCTGGACCCTTCACTGCCTCCCTGTAGGACAAAGAGCCACCTTCAAAACCCAATGCATTACCCACCACACAGTGCACAAGACCGGCCGTACCTACAAGAGAAGAAGATTAAACCCTACCTCCCATCAAGCACCCTAAGATCAAGCACTGTCCCCTTACTAGTGATGCCAACCTCCAATTCACTCAGGATTGGAGGATCCACCTTTGCAACCTTGGCACCAACTCTGTGGAACTCAATCCCACCACGCATTCGACACACCAAAACCTGGCTCTTTCCGTAACCCTGAATAGGACCAAGTAAGGCCGCTGAAACCCTACATCAACATGGACTATGACCTCAATCACATTACACTGGAGAGTAACCACAGCCTGCAGACAAATGTTCAAGGAGTTACCGAGCAATTACACCACTGAAAGTGACTAATAAGTCACCAAGACAGAATCAGGAAATGGTTAGCATAGATGACAACCTTGGCTTCCTGCAGGCGCTAGATATATGACTGCCGACTATCCATTTCCTGAGTCTACTACACATGCCTAGCTGCCTCCTGTCCCATCTCCCTCTGAGTGCAGCTATCGCGAAATGCATGAATGTAATCTGGAACAGTGGGCTGGTAAGAATAACACATCCACTCCAGACACTCACCTCTCCTATCACTATGCTCACTCTCTACACCAACACACAATAGAGCGCAGCAACACCCTCAATCAATTTCGGCCTAGCTGCTCACATACGAACAATACTCCATGAACACCTCAACATCCTACTATGAAAAATCGTCCTGGCTGCACACATAAGCATCCTACACAGGCCGAATGCCGCCAGAATGCAGTCTCTGAGACCAACCAACATACTTCACACATTCAACTGATCTCTCAATACCACCACACCTAATGTTAGGATGCAGCTACCATCAGGCAATCGCATCAACTGCTCACATATTGTGTGCACGCAAGCACCCTATAATACCCTACTCTCTCGACTGAACTGGACTACGGTCCCTGAGGACGTTCAACCCACAACCGCTTTGAGGTCATACCAATGATATATAGAGCACTGTATACATGTTAAATAACTCAACATAGCATAACATTCTCTTTGTTCTGTCCCATATCTGTTGACCTAGCTGTAGGAGCATTGGAGGTTGTGCGATTCTTGTTTTCTCAAGCCACAGTACTTCTTTGAGGATGTATGGAGCTATGGTGGTGCTCAGCAGGGTGTGTTCTACCATTTCTACGTTTGCTAGTCACTTGCTACATGTTGGAGTTGGCCTGCTAGGAAGTATAGATCAAAGTGTGGGCGGCGCGCTCCTCCTTCTGTGTAATTCTTCCATGGCAACCCTCTTTCGACTTTTTCCCCGTATAAAACTGCTCAGTACCGAATTTAAGTCCCTTAAAAAGGTCTTTGGTATAAGGTACGGTACGCTTATAAACTGCTATAGTAGTCTGGGTAGAGCTATAATTTTCACCAGTGAAATTCGACCCATCACAGACAGGGGTAGTTTTTCCCAAAATTGTATGGATGTTTCCAGGCTGATTTTTTGCCCTTAGTGTGTTGGTAGTGTGAGTGTCTTCGATTTTATGGCATATGTTTATGCCTAGGTAGCAGAACGTGTGTGGATTCCATTGGAGGCCGAGGCGGGGAAGGCGATCTTCTGTTATGCCTACCCATCCTGCTAGGGGAAACAAGCAGGATTTATTCCTGCTAACGGAGATTACCGATAGCTGTGCAAAGCTGCCCAGCACTTCTAAATATGACTCTAGGTTGCCCTTTAGGTGTTTTATATACAGCAGTATATCGTCTGTGTAAAGGGATATTATATGCATGGTTCCATCTATTTGTAGTCCTGTGTCTATAACTGATTCTCTCATGTAAATCACTAGGGGTTCCAATGCCAGGATATACAATAGGGGTGACAGAGGGCAGCCTTGCTTAGTGCCTCTACGGATCAGAAACGGGTCTGATAAATGTTTACCTGTGCGGACTCTTGCTGATGGTTTTGCATACAGCATGTATATCCACCTCATAATTCTGTGTCCTATCCCATAGTGTTTTAGGGTGGAAAACAACCATTCCCATTGCACGGGATCAAATGCATTGATGGCATCTATTTCCGGTACTGCGCAGCCCTCTGGTCTAGCTTGTATCCTATCTATGACTGCCTAAAATCGCCTCAGGTTTTCCATTGTGGCCCTACCCGGGATGTAACCTCTCTGGTCAGGGTGAACTAGCTTGGTGATTACTTTTTTGAGCCTTTCCGCTAATTCTGCTCTAAGAATCTTAGTGTCCTGATTCATCAGTGCCATTGGCCGATAGGATTTGCATAAGGGTTTATCTTTCCTGTGTTTTGGGATAGGGAGTATTAGTGCTTGTTCCATCGTGTCGGGCTGGGCACCCATTTTGTATGCCTCTTCTAGAACTAGACATAATTGTGGGGCAAGTAAAACTGTGTACTCTTTATTAAATTTGGCTGAGAGTTCATCTCCACCTGCTGTTTTCCCAGTGGGTAACGTGGTGATAACTCCTTGTATCTATTCTTTGGTGAGGGCGCATCTAGCATTTTTCTCTCCAGTTCTGTCCATTAATGTGGGCAATCCTATGTCTTCGAGGGTTTCTCTTATTTCAGTTCTGTGTGTTGACTTCATATTGTTTGCTGTAGAAGTCCCAAAAGTGTTGTTAATCTCTCCCTGCGATCTCCATATATTCCCAAACTCATCTGCTAGTTCCACCGCTTCTTCCCTTGTATGCTGGCCCCGGACCAGCCAGGCCAGATGTCTGTCTGGCTTGTCACCCAGTCTGTGTATTTTTTCGGTGTATTTTGCAAAGCTTAGCTTTTCCCATTGTTCTATGCTCTTTTGTCTTAATGTTATGAGGGTGCTTCTTTTTCTTCCCCCAGTGACTCCATTCCCTCCAGTCTCTTAATCTCTGCTTCTACCCCTGATATCTGGTTTTCCAGGTCCTTTTAGACTCCACCTGCTTTAGCTATGGCCGCCCGTGTGTAACTACTTTGAGAGCCTCCCATACGGTTCATGTATTTTTTAAACTTCCCAGGTTGTGCTCAAAATATTGTTCTGTTTGGAGTCTTAATTCTTCACTAAAACTGCTATCTTGCAATGATTCTGCTCGTAATTTCCATGTGGGAATAGGTGCTAGGCGGTCTGTGAGTGCCAACCTTACTATCTCGGGTGAGTGGTCAGATAGTGTTCTGCCTTCATATGAGGCCTCTACTATGCGCCCCAGGTGTTCTCTCCCCATAAAAGCATAATCCATTCTCGTGTATATCTTCTGCACACGTGAGTAGAACGAGAATTCTCGTTTATCTCGATGTAACCATTGCCATAGTTCTTGGAGCTCTAGGTCCCATACTAGTGTTTTCAGTTCCCTTAATGAGGGGGGGAGTGGTCATTGCAAATCCTCTGATCTATCTAGAGCTGAATCTAGTACATAATTAAAGTCCCCTCCACAGAGCCACTGGACGCCCCTATACGGAGACAGGATGGAGTATAGTGAGAGATAAAATGCCGCAGCGTTCTGATAAGGTGCATATGTATTGATTATGCAGATGTATTTCTTGTCTATGAATCCGTGTAGTAATATTACTCTCCCCTCTGAGTCTGAGTGTGTGTTCACTCTTTGGAGCAGTACTCCCAGAGCAATCCGTATGAGTACTCCTCTTGCGTAGTTGGAATATGCTGAGCCGAACCTCTTACCTGTCCATTTACAAAATATGTGTGACTTTCAGGTGTCAATTGGGTTTCTTGGAGCGGGACAATTTGAATGGCTTTTCTGCGCAAGTAGGTCATCACTCTCATTCTTTTAACATAGCTATTAAGGTCACGTAGATTCCACATGACAATTTTCAGTGTGTGCGGCATCTGGAGCGTGTTATTGGTTCCATGTCTCTGTTTCCAGATGTTGGGGCTCCTGCACCCTATTTCTGCATTACATTGGGGTCTATTTGTTCTTTCATCTGCGTTGTCTTGCTCTTTCAGCCATTTCGGTTTTTATTCTGTTCTTCTTTTTGACCTGCCTTGTGCCCAGTCGTACTGTGATCATTCCCCATAGCTTCTTTTGTGTCAATGACCCCTGTTTTTGCTTCTAAAACCGCTTTGATCGCGGCACATCCGTGTCTGTGACTTTAACAACTGAACTTTAACATAGACTCTCGATTCATGCAACACCCAATTTACTTGTGTCTTGGAAAAGACAACACCATTCAGGCTTCCTCCACTTGAGGCGTGCCTCACCTTCCATCAGCATTAGAATTGCAACTGCAAACTTCTTGATGGCACTAGCCTTGGAGAACACCAATGAGCTAGAATTGAAGTAAATATAATTTGCATTTTCCCTATACATGTGAAAGATCCACTAAGTAGAAATCATGGGCTTCCAGTGGCATTGATCCAAACAACTATGAGTATGTTTTGTTAGATATTTTGAAATTGGGAAAAATGGCATGATCTGCTGCAGGTGGGAAATTATGTGCTCTGTCTTATACTTTATACAGTTTAAGGAAATAGCTTCAAATAATGATGTTCAGATATCAAACACAAATGCAGGTGTCATTTTTCTTACTTTTATGAAGGATGACATATGCATTAGTAATTTGTAATTGAACGTACAAATGTTAGGTTTTGTTTTTTATCTTTTTTATATTATAAAAATCTAATCACCTAATCACCCTTTTCTGTGATATAATTTATTTTAATATGGGAGGTATCCTACAACATTTCTAAAATGTCAGTACTAACACATTATATTCTCCTACATGTATGTGTCCCTAAAGAATACCTTTGTTTACTTTTATCTAAATCCCACTATTACCCAGTTGACTTTAAACTAACAGATAATTTTACAGCCACTATGAGAATTTGAAAGAAGATCACGCTTTGAGGTAACCCACCAGCCCGTTTGTCACACTTTATTCACATGTGGTTTATACTCCACATTTGTTCCATTGCTCCCATCCCATAACATTTCCTGGTTCCCCATTTGCATTTTTTACATGTTGATTTTCCCTTTCTTCTTTATTCATTGTGTATTTCTTCAACCCAAATCATCTTGGTTTGGACTCCATTGATCGTCTGCCCGGTCGTATTTGTCCTCTTTTTAGGCATGCTTTGCAGCAAGTTCCTGGGACTTTCACTGCATAGGCCACTTAGTCCATTCAACGATATGGGAGTTTTCACAGGAGTTTGTCCACTGTCAAAACTGCACAGCAGACACATTTGTGTATGGGCATCTGGTTAGGTCCCTTGACCCTTCTCTCTGCTCATAGGTTCGAGTGCTGCCAATTCTCCGGGTATATATAGGGTTCTCTTTCTCCGCGCCTGTAATATAAAACAGAATGAGTTTCCTTTGAAAAATAAGTGTCTCTATCGTCAATTATTTTCTTTTCAACCCAACCCTTTAAAACCCATTCATGTGTTACCTTTAAACATTCCATTCCTTCTACTCCTCAAACTATCCAGAAGAGACCACATCACTACAGCCCTAAAAAAACTACACTGGCTTCCAGTAAAACTGCGCATCGCCTTCAAAACAATGTGCATAACACACAGGGAAATCAGCGGACAAGGAGCAGAATTCCTACAAAAGAAAATAACAGTCTACAAACCAACGAGACCCCTCCGATTAAGCAACAAAATCCGCCTGGAACTCAAACCATACCTTAAGAAAAAACTTGGAGGCACCTCCTTCTACCACTTAGCCGCAAAAACCTGGAACAACATCCCAAAAGAAATAAGAAACACTGAAGATCACCTAAAACTCAGGAAATCACTAAAAGCCTGGCTCTTCAACACCACAGACTAAATCTGGAAACCGAAACTGGAAAAAAGATGACTAATCCGGAAAGGACACAGACATCCCCGACCCGAGAGGGTAGCTCCCACAGCACCTGGACGGGTGACACCGGATAGACTGGAACACAGGCGGCACGCACAAAGACTGTGCCAACTCCCCCAGACAATCCCACCAACACTTTCGCCCGTCCCTTAGTTACTGCCAGGTACCACAGTGGTGTGGAATTGTCGAGATATTGGAAATCACCACTCTACCTGAGAGGTTGCTATTGGCAGGTGCACTAGCCACAGGAGTATGAAGGGAGGATAAGAGGAGCTATGAGAGAGCATGTTAGAGGTGGGGGCCAGAGGAGTAAAGAACCGTGTATGCCAGTCGGACCCAGAGCAGGACTGAGCCGCACCAGGGGAGACTGCGCAAGCCGAGCGCCTGAATTCAGCATAGAGACGCAAACTAACCAACCCTACTAACAATTTCCCTTTCTTCATACACCTCTCAAACTCCAAACCAAGCACAACCAAATCTACAGCACAACAAACCACACAAACTTCACTATATTGCAACAACAAAACAAAAACATGCATAGTCTTGCACAACATTACACGATGACTACCGGCCGCAAACACCCCAGTCCCAGCCAACGGACCTACTGGGCTGAGGCCGCCAACAGCACATCACTGCTCTCTTGCACTTTTCCTGCCTCCTCCCACTAACTCAACCTCCCCTCCTCTTTCAGAGCTGCCAGAGCACCAGGGGACCACTCCGGTGGTGATAGTGCGCGGTACAAATGTCCTTTAACATTAACATTAACATAACATTTAACTTGGTGCCCACCGGCGTAGTTCCGTAGATGCGTCTCCACCATCATTTCTCATTGGGTCAGGGAAGTCGGTGGTCCATTTCGACTTGGGTATGGGGCGGGGTGCCCAGTACAGTTGAGAAAGGCATTTGTAATAGGGAGGAATGCGCTTCTTGTGTTCACTTTCCGCAAGCCGGGTTGGGACTTTTGGTGGGAGTGTTGTAGTCTTGGGGTCTGGAGTTCCTGCATACATTTTCCTCAATTTTGTTGTGTCAACAGTGTCAGGTTCTTGGTTGTTATTGACGTTTGCTTCATTTGTTTCTGCTGGTCATGTCTGTTTGCGGTTCTGAGGTCTGTCCCAGATTCTGTTAATCCATCCATTTGTTTATTACTTCTGGTGATTCAAAGAACAGTGATTTCCCTTTACATAGCATTTTCAATTTAGCTGGGTAAAGAAGCATATAGTTGATCCCTTGGCGTCCAAATCGTTCTTTAGTAAGTACATAGTGTGCTCACCTTCTTTGGACCTGAATTGTGTAGTCTGGATATATTGCCAGAGTTGCTGAGTCTCTCTGGATCACTCCACCCGATCTTGAGTAGGACAGAATGTTCTCTTTATCATGATAATTAAGTAATTAAGGCGGACCCCTGGGGGGGATTTTTTTATGAGGGCTAAGTGGGCTCTTTCCACTGTGAACCCTTGTGACAGGGCTCCAGGCCCTGTGCCTGGAGGAGCACATTTTCGATAGTCTGTGGGGTCTCTCCCTTCTGCTCCCTCAGGCATTCCCAGAATCCTAACATTACTCCTTCGCACCCTTCCTTCCACATTTTCTGCCCTTTCTTGTAGCATTCTAACTTTGATTGTCAGCTCCTGGACCATCTACTTTAGTTCTTTGGTCGTGGATGACGTTTCCTCTAGATTTCGTTTTGGTTCTCCTACTCTGCTGGCAAGGTTACGCATGTCCCGGTGTAGAAGCCTCACATCACATTTTATCCCCCCTATGTGGGTTCCCATGGATGTACGCATGGCCACAATTGCTTCTACAATGATGTTTTTGTCAGCATTATGTTGGTTGGGGTGTGCAATTGTTTTTCCCCTGGCGCACTCCCAGATGTGCGGGATCCGTCCTTGGTTCATTCTTCTTCATGTAGGTAGCCATCGTCGCTTGCTTGGATTTTGTTACTGTTTTTCTCCTCCCCTCTGACATTTGGGATGATTGGCTGTGCTCTCCTATCTTCGAGCCGCTTTTGGTCATCTTTATTCTATCTGCTATATTTCTTGTGGGGAATTCAAGCTTCCAGTGCTAATTCCTTGAATGCCGTGTTTCCAGCCTTGCTCAATCATGCACTGGATAGGTGTCTCAACTCCTGTTGACAATGTGTCCTGTGTTCCTAATAGTGTGGGAAGTACTGGGTTTCTCTTTGCCTTACTTTCGCTTTTAATTGTGTTCGACTTGGCTTTGGGCATACAAGAGTTAGTATTCTCTCTCTGAATTCCGTGCCTTTATGGGGTACTTGCGAAATTTTGTATGTTCTCCAGCTCACTTTTTCTTCTCCTCTGTCTACTCTTGGGGTCTCTTGGTCAGGAGCTTTCACCTGAGCTATGAGTATTTGGAATGTCTGTCATGAGGCTGGTGTGTCATCTATAGCCAGCTGGAGTCCGGGCTACTCAATGTTCAAGGTTTTCTATCCTGTCATTTTTTGTCTCCTGGCTTGTTTTCCCCCCTCCACCTTGTCTGTAATGTCCTGGAGCTCTGTGATGTGTCAGTCCTCACTTCTGCTGACTCTGGGGGGGTCTTCAGCCCATACCCCAGGCTTTTTCTCCTTTGTGTTTATGTTTGCTTGGGTGGTCAGGGGAGCTTCTATGATGTGGCTCTATCCTTGTGTACAGGCATCACATGCCACGGGTCTCTCCTTATGCTGCGGGTCTGCTTATCTACCCCTTAGGCATGCACTGGTTGAATGTGTGTGGAGGGTCGGGTGCTGTTTCCCAGTCCCCTTCCACCACTTTGCCTTGGTTTGCTGTGTCGCGCGGGAAGCCGGATCTGCTGTGCTATCTCCTGCCTCTATTTTGGCGCTCCACCTCCACGTAGTGCCTGTCCAGTGCAACACGTGGATTTCACTCCGGCAGCAGCTGGCACGTTCAGCTCATACCATGCATCGTTGTTTGGCGTGTTGCTTCTGGGCTCTTGCGGGTCATCTCGCAGGTCTGCAGGGTCTTTCAGCCGTTGGTTGGTAATCGTTCTGCCCTCACTGGTATTCAGAGTTTCCGGTTGACATTTTGTGGGCTCCTCCTCTCGGCTGCCACAGTCATGTTTGCAGCTTACTCTCCCCATTTCACAACAAAAATGAGTACTGCATACTGCTCCTCGGCTCCTGGATACACGGGGATCGCATTCACCCCAAATCAGTTCTTTCTGTTGCACACAGGATCGCAGTATTTGGGATCAAGCAGGAGAGCAGACTGAGAACACATCCACTCTACATTGCAGCTGGACACGCCCCATTGTAGTACAATTAAGGATAATTGAGGATAGTGCTTATGGAATTTGTATTTGTTTCTTTATGGGATAATATTGGATATGTTTACTTGGTTTCATATAGTGATAACGCTGTAATCTCTGGTTCTTTTTCTGTGAAAAAACAGTATAATTTGTTAAACAAGACAGTTTAAAACTTGTAATTGCATACAATTGTATATATTGATTTACTGATTTGACCCTCATAAATAGCACATTCTATGTACCATGTTTGGTACAACATTAGTGTGTGGTACACTGTTGTTGTATTAACATGACATAATCCCTGGGTCATTGGGAAACAAAATCCAAAGTGGATTTAAAAAACCTTACTATATTAGCATACAGATTTTACCATTTACATAGTTTTAGAGAATATACATATATTTTTTAAGTAGTTAGATACCGTTGGTGTATTATAACTATATTGGACTTTACAAGAAGTTTTGCAGTAAGAATAACTGTGAAGCCATATTTGAAGTACCTTACAATTAAAGGTATTTTTAAAGTAGTTAGATACCCACTGGCATATTCTAACTGTCTTGGATTTTAAAATTACTATTGTAGTATTATGGATGTAGTTAGATACCCTTTGGCATATCCTAACTGTGTATGTACTATACTTTAGTGGGTACATTTTGGTTGAAGGAATATTAAGTATATATTTGTCGGATTTCCTAGCAGACTATTTTTTGACATATGCACTATAGTGGCCTCAAGTGTTTGTGGCACCACTATCGCAGATTATGCCTACTGTTGTGAAGGTTGTCTTGCCAAGAGATACTTGGTGTGTGTAAAGCTAGTAAGCTTACAGTTATTTTTGGTACTATCTGCATTGTACCTTAGAAGCATTAGCATGACATCTTGGCCATTTGCGGACACTATGTCATGAGTTGCATTCTGCAGAAGCTGGTGAAATGGAATGGATTCATAATTTGGTATGGCTACATACACAAATCAGTCATTAGGGATGTGCTCTTGTGAAACATGGTTGCAGAGAGTGCATGCATGTTTCCACGTGTATGATATCTGGAAGATTTCATCAATAGGGATGTTTTTGTTTTCTGCTACTTGTAGTAAGTACATAAGGATTCTTGTGGATCTTCCTGTGTGTTTATGGTGAAATATACCATTTCTGTACAATAATTCAATGATTGCGTATACCTGAGACACTGTAAGTACTGTCAGGATTATTTATGGCATTTCTATAAAGGAGGAGCATTTACAAGCACAACTGTTCCGAACCGCTTAAGTAAATGTTGTGAACAATTGGTGACAGTTGGACGAGAAGATTGATTGCTAAATTTGCATAGAAATGTACTCCGGTTTTATTGTTGAATTCAAATGGACCAGAGAGTTGCACTTCTGTATCCTTTGATGGGCCTGCATTTTTTTTTTAGAAGACACATTTGTCTCTTTTTCTGATGGACGTCCAGTTGTATTTTCACTAGCGAGTTTGGTGGTTGGATTTGATGGACCAGGAGTTGTTTTTTTGTTTTTAAGCAGTGTTGCAGGGAGATCTGCTATAGGTTCTGTTTATATTAGTTTTCTTTTTAATAGTTTCCTTTTGTGAGGTATAGGGGACATATCTAGATGGGGTGTACAGTGCACATAGCCTGTTGTATTCAAGGATGCAAGGAATGGCTGCATTTACTTTGTATGAAAGTTAACTAGAAGTAGACAATTCAGTGTACAGAGACATGAAAGTGCTATGTAACTCATAACTTCTTTGAAGATTGTGCTGCAAGTGTCAATCAATGTGTGATCTAGGTTTAGATATTGTGATTTGTGAATAGTGACAGCATATGCAAGAGATAGAGAGCATTGTTCTCTGCGTATGTACATGTCTTTGAAAAGGAGGAAATGTGCTATGGTGCAGCCTATTTTTTTAACCCCTGCAAGTTCGTCAAAGTGGATGTTGGCAAACTGAATGTTGTTATCATGTGGATATGTTTGGAAGCCAACACCTGTATCAATTGCTCTATTGACTAAACCTTGTTCTATGTCAAGGTTACATTTTTCAATTATTCTGCAGTTTAGATACAGAGTTAATACTTTTTCAAATCCAGCTCTGTTGGAGATACATTGTTCTAAGCTATTTAGTTTTGTTGTTGCTTGTTGACACATAGGGAGTGCCATGCCGTGCACTTCTAATGTGTCTGTTGAGCTGATATGCTCTATGGGTTGCATTTCATTTTTCAACATTGTATCATTGATTTGACTATAGCTTGCAAGGGTTGGCATTAAGGATATGTATTTTATATTTTGTTGAGTTAATTGTTCCATGACATTAGGGGCAGATGTGTTTTCCTAATATAGCTCATGGATTAGTCTAGTTTTTAAGATGGATTTTGCATTTTCAGTTAGCAGATCAGTTCTAATGTTAGCATAGGTGACATCTGCAGACTGACACATGTGTTGAGTTAGTTCTCTGTAGCAAAAATGTTGCCAGTGATTTACAATTCCAATTCTGCTGAGTGTGTTACGGCATTGTTTGTGTCTTAATGTTTTGAAAATAGGTTGACCTTTTACTGGTGTTGACTTTAGGAGGTCTCAAAAAAACAATAACATGTTTTCCTCCAAACAGTTCTTCGTAGTCGGTTTTTAGTACATCTTGCATCATGAGATGAATTATAGCCATCATGAGGTTGGAAACCATGCTTACTTCATCTATCAGGAGAACTTAAGTTTTGCTCAGAATTCTGCATACTTAAGTAGCAGCTTCTGCTGATAATTTGTAGTATTCTAATTAGGTTTGGTATTCTACTGGGAGTAGTAGTAGTCGGTGTAAAGTTACATCTACTAGGCTGTAGGCAGCTAAACCTTTGGGAGGCTGTTACAACAGATCAAAGGTTGTTGTTTGTTAAGTCTTGTAGAATTGTGCTGATCATTTTCATTAAGAACGTTTACCCAGAACCAGCTTCATCCCTTACATACAGGAGCAGAGGTTTATAATTTTTACATCTGCTAGTTTTAGTTTCATTTTTAAAACCATGTTCAATTTCTTCAATGATTTCTAGATAAATGGTGAGATGATAATCAGGGGGCTTGTTTAGCCATTATGATTTTAAAGTGTGAGTTCTGTGTTATTTAAGATAATGTTTTATGTTTTATGTATTTCATTTGTATTGTACATTTTGTTCTTAACTTGCTTACAGTGTAAAAGGATGACAAGTTCTTCCAAATTGACTCAATAAAAGAAATGTAAAAAAAAATAATAAATTGTGACTTTTTCATCATTTTGCTGTGATTTAAGCACTGGCAAGTCTTCTTGAGATTGTTTAGATTGATACATGGCATTTTCCAACTCAGTCCTGTCTATTTCTGCTTCATTTTGGAACGAGTGGTTCTCCAAGTGGTTCTTGAATTCCTAGAAGAGAAGGTTGACTGACTTCATGAGTGTCCTTATCTAGTGGAACTTCAATTTCTTCCTCTTGTTGGCGTTCATTGTCCAACATTTGTCTGTATTGTTTAACATTGCCATTTGTTATACTGCTTTCATTTGCATTGAATGCAGCTGCAAATGAGTCATGGTCACCTACAAACGCTTCTTCTTTTCTCCAATGTTTGAAAAGTTTTAGTAGGACCATATAGTAAAGTTCTTTATGTTGTGGAGATTTAAATGGTAACTTTATATGATTAATTAGGATGTGTTTTGTCAGGCTCCAATCTTCAAGCGCAGGAGTGGTACGAACCAACCACCCCCTCCGCGGTCTGGGTGCCTGCAAGTCACAGCTAACACAGACCTCCGAGACCCCGACGGGGAAAGAGGGTTAGGGAATTGTTGGTTGGACAGGAACTGGTTTTCAGGATAACCGGAAAAAGGGTTAGGAGAGGGAAGGTGGACAGGACTGGGGGAGTCAGGGTAAATACGAACTAACAATTAAACATGCATACCCAAACCAGCATATACATTACATGCCCACATTACAGTCTGTCATCAATGAGGCAATTAGAGCAAAAGGACTTATCTCTGTTTTTGAGTGCTGGCCTCCTGCCTGCGCACTCTCAGGTCCGGTCTCCGGAGCAGATAAATGCTGCAAAGAGAGTTATGAGTTACTTTTTTTTTTTTTTTTTTGTAAGTTATAGTTTATTACAAACTTTTATTACAAAACATTCACTTTTATTACAAAATATTCACTTCACCGCCATTCCCATTTTCTCTTTCCCATCTCTATTTATAGTCCGGTGGTCTCACAGCTCGTCGCTATCGTCGACATCACTTTCTGTTCAGATACAGTATATCACTGAATCCATGAAGTTTACGACTGCGCATGTCAAGTGGACCGAGCTTCCACTTAGGACGCGAAACCACCACTCATCCATATTCATGTTCAAGGGCGCGAACTTCGCTAGATGGAGTGTTCGTAGATCTTTAAGGATTGCACATTCTGCTATTAAATGTCTAGAGGATTCTACTGCAGCTCCACAGTGTCTACAGGTGTTATCCAAAGTGGACTGATCGTGTCTCATGAATAGCATTTCCTTTACTTTAATGACATTTAGTCGCAGGCGGAGAAACTTATCTCGATGGTAACGTGATGGAAATTGCACCAAATAGCTTGGGATTACGTTCCGTTGGTTCTTTATAGGTCCAAGTTTTAGTGCAGATGCTAACCCATCTAGTTTTTCTAAGTTTGTCATCCAGGCTCATTCATGTATCTTGCGTTTTGCAATTTGGGGTTGCGCAAAAAGCAACTCCATCTTGATGTCTGCAGCAAGCATGATCTCCCTTACAACTTGGACCCATTTTGAAGTTACATCTGTGTGCGGATGTCTGATTGATGTGGCAAATATTTCATACGCTGGTTCCGGATTTGGCATCTGCATCTTTCGTAGGAGCGCTAGAGATTTCCAAAGGACACTAGAGTATAATTCATCTAGAGCCAACTCGTGTCTAATGGCAATAATTGAAACATGTTTTGGTAGCTGTAGCACTGTCTTCCAAAACATGCTTTCTAGCTAGGCCCAAATTTGATAGTCTAAGTTCCACCCAGCTTCTGACCCAAAGGTGATGGCGGGTATTACCTTTTGGTAGTAGAATGTTCTAACAGGTATTAGTGAAAATTTGCCATAAAGATTGTGAATTCGACGACCTTGAAGTGCCAGCGTTTTCATACGTTGTGTGATATCCTGTACCCAGCTCCATTCTCGGATCGATTTATTTATCGTTATCCCAAGATATCGGATATCGTTAATTTCAGCAATTGGATTATCATCGATCTTTCACACAAAGTTTTTATTTTTGGAGCCTTTGTCCGATCCAATTTGCATTATTTTAGTTTTATTTACATTTATTTTTAAGTCATTTGTGGTCATATATTGGTGTAGTTTAGTTAAGAGACGCTGCAGTCCTATCTGGGTTGTATCAACTAAAACAATGTTGTCAGCATATGTTAAACAATTGATGTGCTGTCCATTTACTTTTGGCGGAAAACACTTTACCTTTCTCAGTGCCAAAGGCATGTCCGCGATGTAAAGTTTAAATAGGCACGCAGCAATCGGGCAGCCTTGTTTCACGCCCCTATGTGTCATCACTGAGTCTGACAAATTGAGTTACTACCTTGTGGGTGTTTCCTCACACACACAACAGATGCATCCAGTGGGTAAACGACATTCCTTCATGCACCCCCACTCATCTCCAAGTTGCCATGTTCTAAATTGTATGCCCCCTTGAGTGGGTTTCACCCTGATATGCGGTTTGGCCGCACATGGCCCCGCAGTTCACGCTGATCCATGTGTTAAAATGCACACGTAGATTAAATAATAAACGTGCCGCTAGCCGCACGTGGCGCAGTGCGACTTCATTACAAGCCACGCCGTGTTCCCAGTTGCGGTTCCCTTAGCTGGTGCACATGGCTAATTATGCATGCAAATAATATGCACTGCTCGTGGGATCGCTGTGCTTCGGTGCGGGTCTTGCGCGGGTCTTAGCTTTGGATTAATGGCTGCTACGTGCTGCACTTATCTTTTGCCGAAAAAGGGGACTTCATGAGTCTGGGCGGTGCCCCCTTGCGTGTGCCCCGCTTCGTGTGGGAGATTCCTGACTGTTCGCCCCTGAACGCGGCTTTGCTGCACAAGCGCGGGTTTCCCAGCATGTGCTGCAGCTGCTCCCCTGCGCTTGCGGTATTCATCTCAGGCGTATGAGGGGCCCGGGTGATGGCTGGCTGGGGTGTGGCCCCTCGTGTGTGTCCCCTTCCTCGGAGCTGCAATGAACACGTCCTCTTCGTTCAGGAGTTCAAGCACAAGCCCCGTGCTAACGTGCGCACGCGGATGTGCTCCACCCACCTTGGGTGAGGTTTTGTAGTTTCCGGCCCAGGGCCTGCTGGGAAGTGGAGTTTGTGGGCCTTTGTTCCTGCAAAGAGGGCACAGAAGCCTTCTATAAGGCAATATCCGTTTGCACTGGTTTTTTTTTGTGTTTCCCCATGCGTGGACCACGTCCACAGCTCACTCCAGGCTCCCCTCTACACAATCCCAATGCCTGCACCCTGACAGTACTGCCCCCCGCACAGAAGGCTCTGGGTTTTTTGGTTTCCCTCGGTAATCTCGATGAAACGCCCTATTCAACCTGGGCGCATGCACATTGCAGGCCGGCTCCCAAGACCGGTCCTCCGGGCCATATCCCACCCAATCAATAAAGTAATATAAACCATTTTTTCAGTGCTAAGAATTCAGGATTGCCCTAACCTCATATTCAGGGTGTCCCTGGACTAATATTGGAGGTGGTTTCTTAGTAGGGACAGTGGAGGGTGCAGGTTTCAACAGGGATACATGAAAGGTGGGGTGGATCTTCATTTGTTTTGGCAAGGCCAGCTTTACTGCCACCGGATTAATCACTGCAGAGATGGTAAAGGGACCCAGATATCGCGGTTGCAACTTACGTGGGCCGGACATTTTAATATTGCGTGTGGATAGCCAAACGCGGTCCCCTTGTTCATATGAAGGGCTTTGTCTCCTTGTCAAATCGGCGTAATGTTTGTATAACTGTTTTGCAGCATCTACATTTTTTTGTATACTAGACCAGACTTGTTGTGCATAAACATGATGCCCCCTGAGTGTGGGTATATCCTCCAGGGATGGGCTGGGAGCTGTGGGCAAAACCCTAGGGTGGAAACCATAAACCCCGAAGAATGGGGTATGTTTCATGGAACTATGGAGAGCATTGTTGTACGCTATTTCTGCTAACCATACATACTGAACCCACGAAGTTTCAGTGTCTGCAGTGTAGCAGCATAAGTACTGCTCCAGGCCCTGGTTTAACCTCTCAGTTTGTCCATCGGTTTCTGGGTGGTATCCCGAGGACAAACTTACTTCCATACCAATTAACTGGCAAAAGGCGCGCCAGAAGCGGGAGGTGAACTGTGGACCACGATCAGTAATTACTCGTGTTGGAAGTCCATGCAGTCGCACTACGTTTTGTAAGAACAGTTCCGCTAATTCCCCAGATGTGGGTACCCCTTTACATGGAATAAAGTGACCCATTTTTGTGAGCGAGTCAACCACTACCAAAATGGAAGTGTATTTTTGGACAGGTGGTAAATCCACAATTAATTCCATGTTAACAGTGTGCCACGGGGTAGGGGGAGTTGGCAAGGGTTGTAGTAATCCTGCCGGTTTTTGATGGCTGGACTTCTGTCTTCCACAAACGTCGCATTCTGTCACGTATTTGCGCACATCCCGTAGCAGTGTAGGCCACCAAAAATGCTGAGCCACGTTCTGTTGGGTTTTGGCTACACCTGGATGACCCGCGGTAGTGGCATCATTGCACCATTGCATAACCTCCTTTCAGAGCTCTTCTGTGGGCAGGTATAATGCTTTAGCATAGTAGGGAAGTCCATTCACCAGGGAATGATGTAAACCCTTCCCACACCAGTCTTGCAACTCTGGTGTAGTCATGGCTGTTTGTACATCTTCGAATATGTTAGGCCATCCGACTACCCCGATAATTTGTGGAGGAGGCACAATTGGCCGATTTTCAATACATTCCTTATCGTCCGAATCAGGGTATCACAACAAGATATCCGCTTTTTTGTTATCAGCTCCAGGCCGATAAGTAATAAGAAAATCGTAATCAGCGAAGAATAATGCCCAACGTAGTTGGCGTGGACTAAGTGTCTTAGCAGTTTTGATGAACTGTAGATTCCGATGATCGGTGATCACAGTCACGGTATGATGTGCCCCCATGAGGTAATGTCTCCATTCCTCAAAGGCCGCCTTCACTGCTAGTAATTCCCGATCAGCTATGGTATAATTAGCTTCGGCAGGGAGTAATTTGCGGGAATAGTAAGCAACGGGATGGAGCATTCCCGTCTGCACTTCTCGTTGTGAAAGAACTGCACCGATGGCGTAGCTGGAGGCATCCGTCTCGACCACAAAGGGCTGAGCTAGATCGGGATGCTTTAGCACCGGGGCAGACGTGAAAGCTTGTTTCAACTATTGAAAGCCTAGTTCTGCAGCTTCGTTCCAAACATATGAACGTCCCTTTTTTACTAAGGAAGTAATGGGGGTCACCAATTCCGAGAAGTTATGGATAAACCGCTGGTAGAAGTTAGCGAAGCCTAGGAAGGATTGCACTTCCTTCACTGATTTCGGTGCTGGCCAGTCTAAGATTGCTTGTACTTTACGTTGATCCATTTGTACCCCAGACGGGGTCAAAAAGTACCCCAGAAATTCCACAGTAGAACAGTGAAATTCACATTTCTCCAGCTTAGCGAACAAACCATGTTCTCGTAAACGTTGGAGTACTGCCTTGGCATGTTTGACATGTTCGTGTTTGTCTTGTGAGTAAATTAAGATATCGTCGATGTAAACCACGCAAAGATATCTAGAAATTCACATAGCACTTCATCCAGGAAATGCTGGAAGGCAGCTGGGGCGTTGCACAGGCCGAACGGCATCACATGATACTCGTACAGGCCAAAATTAGTCCAGAACGCTGTTTTCCATTCGTCCCCAGCCCGTACTCGTACCAGGTGATATGCCCCTGGGAGATATAATTTAGTGTATATGGTTGCCTTCCGCACTTGATCCAGTAAGACTGGAATTAACGGTAACGGGTACCGATTTTTGATGGTGATACGATTAATTCTGCGATAATCGATGCACGTTCTTAAGTCTCCGGTCTTCTTCGGTATGAAGAATAATGGCGAGGAGACTGGGGAATTAGAGTGTCTAATGAACCTGCTTTGTAGGTTAGTGTCTATATATTCCTTTAGATGTTTTGTTTCATCTTCAGTGAGCGCATATACCCTACTGCAGGGTAAGACTGCTCCTGGCTCTAGGTCAATTCGGCAATCAAATGACTGGTGAGGTGGCAGGGTTTCCGCCGCTTGTTTACTAAACACATCAGCATATTCGCATACTCGGCGGGTAAGGCACTCATGTCTAAGGGTTCCATTGAGGCTATACATGGTTTCTTTTCGGATTTTAAGCACTGTGCGAGGCAGAATTCTGACGAAAAACTCACCTTGTTTTCTGACCACACTACCTTGGGATTGTGTTCGTAAAACCAAAGAAGGCCCAAAATAATCCTGAATTGTGGTGCTGCAATCAAATCAAACTGGATGTCTTCCAGGTGATTTTGCTGACAACGCAAGGTTACTACTTGTGTGCTTTGGATGACGGGTCCAGAACATAATGCGGTACCATCGACCATCTTGACGGATTCCGGAGTAGATTTACTACACAAAGGTAGTCCCAGCTTGTTAGCATACGTGACATCAACGAAATTGCCGGTGGCTCCTGAATCGAAAAGCAATGTAACCGTAACCTCCTAGTCCAGGAAACCTAACACACCAGACAACGTGACATGTGGAGCATAACTGCTGAAACCAACTGCTGGGGCAATCTCCACGGCCTGGCTTGAGTGTACCACCCCTACTACTGGCGAGCCAAGGCGTTTCCCTGTGGCTTAGGTTTATTAGGGCACTCTTTTACGAAGTGCCCCGAGGTACCACAGTACAAACATAGCCCTTCCTTGCGTCTACGCTCCCTCTCCTGTTTGGTGAGAGGACCGCGAACAGCTCCTATCTGCATTGGCTCGTCTCCTGTCACTCTCTCCACAGATGTGGGAGGCGGGAAGTCCCAAAGCGGTCCAACCTAGCTATGGGACGCGGGTCCCCACGCTTCTTGTCTCCGTGACGTTCAGCTTGCCTATGATCCAGTCTTAATGCTAGATCAATCATTGACGGACAATCCTGGGGCTGTGGATCTACCTGGGCTATGAGGTCTTTTAGTTTGTCACGTAACCCTAGGTAAAAGAGAGACATTTGCTTTTCAGGTGGCCACTCAGCTTCAGCGACCAACCTATTAAACTGTGTGACATAGGTCACCAGTTCCTTGCTACCTTGACGTAAGGTAAGCAATTCTCTGTCCCTACACGTGGCGGCTGCCTTCCGATTGAAGATCTTGCCGAATTCCAGCTGGAATTCATCCCAGTCGTACAACACTCCATCATCCCTATGCACTAAAGGGTTTGCCCAAGCTGCAGCGTCCCCAGTTAGATAAGAAATTACAAAAGCGGTCCGGACTTGAATGGTTCGAAAGGCTGCTGGTTTCGTAAGAAAGTGCAGCTGGCATTGGGTCATGAAGGTCTGGTATTTCTGGGGGTCTCCCGCATACCTTTCAGGTGGAGCTAAGGGTACTACAGGTTCAGGAGTCACCTGGACTTGTACGGGCGTAGGGAGCGTAGGCTCCGTAGGGAGGGGGGCTGTTTGTGCAGCTAAACTGCGTACTTGCGTATCTAACAGAGCGTAATCCTGTCTGGTGGCAGCAAGCTCAGCCTGGAGGCCCTGCAAGACCTTGGTAAGCTCCTCATTGACAGGTTGGTTCGCACCACTCGGTCGCCTGTTACACTTGGGCTTGTGCTTCTGTCAGGCTCCAATCTTCAAGCGCAGGAGTGGTACGAACCAACCACCCCCTCCGCGGTCTGGGTGCCTGCAAGTCACAGCTTACACAGACCTCCGAGACCCCGGCGGGGAAAGAGGGTTAGGGAATCGTTGGTTGGACAGGAACTGGTTTTCAGGATAACCGGAAAAAGGGTTGGGAGAGGGAAGGTGGACAGGACTGGGGGAGTCAGGGTAAATACGAACTAACAATTAAACATGCATACCCAAACCAGCATATACATTACATGCCCACATTACAGTCTGCCATCAATGAGGCAATTAGAGCAAAAGGACTTATCTCTGTTTTTGAGTGCTGGCCTCCTGCCTGCGCACTCTCAGGTCCGGTCTCCGGAGCAGATAAATGCTGCAAAGAGAGTTATGAGTTACTACCTTGTGGGTGTTTCCTCACACACACAACAGATGCATCCAGTGGGTAAACGACATTCCTTCATGCACCCCCACTCATCTCCAAGTTGCCACATTCTAACTTGTATGCCCCTTGAGTTGGTTTCACCCTGATATGCGGTTTGGCCGCACGTGGCCCCGCAGTTCACGCTGATCCACGTGTTAAAATGCACACGTAGATTAAATAATAAACGTGCCGCTAGCCGCATGTGGCGCAGTGCGACTTCATTACAAGCCACACCGTGTTCCCAGTTGCGGTTCCCTTAGCTGGTGCACATGGCTAATTATGCATGCAAATAATATGCACTGCTCGTGGGATCACTGCGCTTCGGTGAGGGTCTTGCGTGGGTCTTAGCTTTGGATTAATGGCTGCTACGTGCTGCACTTATCTTTTGCCGAACAAGGGGACTTCATGAGTCTGGGCGGTGCCCCCTTGCGTGTGCCCCGCTTCGTGTGGGAGATTCCTGACTGTTCGCCCCTGAACGCGGCTTTGCTGCCCAAGCGCGGGTTTCCCAGCATGTGCTGCAGCTGCTCCCCTGTGCTTGCGGTACTTATCTCAGGCGTATGAGGGACCGGGGTGATGGCTGGCTGGGGTGTGGCCCCTCGTGTGTGTCCCCTTCCTCGGAGCTGCAATGAACACGTCCTCTTCGTTCGGGAGTTCAAGCACAAGCCCCGTGCTAACGTGCGCGCGCGCATGCATGGATGTGCTCCACCCAACGTGGGTGGGGTTTTGTAGTTTCCGGCCCAGGGCTTGCTGGGAAGTGGAGTTTGTAGGCCTTTGTTCCTGCAAAGAGGGCACAGAAGCCTTCTATAAGGCAATATCCGTTTGCGCTGGGGTTTTTTGTGTTTCCCCATGTGTGGACCACGTCCACAGCTCACTCCAGGCTCCTCTCTACACAATCCCAATGCCTGCACCCTGACATGTTTGGTGAGTTTTTCTAGGCTTCCTTTGCAAGTTGAGATGAAGATTTGCTAGTTGTCTTATCTGATGTGACATTGTTTTTGTAGGAGTAGTTTGGGGCTATGTGGTACAGGCACATGTTTTCCAAAGCAGTACTTTTGTTTGTGTAGTATGTGTCAATTCAATTGTTTTTTTAAATGTCCTGGCTGTTGGGATAATTTGTGGCTATTGTTTCTTACTCTTGGTAGGATTTTAGTACCCTTCTTTGTGATGAAGCTGGACCAAGGTTTAGCCAGACAATGTTTTCAGATATCCCATATAAGATTGTACCTGTCAAACTGTCTGTAGCTTCATAGCACACACATTCTCTATGGGAGAGCATTTGTATACCGAAGCTGTACAATTATTATGACAGTGTTTTGTCAGATGATATCTCTTACCATAGCTCTGTTTTCTCAGCATTGCTAAAATAGGCTGTGACAAATCTGCAACTGCAGTGGAATTGTCTGCAACGTATTGTATGCCTTTATTTGATTTCCATAAGAGGGCAATGATTGCATTGTAATCCTTGATGTATGTAGGTGCTTTGTCCCTTTTAATGTTGTATTGTTTTTTTAGGGGATTGACCCTTTTACACTTTGTCTAAGTTATTTACTTGTCATTTTGTGCAAACTGGTCTAGGGAAGCCTAATTGACATTTGGTATAGTATTTACCTTTGTTTTTATATCAGCATCAGCATTAATTGACACACTTATGTTTTTGGAAGCGTAATAAATGTATACGTAGGTTACTATGTTTGGTTTCTGTAGGGATGTCACAGGTAATGTATTTCTCAATAAATTGCAAAACAATGGCCACATTTGGGAGCATCTTTTATCCACAAACTCATGTGGATGTTTGCTGTTCCTCTAGATTGATATTCTTTTATCCAAAAGAGGTGCTCTACTATTCCAAGTGGAGGGGTAGTTTTATTCCAGATGAAGTGCAGCATGACAATGAAGTGATGGTAATAGAACCTTGATACATTGACACGGTCAAGAGTACAGAGTTCTGCTGGTGTTTCTATATGTATTCCCATTTTATTTTGGTTTTGCAGTACGTAGGAAGTCATGCATGTCACTCATCCGTATTCTGCACAACTTAGTAAGTAACAAACCATGTGGGTGGGCCGAGGTTCCTTACCATACAATGTACATCAGAGGAACATCAGAACTATTATTCTTTTGTACAACACATGTTTGCCAAGAGATTTGTTATACTTGACTACAAAACGGCATCTATGTCTTTTATCTTTTGAAGCAGTTGGGAAGCGGACATGTTTTAAAAAATTACAGACTGTTTTTAATGTGTGTGTGCAACTCCATAACATAGAGCTGCTAGTTTACTTTCGAACTGAAGGTGGAAATTGTATCTACATTATGTCTGAATCTGGGGTCTTCAGATTATATTGTGTGATATTCTGATGCACTAATTTGGGTGGATCATTCATCATATCTTGTTATTGTTCTTGTTGGAAAGAGAAGAGGAAAAGAACATGCTTCTACACTTTTCTCCCATATGATCATTGGAGAGCCGTTGGCTTGACGCATTTGATATGTTTCTAATGTATCTTCTAGGGTGTCTTTGGAGTGTAGTGGGTGAATTGTATACTGGTCTAAAATGTTGGATGCAGTAACAGGATCTAAACCTTCAGATTGACCAGTTTCTGGTGAATCTTGAATTATTTGGGTAGATTCTTTTAAGTTTTCCTCTATATTTATATCTTTGTAGTATTCATTGTTTTCATTGATATATCTTAGGGCTTGTCTAACTTTGTTTAAGTCGACTCGCTGTCACCAAATTGTTTTGTGTTTTGTTGGTACACCATCAACTAGTACAATCAATGATTGATATATTGGCGATTGTACTCCTAGAGTTTTTACATTTTCTTTAAGATCTAATGACAAATATACCAGAGTGCCACAAATACCTTTTATTAACTCAGATAGAGGCAGTTTGGCAGTTTTCGCTGGTATTTCAGCAGAAGTGTTTTGAAACGTAGTTATTTCTTTTTTGTTTCTGTTTGTAAGGTTTTTGGTGTTTGTTTTGAAAGTTACTGAATTTTCTATGTCAACTTCAGTTCCAAAATATTAACTTTGTATGTGTTCTATTTCTTGAAGGAGTTGTTTGGCTGTTCCATGTAGGAGAATGTTATTTACATTTAGCAGTTCTAGAGCAGGAGTTTTTGCATTGTAGTTTATGCACAACAATGTGTATAGTGGAATGGTGTGTTGCTAACATTTTGATTAGGTGGAAGGAGCTTTTGCAAGCAGTTCCTGAAATGCAGGCTGACAAACGTCCTTGCAGTCCAGTGTGGATCTGTACTGGGCAGGAGTCCATGGTTTGTAAAGTTCTTATTCAATTTTGTGTCTTTTAGTTTGACATAGTGATTAAGCAATTGTTGTAAATATTTGAAGGATTGTTGGCATACGTTACACATTGAGCTGCACGTCCATTTGTACACTTGACAGTTTGTTGGGGCAAAAGTAACATTTGGTTGATCGCTTGTTTTCTATAAGGGTTTCTTTTGCCATAATGGTGTCTACTACCATTTCATACCTTTTGCCATTATTGTCTATGTCAACAGTTTTTTTTGCTCTTGTTTATAAGAGTCATCATTGAAATATGGTTCTCGGCTCCTTGTGTGAATCCATTCACCTTCACCAAAGTTTGAATAGGTATTTACATTGACATTGCACATGTTTAGAAGCTCTTTTTGTAATGTACTGATTAAATAACTTAGTGGTTTCATTAGTTTAAAACAAATGTAAACAATGGGCCTCATTATGAGGTGGGCGCAAAGGGATACCGGGCACCGGTAATGACACTGGTGCCGGTAATACCTCTACGCCCTATTCCGAGGTCCCTTAGCGGGTCCCTCCCTCAACGCCTGGTTTTACCAGGCGTTATGGACGGGACCTGTTAAGGGATACTGGGGTCAATAACGGTACCGCAATTTGCGGTACCGTTATTGACGCCTTCCCCCTCCCATTGAGCCCTATGGGGGCTCAAATGGGAATGGGGAATGATTTTAATAATGGGGATTTACCGGTCCCGCCAAGGTCAGACTGGACCGGTAAATCCCCATTGAACGAGGGCAGACACGGTCCCGTTATTGGTGCTAGTCATGGTGCTAATAGCATGATGACTAGCACCAACCTCGTAATGAGGCCCAATGTTTTCTTTAGTAGAAATGCACTGTCAAGTAGAGCATTCAAGGATTAGTTTTCTGCTGTAGTTTTTAAGGGTAGATATTGACTTTTAAGCTGTCTTTATAAGATTGTTAAGAGTAGGTCTGCTTTTGTTTGGACATTTTTGTTTAGTTTTTGCCTTACTTTTTTTAGTGGTGACTGGTTTGTTTTGTTGAATGAAGTTACTAGCTGTTCTGTTTTAATGTGTTTTAGATGTGGATGACTATATGGCATGTTTTTATTTTTATCTGCTCTATTTTTTCTTTGTTTTCTACTGAGTTGGTTTTTAGTAAGCATTCTGTTCTGTCTGTTGGGGGAAAATAAAGTTTGTGTTTGAAAGTTATGGCATGTTTATGCATGGGTGTGTGATTGTACAGATGAATAGGGTGTTGTGTGATTGCGTAGTGGGATGATAGGTGTTGTTGGGAAGGTTGTAAGAGTAAGAGGCTGTACAGGTGTGATGGGCATGGGTTAGTGTGTAAGGGAGTGATAATGTGATCAAATAAGTAGGGACATTATGAAGTTTTGACGAAAACAGTGGTTGCTATAATGGTGTGATTTAGAGCATAGGTATGATGGCTCTCTGGGTGTATTTGAAAAAGGGGTGAGATAGTGTGCTAATGTGTGGTAGTGATTTGGAATGCAATGAGTTTGGAATTTGTTGGGTTGGAGGTAGGACCTCATGTAGATTGGGGTATGGAATAGTGGTATAGAAGTTGATGACAGATAGATGTGTTGGTGTATTGAATAAAGTGCAATGTGTAGATGGGAATAGAAAGAGTGTGAATGGTGCAATATAATGCGTAATAGTGAAATACAATGTTGTGGAGCAGAAAATAATACTCTAGGCTCATATATGCTGAAAGGACAGTCTTACAATTAAAGAGATATACATGCTATATTAATGTACTTACTTTGTAGGATGTGAAGAGTGTTCTTTCTTCAGTAGCTGTCTTCATCAAGCTTCTTTTTTCCTATAATTGTAAAAGAAAGTTTGTGGGTATATGTGGTAATGGTAAAGTACTTTTAGTAAGAGAGGTTGGTGTTTAGTAAGGTAGGAGGAGTTGTTGGGAAAAAGAGTTAATGACATTGTGTTATGGGTGGTGTAGTGAAGTTGTTAGAACAATTGTACTATGACTAGTGCTGTTTGGGACATTATAAGGAACAGGACAAAAATAGGTGTGTAAAGAAATGCATTTATAGGTTATTTTTGCATCCCAGCAAGGTTTCTTGTAGGGATAATATACAATGGTCTTAGTTGTGCAGCAATGTCTGGCTTCATGTAAAAATGGATGAAACATGTTTGTTTTTGTAGTAGGCAATTTTTAGTGCTGGTGATTTTAATAAGAGAATTTCTGTGTTTATGGTGCAATGTATTTGTAATGTGTTGCAGTGTTTTAAAGAATCTGGAAACTGTGGCACAGTGATTATGCAAGTTGTAGTTGGAGCAGTGTACTGTGTCTTATAGTAATGGTTGTAAAAGAACAGTACTTTTGGCACATGACTTTGTTCCCTTTATAACCACCTTCATCAACTCCTCGTTCCAATCTGGAATGGTACCCAATAACTTGAAGGACGCGTGGGTCATCCCTCTTCTAAAAAAACAACAACTTTAGAACCTGAGATACCAACCAACTACAAACCTATCACTACTGTCCCATCCCTTCTAAAAATATTAGACAGAGCAGCATATTTACAGATACAGAACTATCTGGAAACAAACAACCTCCTCGGTTCGAAAATCTGGCTTTAGACCAAAGTACGGGACAGAAACAGCTCTTTTAGACATTAAAACTCAAATTGAGGACCTCAAAGACAACGGCAAATTGGCCCTTTCACTCCTACTTGACTTATCTGCAGCCTTCGATTTGGTCAATCACCAAATCCTCTGTCAACACTTGAAATCTGCTGCCCACTTCTGCAACAATGCCACTAATTGCATTAGCTCATTCCTAGACAATAGGCACATGAGAGTTGTTTCACCTACCTCCTCTGCAGATCCCACATCAGTCCCCTGCGGAGTCCCTCAAGGGTCCTGTGTATCCCCCACACTCTACAACGTATTCACCAAACTGTTGTGCTTGACTATCTGGGTGTCACCTACACTAATTATGCGGATGACACACAGATACTCATTCCCATCACTAGTGACTACATTGCAGACTCCAAAGCTTTGAATGACATTTACCAAGTCATCCAAGCTTGGATGGCCCAAAACGAGCTTTGTCTCAATGATGATAAAACAGAGCTCCTCATCTTGGGTACACAACAGAGACTTAACAAACTGAACCCATCGTTCAGCTCTTTCAATATTGATGCTAATTCCATGAATGTATCCAAAGATACCAAAACCTTAGGAATCTACCTAGACTCCACTCTCTCCCTTTCTCGACAAACCAATGCAGTTGTTGCCGCCTCGGCTTACACCTGCAAGTTGATCACAGCCTGCCGCCCATTCCTCACTACTCAGAATTGTATACCTTGGCCAGGACACTGGTTATGTCCAGATTGAACTATTGTAATGCAATGTACCAAGGCACCAACCAGCATAACCTCAACAAACTCCAGATCACCCAAAACAGTGCCATCAGAGCGGCCCTCAACGTACCCAGATCAGCTCATATCTCAGAGACCAGGAAGAACCTTCATTGGCTCTCAGTCGCCCAAAGGATATCTCTGAAAGCATTGGCCCTTACCTACAAATGCATAAACAACCAGGCCCCCATCTATCTAGCCATGCGCTTCACTCAGTACATTCCATCGCGGTCCCTAAGATCCGCCCAAACTCAAGGTCTCACGATCCCCAGATTAAGCTTCAAACAGCCGGAGGTGTTAGCTTCCCAGTCCTAGCTGCTAAGCTCTGGAACACCTTGTCACTTACCATTAGAAATCTACCCTCACATAACCTATTCAAACACAAAGCCAAGCTTTGGTTAGCCACCACACACGACCAACTATCCTCTTGAATATGTGTACAACATGACTCTCTGCATGCCGGCTGGGACTTGGTACTGTTCCCGCAAGCTACTGTTCTTGCTGATGCATGTGAAGTGTTGTAACGTTAACTGTAACTTTCCCAAATTGAAACTACTCTTCTGGTTATATGTCATTCCTGTAATTATTGTTGAAGATATGCGTCCGATTGCCTTCGGGTCTGGCTGCGCTATACAAATAAAACAAATACAAATACTTTATATGTAAGGAGAAGTGTTTTATATAGATACTTTGGTAGTTAACACGTATGTGTGAGCAGTTGGAGAATGGTGGCAATATAAGGGATGTAATGAGCAAGGTTGGAAAGTATAACATTTATATGGAAGGAAAAATGGAAAAGGCTGTGCGTTTACATTTTTTTTATTTTTAGGAGAATTTTGTTGAAAATTGTTGAAAATAAAAAAATGCATATGTGCATTTACAGCAGCACTGTGTGTAAAGTGTTTCTAAAAGAAAGGAAAAGTAGATGCAAAAGATGTGTCAAACATTTATTAAGTGGCGCTTGGTGTATGGAAGTTTAATATGTAGGCAGTACATGTAAGTAACTTGCACTTGATCTGACCAGATGGGGGAATGCTGCAATGCATGGCATTTGATAAAGTAGTTCAAAAAGAGAACATGCTTATTGAGAAGCCTATTACAGGGTAAGTGGCAGCAACCCTATATATATATACATATATACTTATATAGGTGTTTTAAAATATTACTTAAAAATATATGCATACCTGTACTATGTTTTGTTAAATGTAGATATTATACAATCGAAAAATAGAAATCTTGGAGAGTTTCACGGTAGTTGTTGATGCAGGTGACTGTGAGTACCAGCAGACAGGTACTCTGAGAGTTCAAGAGTACATCTGAAGTGTTGAACCAAGATGATAGGGTTACATGTAGAGTTTTTGGATGTGATTGGTGGATGGATGTGTGACTGTTTGAAAGCAGCCAACAAGGGAGTGTTACAAACTTCAAAGTAAAAAGGGAAGAAAGGCTGCCATGTACTACGGTGTCCGCAGACACCATGGTAGTCTGCGGACATCGGACATGTCACTTGGGCCCTGTAAGGCTGCCTGGCATGGAAAGGGGACTGCATAGACCATGGACTGTTGTGGACGTCCGCGGACATCGGGGGATTAGCCAATCGGGTTTTGTGGTTTGTGGTGTACAGGAAGGCAGTGTAGCAAGTGTTTTCTTTGTTGTGTGCAGTGAAGATGGTTATGGCTATGGCTTTGAGGAAGCAGAGTGTGTAGAATCTTGGATCCATTCATTGAAGGTTTACACTGAATCTTGTGGTATCTCTGGTACTATTGGATTGGAAGAAAAGGACGTTTTATGGTATGCGGTTTGTGGATTAAAGTGGGTAACCTTATTACCATTCTGTGAGAGTATGGCTCACTTTAAATGTTCAGATGTTATTATTGTGCATTCTGGAGGCAACCGTTTGGGCTATGTAACTGCAGTATATTTGCAGTTTGCCATGAAGTATATTTTGAAAAGCCTAATGGAACTGTTTCTAAATGCAAAAGATTATTTTTTCTGAAATATGGAGAAGTCCACACTTGTTTTGTCCACAAATGGAAGAAGCTAGGCAGCCTGTCAATAAAGGTGTGTGTGCTTTTTCATATGGTTTAGGAATGCCATCTTTTAACAATGAAAATATCAAGTCGGATGGCGTAATCACTTTTTGAAGTGATGGAGTGCATTTGACTGATGTTGACAATCAGATTTTTCTTTTGAATGTTCAAAATACATTGAAAACGTTTGTGTGAACAAATTTAAAGGAAAGATGTGGTGCAATGTAAATCAAGTTTATTTGTTGTGGTGTAGAGGAAGACAGAGTAGCAATTGTTATCTCTTGTTGGGTGCAGTGAAGGCGGCTGTGGATATGGCTTTGAGGAAGCAGAGTGTCTGGATGGTAGGCAATTATTGGATCCATTGTTAAAGGTTTACTGTGAGCAGCGTGAATTAACTGTGAATCTTTGATTTGAAGAATTTTAAGTTTCCTGGTATGGAATTCGAGGAATGAAGTGGGCAGAATTGATAGGATTTTGCGAGAGTATGGTTTCTTTAAAGGATCCTGACATCATTGTAGTTCACTGTGGAGGCAACAGTTTGGTGTATGTCACTGGATTCCCTTACAGTTTACCATGAAGGATACATTTGTAAATTTATGGGGACAGTTTCCATGTTCACAGGCTGTTTTTTCTCAGATACCTCATAGGAAAATGTGGAAAGGTTCTATATGCGCTTTTTGCAGGATGTTGGAATGACATATTTTCACAATGAAAATATCAAGTTTGGTGAATGTTTTTCAAAGAGATGGCGTGCATAATGTTGCAAATCTGATTTTTCTTTTGAATGTGCATAATGCATTGAAACAGTTTTTGTGAACAATTGAAATATGTAGTGAATTATTTGTTAAAAAATTTGAATCAGTTTTTGTGAAAGTTAGGAAAAATAATTCAGTTCAGCAGAACTTTTGTTTGTTCAATATATAAAACCCCCAAACTATTTAAAAAAGGTTCTTTTAAGAGCCATCATATTTTAACCATAAACAAGTTAATTGATTGTAATCCCCTCCTCCCACCTGGGGACTAGTATAGTTTCAGCGAACTATGCAGGCTGAAAAAGCACCTTTGATTGTTTTTTAGTTCTGTTTTTTAACTGTGAAAGGTGACTCCAAAGGTACCTTTTTTCAGGGTATTTGTGGCTTTTGCATTTTTTGGGATTACATTTTTTCTAGGAGAGGCAAGGAGGTAAGGTGGGGGAGGGAATAGAGGGAAGGGGCACCAACCACAGATACCGAGGGTCACTGGTGGACAGGGGAACATGTTGGGCATGCCCTAAATCTAAGGTAGGAGGCAGTGTTTCTCATGCTCCTTTGAACGCTGCCTGGAAGGCACTTCAAAGCTACTCCCCCTGCAGATTGGTGTGTCACAGTACATACACAGTACTGTTGTCCTGGAAATATAGGGATCAGCAGCCTCTTGTATGGCCTGCAAGGCAACCAGTGGGATCCTCTGCCCCCACAGGCGTAGCCTGTGTGATGGCAGGAGTGGTTGAGGAAGATGGGGTAGAGGAATTCAACCTACTACTCCCTGAGAAAGGAACAGTCTTTCTCAGAGCACCGGGGTGGTTAGAGCAGATGTGGTGGTGCATGGAGGTGGTCCTGAAGGAGTACTGCTCATGTTGTCAATGACTGAGTATGACCCTACACTCAATGCATTCAAATAGGCAGCACAATCCTTTGGTACACCCCCTATAGTCTAAAAGGACTACCACACCCATGATTCTCTCTGGGTGCTGGAGGTAGGCACTTCCTCTACCTCTTCTTCCAGATCATCTTGTTCCTCCTCTGCATCAATGCACCTGTTCTGCTGTCCAGGCCCTCCAGCTGGTGTTGGCCCATGGGGAGGAGGGATGGCTATGACAGATGCCATTGAGATGATAAATAGGAGGAATTTGTGCCGGTGTCTCTCCCGTGCTCTCCCCTCGATAGCCAGATGGAGAATGACTAAAAGTAATGGGTCGGTCTCTTCAGAGGAATCATCCGCTGACCACGCGACTGTCCACAGACTACACAGTTGAAAATAGGCCATGGAAAATTTTGAAAAGTTTGCAGATCATCTAACAATGGGTCTAGAGCTCTGGAAGTGGCAAACATTCAACTTGAAACATCCTAGTTTGTCCGAAAATGCTGTTTCAAACTCTTCGCCGAGCTCAGACACTGTTCGCGGACATGTCATTGCACTGCATGGGCGTGTTCAGATCATGACATCTGAGGATGTCAACGACGCTGACGTGTATCCGCAGACCACGGCTAGCGGGAGACACTGGGTGCATGGGCAGTGATGTCCGCAATCAGGCACGTTGTCCATGGACTAATTAAAAGTACATCATGCGAGACCAGACATGTCTGGACATGGTGCGATATCTGCAGGCGTCACCAATTGCGTAAACAGACCTGGAACAGTCGTATAGTCTGCAGATGATTATTTTATTTTTATTTTTTAAAGAGGAATTTCTGACAGAATAATATACAACATATTTATAGTATATGAAATACATGTATTTATAAAATGGAAGTGGTATCGGAATGGGAAGCATAAATAGGAGAATTTGGAATTTCTCTAAATTCATCATCGGGGAGGGAGGGAGAGATATTTCATCAAACCGTCTTTGGTTTATGTTTTGTGAATTTAATTAGGGTGATTGCATGGGTCAAAGAGGACAGGTACAAGAAGGACAGTGATAATGAACATTTCTAAAAACATGATTTTTAACATAATTTAGAAGTTCTTTAAAGTCATTGCTAAGTTCCTACAATTTTAAAGAAAAATTCATGATATCATTCCGTACAATTGGGGACTTGGATTGCCTTTCTGATTGTTGGGATTCTCCATAGTTAATCTGGGGTAAATAAAACATTATTATTTGAATGGACTCTTTGTAAATTAGATTATTTGTTTTCAGCATCACTCCTTTTTTCTTTGGAAAAGTTTTCTTTTAGCCACTGAAGTGTGTTAGCCATTCCTGTCAAAATAAAAAAAAGAATGTGATATTTGCTTGTAGAGGAGGTCCCAGATATGACCTGCACCCCCACCCCCCATTGCGGGTTGCCAGTAAAGTACTCGCTGTGGTATGTGACGTACGAGGAGCAGCTGAACCAACAAAGGGCTGCAATGGGCCTCTGCCCTGTGTACATTAGAAGATCAATACCTGTTGAAATGCCCATAACCAGGCAACCCTGGGCAGCACCGTACCCAATCAGACAACCGTACCTGCCATTGGTACGAAACGATGAGTATTTACAGACTGTCCACGAGGAGACCCCGAAGGCCTTAATGGAAGGCCAATGGAAATAGACTAAGGTTCTAGGCAGCCCCGAGAACAACCAGAAGTGGCTAATGAAAGCTATGCATGCCAGTACCGAAAACTGCCAGGAGAATTGTAATGGACGAAGGGGAGAGACACTGTGAAAACGTATGAGAATGGTGCCATGAGACAAGACGGAAGCAACTGCCTTATTGAACGTGTATAAATAAGCTTGAAACACAAGATGCTAAGTAATCGATACCGCCTGCAAGGCTTATGTAGAAGAATAGAGCGGCATGCGCCAACTATATATGTCTACCTTAATACAGCACAATGTACACGTGCAACTCCATTTTGTTTGAGCAGAAGAAAGCCCAGGCGGACCAAGCCCAACTGGCTGAGTTTCACATCTAGGTCCAAGCTGAGGAAAAGAGCGGGATCGAAACTTAACAAAGGATTGCTCATGGGGGGAAATCGAGGTCAACCAGAGAAGGGGAGGTGAGCATGAGCTCACGAGGCTCCAACTTCAGAGCATGCCAGCCCACCCATGAAGGTCAAGATAAGAAAGGCCCATGCAGGTGGCCAAGCGAACACAGAAACAAATGCACGAAAAGACTGAGAACTGAAGCAGATTCACGGTGGACCAACACATGACCTGACAGGCGCGAAGATGTACCACCGCCTGATGTCATTCAGAACCAGAGGGTGCCATAACTTTTCCTGATAAGAGACTACAGATCTGAGGCCATACCCAGCCAACTAATTGACACATAGCCCTAAACCACTGATTGATGGAAGGGAGGCAGGGTGGGACACCAGGCACCAGGGTGTCTATTCTGCATGCTGCTTATTAAAGTGGAGATTTATGTTTAGGGGTGTAACTTGCCCAATCACAATGGACCATGTAATCTAGGGTTCTATAGAGACTGTAAACAATAGGACATTGTACTTTTAGTGACGTCAATCACGTGTGTTGTAGAGGGATGGGTGTAGACGCCCACCCGATAACAGTTATCCAATCCGTATGCTTTATTTTCATATACAGATATAGCACCTATACTTAAGTTAAATTTCCCAACCAATTATATTGCATGATTGTTTTTTATAAGAAGTGTACGTCAATGATGCCGAAGTTTGCCCATAAAAGAGGCTTTTGTACTGAAGTGCGAGGAAGTCGGGGCGAGACAGGTGTTTGCGATGCTGTTGATTTCCACAAGCTGATGTATGTATTAAATGGACTTCCCTTTGCCAATTTACTGAGTCCCTAGAATTTATTTTTGCTGGAGTATGTAAGTCCTGCACCCTGTCCTCACTCGGTGCAGCATCTTGTCTTACAAGTTTTTGGGGGTTGAGTCCTGACCAATGGGCCCGTCAGTAATTTCCTCTCCCCGAGAACACTTGGTAGCGTGAGGATGGTTTCGGCCATCGATTATTGATAATCGATTAATATAGTCACAAGACACATTTAAACCGACGGCGCAAAGTAACTCTGGATCTTCGGTTACATTGCGAGTCCTTTCGCTATTCCAGCTGAGTAGGCCAAGAAGCTTGCCGTGGACAGTGATAGTGTATATACTCCCAAAAAATCTGCAGTGGGTCTGAAGGAACCCGCTTTTCCAAGCATAACCCTTTTCATTCCCACGGGAAGCGGATCAGTCGAAAACCATAAAGCGGGAAGAGGAAGGGGCGGTGGTCCCCAGAGATCCAGAGAGGAAAAGAGATGATTGGTGAGTGAAACAACGAAACTTGTTACCTTGGCAAATGACTCATAGGCATTAGAGCAAGTCGGGGAAAGGTAACGGAGGGTGGCAGAGAAAGATAAAATAGTTAGAGGTAGAGAAGACAGTATATATATAGTGGGTTAATGACTTGAGTATATAAGGAAGACATATATAATAGAATACCAGGGGGGCACCTGGGAATGGTAAAAACGTAAAAGTATACCGTGGGGCATCCGAGATTAAAAACATAAAAGTATACTGGGGGGGCACTCGAGACTAAAAACTGTAAGGAATACCGGGGGGGCACCCAATATTAAAAACTACGGAATACCGGGGTGGCACCCGAGACTAAAAACTGTAAGGAATACCGGGGGGGCACCCGAGATTAAAAACGGTAAGGAATACCGGGGGGCACCCCTGAGAAAACTGTAAATTCGCCTTGTTCCTGCGCTTTAAAGAGGTGTCTTACAGCACATGACCACGTTCTTACATGCCACATATAGCGGAAGAAACTCGAGAAACGCCTTGCCGTTCTCGAGTTATGGAAGATGTTTGAACAAACAAAGCAAGAAGAACCACCTGCAGACTGGATATTAAACGTATGTACAGAGGGGGGTGAGACGCCTACTGCGCCACCGGCCCTGCCGGAACCAGTCATTGAGGGAAGCAGGTCAGAGGGTCTTTACCCGCTACGAGAGCTCAAAGCAGCCACAGGTTATAGCAACCCTGCATACGAGTCACCTGCGTGTAGCAGTGACGAGACGAAGGAGAAGGAACAGGAAATTGACTCGGCCTCCATGATCCTGTGGGACAAAGAGCGGTCAGATGAGGAAAGGAAGGACCAGGCACAAACGAGTGCACCTCTCTATAGAGAGAGAGAGGGAAAGAAGTGGAAAGGAAACGATGAGGTAACATTTGCAAAGGACGAATGGATGGGAGGGCAGATACTATTTAAATTAGATGGAAAAGGAAGTGATGGCGCAAGGCCGAGTGAATGGTCTGATGAGGCGCAAGGTAAGGAAAAGAAGAAAGAAATGGCTATGAGAGACGAGAAGGCAAGAAAAAAGGATAGGTTGAGGCGAGTCCAACTATATCGCGAAAAGCAGGGTATAACGCTCAGTCGCACCCAATATGCAGCCTATGAAAAGTGCAGGCAGAACATGCTAAAGTTGGAGGAAGAAAGGAGGGTGCACGAAAGGAAAGTGAAGAAGAGGGAAGATGAGGAAAGTAGAAGGGCAAAAGAACGTAGAAACGAACGGATGAGAGAAGTAGATAAGGCTAGAGAGGAGGTGAAGAAACAAAGAGAAATGGATGAGGAAGCAGAGCGTAAGCGCAGGCAAAGGGCGCGAGATTTAGAATATTTGCAGCGGGATGTGAAAAAGCCCAATCCTTTTGTAGACTGGGAAGACATAGAAGAGTTCTTTCCAGCAAGTGAATCAGTACCAGGTACTAGCAGGACAATTATTGATGATGACTTCAACACCAGAAGCATCGGGGAAGCGATTGATAAAATATATGATGAAATGGGACTGGAACGAATCTCCCAAGAGGGAAGGGAAGATGAGCGCTTAGAGAGCACTCAGTTACATGACACTGAGGAAGTCACCCAAAGTAGTGAGAGTAGGGGACGTTCCCTAGATAGACTAGAAGATAGGCAGAACGAAGAAGATGCAAGAGGTTGTGCAAACTGGGAGTATTCGGAGTCTGACTCTGATGGGGACGCGGAAGAGGCAATGTATGACGACGGGAGACGGCGAAAGGCGGCTCCCAGGGAACCGAGGGGTACAATGGTCAGAGGCTGGCGAGTCCGTAAGTAGGACATCGAAGTCCGCTGGACAGTCCAGCCGACATGAAGAAACACTCCACGGTCAGAGGGGGGCGTCTGCACCTGCCTATACAGATAGGTTAAGGGAGCTGCCAGGTAGAAAGCGAGGCGGGACCGCCACCCCAGCAAGAGACCGAGGAGGTAAAGACAAGGGAAAGGAGGATTGCACATTCCAATTCCCACTGCTAGAAAAAGGGGGAGTAAGACCGCAATATATACCATGGCCACACATGGACCGGGAAAATTTAAAGAATAAGCTTCCAATGTTGACATCGGGAGCCGGGAAGTGGATACATGAGCTAGAAAAAATGATGGGGGGAGTCACCCTAGCCATAGGGGACATCAAGGGTCTCCTAATTGCTATACTCGGAGAAAGAGCAGACGATGTGTGGAAGAGGGCAGGCTACCCTAGGGTAACCATAACTAACACCTCTCATGATGGAGCGCCGTTTAATAACTGTAGAGCAGCAGTATGGAAAGCACTACGTACGCTATATCCAGACACATCTGATATGGGAGCTATAGTGACTCGAAAAATGAAGGCGTCAGAAGATCTGTTGCTTTAGATCCAGAATTTTCAAGATGCGTGGGTGCTTGAAACGCATGAGCCTTGGACGAAATCTATCCCTGTATTCTATCATATATTGTGCTAATCGTTACCAGAACCGGTGCAAAAACAACTAAACAACTAAAAGAATTGGTAGGAATAGAAGCTAAACCATGGGCCGTAATCCAGTTGACAATTACCCATTATTGTAGGCTGTTGCAAGAAAAGAATCGAAAGAAAGAGGCAACATGTAAGGGAGGAGAGGCGAAGCTAGTGCAAAGGAAGCTCTCGAAGTATGCGCTCGAAGGAGCCATGCTAACAAGCCCAGCCGATTCGAGTGCGCAATGTGCCACTAACCCGCCGCAAAACAATCAGGGTAATGCAGGATATTATCCGAGAGAAAGTGGATTTGGAGGAGGAGGATGGCAGGGTAATCAGGGAGGCTTTAGAGGTAACCAAGGAGGTTTTCAGAATGTTCAAGGTGGTATCCAGAGCGCAACAATGGGCAATCCAGCTATGCCAGATGGACAGATGGCCCAACCACCGCCAGTGTGTTTGCTGTGTGGAGTGACAGGACATGTGGCACGCATGTGCAGAAGCCAAGGCATGTGGCAGAACAATCAAGGGATGGGGCAGGCACGGTAAATCAACCGGCTACCCCACAACAGGGCAATGCACAAAACTATACTGTGCAGCAGCAGGCAGCTGGCTTGCAGCAAGGTGCACAGCAAGGGTTTCAACCCTCAAACTTGGGGAACTTGCAACAGGGGCAACCCCAGCAGGCACCGCCGGCGGTACCACAAGGGATGAACAATGGGGGTGTTCTGCAAACTTATAGTGGGCCGAACCTATACATAAAATTGGACAGCTCACGGGAAACTTGGATGTGCTCTATCCTATCGGTGACACCAGACCCTAATAGGGAACCAAGGGTAAATGTCGCCATAGGAGGAAAAGAGTATTCCTTCTTAGTTGACATAGGCACGACGCGTTCATGCATAAGAGAAGGCAAGTTTTCCTTGTCCGGCGAGGCAATAGACACGCAAAGTTTCGCTGGAGCTCATAGTAGAGTTCCCTTTACAGACACTTTCCCGGTCTCAGTGTGAGAGCATGAAATGAATGTGCCTTTACTGTACTCACGTAATTCCCCAGTAAACATCATGGGTCGAGATCTAATGACAAAGCTGAATATGTCAATCTCATTCACTGAGGATGGCATAGTGTGCGCCACACCAGGAATGCATTATTCCAACGTATGCGAAATGATCAGAGCATACTCGGGACGTACAGCTATGAGAGCTTTACCGCTGGAGACGGAGGTCTTCGAATATGGCGTGCGAGTGCTCATGGCGGGATTGCCGGGCCTCGCAGGCAAAACTATTAGGACCCCTGACGAGTTTCTTTTTAGACCAAGGATACCCATGCATGAAGAAGAGGGACAAATATTTCCTTTGGTAATACAGTTTGCCGGAGTAAAGGGGAAGGTGGTTTTAGTAGAAGGATACAATGACGAAGGAAGGCAATGGCGCGCAGTTATTGCCATTGAAGAAGGGTTTCGAGTGAGTGACGTCACAGATGAGGATCTGTTCGAAGAGCACCCTGACTAAGAGGAGATGCAGGTGGAAGTAAGTCTCATATTCTGGGTCAAAATGATCAAACGAGAAGTGCCACAGCGAATGATGCTAGTGAATGCACAACCAGAATACTTTGAGGAGGACATGGCCCAGGTGCCAGTCACAGTATGGACAAAAGGGCCTTATGACGTAGGGCTCCTGAAGGGGGCAGGAGAGGTGAAGATTAAACTCAAGTCTGGAGCGATTCTACCAAGAGCGTGACAATACCCCTTTTCCAGAGAAGCGAATGAGGGGATTGCAAAGACAATCTCTGCCATGATGGAGCAGGGCATTCTGGTAACGTCAGAATCACCTTGTAACACAGTGATCTATCCTGTCAAGAAATCGAAGGAAGGGTCTTGGCGTTTAATCCAGGATTTACGAGCATTGAACGATATAGTCGAAGCCGTGTTCCCTCTAGTCCCTAATCCATCCACCATTTTGTGTAACATACCCACGGAGGCAAAATATTTCACAGTGATCGATTTGAAGAATGCATTTTTCTTGATCCTATTGCACCGTGATTCACAAGACCTGACGTCATTTACTTTCAGACAAATGCGCCTGAAAAGTACAAGGCTGCCACAGCGGTATTGTGAATCTCTGTCCATTTTTAACCGAGTCCTGCAAATGGACCTAAGTAACTTTGCGGTAGACAGTGTTGTTTTGCAGTACGTAGATGACATTCTGATCTGCAGCACCACTGAAAAGCAATGCCGACACGACTCTGTTCAGCTATTGACCATATTAGCTGAGAAGGGATTCAAGGTGGACAAGGACACGTTGCAATACTGCCAACCGGAAGTGTTATACATAGGGCAACTAATCTCACGTGAGAGGAAAAAGGTAACACCACAGAGGGCTGAAGCTATCATGAACACGGCTAAGCCGCTCAGGGTAAAACAAATGCAGAGCTTCTTAGGCCTATGCAATAATGTCAGAGCATGGGTCTTCAATTACAGATCATACACCAAGCCCTTGCTCCAGGCCTTAAAGAAAGCCCAGGCAACAGAGGGAAACATTGAATGGACTGTAGAAATGGAAAAGGGGTTTGCAGAACTAAAGGGGGCAATTTGTAAGGCCCCAGTTCTCGGCATCCCCAATTATGCAGAGGAATTCTATATCTTCTCTCATTTTATGACGGCAGTGCTCGCTCAGCTAACATCGCTGGGATACAAGCCTCTAGCGTATTACAGTGGGAGCTTGGACCCGGTCATGAGGGGCCACTTCCCATGCGAGCAAAATTTAGCAGCCGCCGCGTTTGCCATCGAGAAAGCATCATCCATTGTGATGGGATGCTCCATAACATTATATGTTGAGCACTCATTATTTGCCTTATTGGAGAAGTCAAAAGGCACCTTGACGTCACAGAGAGTATCCGCATATGAGGTGATTATCTCAAATTCATCAATCAAAATAGTGCAATGCAAAACTGTGAACCATGCTATGTTTATTGCTGAGCCAGTCACAGAGGGAGAACCTGTGCATGACTGTGCCAATTAGGAAGAGTTTTATGATGAAATCCCCAGAATAAAAGAGAATGCTCTGCCAAGCAGAGAAGTCGTCTTCATTGATGGGTCATTGAGAATTGACCAAGAAGATGGGCAAAGTTACACAGGCGTGGCCGTGATCAAACACATGGCAAATGGAGAGATCCAAGTACTTGTCAGTGCACGAATACCATCCCACTATTCGGCACAGGCTGCAGAACTAGTGGCATTGATACTCGCCATTGAGAATCACACAGACCAGGAAGTAACAGTGTACAGTGACTCCGCCTATGTGATGTCCACTGTGCACGCAGGCCTGGCACAATGGAAAAGGAGGGACTACCTCCGCGTGGACGGCATGCCAGTGCAACATGCAGCCTTGTTGGACAGGCTGATAAAAGCACTACAGCTCCCAGTGTGCATAGCAGTCGTCAAGTGCGCCGCTCACACCAAGGGAACAGATTTCGTGTCACGTGGAAACCATGAAGCGGACACGGAAGCCAAGCGCATGGCATCCAAGGGTGAGACAATCATGGACGTGGAGGTGGCACGAACCCATGAGAGAATGATGATATGCCGAGTCACTCCAGAAGCCTAAAGCAATATGGGGCAGACACAATTAGTGGGACTCCAGGGGGAGGCACCTCAGGATGAGAAGAATTTATGGAAGCGTTGAGGGTGTTCTTTAAACCCCTCTGATGGAGGCAGGACAGCACTGGTAAACCAGTAATGCCTGTCACCCTCCTAAAGGTAGCATTAGAACAGCTCCACTACCATTTCCATATGTCAAAAGAAAATCTTGCTGCAACACTCTCAGAAGACTGGTTCACGCCGAATTTAGCGGCGCATGTTGCATTCTTTATGGTCAATTGCATAATTTGCCAGCAATTCACCTCTAGGCACACATTGAAAGTGATGAGAGGCATCATTCCCAGACCTGAAGGGCCTTTCCAGCACCTGCATATCATCTATGTCGATATGATTCAGGTTTGTAATGGGTACAGGTATTTAATTGTCGTGGTGTGTCCATTCTCTAGATGGATAGAAACAGGGCCCTGTACACACCCTGACGCTGCCTGTGCTGCAAAGTTCCTGGTGAGGGAGGTTTTCCCCAGGTGGGGGGTGTGTGAGGTTATGAGGTCAGACAACGGGCCCCATTTCGTAAACTCAGTATGTGAGCAGATTATCTTGTTGCTTGGTATAAAGCACAAGTTCTCGTCGGCGTATCACCCAGAAGGAAATGGCATATGTGAACGACTCAACGGCCTGTTGAAAGAGAGGATAGCCAAACTAAAGCTCACATTAGAGAAGGGTTGGCTGCACTGCCTAACACTGGCATTATATGCACTTCGGAACCAGCCAGGCTCCGACCATCAACTCACGCCGCACGAGATTATCACTGGTAGAAGAATGAGAACCCCTCTTACCCCCCCGAGATAGGGATAGATGTGATGCCCAGACTGCTAGGGAGGTTCTGGGAGAAGAAATGAAGAATTACCTTGACTGCCTTACCTCTAGTACATGTGTCATTTCAGGCCAGCTGCAGCGACGGCGGAAAGGGGACAGCACAGCACAAACCACAACAGACAATGCTGATGCAGGCGCAACTCTCAGTCTAGGCGCATCCTTTGTCTTCCCGGGGGACAGAGTTCTAGTGAAGAACTTTACGAGGAAGAAATGAGACGAACCACGATTTATTGGCCCTTTCAATATAGAGGACTGCACCCCGTCCGCTGTCAAGCTCCAAGGAAGAAGAGCCTGGATCTTCCTGAATGACGTCAAGCCCTTTATAGGAGAAGGCGCTCCTACTGAATCCATCGTGGAAGCTACAGACAACGGGGAAGGACCACAGCACGTGCAGACAAGGTCTATGGTGAGGAAGAAAGATGCACAAACAGAAAAGACAGACTGAAGAACTCGCTGTGAAAATTGTGGCTATACATTGAACTTTTTCTCTAAACACTGAACGAGATGCAAGACTTTTCAAACAAATGCAATGTGCAGCTGAACTCGCAGAGAAAAGGAAAATGTTGCATACATTGAACCTGCAGTGACACTGGTAACGAAAACACGTAGAGCCACAGAGTAGTGAACAAAGAACTCTAAGACTCTGATAAGCAGTAAAGGAAGGACACTCTTAAAAGCTGAAACTGTTATCCTGAAAGCATCCAGTATCTAGACTTTGTTCATGAACTTATGGTACACCCCAGCAGAAGCCTTAAGTGGGATGTACTCACCTACTTCCAATTAGTGACATTGACCTATCCATCACTCTAGAGAGAGAAACAAGTGTCACAGAATTCATCCAAGATCCAGAAAATAAGAAGGTAATCAGGCAACTATTGACTGTCATCGCAGAGGTCTTTGCCGAGTTGCCTGAGCACAATGACTCAAAGACCAATGCTCTCGCCTCTAGCAGTCATTGACGAAGTGACCTACATGTTATTCTTTCGAATCATTGAGGAGTGCCCAGAACTTGTCGGGTGGACCACAGATAGACTGACGTTCATCAGAGATCCCCAAAACAATCATTTTCTAAACCAGATATGGAGTAAACTAAATAATGTGGCAGCCATCCACGCAGCAGGCAAGTGCAAAGACTACTCAAAGCAAAAGCAAGGCGTGTGATCGGGACCCAGCAAGGCGAAGCAAATGCCACTGTCCCCCGCAGACACGCAGATAGCTCACAATGTTCTAATTACACTCGTTGCAGACTATCCAGAAATGGTGGGAAGACCTGCTGATGTTGACGTTGCAACGTTTTTCAGAGACCCAGTCAATTTCCTACACATGAAAACCCTTCTCCATGGAATCATGCTCCAGGTGGAGCTGTCTAACTTCCAGCAAAAATACCTCAGAAGGTTCCAGAGAGACTTTCCGCCGTGGGACAGATCGGGGAGATAAGCAAAGAAACTGTTCACGACAGCAAAAAACCTTGTGATTGAGACTCTGCAAAATGAATAAATGTCCCTGTCCCCTGAGGACAGCCTACTTGCCCACAACGTCCTCTTCGGTTTAGTAAATTACTTTCCGGAAATGGTGGAAATGGTAGGGAGACTTGCCGAGGTTGACACCCTCACTTTCCTCAGAGACCCTGCCAACGCAAGAAAAATAGGAGCACTCTTCTATAGCATTCAGCTACAAATGGAACTGTCCAACTTTCAGAGGGAATTTCTGAGAGAATTTCAGTGAAACTTTCGGTGAGGGACAGATCGAGAAGGCAAGGACTGATCCCACTGCAAAAAGACTGATGACCTAAGAAACAGAGAATCAGAGCTAATGTCACTGTCACCTGAAGACAGCAGAATTGCCTTCACAGTCTTCTTTCACCTCATCGAGAACTTTCCAGAACTAGTGGGTAGACCCATCACTGTTGACGTGGCCATGTTTCTCTGTGATCCAGCAAAACATGCACAACTCAACAGACTCCTGAGAGCTATTGCATCACAGCTGAGAAGCAACCATGGACATCCGCTGCTGAGAAGGGCTCTAGAAGGGGGAGGTCCAAGATAAAACTTTTTCATCATCCCCCATGAGCAGAGCACGGAAATAAAGATGCAGTTCTCCATGCTTTTTACGGAGGACAGATCGAAGAAAGCAGAAACAAGGATACCAATATTGTGATTTTTATTTTTCTGGGTTTTCTATTTTCCATCATCATCCCGCAGTGGAATAAATGGGAGTGGAGACTTTTCAGCAACTCGACCTCGAAGAACCAGGCGAAAGGAGCAGAGCAACGAACTTCACTGCCGTGTTTACTTTTTTCAACCTTTTTCTTATTTTTTCCTACCTTCTCATATGTTCACTGTTATTTTTATTTTTGTTTTTATTTTTGCAATGGTTTATCTATGCGTGATGTGCAGCGAAGCCATCCTTTTATGGTGTCACTGCGAACAAATTCCTGCATGTCCTCAGGGCCAAGACGAATTGGGAAGGGGCCCTGGAAATGCGTTGTATACACAAATGCAGGAAGAATGTGATGTGCTAAAAATGGTAGTCTAACCTTTTTCCATAGTCTAGCAAAGTATCTGTACTCCATAACTAGAGAATTCTGTCATCACTCGCAAGAGGGGGGACATTAAACTGCACTGGCCATTTTAGTGTTCGCTGAACTTTTAAGAAATGAAAATCAAGATAAGAAAATAAATAAACTATTGACTATGGACTTGTTCGAGATGGGGGACCAAAACAGTAATTTAGTTGTGCCACCAGTGGAGGGGCGCCCCTGGTTTCCTGGAAGGAGATGCTGTAAGATGTCTTTCAAGGCCGTCATATGTATATGCATAGTGATTGCTGTAGTATTTTTGTCTCTAACTGTCAGAACTGCCTTTCTTATTGGTGCATGAAGCATCTCAATGTCCGTGCTTCCACCAGGTAATGAACATCTGGGGCCCACAAAAGCACCCAGACCTTATATTGTCATCCCTGTTCCAAGAAAAACTGATGATAAAACAAATGATTTACAGTTGAATGTAATTACCAGCAACACGTACACATTTGAAGGAATTAATGGTGAGAAAAGCTGGAGACAGGGTCAGTACGGAATGAATGATAACATAGCACTGCCCACGGCACGCACCCATACACAGAATGCACACGAGCAAGGGCAAGTGTCAATGGCTATGCAACCACAGGCCGGAACAACCAAAAAAGAAAAGATACCTGTGAAACGAACAGCTCCAGAGAGCAGAGAACCAAGCGAGCAACAAGACAGAGATGGCATGACAAAATCCCTCAAGAGAACAGAGGAAGCTACGAAAGAACTTACTAAGAAAACACACGCGGTAGTCAAGTATGTGTTTCCGCTCATACTAAGAGCAAAGAAACTACATTAGGAGCTGAGCAAGAAAACTGCAACAACTGTGATAACAAGTACGCCAGCTCCAACATCAGAAGTAACTACCAAACCCACGACACTGCCACGTGTTGGAAGGATGACTAGCCAATGGTAGTGAGAGGAGGTCTATAAGAGAATGCATGAGGGAAGGAAAAGAAATGCAAGACCTCCCCCTATTACTGCAGGGCAAGAAGTGAGACCTGCCCCACCAAGGATAACGCCCGAGAGCCTGCCTGAACGAAAGAGCAGTACAGACGCATTCAGAGACATAGTGTTGGCCAACTACAGAAAAACGTTAAGAATCAAGAGAAGCCCATATGAAATGGACATTGAACTAAACGACAACCTGGACAGCACAGCCCATCTTGGAAACAACATAAGGTACCAGCACATGAAGGAAGTTGGATGAAGGCAATCAGAAGGAGAAATTTTCATCTGTGCACTCCTTCCATATAGCATGGGCAAGTCCAAAATCTTTGTTGCAGTAGAAGGTGATGTCCCCACGGCACACTGCATGTCTCACGTAGCAATGTGCAACACCAGAGGGCAGTTTATGGGAAGAGATGCCTCCCTGATATGGGCCAACGAAAAAGACTTCCCAGATGAAGACGGTTTGGTCCAGGACATCAAAACAAGAAACAGGGCGCACACCAAGAATCACGTTATTAGATATGAAAACTCTGACGTCAAAGGATCAGGAATTAGGTGGGAAATAATCCCAAGACTCAACGTCCAAGGAAAAACTGCAGAAGAGGCTCAAATCTGGAAGAACAGAGGCCAAATGCAGATCTCTGGATCAGTAGTCTTCCCAGACGAATGGGAAGAAGGAAGGAGTAGTAATCTGCCGAGCTTGGATGGTCCTTGGAGCCTGTAAAGAAGCAATAGAGAACTCTCAGAGGCTATGCAGACCATTGTCGCCAAAATTGGTAAAGCTGTTGACCTGGGTCGAAGACAGAGGAGGACCCTTGCAGATAGTACCGCTGGAAAACCCGAAACTGTGCTTTAGATGTAATGGCACAAGGAAAATGGGGGAGAATCAAAACTGCAGACGAATATATGAAGCCCCAGGAATGACACAAGGAACCACCGTCCTAATGGATCACTATTGGACATGTGGGTCCATGACATATATAAGACTACCTAGGACCTGGGGAGGCATATGCACACTGGTGAACGTCCACATTCCTGCACTAGTGATCCCAAAAAGTGAACTGAATTTGGACAGCTTTTTGAAAGCAGATGCTCACCTGAGGAAAAGGAGGTCTGTAGAGCTGACATCCAGAATGAAGAGAGAAAACTACTTTTCAGCCAAATCGTAAGAGGCATTTCATGCGATTCCATACGAACACAGGCTGTTCATCCTCACTTCAGCAGTATTCACCACAATGCTACTGCCACACATCAAAATTGGAGTGAATGCTAAATGGTTGCAGATAACCAGATGGGAGTTACTGCAGACCATCAACACCAAAATAAAAGGATTCAATGCAATTAAAGAAGAGCTGAGAGCGGTTAGACTGATGACTCTCCAGAACAGATATGTGCTTGACATGATCACCGCAATGGATGGAGGTGTTTGCGTGAAAATTGGAGAATCATGCTGCACTTTTATACCATCTCACGATGGAGAAAATGGAACCCTCACAGAGGCCATAAGCATGTTAACGACCCTGAAAAAACAGATGACTGAGGAAATAGATGAAGTAGATGATGATAGCTGGTTTGGAAACCTATTCTCATGGGTCCCGCAATGGATGGCAGATATATTCAAGTTCCTGGGAGCCTTGCTAGCAATGGTGCTGCTAGGTTTCTGTGTTATCAAGGTAATCATCACACAGTACCAGAAAACTGCAAAGAAGGCCATTGGGATGCGAATTATGGTCGACGTCGAACCAGGCTGGAAGCCCAGAGACCTGACAGATGGGGAGATAAAGGACTTCGTGAAAGCCAGTGAATTTGCACCAGAGGGAACAAAATTCACTTATCCCAAGAAACGAAGAAGGTATGAAGGCGAATGGATTTACTGCAGTCCAAATGGACAATGCCAGTTGATGACCTGGAACAAAGATGAGCATGTGAAAACAGCAGGAAGCTTGAAAGGGGTGATAAAGATATGGACACCAAAATTGCATACTTTCACGCCTTCTTGTGTAAACCCAGGAGACGATGAGCAAGAAGCTGAGGAATCAACTGAATATAAAGGAGGAAGTAGGAGTGGTCAATGAACCGACCAGAGGGGGGAGTGTAGAGGAGGTCCCAGATATGACCTGCATCCCCGCCCCCCATTGCGAGTTGCCAGTAAAGTACTCGCCGTGGTATGTGACGTACAAGGAGCAGCTGAACCAACAAAGTGCTGCAATGGGCCTCTGCCCTGTGTACATTAGAAGATCAATACCTGTTGAAATGCCCATAACAAGGCAACCCTGGGCAGCACTGTGCCCAATCAGGCAACCGTACCTGCCATTGGTATGAAACAACGAGTATTTACAGACTGTCCACAAGGAGACCCTGAAGGCCTTAATGGAAGGCCCATGGAAATAGACTAAGGGTCTAGGCAGCCCCGAGAACAACCAGAAGTGGCTATTGAAAGCTATGCATGCCAGTACCGACAACTGCGAGGAGAATTGTAATGGACGAAGGGGAGAGACACTGTGAAAACGTATGAGAATGGTGCCAAATGACAAAACGGAAGCAATTGCCTTATTGAACGTGTGTAAATAAGCTTGAAACGCAAGATGCTAAGTAATCGATACCGCCTGCAAGGCTTAAGTAGAAGAATAGAGCGGCATGCGCCAACTATATATGTCTACCTCAATACAGCACAATGTACACGTGCAACTCCATTTTGTTTGAGCAGAAGAAAGCCCAGGCGGCCCAGGCCCAACTGGCTGAGTTTCAAATCTAGGTCCAAGCTGAGGAAAAGAGCGGGATAGAAACTTAACAATGGATGGCTCATGCCAGGGAAATCGAGGTCAACCAGAGAAGGGGAGGTGAGCATGAGCTCACGAGGCTCCAACTTCAGAGCATGCCAGCACGCCTGTGAAGGTCAAGATAAGAGAGGCCCATGCAGGTGGCCAAGCAAACACAGAATCAAATGCACAAAAAGACTGAGAACTGAAGCAGATTCACAGTGGACCAACACGTGACCAGACAGGCGCGAAGATGTACCAACGCCTGATGTCATTCAGAACCAGAGGGTGCCATAACTTTTAGTGATAAGAGACTACACATCCGAGGCCATACCCAGCCAACTAATTGACACATAGGGCCTCATTACACGGATGGCGGTAAGGATTTACGTTTACCGGTACCGGTAAATCCTTACCGCCTTACTACGAGGTCCCTTTGCGGGTTGGGGGATTTAACGCCTGCTTTTTGCAGGTATTAAAAACCAACCCGCAAAGGGACCCATGGAGCTAATTACGGTACCGCAATTTGCGGCACCGTAATTAGCGCCTTCCCCATTCCCATTGAGCTCTATGGGCCAAAAATGGGAATGGGGAAGGGCAATGGTGGAAGGGGGAATTACCGCCCCGCCAACCTTGGAATGGGGCGGTAATTCCCCTTTCCACCAAGGCGGTGCCGGTATTTTACCGGCAAGAACCATGGCGCTAATAGCGCCATGGTTCTCCGCCATCCGTGTAATGAGGCCCATAGCCCTAAACCACTGATTGATGGAAGAGAGGCAGGTTGAATCTTGGGACACCAGGCACCAGGGAGTCTATTCTGCATGCTGCTAATTAAAGTGGAGATTTATGTTTAGGGGTGTAACTTGCCCAATCACAATGGACCATGTAATCTAGGGTCCTATAGAGACTGTAACCAATAGGACGTCCTACTTTTAGTAACATCAATCACGTGTGTTGTAGAGGGATGGGCGTAGACGCCCACCCAATAAGATTTATCCAATCCGTATGCTTTATTTTCATATACAGATATAAAACCTATACTTAAGTTACCTTTCCCAACCAATTATATTGCATGATGTTTTTTTATAAGAAGTGTACGTCAATGATGACGAAGTTTGCCCATAAAAGAGGCTGTTGTACTGAAGTGCGAGGAAGTCGGGGTGAGACAGGTGTTCGTGATGCTGTTGATTTCCACAAGCTGATGTATGTATTAAATGGACTTCCCTTTGCCAATTTACTGAGTCCCTAGAATTTATTTGTGCTGGAGTATGTAAATCCTGCACCCTGTCCTCACTCGGTGCAGCTATCTTGTCTTACAAGTTTTTGGGGGTTGAGTACTGACCAATGGGCCCGTCAGTAATTTCCTCTCCCCGAGAACATGCTTATGAGAAATGTTTATATAATGAATGACAATAAGAGAGAAATAAGTGCAATGGGTCGCATTCCGAATCAGGCGGTCCAGAGAAAATGTGCTGGTGTCCGTGGATACGGGCAGTTTACCGGACCGCCCTACTACCGGTTTGCTGGTGGGGCACCTCCGTTACCTCCAGCTAAACGCTGAAGGTAACCCAGATTCTAAACCAGCCAGAAATGGCCTAATTACCACAACTGGCTTTGCCGGTGGCAGTAATGCCAGAGATTACCCTCATAGAGTTCTATGGGACTACATAAATGGGGATTTACCCTGTCATGCTGGCACTCACAATCCGGCGGCAATGCCGCTGGGCTGAGTGGCAGTAAAGGTAAGTACCAAATGCCGGTATCCTGGCCGCTCTACCACCAGGATGCTGGCATACTCGGAATGAGGCCAATTGCACTTACTATTTGGTTAGAGGTTGTTTTCCAATGAGCTCCTGGTGTATCTAAGTCTGTAATAAGAGTTGTATTAAACTGATAATACAAGGTGTACAGTTATCGCTTGCGCTTGGTACTTTTTCCCAATATCGTGAGCTAAATGAAAAAATATTTTTACATTTTCAAAGTTATATTTGGGTGCACTAAATGTTTTATGCATATGTTTTGTTGGTTGAAGGGTACAAAATGTTCTGTTGTCCCCTGTGCTTCCGGGTTTGATTAATGTTACGGACCTTCATAATGTCCACAGACTCTACAGCTGCTAAATTGGGGGTTAGTGTGATTATAAGGTACTTGTAGAACATGTTTGTGCTCTGGTAAAAACCTATTTATTCAGTGAAAAAACTTTGTTAAAGGGAAATTATGGTTAAATTGCACTAATAAAAATATATGAAATTCATTGAAAACACTTTGTTAAAGGGACATTATGGTTACAAGTAAAATCGAAAAACCCAAGAAATTTGCCAGTTATGGTAAACTAAGCAACCATAACTCTAGCCACCACCGAGCACTGCTAAGACTAACACCCAGGATATCAAAGATGACATCAGATATGAAATTAATGTTGATGAAAAGTCCCTACAAGGGGTTGTGTTTACAATGTTGGTAACAAGATGTCAGGGGTGATCTGGAGACCTCTCATGAACAACTTAATGTATTAAACAATGTACTAATCTAAACGAAACATTACATTGGAGTGTTGTTGTTAATACAGGAATCTAAATGTACACACACATATGCAATGGCTGCAGCATGCACCATGGAAGTACAGCATTTTTAATCTGGTAATAGTGCCCAGTAAAATTATAAATCAAACCTATCAGAGTTTTGACTAATGTTAAACATGGAAAAAATTGCTAACAATTCAAGGCTGACTACACACTTATGTTAGTTCAAAGAAGACATATGAAAACTGTTGGGAAGGAAATTAACCTTTTCCACCCCCCTAGGTACTTTAGAGTGAGGCGAGTTCCAGAGCGATGTATAGACTTAGTGCGCGCATATAAAGAGACTTAATTTTTGTAGTTATGGTAGATACATTCCATCCTGTATGGCACGCGATAAACATAGGCATGATGGTGAAACGTGAACAGGCTCAAGCACTGATGGTAGAAGAACCCACGCTGCTAATTCCCACAGAAGCTTCCCTTTGTTCCATAGCTGTTGCAATTTCTGGTTATCCCAAAAAGAGGTGCACCCTGCAAGGACACAAGACAGCACCAGGCTCCTAGCTGCACTCTTTCATCACAGCCAGGCCACCAGCAGACCCCCAACTCCCACCCTGCCCACCAGGAGTAATGGCACCCACAGCTGACCCAGTCAAATACCCCTGAATTCCGCAATACTAAGTGACCTCAGACCGCAAACCATAAAACCAGTGGTCATAAAAGATCTGAACGAACACAACCATTTCACCTTACCCCGTAATGACACACTTTGTAGTACAAGGTACAGGGAGGAATAAATTATAGTCCAAATCGAGGGTGGAAGCCTTGGGTGCGGAGAGTGTGATATGAACTGAGCACAGAATATTTGGGTCAGCATGATCGTGTTCCAACCCTGTGCCAATCGCTGAGTTTCCCAGGTGCATGCCATAATGATAGAGTAGCATTATCTTGCAATAATAACTCTGTAATAGCAATTTATGAGGAGCATGACCTTCAGTCCCTGGATAAATGAGCCCAGCTGACCCCACCTGATGAAGACCGTTGGACGAGGCTTAAGACAATCGCAGCCTGGCATCCCCTATGGAGGAGGTCCATATATAGGGTCTCAGAAACCAGCCAAACAGGTTTTTACTGTACAGTGATGATGATGTGCTACCTTATAAGCTTCTACTTGTTCTAACTTTTGGCAGAACATTCTCGAGCAGCAGAGCTCTTTATTTTATGCAAATAAAACGTGTTATCCCTGCAAGAAATCTATTGGCCTTTTTTCCCTAGAGGGTTGTATTTTTTGGGGCATGAGCATTCAGGGGCGTGCCTTCATTTGGTGTCCCCGATGTGATCCCAGCTCACCCTGTAACTGCGCAGGTGTCCAGGCAGCCTCTACAAAAGGGCCGTGCCCACCTACAGCGAACTGAGAGCGACCTGAAAGCATGGTATCTCCCAGGGCTCATGCTCAAATCTCGTGGCAGTCACCACGTGACTAAACTAATAAGGGGATGAGCAGCTTCTGGCTGATCAGTCTTGAAACTAACTGACACTGGTGTGCCGTGTCATTTTTACCAGCACCTTGACATTGGTGTGCCGTGTCATTCTTACCAGCACCGTGCTGGTGCTGCGTAGCTGGCTGAGGTCCTGCCCTCAGTGCCCTCCACCAGGACAGTGCCCCTGCTAGGCAACGCTGTCCACGATTGCTCACTCCTTAGTTGGTAGAGCCCCTGCTGGGCAACTCCACCAGCGTATGCAAGCAGAGCCACTGTTGGGCAATCCTGCTGGGAGACGATGGTGCCCCTGCTGGGCAATGCCAGCGCCATCTGTCGTGGTGGATTGGGTGATGACCCCAGGTCACGGATGAGCCTGTGTGCTCATGGGCTGGCAGGGTGCCCCCTGCCAAGGTATGTGAGCTGGGTGCCCCCAGACTTGGTCCTCCTGGTCTGCATGACTGCAGGCCAGGACATTACATTGGCGACGAGGAGTGAGTGCCCCCGTGCCCCATACTGATGTTAGCGTGTTTTCCACTAAGAAAGGAGGAGTGTGATGTTGGTCACACAACAACAACCAAGGTGGTCTAGGCTCCTGTACCTTTGGTGGTGCAGGCTACCGGATGGCTCCTCAGGTGTGTAAAAGCTGTGTCGGGCACGTGTGAGGGCCAATGCCTAGAATGTTCCTGGGCACATTGGTGGTGACTGTCAGAAAAAAAAAGGAAAGATGTAAAGGGGAATAATACTAGAGGGTTTCAGCTCTAGGCGAGTGCTTGTGCACCCTCCACCTCTGTAGCAGGTTAACATACTCCTGCCAGGGGAAGACCTCCAAGCCCTATGGCCTGCCTCCACCATCCATCGACTGTGCCGATGTTACCCCTGGTGTCCCCAGGTGCGGCTTAGCCGGCCCCTGAACCGTAAACTGATCTGTTATGAATGGATGTCAGCGTAAGTCATACTGGTATCTGGTGGACCCACAGTTGCGTAATCTGGACGCAGTAGACATCCCCATGAAGGCTGGGAGCCTGCAGACCCTGGACTTGCTTAAAATGGCCCAGTCAATTGGCTTTGAGAAGCTGTAATAATACGTATTGTGGAGATGCTTTAAATGGTGCCAGGTGCTAATGATGATGGCATTCAGCAGTTAAGACTCACTCACCCAGGTTAATAAAGAACTCGTTCAAATGTGGAATTTCCAATGTGTCACCAACAATCCACCATCCATGACTGTCATCCCACATGTGTACGACAGCTTAGCAGATGTGGAACGTTTTGGAAGAAGTGTGTGTCCCAACCTGAGTTTTTATGAATGTGAGTGTTGGTGTTAATGATTTCATTTGTTTTAATGTCCAGTGATGTGTGTCGTTTGTTTGTTCCTTATGAAAAAGGAGCAGTGTTGTGTGTCACCCCTCCTGGGAGCATGGTATCTCCAAGAGCTCATGCTCATATCTTGTGGCAGTGACCACGTGACTAAACTAATAAAGGGTATGAGCAGCTTCCGGCTGATCAGTCTTGAAACTACTTGGCTCTGGTATGCTGTGTCGTTCTTACCAGCACCATGCTGGTGCTACGTAGCTGGCTAAGGGCCTGTCCTGCAGGGCCCTCCACCAAGACAGTGCCCCTACTGAGAAACGCTGTCCACGATTGCTCACACCCAAGATGGTCAACTAAAACTTGATGTGTAAATTTATATATATTTATAATTGAACCCTTGAGAGTTTAAGTGTAACTTGTATTGACTGATTTCACCTGTACAGCTCTAGAGCTCACATTTACCCCTCTTGGGATAGGCCTGGCTGCTCAGTCACACTACCAACTTGTGTAGTACAGACCTATACTAAAAGGTGGGTTACCTAATACCGAGCAGATATGTCTTGTGTACTCTCACACAGGATGACTACACCAATTCTTACCTAACAACTAATAAGCTATAGCAAGCATCTTGCTGAAATAAACACCAATAATGTTTCCTAGACACAGACAAATGTAATCTGCAGGAAAGATGCAGCTGCAGACGGAGTCTACTTTCTAAGAAACAATAGCCTGCAGACTGTACACATAAAAAACATGAGCTGTAAAATACAATCTAGCTGTGTTCTTTTTGATGGATATCCCGCCCACGGATTCCTCATCTACGATATTGGCAACTATACCAGCGTACGCAAGCAGAGCCCCTGCTGGGCAATGCCAGGGCCATCTTTCATGGTGACCTGGGTGACCCGAGGCCACGGATGAGCCTGTGTGCGCCCATGTGCGGTATGTCAGCTGGGTGCCCCCAGCATGTCGGTTGGGTGCCCCCAGCCGAGGTCCGTCTGGCCTGCATGACCACAGGCCAGGACATTACAGATGGGAAACATTTATTCCAATTCAGGATTAAGAAACTGCTTACCTGGCAATCTTCTTTGTTTGCAATCTCAGTTCAATATTTGAGGGTGATCTTCCATGAGAGGAAAATGGTGAGTTATTTTTGTCACTTAGAAGTTTCATTTTGCTTGAATTTCCTTGAGTTTTGTTCATCTTTGTTGGTCACGCAGAGGGCATTCCAGAGCTTTTTTCTGTGGGCTGATGGGAGTTTGTTTCCAATCTTGGCTTTTTTCATGTGGCCGAACTGTTTTTTCCCATCTAAAGCAGATTTCAGATGTCGACTTGGCTGAAAACAGGAATTCTGTTAATCAGGTCGCCATGACCATTTTTCCTGTACATTTTGTGGATCAAAATCAGAGCTTTTCAGTGAATTATCTTGTTGACAAGAAGCCATGGAGGTTGTAAGGGCTGCTGAGACATGGTTGTATTTCTTGAGTCCAAGTAGGATTTTATTTCTGCTTGGCTTCTGGCAGTTGGAGGTGATTCACCTGATAATTTGGGGGACCCAGGTATGGACTCTTTCTGTAGTATTAATGGTGGCTAGCACAGTATCTTGGATCAGTGCCACATCTTGGTCTTGTAAGAGTATTTAGATTTTTTTTCATGCAGCACCACTGCATGGGTTTTGTGCATTGCTATAATGCGGTACAGCAAGGCATGTGTTGCCAGTGTGACATGGACATGTAAATGAAAACAGGCTATTCAGTCAAAAACGATTTCTGCATCTAAAAGGCAAATATTTTTTTTCACAGTTAAAAGCATATTTTTTATTCTCATCTGAAATTCCTCTGTTGCAGGAGACACATTTGAGGATTAATGAACTAACCTCATTAACAATACTAAAACGATTCTAACTCATTAATAATATAATGTGTTCTCCAGTGCAAAATGAGATGTAAAATGACAGACTCTGAAGTCATTTAAAATGCACATCCAGATTTTTTTCTCTTTGCTTCTATCTGTGCTTTGTCCACAGTATTTGCAGGAAGCAAAGACTCGAATAAGCAGGACATCAGTCTTATTACAGTTGCAACTCTATAAACTAAACCATTGTTCAAGAGAATGAGGGTAGGACATGATTGAATTTCATTAGTTGAACTCATTTGGTAGGCTGTAACAGAGCTTTTCTAATGAACCTCGGGGAAGAAGAGAAGGAGAAGACATTTTACACAGCTGGGAGAAAGACCTGGCTGGTGGCTGGGGTGTTTCCTGATTGAAAAAGCAGATCCCAGTGCACTGCTGCAGAGACTGGGAATTCCAGACAAAAAAGCCCAGTTTGAGTGACGGCAGATGGTCGTCCTTGCTGGGGTGATTTAAGAGGGACTTCCAGAAGGCGACCAGCCGAAGAATTTCACATGCTGGACAGGCTTGGTAATTATATTGCAGAGTGCGGGGGCAGTGTGTATGTGTGCAAAACTATTCAGTTAGAGCAGAAGAGGGAATTCCAGTGTTTTATCAACATGTTTAATGTTGCAAATTGAATATGTTCTCGCCTCTCTCTTCTCATTTTGTTACAGATAATGTTGTTACTGTGCAATTTCCATTTATTTCTGTAAAAAGAGTAAGATCGTGTTGAAATGCAATTTTTTATAATACACAAAAATATCTGAAAGCAGACGGATAGTGTGTTTTATTTTTCTCTTTTATTTGTGCATCTACCATTACAGTACTGATAATATGGGGAGAGGCTTAGACAGTGCAGTTGTCATTTTTAAGGTAGCTAAAAATAAGACTTGGCGGTAGCTGTGTGCATGATTCCATTCAGTATATAAGTGTGTGTTTTCTGAACGGAACATAATAATAACATAATGAAATAGCCTGCTGCTGGAGGTACATGAGTCAGCAGAAAGAGAGGCCCTGGACATAGTTCACCAATGTAGATAAGTTGGTGATGAATACCACATGTTAGCTTGCTGCCGTAGATAAGTCAGTGAGCACAGCCCATGGCGGCACTCCAATTGAAAATGTGGTGTTCCTGAAATGTAAGCCTGAGGCCTCTCTAGTGTTCACACAAACAAACTAAACAAAAATAAGGGGTTCTGGATATTGGGGCCACATATATAACAAAGGAATTATGCTCACTAGAAATACCACCAATAACGCCTACCAATATAAAGTATACCACTAAATGTATCTATGTGCTGAAATAATGTATGTATACTGTAGTGCCAGATACCAAATCTAATCTGAGTGCAAAGATCGATTATTACTGAATTATTTTCATTTTGGCTGTAAGAAAATACTGCTAGGCCCCAAATCTATACAAAATACCCAACAGTCTCTACCCACGTAGGGGATGTTCTTTTCATTAAATGAAGTCTAATGTGGGCCATTGTGGTTAAGTCTTTAATTTGTGGGATGAAGGAAAGTGTTGGGATGTGACCTAGCATTGCGGGCTGGACTACCCCTTTTGGGGTGGGACCAAGCCTGATATTTGCATTTGGTCTTTCTGATTCTGTAATGGCTTTGTAGGCTGAAAATGATGGTCTGGACGGTAGGCCAGAGCTGTGCCCGTGGTTAAGTTTAATTCTTAGCCTTCCGAACATCACCTTTTGGTTTTGCTGTGGGTTTAATTGAATCCTTAGGTTTTTCTTTGTTGTTGCTGGGGGGACGAGGGATTCACAGGCTGGGTTCTGACTGAAACATTATATTTTGGAATGGTGTATGACCAACAATGATTATACATGTCTTGCTATTATTATTATTATTATTATTATTATTATTATTATTATTATTATTATTATTATTATTATTATTATTGTTATTTATGTATTTATTATCTGTTGTATATAGTTTGAAAAAACAAAACATTTAGAGTCATATCATAAAAGAAGATACATCATGTTACATTTATATATCAAAAGACCATTAACATACTGCATATATAAAAGCTACAAACTAACACAAATCACATAGTAATGGATATTCATACAAAGCATGATATAGGCTGCATGGTGCAGGAATATATTTACTTTCCACCAATACTACCATATGTAAAATCTAATCATATTGCCCACATTGAAGTATATGACAGCTAATGCTGCATCGTCACTAATACATTATTGCCACCTATATTGTATACAACCCATCAACTGCAGCAAACGACAACTGGATGCGCTAATTCAAGAATGTGCATTTTAGATCTCATATGAAGGCATCATATGGGAGACCTACCAACCCTCATCCCTAGATTTACAATTTGCATCTCACAGAAAATAATTGCAGAAAACCACAATATTTGATTTTGAAGAGAAATACATTATAGATTCTTTCACAAAACGGTTATGACAAATTCTTTCATAAATCAGGTTATAACAATGTTGAGCTAACAAGGCAACACTGGGCAACCAGTTTGTTTACTCTAGATAAAGCTTCATCAATTTTTAAATAACACTCTTGTTAATGCTACAACAAAGCTAATAATATCACCCTGCATACATCTTACCCAGAAACGAATGTGTGCAAGGTTGGTTGCTTGTTGGATAGTATATACCCAATTGTTGACATCTAACAGATTCAAAAGCTGGATAATAGACAACCAGATTTTTTAAAGATTCCGGCTGGCCATTATTTTTGCAGAACCAACAAGTCAACTCGAAATTCCCAGAAGCGAGTTTACACCAATATTTGGTGCATTCAAGTGTATGATATTGATTCAGCTTGTAGGCAGAGATTGCTGCTCCCGCTTTTTCAAAAATAGGGCATACTCAGAATATGCTTTGAATGAGCTATTAGAGTCAATTGTTCTTATCCAGTCAAATGCATATAATTTGCTTTTAACATTAGGTAGACCTAAGCTTAGGTCCTCAATTGTGGCGTTAATTTTTACCAGAATTGCATTCATTTGTTCAATGAATGCAACCATAGCTGGTAACCTACCTTCATTCCTCATCTCAACAAAGAGCGAGTTACGCAGTGGTACCAATATTTATGCATATCTGGCTAATTTACGCGAGGTCCATCTAGAGGCCAATGATGAAAGGCCCAGTTTGTGTAAAATGATGGGGTTTGGGACTGCTGATGCTAAGCCTGGTGTGCATTTCCACATCTGGGCCTGTAAGCTATTTAGGATATCGTCAAACTCGAGCAAACATAAGTCCAACCCATAAAGTAAAATGAGTTCAGCCTTCATCATATAGAAATCAATGCCCGGAAGTAAAGAACACTTACAATACTTCCTGAAGATAATTCTCATCATGGAGATCAAAGGACAAGCGTTTTCTTTAAGTCTCATGACCCAAGCTTTTTTAGAATTTACATTAGACAAGGTATAACCAAGGTAGCATAAACTAAGAACCCTCTCAATTCGTGTGTCAGCAATCTGCCAGTCGTATGATTGAATCTGTGTATTATATTATATTATTATTATCATAGTTTTTATTTGGGTATTTATTGATTGGGTTGAAGCAACTTTTGTTCTCAACCTTCCAGTCGTTGATGTGTATTAGGCATTCCCTACCCATCCTCTGGCCCTTCTGCAGCCACCCCTCCTCTCTCCTTCTCTGCCTTTCCCCTTTTTTCTGCTGATGAGGTTTCGAGACAAGTCCGATCTATGAAAGTCTCGTCAGCACAGGTCCACACCTGCTCCTCCAAAACTATTAAGGACCACATCGACTCCTTGGCTCCTGCCCTTGCTGACTTCTGCAATCACTCCTTCACCTCTGGAGTCGTCCCATCCCCTCTCAAGCACTCCCTTGTGCACCCCCTTCTTAAGAAACCCTCTTCCGACCCGTCCTGCCCAGCTAACTATCACCCTATCTCTATCACTCCTTTCCTTGGCAAGCTCCTGGAGAAACTTGCCATCTCCCAGCTTAATCTCCATGCTGAATCTGTTGGTAGCCTTCACAACCGTCAGTCTGGCTTCAGAGCTGCCAGAAGCAAGGAAACTGCTCTCCTGAACATCTGTGAGGACCTGCTCTCAAACCTTGACTCTCACATTCCATGTGTTCTCATTTTACTTGATCTCTCTTCTGCCTTTGATACTGTCAACCATACCATCCGGCTCAACTGTCTCCGTGATAACCTGGGTATCACTGGTCTGGCTCTGGCTTGGCTGACCTCTTTCCTCTCAAATCGGCCCTCCCAGGTCCAACTGGGGTCTTTCCTGTCTAACATCTTCTTCTCTACCTGTGGTGTCCCCCAGGGTTCTAACCTCTCTCCCTGGCTGTTCAACCACTATCTGGCACTTCTCGCCCACCGCATCGCTGCTCTCTGCCCCAACTTTCAGTGCTATGCGGATGATACCCAGCTCATTTTCAGGCTACCCTCGGCCTCCTCTTCTCCTTCCCTCATCTCTGACTGTCTTTCTGCTATCCAGGAATGGTGTGCCACCAACGACCTCTGCCTTAATGCCAGTAAGACCGAGATTCTACTCATCGGCACACCCACTCCCTACTTCCCTGCAGCTCTCTGGCCGGCCTCTTTTGGCCCTCTTCCTGCTCCTGCCTGCAAGGCAAAAAACCTTGGGGTTATCTTTGACTCCACACTCTCCTTCTCTCCTCACATTTCTGACGTTTCTAAGAAGTCACACTAC